>NC_137770.1:215328239-215944905 GCF_963455305.1 Plecotus auritus
GAAAAAAAAAAGCTAATGATTTTTTTGCTTTTTTTGCATATTTTTTTAATCCATTTACTGTACCAATCCTAGGAGATTTTTTTCTAAATCTTAGAGATTTTTACTAAATTGCTTTAGGTTTTCTAGGTTTACAATTATATAATCTTAAGAAGCAGATCATTTTCTTCCTCTTTATCAATATTTTTTTCCAGTTTTCAAATTTGTTGCCATAATGATTATCATATTATATCTCTTTTAATACCTTTAGTCATTTTAATGTCTGTTATTTCTGTTTCCTAAACTTTTATAATTGTTTTCTCCTTTTTAAAAATCAAACGTGTTTATCAAATGTATAGATTTTTTAATATAATACAGATGTTAAGTTTACTTATATATTTTTACTACTTGTTTTTCTTTCTACTTTATTAATTTACGGCTTTTAAAATTACCTCTTACTAATCACTATTGTTTCTTTTTGATATAATTTTTATTAGGTAGTGGATTTAGTTTCTCATCATCTTCTCACAAGGAAGGCATTTTTAGCTGTAAAATTTTTCTGACAATTTTCACAGTCATAGAATACATTATAGAAAGTTCTCCTTTCCATAGCCTTCGAGGATGGTCATTAATTTCCCTTTTGATTTCTTCTTTGAGCCAAATATTTTTCTCTAAGTATTGCTTAGTTTTTTAAGTAGTCACTTTTGAGGTCATCTTTTAATAATTCTTTTTAGTTTATTAAATTAGGATCAAATCATATAACCTATAAAATCTTACCCTTTGAATTTTGCTGAAGTTTTCTTTGCAGCCAGTAGTATGATATCAGGTCTCCATAAATATTCTGTAGACTCATTAAACAAAATAATAAAGTCTTTATTATCACGGAACGTAGGGTGTTTTGTTCATTATTGTGTTGGGAGCTTCATGCCACAAAAGTTAAAAAGCAAAAGACTTCAGAGGAAACATGTCTGCCTTCAAATTTTGACTTACCATGGGAGATATTAAACTATTTAATACTCATAAAAGTATTTAGAATAGAAATAGCATAGCATATCTAAATTGCTATGTAATTAATTGTTATATCAGTTTGAAAAAAATTAGTCACTTCATCTGTCCTGATTTCTGTCTTTCTACAGAATTGTCCAATATGGTCCACAAGAGATATATTGGATTAATATACATTTTTTTTGGTATTTTTTGAGGCTGGCTTGTGGGTTAAAAAACATTATTCTGGTATGATTTTTAATTACATCTTAAGCTATTAAAGTGATAACATTTGAAATGTAAGTACTTCCTTGGCTTTCCTTTTCTTTAGATTTTCAATGCTCATCTTGCTTCCTTGAATTTTCTCTTACCTTCATTGCTTATTTTTTACACATGACCACACAAAATTAAAAGTTCTTTGCCCTTAATAAACTTGGTCCCAACCTCATTCTTCCTTCACTAACTTGCTTTCTACACCAGGTTAGTAGTATAAAATAACCATTCTTGTTATACTGTAGAATGCTAGCTTCCTTCAGAGCAGTTCAGGGAGGACAAGGTGGCCTGTGTAATCAGATTGGATTACAGGCATGTTCCCAAAATGGTGTTAAGTGTACTG
This sequence comes from Plecotus auritus, assembly GCF_963455305.1. Taxonomy (NCBI): domain Eukaryota; kingdom Metazoa; phylum Chordata; class Mammalia; order Chiroptera; family Vespertilionidae; genus Plecotus; species Plecotus auritus. The sequence goes on from NC_137770.1 coordinate 215,329,816, forward strand.
AGTGCAACAGGCCATTCATTTTTTGCCATTTCCAGAGCTCTTCGTTATTTTTTGTAGATCCAAGTTTCTGTCTCATATCAGACTCCTTCTGCCTGAAGAAATTTCCTTTGAGATTTCTTGTTGTCCAGGTCTGTTGGTCAATAAATGCTCTCAGTCTTTTTTTTTTTTGTTTTTTAATCTAAAAAAGTGTTAATTCCCTTTATATTTAAGAGAACTTTTCTCTGGGTTTAAGAATTCTGGGTGGATGGTTTTAATACCTTTTAGTAATTTAAAGATGTTTCCTCCATAGTTGTTTGGCTATTATATCTTTCTTATGAGAAGTCTGCTGTCATCTGCTGTTGTTCCTCTGATCATAATGTGCCTTCTTCATCTGTCTTCCTTCATAATTTTCTTTTTTGTTTTTTTGATATTTTAAAGATGATGTGTCTAAGAATAATATTATTTTTTGTGGGATGAAGAGGTTAGGAATTTATTCTATCTGGTATTCTGTCACGCAGAAAGTTTGAGAACCAAGAATGTGATCTGTAGTTAGATGTCTTTTATTAATTTTGGAAAATTATAAAAAGTGTCTATTATGACAGAATGTTCTTTTTCTTACCCTGTTTAATCATTTTAAACTTAAATTCCATCTTTGGCAATCTTAACATTTCCCTTCAGACGTTTTTAATTTTACATCTGTCTCTTTTCCCTCTTTTATTTCATGACGTTGGCATTTAGGTGAATTTTGTGTTTGAAAGTCCCTGCTATTTATATATTCAGCAAATATTGATTGAGTACCTACTCTGTCCGATACTCTATTTTCAGCATTAGTGTATAAAATAAGATCCTAACCTCAAAAATTCTATAGGAGGAGACAATCAATAATGCACATAACAAGTAAGCAATTAATAGTATGTTAGAAGTGCTAAATGCCGTCAGGGGGGCGGGGGGTGGTAGTATGGTGAGATGTGTTGGATTGGGAGGTTGAGATTGTAAATAGGGTGGTCTTGATAGGCCCCATTGGGAAGATGACATTTGAATTAAGATTAAAGGAGGGAGGGAGCTGGCCATGTGGGACATCTGGAGGAAAAAGTATTCCAGGCAAAAGGAACAGGCAATACCAAATTATACTGGTGGAGGGTAATGCCTGGTGTGTGTGCAAGAAAAAGTAAGGCAGCCCAGTGTGGCTGAGCTGAGTCCGGTGCTAAGGGGAAAGCAGTAGATTAGAACTGAGAGTCGTCATGGATTTGGCTATAGGGATGTCATTGTTAAACCAGTTGAGATGCACAGTTTTGATGGAGGTGGGCAGGGGAGTGCCATTTTCCTCACTTGGTATGATGGTGAATATCCTTAATTCTCCTTTTTCTCCATAATTTGGTTATTATTGAGTTTGACTTTAGTTTTTTGCACTTCCTTTTTCCCTAGTTTTCACAAGTTTGATCATTCCTGAGGTAGGCTATCTTCAGGCTGAATTCCCTTGAGTTTTCTGCTGTCCAGCCCTAATTTCATTTCCACCTTTGCCTGGCACACAAAGATGGCAGGTATTTTTAGCTCTTCTTTCCTACAGGCCCTGGACACAGAGGAAAGAAGAGAGAGCCCTGTGTGCTATTGGCCAATGTGTTCGATCGTCTGAACAGGAAACAGGTGCTGTTGTCCAATCAGGTCATTAGAAAGAGCTTACTGAAGAGGTTTTTCCCCAAAAGTGAGCACAGGGATAGTACAATCCTTGGTTCTAGTGAGAATGTGTGTTTGATGGGATGGATGGAGCCATTAACATGCAGGAGAGGAGAAACAATGTTGAGAACTCTGAAAGAGCATGTGCCCTATGTCAGGAAATTAACCACTTCATTAATATGGAAGGAATTTAAATGTGCATAATATACCATGTCACTTCCCCTAGAATTCTCTCCTTCGCTATAGAATCAGCTTTTTCCAGTTTGGTGCATTGCTACCATTCTTTCCTTGAAAGAAGTGACCGTGACCTGCCAATCCCCACCCAAGAGGTTCAGCTCCATCCCAGACATGAGGAAAAATCCTTAACCTTGGAGAATTTACCTTCCAGTTTATTACATAAAAGACAAATTAGTCTGTCTCTGACTTTGGACTGATGTTTATAATTCACTTTTGGTTGCAAGAAATAAACAAATCCAGCTCTGGCTCATGTTGTTCAGTGGTGTAGAGTGCCGGGCTCACACCAAAGGGTCACAGGTTCGAGTTCCAGTCAAGGGCAGGGTTGCAGGTTTAATCCTGCCCTAGTTTAGGGTGCATGCAGGAGGCAACAAACGATGTGTTTGTCTCACATCAGTGTTTCTCTCTCTCTCTTTTTCCTCTCTCTTATTCCCTCTCCTCCTCTCTCCCTCCCTCCCTCCCTACACTCTGTGTAAAAATCAATATCCTCTGGTGAGGATTAACAAAAATAAATAAAGAAACAAAAAGAAACAAACAAACAAATCTAGCTAGCCTAAGAACATTACAGATATATTACAGATATCAGGAATGCCCCCTTGCACACCCTTTGGAGATCTAGTTACACTTGGCCTGAAACCCCATATCCCTGCCCATGGGAATTCAGAGGCCTCAGTACGACCTCTGTGAGTTCCTGGGTCACTTTCTCTGCTTCTCCCTGCCTCCACACTCCCACATCCGCATGGCCTCTGCCAGTTCCACTTCTTGTCCACTTGGCTTTTAAACATAGACATTTCAGCAGTCTTCCCAAACATCACTTTGACCTCAAGCATTTTGTGAGTATAAGGACTTTGGCAAAAGGTCACTTTTATTTGGCCCCAGTTCGCTTTTTCTCGTTCTCCAGTTTAAGGAGTACGTACTCTGCTCGGGATGAGAGAACAAATAAGGAGTGCACCAGCGTTAGGTGTTAGTGTGTTTTCAGTGGAGCCATGGGAAATGAGTGATATGAATTCTTTTCTAGGAAGGGTAAAACAAAAATCAGCAGCTCAGCAGCAGCTCCAAAAGGACAAACCATCAATTTGGTAAACCTCCCTCCATCAGATTCACAGAACAAGTGTGTTTTGTCGGCTCCCCTGTTCCCTGCACACCACCAGAGATCCGTAAGAACTGTTAGTATGAATGGTGGCCCTATGTTTCAGTGCAGTGACCATCAGAAATAAGTTGTTTTCTATTTGTGAAACCATCATCAAAAATTCCAGGCACTATGACAATCTGTGTAATGGGGAGTGATTTTTAAAATATTTAATGATCATTACAGCACAGGCATCAACCAATCAGAATAGACCTGACCAGTCAAAACAGATGTCAGGACTAGAGACCTGGTACAGTCCCAGCATGGACACCAGCTGAATAGTTACCCTGCCTGTAACCCATAGCAACTCTGCATTTGTACCCAGATTTGTCTCTTTCCCTTTCCAAATTGTACTTTTATCCACTCATGCATTTGTTCAACAAAGGCGTTATTGAGCTTCTTCACAGGTTCTCCCAATCCTTCTCACTTCCTTTCCCATTGTCACTCACATAGGTATTTTCTCTGATAAAAGTCCTTGCATGTTTAATCTCATCTCAGCATCTGTTTCTGGTAGGATCCAGACTAACTCCTAGTGATGATGTCAAGAAGACAGCAAAGCTCACTTGTTACATTTGGATCCATCCCTGTGTCACTACAGAGAGTAACGTCATTGTCATTACTTTGGGCATGTGCATTGACAGACCCTGATTTCTGTTTCTCACTCTGTCCCTCTTTCCATCATACCAGTGGAATCCTAAGGTTTCCTGATAAGAATCCACTTTTGCTTTTTTATGAAATCTCACGTGATCATTCCAGGGGTGAACCATGGTGCTAACAGAAGACAGCCATTTAAGCAGGAATAAAGAGGGCGGGTGGTATACTAGTATGGATTCTGTAGAATGGGGAGATTTGTACGAGGAGGTTGAGGGACAGGGAGAAGTAATGGTAATCAGTTTGGAGAGTTCGCTTTGAGGGGACTTGCACTTGGGACTGGCCTGATGGTGACCCCTGGCACATGGTTCCTGGTTCCTTTATTCTAAAGAGATGCTACCTTTAGATGGGTTGAGGATAAACCAGGAACCTCACAGATCTTCCAACTTCAAGTTCAAAGAACGAGTGGGTTTCGACGGCTCCCCTGTGTGCAGCAGCCCCTAGGAGCAGCGATGAGGAAGGGACATAGTTAACACAACTGCTGTCCCCTCTGCCCAAACCCACAGCCACATGACACTGAAGAGGAAACATGCGTGGTGCAGCTGGCTTGCTGCCAACTCACACCATAGCTGCAGCTGCAGGTTTATGGGTAGGTGGATGTAACAAGAACAGTGTTAACCCAGGTGCAGCCCAATCACTTAGAAGAACTGGCTACCCTGGGGAGACACTTTAGTGAGAATCACCAACATGGCAGTGTGAGCATGCCTGTGGCGGGACTGGACAAAACTGCACTTCCAGTCCACTTCCAGGGGCGACTCAGAGAAAGTGGGAGAGGACCGGAAGGGCAGCCTCTCCTCTGGCCACATGGACTGTGCCACTTTAGGGGTACAACCTGAACTGGAAGAACCAGCCCGGCCACCCTGGGCTGATGGCTGGCACTGATATTGACAAAGCCCCATATTAAGACAAGACAAACAGGGAACCTGGAGATCTGGGGCCTCTGTTCCTCAGACCGGTAATAACATTGCTCTTAGCTCTTCACAAAGGTTCATTGAATTGAGCTGACTAGATTGAAAATAAAATGCAGGCCTCTTCCCAGACCTGCTCCTATCCCAGGGGCATGAGTTCCTGCGGTCTCACCTGTCCTCCGGGCCCTTGGTTGCGTTGAAATCAGCATCTCCAACTCAGGATTAATGGAGCTACTCAGTGATGGGGACTCCAGGGAAGGCCATGAGGATGGCAACCCCATGATCTCATAATTCACCAAGGGTAGCAGGAGGGCAAAGTATGTATTCCGCTGTGATCATCTAAACCGTGAACTGGAAGTACAGCTTCCATGCTGAGCTTGGGAGGAGATGGCGGCTCCTGGGGTCCGAGTTACCAGACCTGGACATGGAGAAGCCCTCCCCCCACATCGTCTGACCCACGTCCACTGCTCCACCTCTCTGACCTCATGACCACCAGGAATTCCACCCTGTTTACCTTAGGCACCTCATCATGGGTTAGCGGCAGGCGCTCATGGTGAATTCACCTCTAAATAGGGCTAAAAAAGAAGGCACCCAATCGGATTCATTGCCCAACTTGAAAAGGAGCATCTTCCTCTGCTCATGATGTGAGAAAAATGAAATGAACTTTCTTTTTTAAAAATAGATATTTTTAAATTTATTTCAGAGAGGAAAGGAGAAGGAGGGAGAGAGAGAGAGAGAGAGAGAGAGAGAGAGAGAGAGAAATATCAATGATGAGAGAGAATCATTGATCGGTTGCCTCCTGCACACTCCCCACTGTGGGGATCGAGCCCACAACTCAGGTATGTGCCCTGACCCAGAATCCGGGTACTGAACCATGACCTTCTCTGGCTCAACCACTGAGCCATGCCGGCTGCGCTAATGAACTTCTTTTTTGCTGAGACTCCGTTAGCCAGAATCTGACCAAGGGGCTGTCTCCCCATTAATGTGAGTGGTTTTCATGACATTCTCTTTCTTTAGTTCTCTTTGACTAAGGAAAACTAAAGGACGGCTTCTTGGCAGTATCCCTGTTTTTGAAGACCTGCCCTTTCTTGGATGGGAGCGAAAGTTCCCCACCTAGAAAATTGGCTTCTTCTGTGCTTCTCACACCCGAGGAGACCAGCAACATGATCCTTCTCTTGCTTTTGCCTTTTCCACTCCATCCCTTATTGGGACATTTTTTGTGAGTCACTTTATGTTATTAGTTATTATAAATTTTCACCTCTCTCAGGAAAAGTTTGAAGAAGTTGTGCTCTTAGGCCTGGACACAACACTCTGCTAAACAGCAAGTATGTGGAGGGTTGTTGTGAGGAAAATGGTAATTCATCCTTATTCACTGAGGACTGAAGACACAAAATATAAAATTAAATGGGATTTAGAGCACACACCACTTAAAAAGCTTATGAGGTTTGAGGTGAGGATCTTTACAAAAAAAAAAAGGTGTACTGACGTTGCCAACTCCAATTTAAAGGAATTTCAATTCATCTAAATACATATGTTGCTGTCACCTGAGAGCACAGGTCTTTTGCAAGTTGTTCTGCCAAGGTGCCAGCCAATCCTGGTGTAGGCACAAAACTCTGAAAAGTAGTCTTTCTGTCTGCTCAGAGAACCCACCTCTCACTGTGAAGGTTGTAAAGCTGTAAGAGACCTCAGGTTCTCTGGGCTGACGTGCACATAACCTAGAGCAGGTTAGGTCCTTGTTCCCATGGGCCTCCTTCTCTGCCTGGCCCCCATGGCTGAGGACCAAGACGAGGCTGTGTGGGCCACTGGGAAGATTATAGGCTCTAAAGTCAGGAACTATGCTCCAATGTTGGCTCCATCATTTACGAGCTGGCAAACTTGAGCAAGTACTTTTTTTCTTTTCCTTTTCTTTTTTTCAGAGAGAGGAATGGAGAGGGAGAGAGAGCTAGAAACATCAATGATGAGAGAGAATCATTGATTGGCTGCCTCCTGCACACCCCACACTGGCGATGGAGCCTGCAACCTGGGCATGTGCCCTGACCGGAAATAGAACCATGACCTCCTAGTTAATAGGTCACACTCAACCACTGAACCATGCCAGCCTGGCAAGCAAGTACTTTTTAACAAATTGGAACCTTTAAATGAGAAGGTACAAGCTCACTTCCTTCCTTCATGCAACTACACTACATCACTTCTTTATTATGGTGATTTCCACCCTGTGCTTTAATCCTTGGTCTTGACCTCTGCCTCTCTATTGACTATGAATGTCTGAAAACAGATTCTTCTCACCTTTGACACTGACTAGAATATTAACGGTGCTTAATAAAATTGTAGACTAAGCGAGTGAATGAATGAATGAATTATGGATGTCTAGATAGTAGTATTATTGTGAAAATTGGTCCAGGTCCTGAGGATCTATGAAAAGCCATGTTCCCTGGCTGTCAGCAGAGGAGACAGTCTTTTTTTTTTTTTTTAAATACAATCAGTATTAGCCACTGCAATTAGACAAGAAGAAGAAATAAAAGGCATCCAAATTGGAAAAGAAGAAGTAAAGCTGTCCTTATTTGCAGATGACATGATATTGTACATAAAAAACCCGAAAGACTCCATCAAAAAACTAACAGACTTAATAAATGAATTCGGCAATGTAGCAGGATACAAAATTAACGCCAAGAAATCTATGGCATTTCTATACACCAACAGTGAACTTACAGAAAGAGAGACTAAAAAAGCAATCCCATTTTCCATCACACCAAAAAAATTAAGATACTTAGGAATAAACCTAACCAAGGAGGTAAAAGACCTATACGCGGAAAACTACAGGACACTGAAAAAAGAGATAGAGGAAGATGTAAACAGATGGAAGAACATACCATGTTCATGGATTGGTAGAATCAACATCATTAAAATGTCCATACTACCCAAAGCAATCTATAGATTCAATGCACTCCCCATTAAAATACCAACGGCATATTTCACAGACCTAGAAAGAACTCTCCAAAAATTCATCTGGAATAAAAAAAGACCCCGAATAGCCACAGCAATCCTGAAAAAGAAGAATAAAGTAGGAGGGATCTCAATACCAGATTTCAAGCTGTATTACAAAGCCACTGTCCTCAAAACAGCCTGGTACTGGCACAAGAACAGACATATAGATCAATGGAATAGAATAGAGAATCCAGATATCGACCCAAACCAATATGCGCAATTAATATTTGACAAAGGAGGCATGATCATACAATGGAGTCAAGACAGTCTCTTCAATAAATGGTGTTGGGAAAATTGGACAGATACATGCAAAAAAATGAAACTAGATCACCAACTTACACCATACACAAAAATAAACTCAAAATGGATACAGGACTTAAATATAAGACGGGAAACCATAAAAATACTAGAGGAATCCACAGGCAGCAAAATCTCAGACATATGCCAAAAGAACTTTTTCACTGATACTGCCCCTAGGGCAATGGAAGCCAAGGAGAAAATAAACAAATGGGACTACATCAAAATAAAAAGCTTTTGCACAGCAAAAGAAACCATCAACAAAACAACAAGAAACCCCACTGTATGGGAGAACATATTTGCAAATGTTATCACTGATAAATGTTTAATCTCCAACATCTACAGGCAGCTTATACAACTTAATAAAAGGAAGATAAATGATCCAATAAAAAAATGGGCAACGGACCTAAATAGAATCTTTTCGAAAGAAGACAGAAGGAAGGCCAAGAGACACATGAAAACATGCTCAAAGTCACTAATTATCCGAGAGATGCAAATCAAAATGACAATGCGATACCATCTCACACCTGTCAGAATGGCTATCATCAACAAATCAACAAACGACAAGTGTTGGCGAGGATGCGGAGAAAAAGGAACCCTCGTGCACTGCTGGTGGGAATGCAGACTGGTGCAGCCACTGTGGAGAACAGTATGGAGTTTCCTCAAAAAACTGAAAATGGAACTCCCATTTGACCCAGTAATCCCACTCCTAGGAATATATCCCAAGAAACTAGAAATACCAATCAGAAAGGATATATGCACCCCTATGTTCATAGCAGCACAATTTACAATAGCTAAGATTTGGAAACAGCCTAAGTGCCCGTCAGCAGATGACTGGATCAGAAAACTATGGTACATCTACACAATGGAATACTATGCTGCCATAAAAAAGAAGGAATTACTACCATTTGTAGGCACCTGGATGGAATCAGAGAACATTATGCTAAGTGAAATAAGCCAGTCAATGAAAGAAAAATACCACATGATCTCACTCATTTGGGGATAATGAAAAACATTATAAACTGATGAACAAAAAGATAGTTACAGAGGCAGTAAAGCATCAAACAGAGTGTCTAATTACAGCGGTAAGGTTAGGGAGAGGTGGGGGAAATAAGAGATCAACTGAAGGACTTATATGCATGCATATAAGAGTAACCAACGGATGCAAAACATTGGGGGGTGAGGGCATGTATGGGAGTGGGGTGGGGGGAGCAATGGTAAGATATGTACACATATAATACCTTAATTAAAAAAAATAAAAAGTAAAAAAAAAATAAATGTTGGACTCACTAGGAAAAAATAAATAAATACAATCAGTAAAGTAACTGTGAAGTAGTGCGTGTGGAGAGCACAGAGCAGACGCAGATGCCTGTTTCGGGAAGTCAGGAAGGTTCTGTGAAGGAGATGGCATTTGAGCTGAGCCCTGAATAGGGAGTAGGAGTTTCCAGGCTGAGGGAGTAATGCCTGAGTCTCAGGTCTGGCTGTGACCTGAGGTCATGTTGGACAAGTTACTTTACCTGTCAGTGACTCCGTTTCTTCATTTGTTAAGTAGAGTTTGCTCATGGGGTTTTCTGCCAGGATTCTGTACGAGAACATAGATGAATTGCACAACACCATTCCAGGCAAAGGAAAATAATAAGCATTAGGATGGTGTTGCATGGGGAAGAGCCAGAAGGGAGAGACCCTGGTTGTTATGGGAACCAAAAATAGTCAGGTTCTGGGGGTTACTCAAGGTGGGGTTCCAATAAACAGCTCCTCTCTTTCCCACATGGGTTTGAGATAGTCTGAGAAAATTCAAAAGAATAATTCTGAAGGCCAAAATATCACTTTTAAATGGCAATGGCTAAGTTGGAGAACAAGGCCTAAAACAAGGAAAAGCAGAGCTTGAAGGCACAGACTGGGCAGATCTGGGCACAGCAGCTTCTCACACAGAAGCCTGCCCAGCAAAGATTCAGAGTGGAGCAGCTTAGGGAAAGGCTGGCTCACTCTCACGGCAGAAAAGGGAGGAGCAAATGTGAGCTTGCCCAGTGGTTCTTTCCCACTTTTCATTGGGGACTCCTAGGGCAGAGTGAGTGAAGGGTGGGGCATGGTCAGACCTTGCTTTGGAAACCACTTTTCTGTGGAAGTGTGGGTGTGGGGAGTGCTCCCCTTTAACACAGTGTTACTAGGGCATGGAGGCTGGGGGTGGTATTGTGTCAATAGAAAGGATAAGGAGATGTCAGTGAGGTTTGATAGGCAGGCAGGAGCGACACAAATGAACTGAAGGTGGGATGCCTGCCGAGAGGAAAGGAAGAGGCACTGGCTGGATTGCCAAGGAGGGTGGCAAGTGCAGCTGGCAATGCAGAGCAGGCCTAGTGACACTGGTCGTTGTGCCTATAGAAAGAGAGAGGGCCAGGCCATGGTTCTTCCAGGTCATTAGGAAGTTAGGAAGCTGGCAAAGAAGTGGGGTCTGTGCCAGATAGGCCTGAAGTGACAACAGTAGAGAATGGCTATTCTTGGGCCACCTCCAGGAGTCCAGGAGCCAGGGATCACAATCAATTCGGAAAAGAAGGCCAAGTCTGAGTAAGGGAGTGAGAAACCTAAATAGTTGAGAGAATACAGTAGAGAGTAGTATTCTCAGATATTTTTGAAATGGAAAATTTGGGGATGATAAAAAGATCCAAGAGGTGGCCCTGAGAATGGGCAGCTCAAGAGGAGTAGAGGTAAATGTCCTTGTAGTTGAGGAGGTGAAGGTTGCTGGATGGGTCATCTAGAAGGACATGGAAGCCCTCAATATGGGGCCAAAGTTAACAAGGAGGATGGTATTGGGTCAATTATAATGGAGATATATATACCAATAAAGAAACAAAGATATGACAACCTCCAAAATAACTACAACCATCACCAAAATATTGACTAACCAACCTGGTTTGTATAAGAATGGAGTCATAGAAACATAAATATATTTACAGTTGTGGAATATAGACAATGATAGAGACAGCAACAATGAAGTCTTTTTTATTCCTATGATAGAAAAGTGTGCTGACCCAAAATGCATGTAGTAAACCTTCACGTACTGTGAGCCATCTCTCATAACTGAGGTACTCCCTCTACCCACAAAAGTACACAAACCAGAGGGATATCTGCTCCTAAACCATACACCCTAGCTCACCTGCACACCAGGCAACACAGGCTGTGAGTTGGTGGGAGAAATGCAATCTCTTCCCCATACATAGAACCAGATGGCATCTATCACATCAGCTGCTATTTGTGATTATTACTATTTTCCATAATTGCCCTTCAGAGATCTGCTTCTTTGCATCATCTTAGATACTTGTAATTAGCCAATGAAAGATTTGGAGCTAAGATAGTTTTAAAAATAACAACACTGAGAAACTGGGGCCAATATAATGGAATGTATACCGTAATTCTATTCTCATAATGTTAAATACTTTCAGCCCAAGAACTTCTAGAGATGCCTTTTATTAAAAGCATATGGCATATGTTCACTTTTGTTGTGGCATTCAGTCTTCTTAGACAACTCTGCAAATAAGGCATAGGAGGAAAGCAAACAGGGCTTCCAAAAAATAATTCTGACGAATCACGAGGCATGGGCTTAGCAATGTGTTCATTGCCAGGGCGAATCCTTGAGAACGCCAACCTTCATTGTGGTGATTTAGAAGGAAAGAGCTTTGAAAACAGACCTCCTTTCCCCCTTTAGATTTCCCTGTCAAGACACATAAAAGAATTCAAACTAATCAAAAAGCCTAAGTGAGCTGGCTGGATAACTAGGACAGGCCCAACCTTGAGTTCAGAGAGCTTTCTAATGCATTCCACCTGTCTCTCCAAGAAACAAAGTTTACAGGGTACAGCGACTGCAAAGGAGGCTTGCTTCTAAAGAGAACGACGCTCGTATGGTAGCCGAAATGGCATACCATGGAATTTTAGCTTGACGTTGAGAACATTGTCACTCTTAATAAATCACCCCATGCCCAAGATACTGAGTTTCTTGCATGTTTTAAAAACTGTTTAATCATCATGAGAGAAGCAGCCAGCAGTACTACAAAGACCTAAGGCAGTCAGTCCTTGAGGCTCTTTATAATCTGGTCCCACCTTACCAACCAAATTTAGCATGCAATGGATCCTCTTCACCCCAGCAGGATGAACACTTTATTGTCTGGTCTTTCCCCTCTCCCCACACCACACAGCTTCCTCCCTTACACATAAAGGCTATGATCACCCCTGCCTCCACCTATAGTGCTGCCCTGCCTGGACTGTTTGCCCTTGTCACCACCTCTCCAAATTCTCCCACGTCCCATTCATGTTCCATGCTCTGTGAAGTCTTCTCTAATCGCACCAGCCAATACCAGTCTTTTCCGTTCCTGATCATCCCTCCCACTTCCTGTCAAACTAAGGGTAGAAATTGCACTATGCTTGGACTGACATCTTGAGGTTACCTCTGAGCTCAAGGGCACCGTGCCCTTTTAGCAATAACAGTGAGAATGATAGGGGAGGTGGGAATGGAGTAGTGTGTGTTTAGTATTTGCCAACCACCTTGGCAGTGGTTCATATTGGAACTTACGGTTACATTGTCTCATGTCATTCAGTTGTACGAGTTCCATGTTCTATAAAAGATGTCACAGAGAATTACAACTGATCATTCTGGAGGGGCCCCTCAAGTTGGCCCTCCCTTCCTGGGTTGGTTTGGTAGGCCTCAAAAAGATGATTTCAAATATGCATTGGGGGTGATGGACTTCCTGGTGTTTTTTCTCATAAATATGTATATAAGTGTATCCATATGTCTATATGTTCTATACATATATACTCAATGTATAAACCAGATTACTAATTCATTTGCAATTGGAGACATTTCTTCCCAGAAGTTACACTCCCCAGGGCCACTTCTTCAAGGCACTTCCTTCTGAACAGAGGATAGGTAAGAAGCTTCAGAGTGTCCAGGAAGTTCCAAGGAGCATGACATCAGAGCCTTCCTTCCCTTTCTTTCCAGAGGCTGAAACTGCTCTGGCCCTGCCACGCGCTGGTTGTGCTGTCATTAAGCAAATTGTCAGCCTCTCTGTGCCTTGGTTTCCCCAGCTGTAAATGCAACTAGTAATAGTACCTAACCTACAGGGTTGTTGTGAAGAGTGCTTAGAACAGTAAGAAACACCTGCTAAGCACTTATTCAATGTTAGTTCTTTAGGATTTTTATTTATATCTTTTTACCAATACTTCAGAAATTTCATTTCCATAAGAATGCAACAGCCCTAATAGAATAATGAAGCCCTTATTGATTTTTTTAAATCTTTAAAGAGTATTCTAAATCCAGGAATACCAAGACCCATCTCACTTGGGATAGCTAGTATGTGAAATACTTTTGGGTTTTGTTGTTGTTTTTTTTTTCACTTCTTTATACACAGTACCTGGGAGTGAACTCTACTCCTTGTTCAATTCTTTTTCTGAAATTTTATTCATAGGCCATATGTGCAGATGTCTGTGTGGATGTGAATATAGGAAGTGAAGCCCCACAGCTCTGAGGCCCTTGGATGAAGCATTATGCACTATCACTTCCCACAAATTCTTTTCCTCTCCAACCCTCCCCGCTTCCCAAAACAAAAAGCTTGTCTGTGATTCTCCTCTCTCAGGTAGGACCCGGGGCCCTTGGGAAGAAGTGAGGCATGACTGACACACAGGGAAGGCAGGCTGTGGCGCAGGCTGCTGGAGGGTAATCTTCTAGATGATTCATCAGGTTGGCAGACTCCCCCGCCCCTCCTCCTGTCCCTGGGGAAATCCTGCCAGAGAAGGAGGAGGCTTTGTTTTGCTGATGTTTCTTAATCCAGTATCAAACTGGAGGAATGGTACCTTTTCCTGAAAGACCTGCATATAAAAGGTTTTGCTGCCTTCATCTTTGCTGTCATTGTTTTTAAAAAATAAAGGAGTAGCCCCACCTAACTTTCCACTGGATAAGATATGAATGGGGGATTTTTATTTTAAGCTTCCGACTCTCTGCAAAGCTCACCCAGCTCCCAGGTGGGGAAGGGAGCTTGCGCAGTCTGCAGAGGCTAGATGGCTGGGAGAGGAGCCAGCTCTCCTGCAGGTGAGGTACGGAGCCTGCCCCGCACCCCGCGACCTTGACTAGAATTTCCCTCCTTGCTCCCTGGTTGTTTTACAAGGTATCGAATGACTGCCCGCATCTAGTCAATGTCAAGGCCAAGGGAACGAATCAAGACCTTCCGTCCTCCCCTCTCCTCGCTGCTCTTCTCCCCTCCCCCTTCCCATTCACCCTCCCTCCACCCCTCCTCCAAACCACAACACCAATCAACCAACCCACTGGTCTGAAACCTTCTGAAGTAGTACAATATTAGAAGCTGTGGAATGAACGCATTTCCAGTATCAGTGGGAGAGGGAAAAGGGACAGAAGGAGACAGAATAGGGGGAAAATGGAAATTCAACCTTTTTTTCTTTAAGGGGGGTGGGGGGCGGATAAATATCTCTGAGCAAGCAGGCCTTCCCCGGGGGAAGGAGCGCCCACCCTTTCCCCAGGTAACACATTCCAGAGACTGAACAAATTGTCCAGAGATGCTGGACGGGGCCACGGGAATACACAACGTTTAAATCCAGCGATGGGAGTTGTTTACAATCCTCTGGAAGATGCCAAAGGGTTTAACAGGCGGGGTAATAGCTCGCAGCTGCGGTGCCGGCTGGGTGGTACCTTCCTCGCCTTCCCTGCTGGAAAAGCTGAAGCAACACCGTGACTGGCCCAGGGTCACACTCCAAGCTCCAGACAGAAATAGTTCTGACTCCTCCCTCCTGGCTCTAACCAGCAGACAACGCTGCCTTACTACTGTGCTATCATTCGAATCTGAATCATGTAAATTGCTCCTAATTGCAGGCCTGTAGTGAACTGTAGCCCTGTGACTCTTAACTGCCACGGAGCTGAGGTGGGGATGACAAGACTCCTGAATATGGAATTAAAACGCTGGAAGGGTGGGGGCTGGGAGAAGTGTTTGCAAACTCAAGTTTGAAACTGCTGACTAGTGCCATGTTTAAGCGTTGTTTTTTAATGAATTTGAAATGTCACCTCCAATTTGTTACTATGTTTAAAAAGAGAAGTACTTGGGGGTTCAAATGAATGCCATTCAAAAGGGCATTGGGGGGTGAATCTCAGCTATTTCCCAAGTAGTCCATTTTCACACTCTTCCTTTTTAATGCCCGATAAATTACCTCCTCATTTTGGTGTTTAAACTTCCATTTTTAACTCTTTTGTAGGCAGCTATGGGGGAGAGATTGGTAGGAGGGGATCAGGGGATGTTTAAATTCAGATCTGTCCACGGGGCTGGTCAGGTGCTGTGCTCAGGAAAGAAAGTACATTCCATGCAGCAAATTGCTCTAACTGATTCATTTGTCCACACAGAGACGCCACCTACCTGCTTGCAGGTATTCAGGTAAATGACAGGTGGGCGGGACCTACTGACTGTCTCAATAGCTAAGGTCCCAGCAATGTTTTATCTGTCGAGGCTCCCTGTGATGTCACACATTTCCTGCTCTCCACCAACCAATGCCCTCCTCCTTCCTCCCTCTAGGCACCTGTACGCCGAGGCTCAGGCTGGTCACAGCTCGGGCTGGGCTGCCCCGGGAGCTGCTGGACTTAACCTGCACAGCATGAGAGCTGCGGGGCTGCTGCTTTGAGAGGCCCGGAGGACACTTACAAAGGTGAGCTGAAACCCTCCATTTGTCTCTCTGGGCATTTAACCCCAGGCCCCAAGGGATCCGAGTGAGGAATTGGAATGAAAACTACAAGCCTCGGGTGTTTGTCCCAGAGGGAGAAGCCCTTTTGAGATTGAGAAGCGCTGAGGGATGCCTTTGCCATTTTGGTTGCACAGACAAGTCCTCCCAGGCCAGATATTTAATCCTTTTTGCTTCTCTTAATCATTAATCCAGCCTCTGCTTGTCTGGGAAGTTGATCTGATTTTTTTAAAACCCTGGAATGGAATAGTGACTTTTGAAACTTAACTCAAAGGTACAGACCAATTCAGCCGGTCTAATGGGGGTTGGGAGGCCAGCGCCAGCTGAATTCAGAATGGCTGTATTTGCTTTATTTTTGCCGTACTTTCTGCATTCATCACACCAGAGGCTATTTCAACCCGAACGTGCTCAACGTCCTTAATTGCTCTCCCCCCCCCCCCCGCTGAAATTTTTTCTCAAACAGGTAAATTCTGTTCCCCAGACGCCCTCTACTCCTCTACTTCTCTTTTGAAAAGTCTACTGTTTTCTTTGTTCTTTGCTAAACACCCTTTTTAAAACCACTTTGCTATCTGGTTGGAATTGTTTACATTCACCTCAGGACTGGCTGCCCGTTGACCCTTCACTTCGGTTAAAGTAAAGACTAGTTCCTCCTTGCTTACAAGAATGCAACTTCAGGTCTGACATTTAATTTTCTGGCACTCGTCCACTTTTTCTCTTTCTCTCTTTTAGTAGCAAATATACTGGGGAGATTGTTCTGCGGGGACCTGCCTTTTTTACAAGTAATTTTACCTCTAGGATCCATTTTGGTTTTCCTAGTCCTGAGCACACAGCCGTTACTACTTCTGTTCTTAACAGTCCACTGGCTGCACTCGACAGTGGTTAGAGAAGAAAAGCAACCATCTCCCAACACAGTTCCCTCCTGGGATGAGCCGGAAACTTGGGAGAGAAGTCCACCTGCTAGGGAGGCATTTCATTCATTAGTTATTTTTCTGAGATTTCAGTTAGCAAATAAGTTTGCAAAAGAATAACCGGTGAGGAATTAGGCTCCTCTTCAACGACCCAGAAACTCAAAGTGCATGTCAGTTCTTCAAAACTATAAATTGAAACAAGATGAGAAGTTTGTTTTGTTTTCTTTTTTTGTCTCAGTTGCTTCTTGCCACTGAGAATCCGTCCTGTGCTGGTTGCCCATTTCACTCTTACTCCTTGGAGGCGTGGATTGTTCTTCCCGACCTTTGTGTCTGTTCTTTTCCCCTGAGCCTGTGTGTTGGGTGCTGGCCTCTGCTTGTCCCTTGCTGGTGTTCTCCAGAGTTTTGACAGTAGAGGAGAGGAAAAAAAAAAAAATTCCGTGGATCCCGAATCTTCTGGATAAAACATGTCTTTAAAGTCACAAACCTCTCCCACAGGATTACCATGGTTCTTGGTTCTTTGCACAGTAATTAATTTACGACTGAACAAATCATTTCATCACTACATGTCCGTGTCTCCATCTACTAAAGGAACAAAGCTGTGGCTACCAGGTCCCCAGATACAAAAAGGAAACAATGACAGAGACTAGGATCAGGGTCAGGTTACTTAGAATGCAGTAGATCTCTTGGAGAACGGGCACATAAGTATTGCCCAGAGGGGTGGGAAGAGCCACCGTGGCTCCCTGCCTGTAGTAACTCCATCCCTTGGTTCAAGTGGCAATAGGGCCTGACTGAAAAAATGTACAGTCTCTTCCGTTCACATCCTTGAGCAAGTTACCTAACTTTTCTGACCCTCAGTTTCTTCTTCAGTAAAACGGGGATAATAATCCCTATGATGATAATGTAGTCGTCAGAAGTAGATGAGGCAACATGGAGCGCTGAGCGGCAAGGTCTGTGCTAGATGGGAGCCAGATGAAGGCAGGTCCCTCCTCCTTGAAGGTGTCTTCCGGGGTTGGGTTGTTCGAAGGAGATTGTCTGACCCTATGGAGACAAAAGATCTCTTGTGTTTACAATTGTTAGGAACCCTGATGGTTCTTGTTATGGTTATTATTGTAAGTAATTAACATCAATGTTAACAGATCAGAGAAAGAAAACAGGCAGGAGAATGCTTAAACTGTGTCATTAAACAGCCAGGCAGATTGGTCTCTGCCAGCCTCGCAGGCCACTGCTGTCCCCCAGCTCAGGGCTCTCATCCCACGACAGACCTATAAAATGTGGTCCCCCCCAGGTCTTCGGGGGGTGTATCCTCTTGTGTTGGCTGTAAGGGGACTTGCAGGCTGCCCTTTCTGCTTTTCAGCTGTGCTATTTCCAGGGCAGATGGGGTGGGTGCTTAATCTCCTCTAGACTTGTAGGCAAACACCCGTCGCTGCAGTCTGGGTGAGCTGCCTGCCGAGTCACTGGGAGAGGAGGCAGCTGGTTTGGAGCCTGCACTGCCCTGTGAAAGGGGAACTTGTGAATCCTTTGGATAGAATTGTCCCCCTCATGGAATATCCTCTGCCTTTCGATGACCTTGAGTCATTGCATAAAAACCGGTGTGTTCCAGGCCCTGGGACCTTCTGTAGGTCTCACCCTATCCTGAAAAGATAAGGCAAGCTTTCATCATTCAAGAGCAAGGGAACAGCTTAGTTGATTGAGGACAGGGTTTTATAACCTTGAGCCCACTCCTAGCTTGCTTACGGGACCCTGGAGAAGAACCTCAACCTCCCTGCCCATCAGCTTCTTTGTCTACCTTTTCCTAAGAGAGGGATGCTGAAATGGTGTACTTCACAAACCACCACTGTGCTCTCACAGAAGCTACATGGCTGCACACCTGGCGGGGGGCGGGGGGAGGGCGTAGTTCAGACTGACAGCTGAGGGGTGGGCAATGCCTCACTAGGACATAATAATCTTATTTATTCATTTCTAGGTGGAATAATGGCACTGCTTTAGAATAATGGTCTGGTCTCTGGCATCAGTCTCCCTGGGTTCAAAACCCAGCTCTACCACATACTAGCTATGTGACCTGGGATACGCTATTTAACCCCTCTTTACGCCAGCTATAAAACAGTTATTGTGAAGATGAAATGAGTTTAAATAAGTGAAGTTCTTGGAGTAGTACCTGGCATACTGATAGCTATTACTAGTATAAATTTCTTGGAAGGAAAGCATAGTGGGTAGAATCAGACAAATCTGGATTCGAGGCTGGTTCTGCCATGTAAATTACTAAGATAAATAAGTTTCTTAGTATCTCTTTGTCTCAGGCTCATCATCTGGAAAATGGACTAGTTACCAAACCCAATGCTTTTGTGAGGAATAATTGAAACGATTTTATGTAAATGCCATGTATATAGTAAGTGCTCAATACATCTTAACTATTATGATATACTAGAGGCCCGGTGCATGAAATTTGTGCAGGGGGGAGGGAGGCGGGTGGGGCATCCCTCAGCCTGACCTGCACCCTCTCCAATCTGGGACCCCCTCAGGGGATATCCAACTCACAATCCAGGACCCCTGACTCCTAACTGCTCACCTGCCTGCTTGCCTGATCCCCCTAACTGCTCTCCCCTGCCAGCCTCATACCCCTAACTGCTCTCCCCTGCCAGCCTCATACCCCTAACTCAGTGGTTGGCAAACTGTGGCTCGCGAGCCACATGCGGCTCTTTGGCCCCTTGAGTGTGGCTCTTCCACAAAATACCACGGCCTGGGCAAGTCTATTTTGAAGAAGTGGCGTTAGAAGAAGTTTAAGTTTAAAAAATTTAGCTCTCAGAAGAAATTTCAATCATTGTACTGTTGATATTTGGCTCTGTTGACTAATGAGTTTGCTGACCACTGCCTTAACTGCTCTCCCCTGCTGACCTGATCCCCCTAACTTCTCTCCCCTACCGGCCTGATCCCCCTAACTGCTCTCCCCTGCCGGCCCGATCGCCCTTAACCGCCTCTACCTTGGCTCCACCACCATGGCTTTGTCCAGAAGGACGTCCGGAAGGACATTCGGAAGGTCATCCAGAAGATGTCCGGTCTAATTAGCATATTACCCTTTTATTAGTATAGATTATTATAGAAAACATTTGTTCTGTTGGTTAGAGTTAGGCATCTTAGGTCATGCTTAGTCTGGATATAATAATGATAGAAACAGTAGGACGTTGAGGGACAAAGACTCTGAGCAAAACAGATTTCCCGAAAGGCCCCCAAAGGCCCAGAAGGAAAACCTGTTAATAAAGATTATCTTGTTTATGTTGGAGTTCTAGGGCAGGGGAGCTGCCAGTGTCATGCCTGGTGTGTGCAGAACTGTGGGCAGGAGGACTCTGTGATATAAACAAGCAGTGGATTCTTTTGGAGTAGTGATTCCTGGCTTCCTGGCTCCTTTTGAGATTTGAATTCCTCTCTTAGAGTGGAGAAAATCAGGTCTGCAAGGGTCCTGACCACTTACAAGGCCATTCTGTAAGATGCTGCCAAGAGAGGACTCTGAGGGAGGCTCCTCACTGCCACAGTATCACAGACTTCCGGTGGTTACAACTATTCCTGATATTTATGTGCCTGCATCACAGTCTCGCTCTCATGTGGGTGGCAAATTCATTGTCCTCTGACAGTGTGTCCAAGGTACTGAGGGCTTCGGGAAACTATTTGGTAGGAAGACTATATCACTCTTCTAGGCCAGTGGGATTTAACTGTTTACTGTCCCCAAAGAGTAAGAGTTAACATGAAAACCATGCAAGTTTCTAAGAACAAACACTTCACTGAACTGAAATCAGAAACAGCAAATGTTGGTTGCCTCCTGTAAACCTCTCACATTCACCATTTCCTCGTATCTCATTTTGTTCTAAGTGACTTGAGGACACCCAGTGACTTACTGTTTACTTACCCAGAGACAACAATAAGGAAGGATTTTCTAAGAATTAGAGTTGTCCCCAAATCCGTAGGTTGCCTTTGAGGAACTGAGTTCCCTGTCACTGAAGATGAGTGTTTTTTGCTATATTTAGCACCTGGAATGTGTTTGCTGAATGAGCGAATGAATGAAACCCACAGAGGATTTGTGTTTCTTTAGAAGCACATACACTCATCTGTAAATAAAGATTCTATCACAGATCTCATAGGATCATTTTAAAGATTAAATGAGAAAATACATGTAAAATACCTAGCACAGTATCTGGTTCCTAGTGAACTGCTTATTAAATAGCAATGATGATTATTTTATTTTACATTATATTCTAAAAAGAAGGGGGGAGAATGGATTCCAGCTTCAAGTAGAGGTTTGACAAGAAATTTGCCATTTTTATTAGAGTCTCTTTATTCCAATTCTCTTCACCCCTCCCCTTCATCCTCTGCTTTTCTAGAAAACCCACACCCCCTGCTCTAGGGAGTCACCTGTCTTGACACAGTAGACTGACTAGTACACTTCTACCAGTGGCAGGAATTCTGTCCCAATTAACCAGGACCATTTTTCACATATCGCTCATTTGTGACTTGGAATGCATGGACTTAAATTCCACCATTATTTCTCAGTGACTCTTATTTGCTTCTTGTGTTTGATGCATTTGTCACAGGGACACCAAAGAGTCCACCAACAGCAGAGTGGAAGCTCTCCAGGAATTCTCTTTAATGGCCTCTTGGCACTGTGCATGGCAACAGCACATGCATGATGGTGCAGCCTAAAAATGCCATTGCTATCTGTTGAGATGATTTGCATAACTTGTTGATGATGCTGGGTCAGTCACGTGGCCTTTTTTGAATAGACGCTGCATGTTTAGGCTCCTGCACACTCCCATAATACATGAGTCACCTAATGTTTTCATAGTCCTCATTAAGTACTATTTTATGCTTGTAATATATCTTCAACAATACACACACCCTCAGCCATTCTACCTGTGGCCTCTTTTCCGCTTGGGGCCCTTGCAAATGTGGTTTAACAGTTATCCTTAAAGATATCTGTATTCTAACTTAGTAATGGATTAAAAGGAAATTACTACATTTTTATACTAGGCCAAAACTGCTATCCCTAAGTATGTAGCAGCCTAAGCAGCTGCCACCCCAACATCCTTCTGGATTCCTGAGCCATGTGGAGAAGTGCTGGAGTGCCTCACTGGGAATGTTCACCCCACTTCTGGGGGATTCCCCTGGAAATACATAGCCCCTGTATTATTTTCCTAGGGATGCTGCAACAAATTACCATAAGCTTGGTGGCTTAAAACAACACAAATTTATTCTCACACAGCCCTGGAGGCCAGAAATCAATGTGTTGGCAGGGCCTTGCTTCCTCCAACGGCTCCAGAAGAGAATCCTTCCTCGCCTCTTCCAGCTTCCGATGCCTCCAGGTGCTCCCTCGCTGTGACTGTATACCTCCAACCTGCCTTCACATCACCTTCTCCTCTCATCTGTGTCTTCTCTTCTTCTGTCTCTTAGAAAGACACTTGTCATTGGATTTAGGGTAATACAGATAATCCAGGATGATCTCTTCTCAAAATCCTTAATTACCTCTTCAAAGACTATTTTTCTAATAAGGTCACATTCACAGGTTCTGGGGTTTGGGACATGGATATATCTTTGGGGAGGGGAGCCATCATTCTACTTCCTACATACCTGGATTGACATGCATACGCACAGGCCCCTCCCACTACTTATGGAGAGATTCCTTGTTCACTTGGACACTGAAATATTGGAGAAAATATAGGCAGCCCTTGCTGTAAAAAGGAAGGAACTCCTACCATTTGCAATAGTATGGATGGACCTGGAGAGCATTATGCTAAGCTAAATAAGTCAGTTGGAGAAAGATAAATATCACATGATCTCACTCATTTGTGGAATATAATGAACAACACAAACTGATGAACAAAAACAGATCCATAGATAGAGAAGCATCGATCAAACCTCAGAGGGAAGGCAGGGGAGGGTAGGGGAAATGGGGAGAGATCAACCAAAGGACTTGTATGCATGCATATAAGCATAACCAATGGACACAGACACTAGAGGGGTGAGGGCATGAGCAGGGGGGTGGGATGGGGCAATGGGGGGATAAGGACACATATGTAATATCTTAATAAAGAAAATAAAAAATACAGGCAGCCTTTGCCACTACCGTTATTTATTTCTATGTTCAAGGCACAGTAGTGCTTTATGTTCTAACAACCTACTGAGTATTGCAGTCAATAGTATGGTGTATCTACAAAAGCAAATCAGTAAAGGCCACCTTAGGTTGCTTTAATACACAGTCCTGGTTAAGAACAGGATTAGTGATTATTCCACAGAATCTTGAGCCCATTAATCCACAACTAGATAAGTGTTCACTTCCAGGTGCCCTGTTTTGAAAGGACCATTTACAACACCTGGAATACCCAGGAAGACAGGCAACTGGAACAACCAGAGACAAAAAGAAAAAAATGAGGGAAACCACCACCAATGATGTCTTTAATTTGGAGGAGGGGAGGCTGTCGTGTTTTAAGAAAGCGAATGTGATCTTTGTTACACTGAAAGGCAGGACAAAGGCCAAAGGTCACAACTATTGGCAAACTGATGAGCTCCCCATCACTGGAGGTGTTTCAAGCAGAAGCTGCTAAGAGAATTCCTGCACTTGGTGAGAACCTAAGATCCTTACCCAACTGAAACTCTTGTGACTTCTAAATAAATCATTTTAAAATTTCAATTACCCACTATCATGTGGGAACAACAAACACCACTGTGTGTGTTCCTCTTCCTTGATTGAGAAATTTGCTCAGGTTCTTTCCCCAAACCTGGATCTCTTTCCACGTGCCCAAATCCCATTTATCTTTCTCGATCTTTTCAGAGGACCATCTATTCCATGAACTTTCCTTGACTATTCTGGGCCACACTCCACTGCTCTCTCGTCCCTTTCCCTCCAACCTTGTCTTTGGCTCTTATTTTAGAAGACCATACTCATTCCATACTTACTTTGTATCCTCTTGAAATATTTTAACATTTTTTTTCTATATGTATGCTCTATTTTCCTAATTAGACTTAAATTCATTGAAGATGAATTGAATTCCCTGTGGGAACGCTCACAGAATTTAAGACCAGTGCTGGTATGTGATAGGTGATCAATGAATACCTGTAGAATTGAAACAGACAAAGAATGTTGACAGTGCAAATATCTTCATCTTGTTCTTCTCTCCATAAAAGATTATCTGTTTAAAAACAAATAAACACCATAAGCACTTCCTGAGATCGTTCTTTTAGCTTTGGGTGGAAGAACGCCCTGCTTCTCCTCTGACATCAGCCTTCCCAGGTTCCTATGACAACTGTGTGCCCTAGGTCAATGCAAAGTACTCGGCCTTCATTTTAGTTGTCGGTAGAGGGTCAGCTCTATTTGACCATGTGGATAGACCAGGAAATGGGAGGACATCTTTCCTGGGACAGAGTTCTTACAAGCAAACCCAAGTATGCAAGGTGTGCCACACGCCCCAGGGGAAAGTCAATAAAACCTGTCAGGGAAGGCAAAGCTCCTCTCTAACCAGAAGACCTGCCCTGGCTTCTTCAACTTGTATCTAATTGACCAGCTACTTGGGATTCTTCTCACATAACTACTTCCCTTGTTTTCCCCCACTTTCTGAATATCTATGCTTTCCGCTATTGACTTCAGATGTATTACCTTGCCTTCTTTTAGTTCAATTCTCCTCTAATTTCCTGGCCATATTTTGACCTCTTTAAAGGCTGTTTATATGTTTTTTCTGTCCTTTCTGGTGTTGGCAACGCTATGCAGGTAGCGTTATTCACAGATTGCATGAATGAATTGCCTACTCCCTCTTGGAGACCATAGATTTAGATCTTAATTAGGAGTAGAGCTAACCCTGACCTTTGCAACAGCCCCTAAGCACCTGCCATCCCTCTGCTCCCTCTCCTTTTCCTCAGCAAAGTATATAGCACCACCCCATGTCACCCTACCCCCCCGAACCTCTGCTTCCTACTTAGGCTCTAGATTCAAGAACATTGTGTATCCCATGTATGACTTTTTATTCAGATCACTAAAGCCCCTAATTCCTTCCTATTACAGATGTGTCTCTAAGCTAAGGAATAGTCCATTTGTCCAGCCTCTTATGTACATTAGCTCACAACTGATACTTATTTTAAACATTGATTGTACCAAGTTGATATGATGATTGACACATTTATCCATAATCTAAAATGTAATTGTAAATTTATTTTGTTTAATATAATATAGAGTTTGCCCTAATTTTTGCAATTACTTTCCTCCCCATAATCCAACTTAGGAGTTCCAGCCAGGGCCAGGGCAGTGGTTAGACAGCCATGCCTGCTGGGTACTTAGTTTAGAAAGAGAGGCAAGGCCGCCAAGGTAGTGGAACTGGGCCGCTCTGTTCCTCCTTGGTGTGCTCCTGGTTTTCAGGATGGAGCTTCTGACTGTGATAGTGATCTCTGCCCTGAGGGGTGGCCCCAGTGACCAGCTTGAAACCGAACTGCAGCTATTCCACCCCACATAGCTTCATTCACGTTTTAAAGCATCGTCATCGACAACAAAAAACATCAAGTTCAGTTTCTTGCAGCAAACAATTACCTTGGAGATCATTTGGTTCAGGGGTTCTTAGAGTTTGTGTGTTTGAGACATGAAGGGATTAAAAGATTTCGAACAACATTAAGAAAGCCAGCAAGAATTGTGAAGCAAACACAAATACAGTAGGGTAGAGACCCACACAGCTTCTAAAACGCCACAGTCCACACAGTGTCCTTGCCAGAGAGAACTTTTCCACCACGTGACTGGACTTCCTTATTCACTCACAAAACAGAGCTCTTTCAGGAGCCAATCATTTGTGAACTTTGAGGGGACCTGGCTTTAGATTACACTTATTTGAGGCAAGTTCTTTCTTTTCTTCCTCTTGCCTCATGAATCCTTAAGCAAACTGCTTCCCTGGTGTCTCTAATAAATATAATAACCAGCTGGAGCAACAATCAAACAAGACCTTGGTTAAAATTTAGCGGCACACCTGTGACAGGGTTGTATCTCTCCGGTTTTGCATTGTGTAGCTGGGAACCAGGTGAGGCTGGAGGGAAATATTGAGACCCAGAGAGGTTGTTGGTAGCAGAGTCGCATTCAAACCACAGTCTTGACAACCCCACTCTCTCTACTTGGGTTCCAAAAATATTAGCAGCAGGGTCATGATCAAGGTGAGGCAAATGAGAAACTCACTTTCCTGTGCAAAACTGAACAAAATTGAACGGCACCAAAAATCTCAGTAATCACAATAAGTAATATTTTAATGATTATTTTTAAAAAACAAAAATTAGTGCAAAAAAATCCATGATGAACAAAAGATCAAACTGTATTGAAATAAAGACAGGATCAGTAAGCTAAAGTTATTTAAAAATTATTGAAGATTATCAGTCAGGAGAAATTGTCAATGTCCTCAATTCAAAATGAGATAATAAAAGAGGTAGTTTTTGAAAATATAGTTGAGATTACTTCCTTTAAAGCCAGGAAAGTGAAACTATTTCTTAAAATTCTTTTTCTGTAAATAAAATATTTAAACTTAAAATGATGTTGTGATTTTTTAATATGCTTACATTTCACGTTTCCCAAATTTTTCCACTCCCTTAATGAAACCATGAAAAAATACACAAAAACATATGCATCAGGAGACACACTTTTCCTTTTGCCTCAGGCCGCAACATGAATCAGCACAGCACTAGTGGGGAAAATGTATCTGTTATTTAGAAATGTCTTCAGAGGATTTTTGTGAACATGTTTGTCGTAGGCCAAGCAGGAGTGTCTCATAGGCATGGCTTTCGAGTAGATGCCCCTCCCCTGGATGAGGGGAGAAGTCCAAGGTGACTAGTCCCCTCGAACACTTTCCTTCTCAGGCACTTGTGCATCTTCTTGTAGGTTGGGAAGGGGAGGGAAAAGGAGCATCTGGAGCTGCAGGGCTTCCAATTCCTTCTGTGGCCCCTTCATTAGCTACTCTTGGCCTGCCACTAGTTTAACTTTTTTATGAATTTCAGTGAACATTAATCAGTGTTTGTGCTCTGGGTAGGAGAAAGTATCTCTGACTTGCCATTTGTTTAAATGGTTTCCATTTCTCTTGTGTTATTTATTGTGTTGGTGTATTTTAGGACAACACGATTTATCAAAATAAAGGAGTGCTTACAAACAAATGGAAAGCCCCAGATTCCCCAAATACCATTTGTTCTGGGGATCAGGTTGTACACTAGGGATTCTAACATGGAACTGTTTGGCCAATGAGGATTTTCTTCTGTTTACATAAATCCACCCAAAGCCACTAAATATCTTTGCATTTTTTAAATGGTGTTCATAGCCCTTGGTTTTGCTTGTAAGAGCCCTAGTTTTCAACTTGCTTAACCTTGATTTTTCTATCTCTC
Source organism: Plecotus auritus (assembly GCF_963455305.1). NCBI lineage: Eukaryota > Metazoa > Chordata > Mammalia > Chiroptera > Vespertilionidae > Plecotus > Plecotus auritus. Next base: position 215,356,677 of record NC_137770.1, read on the forward strand.
TGTAGCCAAGAATTGCTAATAGCTTTCCCTCAGGGCAGAGTCTCCTGCTCAGTCTGCCACCTCCCCCAGGAAAACAGATACAGTCTTAGGCTCTGGGAGTGGTTAATCCCACTCTGCCCTGGAGTTTGGGGTTCATTCTCCCCACACATTGTAGGAGGGACACTGATAGATCAGGGAGCTCACAGAGGAGAGTGGACAGGCTTCTAGAGGCTTGAAACCTGAAGGAATGCCAGGTGAACCTAAGGCTGCTGAACCTGGGGGAGAACGTGGGTTCTGTCTTCAAATAATTAGGGGACTTAATGAGCGACACATATTCTAAATAGCTCCTAGGATAATGCTGGCACCTATGAAGGGGTGGATGAGTTCTAGAGAGACAAATATTTGCTCAATATATGGACTCGCCCTCCCTAATAGTTAATACTTTCCAAAGGCAGAATGTTATGCTTTATACAGGCGTAAAGGCCTGTTGCATTTAAGGACCATCTCTCAAAGCCCCCGTTCAACCTGTAGGGTTAATGTCTACAAGGTTTCATCGAGGTCAAAGTACCAATGCAGGACAAGATGCCCTTTGACTATAAGGATGGATTCTTTATTTTTTCTTCCTTTTTTAAGTTTTTCAATTACAGTTTACTTTTAATATTATTTTGTATTGCTTTCAAGTACAGAGCATAGTGGTTAGACAATCACATACTTTCCAAAGTGATCCTCCCGATAGTTCCAGTACCCTCCTGGCACCACACATACCAAATGGTAGTTACCATAATATTATTGACTACATTCCCGATGCTGCACTTTGCATCCCCAGGACTGTATGGTAACTATCAGCCTTACTTGTCAGTCCCTTCATCTCTTTCTCCCAGTCCCCCAACCCCCTCCCCTCAGACCATCAGTCTGTTTTCTGTGTTTATGTGTCTGTTTCTTTTTGGTTAGTCATTTATTTTGTTCTTTAGATTCCATATGTAAGTAAAATAATATGGTATTTGTCTTTCTCTGTCTGATTTATTTCACTTAGCATAATACATACTAGGTCCATCCATACTGTCACAAAGGGTAAGAGTTCATTCTTTTTTATTTCCAAAGTAATATTCCATTGTATATACGCACCACAGGTTTTTCTTTTATCCACTTGTCTATTGTTGGGCACTTGGGTTGTTTAGGATGGATTCTTTTTCATAATATGATGTCCCATTAGTATTATTGGAAAACCATGACTCGTGCAGCTATTGAAAGGATGCTGGAAAGTTCTGTCCTTTTAGTAGGAGGAAATGTGAAATTGTCAGTGCAGCATGCCAAAACGGTAAATTTCTCCATAGCCTTTCTAGTGAGTATCTGGTTTACTCTGGTGACTTCATCAGATAACCATTGTCTGTCATGCCAGTGTGCATTGAAAGGAGAGTTAGAGGGACCATAGCACACCAGGGACTCCATTGTTCTGGGAACTCATCTCATGAAAAAATTTTTCTACCTCCAAACAGACTGTACTCCAAAGGCTGTTTTATTTTTCCAACTGATTTTTAAAAGTATATTTTTACTTATTTAAAAGAGGAAGAGAGAGGGAGAGAAAGATAGAAACATCAATGATGACAGAGAATCACTGATCAGTTGCCTCCTGCATGCCCCCTACTGGGGATGAAGCCTGCAACCCAGGCATGTGCCCTGATCAGGAATCGAACCCTGACCTCCTGGTTCAACCACTGAGCCACACATCTCTAAAAACCTCAGGCTTCTTGTCTACCCCAAACCAGAGGTGGAGGAGAAAAAAATGGTTCCTAAGCCACAGTAGGGTTGTACCTCTCCCAACCCCCATATGCACTCCCAAGGAGGGAATCCACTTCTGTGCTCTTTCTCCAACTGTGAAAAAAAAAGAAGAAAGAAAGAAAGAAAAAAGCCATATCACAGGTTTCTCTCCCTCTGCCGGGCCAGAAGTGCAGATGGCTGACACATAAAGGAGCCCAAATCTGACAGGTCCTCTCGTTCATTTTGGGGGAAGGAAATAGTTTCCTGTTTAAGACTTAATGATTTTTGATCATTTCTTCTCAGTCCAGAAGCGAGGCACATCTATGTCTAATAGCATGATAGATCATACATGTTTATAACACGTAAACTGGAAATAAGAAATGTCAGGTAAATGTTCTTAATCATATTTTTAAAAGTCTCACTAGTTCTTTCTTTAGAGCCAAAACTGCTTGTTCAGTCAGTTCTCTCATAATCTGTGTTTATTCTTATAGGCTTTATTTAGTCTAAAGCAAAGTTAGAAAATATATACAGCAGTGTTTACATTAATAGTATATGAAGAATCTGGTTTATGCACATGCTTAAGTGCCAGGGAATTCAAATTGCTCTCAGAGGGAGAGGGAGAGGGAGAGAAAGAGGGAAAGCGGGGGCGGGGGTGGGGGGGGGGAGAGAAGAAGGGAGGGAGGGAGGGAGAGAAGGGAGGGAGAGAAGGGAGGGAGGGAGGGAGGTTGGTTGGAGTTGGGTCTAACCTTCCATTTTTGCTTACCCCATACCATTAATTCTATCTCAGGCATTTTAGCCCTCAATAAAGTCAAGTACACTTTTGATTCCGAGAGCTTGGAGAAACCTGTTTGCAGGGGGACATAATGAGATTTTAACACTTCTAGTTTCCCACGGCTCTTGTATTTGGTTAGTTATGTTATGGGATTCTGACTAGTCATAAGCAGGAAAGATGCTGGGAGACAAGCAGCAAAACTGATGCAGAAACTGAGGTCAGCAGTCCCTTCTGGGCTTTGTTTCTCTTTGTGTGTGGCTAGCAAGTTACTTACATGTTTCTCTCCAGTTTCCTTATCTATTAAATGAAAAGCAAATAAAAGACCCTGGGGATTTGTGAGGATTACATAGCATAATATGTCAGGCCCTAGCACAGTGCCTGGCACATGATCAATGCTCAAAAAACTGCTAGAAAACAAAGGGGAAAAAAAAAGATTTTCCCAAAGAGCTAATCACTTAAAACAACATAAAACACCTCCAATTTATCAGCACAGAATCACGGAACTCTGTTTCTGGAAGGGACTTTAAGTACCTAGTTCGGTGGTTGTTTGTTTGTTTGTTTTTAAACCAGTGTTCTTCAAACAGAATATTATAAGCTGATGTTTCAAAGCAACCAAGTGGAGCTGAGACTGGGCGGGGCGAAGCGGCCACAGCTCCTTCTTCGTCCCTCCTCCACTGGAAGACGCTAAGGCATCTGACACCTCCCAGAGGGTAGTGTGAAATCCAAAAACCCGGCCTGCTCCACCATTTCACCAAAGAGGGAATGGCCCGGAATGTGAGGTTGTCTTTTCAGTGGTACAGCCAGAGCGACATTCCTGTCGTTTTCTGGTACAGCCCATGAAAGAGAATAGATGGGCCCAAACCTGTGAGAGAGTATTTGACCAAATTCTTACAGAAAAACTTTTAAAAGATCTAGAGCAAGCATGTCAGACTCTAGAGCTTTAGTTCAAAATATGTGAACCTTATTTTTTCTGTGGTAGAGGTAATCTTTTGGGTGGCCCATTTCCATTTTTATGTTTATCTTTCAACTGTTTCTCATGCCATTTAAATTTTTCCCTGTGTGGTTCTAGAACCTTCTAGCAGCCTTGATGACAAATTGCAATTGGGTAGATTTCCGTAAAATTTGAGTAGAAACAACTTCATTTTCTGCACCCTCTACCTTAGCCTTCTGTAGTCCCTTCTGATGCTAAAGAAAATGCTATGATTCCTAATGTTGTCACATTCTGGGGTGTTTTACTTCACCCTCCTGACCAGAATGTTCTTCCTGGCATATTAGCACAGCATAGAAATATAAACATGAAGCTGACCCAATGGAAGTTTGAAGTCAGTATATTTTCTTTTTTAGATAAGGCGATGTTTGTACAAACAGCCTTGGACTTTATTTGGATAAGAAAAAAGATATAACACAATTTATGACTGCATGCTATTTCCAAATGTGGCTGATTTCCTGTTGGGTTATTCATGTGTCTTGATGTTCTTGTGAAACGCTTTAAGTCTTTTCATTTACTTTCAGAAAAGAACAAAGTTGAGTTGGGGGGTAGTGTGGGTGTGGGATTCCTAATCGTCTTGAGAGCTGACCCAGATTCTCTAGTGCATACCTCTGTTTGCACTGCTTACCTGGGCTGCTAACGAGTTGTGCTCATGCCCACTCCCCTGGACTGGAGACTCCATGAGAGCAGGGACATAGCCTTTAAAGATCTCTGTAAGGTCTCTATACCCAACTCACTCCCTAGATCAGAGATGGTGCCAGAAATATTATTTATTGCCCTGGCCAGGTAGTTCCCTTGGTTAGAGCATCATCCTGATATGCCAAGGTTGTAGATTCCATCCCGTCAGGGCACATACAAGAATCAACCAATGTATGCATAAATAAGGGGAACAACAAATCAATGCTTCCTCTCTCTCTCTCTCTCTCTCTCTCTCTCTCTCTCTCTCTCTCTGTGTGTGTGTGTGTGGGTGTGTGTGTGTGTCTCTCTCTCTCCCCTTCTCCTTCTCCCCACTTCCTCTCTCAATCTCTAAAATCAATAAATAAATAAAAAATATTTATTGACTGATTTTCCAAGAGACTTCATAGATTTTAATAGGTACATTGATAACTTCATTATTTTGGATTCCTATACCAAAGGAAAAGACATAATATGATAGTATTCTACTGGTTTGAAATATATATACATACATATATAATTGAATAAAAGAGTACTATTAGAACAAAGCCAAAAGACCCCTTATAGGAGTGATAGATTTCAGTTTCTAGGCCAATTGAGCTAGACTGTAGACAAAATGAATTTGATAGCAATACATGCAAGAATACTAACGAATATTTACTGAGCACTTTCTACATACCATGCAGTAATGCCTATTCAGATAGTACCCAAATGATTTTAACCATGAGAAGGTTAAAGGTAAACATTATTCCCTCTGGAAAGATGGTTAAACTGAGGCATAATGAGGCAAAGTGGTTTCCCCACGGTCCTGACACTCATCGCTGGCCTTCTGCATCAGAGGCTGGTTCTGTCTACAGGCAGCATGGTCTCATGTCTGTAACACATGGTCTTCCGTTTGCTGTGAAAACAAAGATGTCCTCTTGTTCCCTTTTAGGTTTGTGGATGGCTCCTAGAAGATCTTGATTGGCTTCCGAGGAAATATCGTTTTGCTGGATTGGTTTCCTGTCATCCTGTCCCCGCAGTCAACCATGAGCCAGTCAGACCCTGCCGATGACCCGGATCCCAGCCCTGAGCCCCTGTGTGTGGTGTGTGGCCAAGACCACTCGCCCGAGGAAAATCACTTCTACACCTACACAGAAGATGTGGATGATGACCTCATATGCCACATCTGCCTGCAAGCCTTGCTGGACCCTCTGGACACTCCCTGTGGACACACCTACTGCACTCTCTGCCTCACCAACTTCCTGGTGAGTAAGGACTTCTGCCCCCTGGACCGCAAGCCCTTGGTTCTCCAGCACTGCAAGAAGTCCAGCATCCTGGTCCACAAGCTCCTCAACAAGCTCACGGTGACCTGCCCGTTCGCCGAGCACTGCGCCGAGGTGTTGCAGCGCTGTGATCTCGAGCATCACTTCCAAACCAGGTAGGGCCTCTTCCTCAGCAGATCCTGAGAAGCCCCGCCCTCCAGGGGCAGCTGGGACTCCTGGTCGCTCAGTGAGAAGCTTAGTTTGTCTTCTTTTTTGCAACCAATGAAAGGACTCATTCAAAATAAGTAACATGGTAGGTGTTATGGTCAGGGCTCAGTGTAAGGAAATAGCACATGGTCAAGTTGTGTTATGTATGTGTTTACAGGGCTTTTCTCTTTTTTTTGTTGGAAAAATAAACAAAAGGTATAAGTTATCATTTTAATGATTTTTAAGTGTACAGTTCAGTGGCCTTCAGTGCATTCACATTGTTGTGCATCATCCCTCACCGTCACCCATCCTCAGAACATTTTTCATCTTCCAGAACTGAAACTTTGTTTCCATTCAACAAACACCCCCTCTCCCTCCCCTCCAGAATTGGTATCATGATTTGACTTTCAGTCTCTATGAACTTGACTATTCTAGGAAACAGGAATCATTCAGTGTTTGCCTTCTTGTGGCTGGCTAATTTCATATGCGTGCATTTTGAAATGCAAAAGATACTGGAAAGATCTGGGAGCAGCTTTCTCTGAGGTTCATGGTCCCCAATAAGATTTCCAGGTGGGCATTGCTTGTCTTTTCATGTAAGAAAAAAAAAGTCTCCTAACGTGACCCACAATTATTAGAACTTCCTCTGTACGGGAATTAGCAAAGCCCAGCTGTTCTTTGAAGAGATATAAGATATTTTCAACTAAGGATTAAAATGAGAAATTTAGAAAACTTTTGTCCTTTAAGCGAATTGTTCTATGAACTTTTCAGCCAAGGTGCACACACTGGCAGCAGACCGATGGTGTGGCCAGCCCTGCTGGTGGGCACTATCGCCTGCACCACCTGCCCGCCTCTGATTTTGTCCACCTGCATTCTCATGTTCTGGGCATTTCTCAGGGTGGACCTGGGTCTTGTTCCACATGAGGTCCTCTCTTAGGACAGTTAAGGTGATTAGTAAAGTGTAACAGTAAACCACAATTCTTTTGTAAGAGGAAATTTGGAAGCTGGTGTTTATCTTGGTTTCTGTCATGACCACAGGCAGGTGCAGATATTTTTTCTGAAGGTCACATTCCTTAGGTCATGAATCTGTCTTTGTCTCTGGGGACATGCCGATTCTCTAACATGAAGTTTGCCTCCAAAGCAATGGCCTGGGTGTGATGCTTCCCACATGGTTCCATACCAGTTATGTCAGTGAACTCGTTTTTCTCCCCACGATGTAGAACCAAATGCATCAAACTCAGGTGCCTGGGTTGCCTCTGACCCTCTGTTATTGTTGGTATTTAAGCTAGGATGCTTCTCTTCTCTGATTGACTGGAAGGAGGTGTGGCTAGAGGAGAAGGAGATAGGGAATCTATTTGTGACCTTTGCTAAAAGTTTTACCCAGGTAGGAGAGGTATTGTCTGGAGGGAAATAGGCCTGGAGTCATAGGTGAGGTAGGAGCTGCAGATGCTGGTGCAGAACCGGAGCCAAGACTGGAGCTGAGGAGAATGCCCTGGTATAGCTCCCTCCACACATCACATTCCTATGTCCCTGGGTTGTTGCAATGTACACATTTGTGTTTGGGTTTCCATTTGTTGCTGTAACAATTGATCACAAACTTAATGGCTTAAAAGCACAAAAATGTGTTATCTTACAGTTCTGAGGGTTCTAAGTCCAACCTGGGTCTCAAGGTTCTAACAACAAGGTGTTGAGAGGGCTGTATGAGGAGAATTGCTTTACCTGCCTTTTCCAGGTTCTGGAGGCCATCTGCCTTCCTTGGCTTGTGGCCCCTTTCTCTACCTTCAAAGCCAGCAGCATAGAACCTCTCTATCTGTCTCTCTCTCTCTCTCTCATCACATCTCCTTCTGTGACTCTGACCCGACTGCCTCCCTCTCATGAGGGCACTCATTGCATCCACCTGGATAATGCAGGCTCCTCTCCTCATCTCAAGAGCCTTACCTTGGCCACACCTGCAAATCCCTTTGGCCCTGTAAGGTAACAGATTCATACGTTTTGAGGATTAGGAGGTGGACATCTTGGGGTGCTCATTATTCTGCCCACCACAGGAGTTTTTCAGAAAAAGGGGGAAAGAGGAAAGAGCGAGAAGGAAATACATGGAAGTGCTCTCTGGAGAGCAAGTGAAAACCCAGCAGGTCCCCTGCACCCCCTCACCTAGAACTGATTTGGGGCCCAGAATATCCTTTTTAAAAATTGGGATAGGATGGCACAAGGACCTAAGGGCAAGGCCAGAGCAGAAGTGGCAGCGGGAGGGCTGGGAAGAGGATGTTGAGGACTTGGGGTGTGGGGGGGGGGTTCCAGGAGGGAGATGCCACAAGCCCACCTAGCTGTCCCAAGTGGGAAATTCATTCACCCCCCATGCAGGTTGTGTGGCCCACACACCTCAAGGAACCCTGGGATAAAGGCTTGATGAACCCTCAGCTGAGATGGCATGCACATTGGGAAAACAACAGTGAGGGAAAAAATGCAAAACCAATTAAAATCACCTCTATGAGCTGTGGCCTTAGAGCCCTTCACAGGTGCCCGTCAGCAGCTCTCTGGAGGGAAAACTCCCACCGGAGGAGGCGCGGTGCCTCAGCACGCGCTCTGGATCCTCTCCACACTTCAACTTCCTAAGTAGGTTGAAACCAACATTTCCAAAAATATGGTGCATGTTAGTCATCAAATGCTTAATATACACTTCCTCTCCTCCCAGCCCTGGGCATTTTGTTGGCAAGGATGAAGAATTTGGAGCCAATCCAGAACCTGAGTCCACAGCTTTCTTGGGCCTTAGGCCTGAGCCTGAGCCAGTAGACCGCCTCTTTCTCCCCTGAGAAGGGACATTAAGATAAATAGTTATCCTTGAACTGGGAAAATGAAGAGGCAAGTATTTCCTTACGTTTCTATGTGAGGCCTCTAGGTTGGTGGCTGCCTGCAGGGGGGTGTTGTCATAGGTTTGTACTAGAAGATAGCTTTGTTTATCAGTTTTGCATCTTGGTTTCAGAATTTAGATGTAATGAGTTTAAAAAATATTCTTTGGCCTGTGGCACTATATGAATGTAAACTTTGCAGGCAGAATCTACCTACTATGAAAAACTCAGCATTAATTCTGGTTGAAAACCACCATGTGACTCAGAGGAACCCACACACTTCCTCCCAGTGTGTCCAGGAGAGCTCAGTTCTGAACGTCATGGGAAACTCCATACTTCGGTTTATCTACCTGTAAAATGAGAATTGGCTCCTTAATTACAAGATCTTGCAGAAATAACCACATCAGGGTGTTTTCATTCTCTAGAAAAGACCATCAGGTAGAGAGAAATGTTTTCCCCGTCAGCCAAGGTCTCGGTTTATGGCCTTTCCATAGGATCGTGCTAATAATAGCAGCCCACTTAAGTAAGGGATTCAGGCAGATGGCATCTCATCTGTAAACAAATGCTGCCTGTCTTCCCCAGAATTTGTGTCATTTATAAACATTGTTATCTAAGCACTTCAGATCCTTAGTTGAATATAAACCCTTAAGGAAAACATTTAGGACTGACTGTGGGTATGCATGATTGGCTGGACCAGCAACTCCTTGGACAACTGTTTCTGACTTCAGACTGGAGAGCTCTTCTACAGGAGTAAATCTGAGCGTGTGAACTAATGTTTGAAATCCTCTGGCTAGTTCTGTTGACTTCTGCCCTCTTAGATGCTTGCAGACGCCCTCACATGGGTCTTCTGCAAAGAATTCCCACGAGGCTGATGGGCTTGTTGAATCAAATGGCAGCCTTCCTAACCAAGGAGCATTGCCAGCAGAGATAGCCAGGGCGCCACAGAGAGCCAGTTCAATGCATCCCTCTTTGGAGGAGGCAAAGCTTTCACTTCCTTGATTCTGAGTGGGAGTAATCTTAGGCTCAAGACTACACCTTTATTGTGTAATATCATCATCTGCGTCTATAATATTTATCAAGATCCACAATAGGCCAGGCCCTGAAAGAAGAAAAATCTATAAGAGCCACGATATCTGCCTCTGAGGAAATGACATTTTAAAGGTAAAAGAGAGAAGTTGAAAGCACACCCACACTGAATTGTTTCATAGGACAAGTCACTTTGACCTTTTGTTTCTCTCTTATGGAAGATTAGAGGCCTGGTGCACAAATTTGTGCATGAGTGGGATCCCTTGGGGTGGCCTGCAGGGATCGGGCCCCAGCTCGCACCCCCAGCCTTGCAGCCCTGCAGCCCCACAGCCCCACCTGGCACCACGCTGTGGCCTGGTGATGTCCCTTTACCTGCTCCACCATCCCACCTGCAGGAGGATTGGTCGGGGCCGGGGCCTGCCTGGCTCCCTCAGCGCTTGGGAGCCGGGTGGTGACCCCACCCCCTGCCACCACACTGGTCCCCGTCTGTGCAGCAGTCGGACCCCCCCATCCTCCCACCCTACCCCTCACTTGCACCTGCCTTGTCTGGCACCACCTGCTCACTTGCTCTACCATCCCGCTCTCATCGGGGCCCATTGGGGCCGGCAGCGCCTCTACTGTCGCCCGCTGCCAGTGCTGCATTGCCAATACCTGCCATGTTCCATGCCACCCACTGGTGGTCAGCGCACATCATAGCAAGCGTCGAACTCCCAGTCTCCTGGTCAAACTCCCAATCGAATGACCGCCTGAGGGGACAATTTGCATATTAGGCTTTTATTATATAGGATAATAGAAATGGGAGATAATAAAGCTGCCGTTCTTAAGTGTTTACTAGCATGAATAAAGAGATCTTTGTTCACTGTTTTGAAATCAGCCCTGATTGAAAATCCAATACAATTGGCACACCTGACTGAAGGCTCTCTGGTGTTATTTTGTTGATTGACTTTGCGCCCAGTGTCCTGGAAGTTTCTTCTCCAAAAACCTACCCTGGAACCTCTCTTGACCTTTACTTCTGTCAGAGGCCCTTTTCTGGTGTGTGTTCAGTCCAGCACAAGCTCAGCTAGCTGTGTACAGTGCAGGGAAGATTTTACTGCTGGAGTGAAGGTCTGGGGGAGTGTTACCCTAGGGGAGGTAGGTAAGTTACAAGTCTGGTTGGTCATTACTGCCTGGCTCAACATCTCCCTATAACCTTGACATATATCCTTCATGTAACTTTCCTGCCCTGACCCAACATTTTCCTGGCCTTACCTAGCCAAGAGCCACTAATTTGACGTTCCTGGGCATGGAAGAAATGAGACAGTTTTTCTGCATTACCTTTGACAGAACCATTGAATCTCCATCAGACTGTGCTTCAAGCAGTTCTTTAAAGAAATAACATTCTCCTGGGTACTCATTCCCAGAAATCTTCCTTACCTTTTTTCTTTTTTCCTGGTCATTTATTATCCATCTGTATAATGCTTTCCCCCTACCATGGCTCTTATAAGTTTGAAGTCCTGTTTTGTTAACTTGTCTCTGATCAAGAAAGCTAGTCCAAAAATTGACTCTTTGAGCCAAATTCTTTTTGGTTCTACAAATATTTATTGAGTATCTACTGTGTTCCAGGTACTATGGTGAGGATATGATGAAGAACATGATCAGTAGAACTCCTTCTTCAAGGAGTTCCCAGTTTAATGAATATAAAAGAGACCAAAAAATAGGAGGTGGTAGGTGATACCTGAGATGACATTTAAAGGGTAAATAGGATGTAGACAGACAAGGATTAGGGTTAGAACTGTTTACTGACAAGTAAGCCACAGAGAAATTTGTGACCATTTAAAGGTGGAATTTTCATTCCCAAGGGATTGTATTAGTTAGGATTATATCTGATGGCAAGTTAGGATTACATCTGATGGCAGGTAATGAAAATTCAAGTTATATTGGTTTAACTATTAAAAGTTTTCTTTTTCTGACTTACCACAAATTCTGGTGGTAGGAAGTTTATGATGTTGTCATGGTGCCATCAGAAATCTAGTATCCTGCTGCTTTTCAGATTAGCTTTCATTCTCGAGTTTGTCACCTCATGCTCTCAATATGGCTGCTCAGACTCCAGCATCACATCCAAGTTCCAGGTAGAAAGAACCAGGTAGGAAGAACAAAACAGGAAGGGAGGAAAATACAATGTGCAGACCGAGACTCCATTCCTTAAAGAGCATTCTTGGATGCTTCACCCAGTAATTTCTGCTTATACCTCATTGGCCAATATTGTATTACATGGCTACCCACCTGTGAGAGATGTTAAGTGCATTATCACCATGAACAAAACTTGGGTTCTGTTAAAAGGAAGAAGAGGAGATTAGATATTGGTTAGGCAAATGGCAGTTTTTGCAACAGTGATTTAAGAACAACAAAAACCAATACCTTCACTTTTATATTGCATTCATATCCATTAGTGAATTTTATCCTCTTGAAATGCAAAGAGTGAAAAGACAGGCATTCTTATTTTTTTCACAGAGACTTTGAGAGGCAACCTGACATGTTCAAATTGCTCAGAAATGCAATCCAGTATACTCTGAAACACACACGCTTTCTTATGTACAATGCTGCTTATGGGTTATGAGCTATGCAGTAGAGCATGTCTCAGGACACTGTGATGTCATGTCCCTCATGTACAGGAGGAAAAAAAGGACAGACGAGAATAACAAAACCTTTTGGAGATAGGTGCTAAGCCGCCAGCTAGACTCATTCACTATCATTAGTAATTATTATTAACAATATTTATAACAATAGCTAACACTCATTGAGCCCTTTGTTCTTCATAAGCATTATCTCATTCTACCTTCATAACAATACTATGAGTGAAGCCCTATTATTAGTGTCTTTCTTTCACCATGGAGGAAATGGAGGTTCAGAGAGGTTAAACAACATGCTCCGTGTCACACAGCTAGTATGTGGGAGAGTTCAGGTTCAAACTCAAGCCTGTTTGGCTCCAGCATCTAAATACCAAACCTTACTTCCTTTTTGCTGCTCCTCACCAGCTCTGACTCACTCTTGCATACCAGACTTAAAGGGAATGGAATTCAAAGTAGGGCCTCAGCAACATTAATTCATGTCATGCTTTATCAAGGTTGCTTACCTTGGATTTAAACTGTAGAAATTAAATCTGCACATTCTAAGAGTCTACTGTATTTAATCTATTTCAGGCCCGCCTCAGGAAAATGCAGATCGCCGATGCCAAATTCCTACTTCCTACACGGTTTATTGCAGTTGGTCTTATCCCATAGATTTTTCTCTGGTCTTCCCAGCAAGTGTAGTTTGCTGTGATTGCTTGGTTGTCATTAATGAAATTATCTCTTTGAGCCATTTCTATTAAGTTTCAGGCCTGGAGTTGGCAAAATGGATTTTGATCTTCTTGAATATGGAGTAGAAGGAGAGGACTCCTGGGGCTTCTGTGGCATTCCAGAGCTTAGGCCTGCTTAGATGTCCTACTGTCACGTTGATAGTATAGTCCGGAATCACAGATCTGAAAGCTAGAAGAGATGATGTGGCCCACGCTGGACCAAGCAAGTGAGGCATTACTAGTTCCATTTCAAAGATGAGATGACTGAGGCTCAGGAGCTTAAATGAAATGCCTGGGTCCTACCGCTAGTGCCAGAGCTTATTTCAGTCACTCAGCAGAGAGGGAGGGATGGAGGGCTGTTTTCCTCACAGAACAGAAGCCTGAACATTGTTTGGACAGAACTTCATATCTATCAAGGCTCTTTGTTTTCCTCAAAGAGAATAATTTTCAAAAATTAGCAAGGAAGCCACCCTTTCTCTCATGTCTGTCAGAGCAGTCAGGGCAATGGGAGGTAACATACCTTCAATGCGTGTTCTAAACATACATTCAGAGGTGGAGTCGGTTCGTATATCATACTTCTGTGTCGCAGTATCTGCAGGCTCACTGTGAGCTCAGATCTCCAGCCGCTGTTCCCAAGCTGCTAATTCCTCAGTGTCTTCCTCTGCAAGCTGGAGGACAGCCTTGGTTGTTTGCTCATTCATGCCGTGGGCCTGAGTATGCCATGCTCCTGCCCTCTCCCAGCACAGTTCGGCTTCCAGCCCATCTGCTCCCTGCCAGTGATGTAAATGTACCAGCTGCTCCTCAAGAGCCAGTCGGCATCCTGCAGGAGGGGCAGGTCCCTTTGCCGGGCATCAGCCTGCTCGCTCTCAGTCTAAGCCCTCTCACCAACCATGGTGGGACCCTCCGTTCTCCTATTTCCCTGTCTGAGAATCAGAGGGTGCAATCCTCTTACAGGCCCATGATTTATTTATCAGTGGGGCTCGATTGAAGGGCTCTAAGACTCCTTATGGTCTACTGATTGTGGGGACATGGCAAGATTTGTGTAAAGGGGCTGGGCTGGGCCGGACCCCTGCAGCTGACGGAGAAGGTGGCCGGGAAGAAAGCAGCACACTGCTCAGAAAATGAAGGCGCTTCTGTTGCTGGTCCTGCCTTGGCTCAGCCCTGCCAACTACATTGACAATGTGGGCAACCTGCACTTCCTGTACTCAGAACTGTGAGTCCCCCGGTAACTGTGCCTGCCCGGGTTGGTGTGTTGGGGATGTTGGGGATGGGACCTGAGTCAGTTCCCGGTTGGTATGCTTATTTAGAGGAATAAATTCCACATGCACTGGATGCGCTTGGACAAATCACCCTGCCAGCCGTGTAAAGCGATGCTCAGCTGTCTGTGACTTCCCAGAAAAACACGTCTTTCTGATGCGGTGCTTTCCCAACAAGGCATTTTTTTTTTTCCTGCTTCTATGCCAACGCTGCTCTTTTTTGTACTCTGCTTTTTCTCAATAGATGTGTCTTCTGTTCCTTCCATAAATAGAACCTAAGAGCAGAGCTTGCATGCACAGATCTGCAGCCTCTCTCGGGCATTGAAACAGATATCATCCCCTTCTCATTGAAACAGATATCATCCCTTTCTGAGACTGTTGGTCTCCATACCTGAGACACACATCGTGTCAGCTCAGGGGAAAGGTAGCCCTAGATGTAAAAAAAAAAAACATATCCATTCTATTTTTATCTGGGGTGATCTTTAAACTTAGGGAAAAGCAGGAAGAACTGTGTAGCGAGCACCCTTATTCCTATCACCCAGATTTAATGATTAACATTTTGCCACCTTTGCGTCATTTATATATTCTTTCCTGAAGTGATTTGGAGTAATTTGCAATCATCGTAACATTTCACCTCTAAATCCTTCACTACGTGTCTCTAAGGAAGAAAGACATTCTTCTATGGCCCATGTCTGTTTTATAAGAGGAAGTGACTCATGTCCCCAACCTCTACAATGATATTTTTCTGGCTCCTCCTGTTAATAAGCTTGGAAAGAGGGTTGCAGAAGGATGTGAACAGCTTCTAGCAATCAAATAAAAAGTGCTGCCGGGTGTGCCTCAGTGTTTGGAGCATTTTCAAAAATGTATTTCTTACTAACCAGACAGGTAAAAATAGCAAGGGTTGGCTTACGTGTAAGTTAGAGTCAGTGGGCAAATGAACAGAGGGACTCTGACAAGGGTTCCTGGAGCCCAGACTAGAAGAGCGTGGCTGGTCATATTGAGATAAAGATGCCTCCATCCCCACGAATCTGTGGTGATCACCAGGCCTCTTTTGCCATTAGCCAGACTCACCAATTTGTTCAGCACAGTAGATGCTCAATAAATGCTTGCTAAGTAGAGGAAGGAGCAAATTACCTAGGACCTTGGAGAAAGGCCATTCCTTCTGAGGACTCTACATTTCAGGATTATCTGGTCCTTCCTCATAGGAAGGTAACTCCACTCCACCTTAGATAAGCAGGTTCAAAGAGAAAGTATCTGGCGTAAGCCTGAATAGTGAGCACCTCTGGGGAAATAAGGACCTCGTGGAAGCTTTTCAGAAAAATATACAATGGCAGAACTAACTGGGGTTGTGAAAGTTCCCTTCCTCTCTCTTGATGAATTCTGAAGTTGGTGTCTCTGAAAGCTAGGGCCAAAGCCTCCCCTCCCCCCACCCCATTGCCCCTTCCCCACCTACGTCCTTGTTGGCTGCTGTAACAAAATACCCCACAGTTGGTGGCCTAAAACCACAGAAATCTGTTTCCTCACAGTTCAGGAGGCCAGAAGCTTGAAGTTAAGATGTCAGCAGGGCTCCTATGAAGACTCCAGGGAGGTCCCTACCCTGCCTCTTCACTTTCTGGTGGTTCTAGGCACTCCTCGGTTTGTGGCCACATAATTCCAATCTCTGCCTCCACATCACCTTCTTCTCTACGTCTTCTCCAATTCTGGCTATGTCCCCTCCTCTTCTTATAAGGACACTTGTCTTTGGGTTTAAGGCCCACCTGGATAATCCAAGATGATCTCACCTTGAGCTCTTTAGCTTAATTGTAAGGACCTTTTTCCAAATAAGGTCACATCACAGGTTCCGGGTGGATAGACCCATCTTTTTCAATTTTCAGTGGGGGTGACCATTCGACCCACTGCAGGTGCTACTGAGGAGCCCGTCCAGTGAGGTACTTTCAGTTTTATAGCCTCCTTGAAGGGAGGTTTTCTTTCCTACAAGTTCGTGGATCAAAGGCAACGTTTCTGTTGAATAGTTGAGTGGACGCAAGCAGGCCGTTCTTTCCAAAATGTGAAGAGATCCGGGAAGCATGGTGCCAGGAAATCACCAGGACACGGTTCCCAAACTAATTTGATAGGACTTTCTGGGAGTCTTCTAGTTGCTGGGGATGCTTTATGAGAGAAGTTTGTGCAGTTTTCACCTGATGCTACTAGTGACAGTGAACTAACCGGTGAATTAAGGATGCATTTCAGGTACTGTGGCAGGTGCTGTAAGGAATGCAGCAGTAAGAAATTAGGCACAGTACTCACCCGCAAGGAGCTGACAGTCTAATTGAGAAGATAAAATGAATACGCACAAGCGATATAAACAAAGTCTTTAAAAAGAAGGGTAGGTAATACTCTGAGAAGAGGTGGAGATGGTCCACTTCAGTGAAATTAGTCATGGAATGCTGCTAGAGAAGTTAGGGGTTTGAGCTGGATCTTGATGTAATTAGGAAGTAGGCAAAATCAGGGATGGAAAGAGAAAGCATTTCAGGCGAGGGAAATAGCACAGGCAAACAGGCTGTGAGGAGGTGGCTGGGGTTGGTACCCACGCTTTGGGAAATGGCAGTGGGAGAGCAGTGAGTGGGGCTGCTGGGCCCGTTTGGCAGTCTTGGGAGAGGGCTACTGGGCAGTGGCTGTGTGGCCCTGGGATGGAGACCCTCTCTCACCACCTTGGGCTGCTGGGATCTCGGAGGCAGGGGACTGGGTGGAGGTCTATGGGAGGCTGCCTTCCTCCTGCCACCGTCATCTGAGTGGGATTCTCTCGGTCTGTCCTGTCCCCTCAAGGGCCCAGCTGAAAACCTGGAGCTAATCCATTTAAGCATGTGGCCGTGTGTGTGTGGGGGGGGGGGGGGGGCGTGTTAATGGGGGGGGGAGGGAGAGGTTGTTAAACTCAAATGCCTACAGCAAGCATGTCATACTCAAAGGCTAACATGGGCCAAATAAAGGTTTAAGTTTATGTGGGCCGCAAAAAAACAAAAGCTTCAATTTTCATAGAAACGTAGGTTTATTTCGATAGAGACATGCTGAATACAAAGGGCTGAAATAAATGAGTAATCGTTAACATAAAATCATAGAACATTTTAATAAAAATTAATATTTTTCTTGAACATTAACTCACCAGACACTGAATAGCTGCACAAATTAATAAGCATAATGCAAATAAACCTATTTTTCTTGTTCTCCAAAAAAGAAATATTTCCTGTTGCGCACACCAAACAAGTCAGTCCAAGACTAATGACATGGAAATCGGCTGCTAAAATATTCACTGTTAGTATTAGTAGAGGAAGGGAAATGAATGCAACACGATTATAGTAATCAGTCATTAGCGAACATTGTAGTTAGTTATTAATAATTATGTATAACAGGATATTGTAAAAATTAAGTTATGAAATTTTTATTAAAATGTTTCTTACATACTGTTATATTGGCGGGGCCAAAAAATATTCGCTGTGGGCCGCATGCCGTCTGCGGGCTACAAGTTTGACATGCTTGCTGTACAGGAACCAGGCAGGAGCTATTTAAACATGTGCATCGAGTATAAAACAAAAGGAAGTGGTGGCCTCTCTGGTCAACTGCAGAGGACATAGTAGATTCAGGAGTGGACAAAAGTAGTTAATAATAATAAATAATACAATGACAAATAAATAATAATATAAGAATAAACTGTTTCGAGTACTCACAACTGTAAACCTACTTTTGCCCATGCCTGTATATACAGTGTCCCAAAAACATGTATAAACATGTGTACACGCTTTAACAGCTGATAGCTGTTACATGAAAAGGAAATGTATTTTAATAAGCACTGCCTTTATAGTTATATTCAAAGTGTGTATACATTTTTTGGGACATCCTGTTTATAGTGTCTTAAGACATTCAAATTCAATTTAACACAATAAAAGAAAAACACCTTGTCCAATCCAACTTTGACCTTGCGTGTATAACCCCAGGTAGCTCCTTCTCTAAACATGCCCATTGCCACCTGTTGCCATGACCCAGAGGAGAGTGACTTCCACAGGACAAGCCAAAAACAAGAATATTTGGTGTGCAGTCCCAACCCACAGGTCAGGGGGCAGGAGTCTGGGGCTGCTCTCAGGAGCTGCAAAGAGCATGCCATGGGATAAAGGGCAGTGCTGTCTTCCCCTACAAACCCTCAAACTCTTTCTCAATTTTCTAGACCCCTCAGCAAATTTAGTAAATAGGTTTTCACTCTTATGGGCATGAGCACAGATACCGCCTTCTCATCTTTCTGGGCCTATCTACAGCCCCACATAAGATAAAACTTTTGGGTGAAGTCATTTGAGTAGCTTGGGTTCTGAGGAGAACCCAAATAAGAACTGAGGGCCAGTTTTGGTCTTTATTTTTTTGAATATATATTTTTCTCTCTATATAGAAGGCTAATATGCTAAATGTCCAACCATCCAGGTAATGATGTCACATAGCAACGCCTGGCTTCCTCTCCCTAGCAGCTAGCCTCCTTGCAGTTTCTTCAGTCCAGGAAACCCAGGTAGAAACATTTTACTAGTACACTGTAACCAAATGTCTGTGAAGCATTTTCCCGTGCCTCATCTCATTTGATCCTCACAGAAGTCCTGGAGTAGGTAGATAGGAGACTCGGTAGAATCCTATTTTCATTAGCCAGAAAACAGAGACTTAGAAAGCTTAGAAACTTGACCTGACTAAAAAGAAGTAAGAAATGGTGGACCTTGAAAATGACTTCAGGTTTTCTCACTGTGCAGAATATAGTCAAACACTACTGCAGTTAAATATTTTACCCTTTGTTCTCCCTGTGTGATCTACAATAATGATCTGCTTCGTGTTGATATTTACTGCTGTGTTGCTGACAATTACCTGAAAGAGAAGCTGGGATGCTTAACTGGGCTGGAAAAAGTTCAGCTAAATCAGAAAGCAGGTCTAATTAAGCAAGTTTATTCCATATCTATAAAAGGCTAAGTTGACCCACACATACGCGATACATATAACACTCTCGCTGGCCAATCACACTCGTGTGTTTCCATGTGTCATTGTTGATCGTGAATTTGGTTGACACTTCTATTATAGAGAAAGGGCGAATAGTGATATTAAAATATTTCTTCTAATTAATTTCCTTTCAATGTGCAGGAATTCATGCACCAGGCCACTAGTATATATTATATATATATATATTTTTTTTTTTAATATATATTGATTTCAGAGAGGAAGGGAAAGGGAGAGAGAGATAGAAACATCAATGATGAGAGAGAATCATTGATTGACTGCCTCCTGCACATCCCCTATCAGGGATCGAGCCTGCAACCCAGGCATGTGCCCTGACCTGGAATCAAACCCTGACCTCCTGGTTTATAGGTCAGTGCTCAACCACTGATCCTCACTGGCCCGGCTGGATTTTGTTTTTAAATTGCAGGTGCTTGGGCTCTAAATCGAAACAAAACAAAAACCTTGGTGGCTGCATCCATGTTGCTTCTTAAGTTCCCCAGGTGATCCTTATGGGGCCCATCCCATTTTCATTCTTAACAAGCTCCCAGGTGATCCTCATGGGCACTGCAGCTTAAGAACCCTTTGCCGCAGCAGCTCGGCCGCCACTCACCTTGCCGTCCCCTGTGGAGCAGCCACGCTCGCTCTGTGTGCCTCCTCTGTGCTGTGTCATCAGCAACCTTCCTGCTTGTCTCTCCACCAGGTCAGTCTTTGTGAGGAGTCTTGGGAATGTTAACATCTGTACACCTGGCTCTGCACCATTCCAACTTAAGGTGAACTGAGTGAAATGAATTTGCCTCATATCTTGGCCAATTCCTAAACATTGCAAGCTGTAGTCAACAGCACCCCGGTTCGGATTCCGTGGAAGGGATTGTTATCTTGGGGATAATGTGCAAGCCAGCCTCCTGCCAGGTGCTGGGGAAAAGCAGCACCATGTTCAAGTACCTGAGATGGTTTCTCTGGCCAACGAGCTCTTTCAATCTTTTGTTTAGTAAGAATTCTGGAGAAAACTTTAGAGTTTGGTGGGTGGTGAGCTGCATTTTATGGCACACACTCAACTCTCAAAAGGCATTTACAGAAAATTTAAAAGGCTTTTCCTCTTTCCCCCACCTTTGAGATTGCTAGCTCTGGCACCCTTGGAAATACTTCTTACTTTTGGGTCGTATTCTGGTGGATTCTGTGTTTATGCCCACGGCATACAGTGTGACTGAGTTTTGAGTGGGTGCATAGTAAGTGGGAGCCCTACCTTTGTCCTTTGTTTTAGGGAACCAGTTATCAACAAGACAGCCAGGTAGGGTCGCTGAAGCTAGTGCTGCTGCCATAGCTTTGTGGCTTCTCAGAAAGTCAGGAAATGCTGGCTCTCTTTCTAGCTTACAGGCACATAGTTTTGGTCAGTAAATGTCATCACTATGAACAGTATTTGTGCCAGTATCTGGAGAGAAAAATTACACTAGTTCCCAACCCCTGTAGAGAGAGAAGTTTTAATCGGGGAAGGTTTATTCCCACTGGAGTTTTGTGCTGGGAAAATTAAGATGAGTGACTCTGATTTTGCAACTTGAATTCGTTAGGCCTGTAAAAGAACAAGGTCTCCTGGAGAAGCTGCCGAGAGCACAAGAGTTAGGAGGCAACCCTGTGTGTTCCTTCCTGGGTAGCGGGGGAGGGGGCGCAGAAGTCAAAGATGCATTCTTAAGCCCAGGAGTCCAACCACCCACCTCCCTGGCAGAACTCTCTCAGACCAACCTGCACAACACCCCTCTGACCAACTGCACTGTCATGACACAGCAAGAACATTCACTCTGGGGCCCACAGGCCAGAGAGCGCCTCACCTCACACCACCAGGCGTTGCGGACTTCCAGCGAGAGGACTGCTTGCCTTACTTTTATAGCTCACTCTTTAGGCCCTGGTCCGACTTCTTCATTTCCCACCCCTAGGTCAAGGCCTAGCCTAAGAAACTTCATTTTCCCCCTGCTGATTTCAGGCAGAGTTGGGCCAGGTGTTGGGCCAGAAACTGCCTAAGCTGGGAAGCATCTTTTTAAACAGTTTTATACTAATCGGAGACCCACACAGACACGTCCAGATTGTTGCCGTTCAATTCTTTCTTGCGTAACTGAGGAGAGAGGGAGGATGAGTGAGAGGACAGTGGGGTTACCTTGGCATCCGTTTCCTCCTCACTTTATTTTCACTGTGTTAACTACTCCCATTACTTTTGTCGACATAAGAAGTGTCCAAACCTGTAGAGAATTTTTATGAGTTGATTTGAGCCAAACAGATGATCATTGCCGGGAAGCAAAATTCAACAGATTAAGAAAATGCTCTGGAGAATGGCAGTTTTGCAGCATATTTTATAGATTAGAATCAAAAGATGAGACATAGGGAAGGTTACAGGAAATCCATTGGCAGTAGATTGAGATAGAAAGCAAGAAAGGGAAATCTCTGAGATTGGGTAAGAAATAAAATGGAGAAACACATACTTCTTTTACACTGGTGGGTACATAGAGATGGTCTTCAGGGAACAAGATAACAATGTGGGGTTCTGTGGCCCCGCTCTGGTGCGGTGGGTGTGCCCTAAGGAGTCTGGAAAAGGAGAGCTCTCTGAGATTCCAAGAGCATGTTATCTGAGATGCAAAAAGACAATAGACTCAATGAAGGCAAAGATTAACCTTTGTTAAGGAAGCCATAGGCCCAGGATGTAACTACCTTCTATGACTCGCTTTTAGTTTAGAATTATGTTCAGACCGTCCTATGTGGTTACTTTTGGTCTCTGAGTTTGTAAGGCCGGCCATGCAGGCCTCCATTGAGCTTGTCAGGTTTAGTAAGTGGCCCCTTTTTCATCTCTACTTTCCAAGTTTAAACCAACAGGGCTTATGGATTTGCCAGTAAGTGCTTTCTAAGTTGAGTCTCCAAGAATTTGTTTCTTTCTCATCAAAATTGAAAAGAAAACAAATGTTGCTGATCTCTGGACATTTTTTTAAGTCATATGTTTTGAGGACTTGAAGTAGAGTTTGGATTAGGCCCTGGAAGGAAGGAAGGAAGGAGGTAGAGTTTGCAGAGGAAATGGGGTGAGGTGGTAAAATCATATTCCAAAGGTCCAGTCTCAGGGAGCAAAGTCAGGGCCCATTCGGGTTCAGTGATTCTCTTCCCGTCTTTCAAAGGATTGCAGTTCAGCACATGTGTAATAGGGCATTTTCCCTTAAATCGACAAATGTGTGTATTTGGAAGGAAATTGAAGCCGCATGTTCCTGATTCATTTATATTTAACTCATCACAATGTTGCTTTGTAATGATTCTTTGATGTTCAAAGAGCATAGTGGTCCTGTTTAATGATCTTATTTTTTTTCTCCTTTGGAATCAGCAAGTTCTCTTTTACCTGACAGTAAAGCAACTTCAGTCCCAGACAGTTTCCTTTCTGGTCTAAAATGCAAAACCCAGGTGTTTCAAGATACCACTCCAGCGCTTGGCAAATTGTATTGGCCTTTCTTTGGGTCACATGCCAAAAAGCAGTTGGTAGATGAAAGGCAAAATGGGGATTTCTTTAAGATATCACTGATTGCTTCATGTTAGGTTGATTTATTTTATTTTATCTTTTTATAATGAAAATCTCAATTCAAAAGTAGAAGACTATAATGAATCCCCATGTACCTTATTACCCATCTTTAATAATTAACAATTCATGGATATCTTATTTCATCTATATCTTCCTTGAATTATTTTGAAGCAAATCTCAAGCATCATATTTCATCTGCAAATGTTTCAGTATTTACCTATAAAGGATAAAGGTTGTTTAAGAAATATAACCATAACATTAATATCACACCAAAAATAAGTAAGCATAGTTCCTTATTATCAAATATGAGGTCAGTTCAAATTTTCCCTGTTATCGCATAACTTTTCTTTTAACAGTTTGTTTGAATTGTGAACTAAATAAGGTCTATACCTGGCAACTGGTTGCCATATCTCTTAAGTCCCCATGCACACTCCATTGATGCAAAGGCATTCTTGAGGTAAGTTTTGAAGACTATAGCTTAGGCAAACTCAAAATACTGAGCTAGTAGCTGGAAAAGAGAAAAATAAAGCAATTATTTTGATTGACTATCAAAGCAAGGGAAATGTAAAGGAGGCAAGATTCAAAGCATTCAACCAAGTTTAACCAAGGTGAGTGTGTTTGATGGCCTTGTCACCCAAAAGCTTTAAGAGGGGAACTTTAAGAGAATAGAGGAATATCTTCTCCCCAGGGCAATAATCTCCCAACTTTTTTGATACAGACCTATATTAATCAATAAATTTATCCATATGCCTATTATATGTATAGTTATCTATTTATACATTATACACATGTATTACTGTGTTATTAGTCCATTATAAAACACAATGTTCTTAAAGGGTAGGAGGAAATTGTACATAAGAGTTCTATTATAGTCTCCCCATGATCCTTGTGGGTATCGTCACTTTGGAGACCACCGCGGAGAAACAGGCTCTCAGTACCCATTGGCATTAGACACAACACCTTCAAAGTCCACAGAGGAGACTCCCCACTGCCTGTCTGTGGGACTGGCCTTGGAAGGACTAGGGCAGGAAATGACCCATTTCTGCAGGCCAACAGAAACTCTCAGGCTAAGAACCAGACATCTTTTCTCGTAGACCCGGACACCTTTTCTCGTAGACCCGGACACCTTTTCTCGTAGAACCGGACACCTTTTCTCACAGACCCGGACACCTTTTCTCACAGACCCAGACACCTTTTCTCGTAGAACCGGACCTCTTTTCTCACAGAACCGGACATCTTTTCTCGTAGAACCGGACCTCTTTTCTCACAGAACCGGACATCTTTTCTCGTAGAACCGGACCTCTTTTCTCACAGAACCGGACATCTTTTCTCGTAGAACCGGACCTCTTTTCTCGTAGAACCGGACCTCTTTTCTCGTAGAACCGGACACCTTTTCTCACAGAACCGGACACCTTTTCTCACAGAACCGGACACCTTTTCTCGGACATCTTTTCTCACAGAACCGGACATCTTTTCTCATAGAACCGGACATCTTTTCTCGTAGAACCGGACACCTTTTCTCGTAGAACCGGACACCTTTTCTCACAGAACCGGACACCTTTTCTCACAGAACCGGACACCTTTTCTCGGACATCTTTTCTCACAGAACCGGACATCTTTTCTCGTAGAACCGGACATCTTTTCTCATAGAACCGGACATCTTTTCTCATAGAACCGGACATCTTTTCTCGTAGAACCGGACATCTTTTCTCGTAGAACCGGACATCTTTTCTCGTAGAACCGGACATCTTTTCTCACAGAACCGGACATCTTTTCTCGTAGAACCGGACACCTTTTCTCGTAGAACCGGACCTCTTTTCTCACAGAACC
The DNA here is from genome assembly GCF_963455305.1 of Plecotus auritus. Classification (NCBI taxonomy): domain Eukaryota; kingdom Metazoa; phylum Chordata; class Mammalia; order Chiroptera; family Vespertilionidae; genus Plecotus; species Plecotus auritus. The sequence goes on from NC_137770.1 coordinate 215,381,107, forward strand.
GGACATCTTTTCTCGTAGAACCGGACCTCTTTTCTCACAGAACCGGACATCTTTTCTCGTAGAACCGGACCTCTTTTCTCGTAGAACCGGACATCTTTTCTCGTAGAACCGGACACCTTTTCTCGTAGAACCGGACAGCTTTTCTCACAGAACCGGACATCTTTTCTCGTAGAACCGGACACCTTTTCTCGTAGAACCGGACACCTTTTCTCGTAGAACCGGACACCTTTTCTCGTAGAACCGGACATCTTTTCTCGTAGAACCGGACACCTTTTCTCGTAGAACCGGACACCTTTTCTCGTAGAACCGGACACCTTTTCTCACAGAACCGGACATCTTTTCTCGTAGAACCGGACAGCTTTTCTCGTAGAACCGGACATCTTTTCTCGTAGAACCGGACACCTTTTCTCGTAGAACCGGACAGCTTTTCTCACAGAACCGGACAGCTTTTCTCACAGAACCGGACATCTTTTCTCATAGAACCGGACATCTTTTCTCGTAGAACCGGACACCTTTTCTCACAGAACCGGGCACCTTTTCTCGGACATCTTTTCTCACAGAACCGGACCTCTTTTCTCGCAGAACCGGACCTCTTTTCTCACAGAACCGGACACCTTTTCTCATAGTCATGTTTCCTTTTTTTGATCACCACCCCTTCCTTCATGTGGCCCATGTGGACCCCACTCTCTTGCAGCCTCCTCTACCTTCAACCACACCTGCATTCATAAACACCAAGAGTGGTGCTAGGGAGGGTTCAGGGTGGTGAAACTGGAAGTATTTCGAATTTGAGGAGCCCTTTAAAAAAGAAAAAAGACAGTTATAAATTCCTGCTTGCTAGGTCCCTGGTCAGGCTCTTGGAAGGGCTCGTGCATGCCTTGAGGTATAGTCATCGGTCTTACGGTAACCCGCTTCCTGTGTGAGCATGAAGTCCCAGTGTGTGTCTGTGTCCCTTCCTTCCCTTCCTTCTCCCCCTTCTCTTCCTTCCCTTCCTTCCCTTCCTTCCACTCCTCCTCCCTCCTTCCATGGAGAGCCAGGTTAGTGACTTACCTGAGCTGAAAAAGGCGCAACTAGCAGCTTGGAGTGAAGTCCGAGTCATTTGTTAGTGGACCGGACCACGCCTCCCACGCAGCTCCGCTTCCACCAGTGGGCTCTTCTCGCCACATTCCCCTTCACTCTTGACTCTCCATCTCCCACTCTTCATTTTTCACCTACTCCCTTTCTTTCCTTGTTACCGTGACACTGCAGCTCCTATTCCTTTCTCTTCCCTACTCCTGTCTCCCTTCCCCAATCTGAAGAGGAAGGCTGGGTCTGGCATGGCATTTGGCTAGTAGAGTCTGTGACCCAGAACCATGGATTTTAGAGCCAAAGGAGGCCATAGTGATGACCTAGCCCAGTGGTCGGCAAACTCATTAGTCAACAGAGCCAAATATCAACAGTACAACGATTGAAATTTCTTTTGAGAGCCAAATTTTTTAAACTTAAACTTCTTCTAACGCCGCTTCTTCAAAATAGACTCGCTCAGGCCATGGTATTTTGTGGAAGAGCCACACTCAAGGGGCCAAAGAGCCGCATGTGGCTCGCGAGCCGCAGTTTGCCGACCACGGACCTAGCCCAATCTCTCCATTTTATAGAAGAAGAAACTTGGGCATAGTAATTTACCCAAATGATTCAGCCCTGAACGTAACAAGTTCTGTGACCCTGAATAAGATCATGACATTTTTTGGGGAAACAATGATAATGCATTCATTATTTTAATGTGTCTTCAGGAAATAATAAAACTGGAGTTAGTTGTTAAAATGTTAAACTAACAGCTTTGGGCAAAGCGATAGCATAGATGTGATACAATAATGCATGTGACCGTGCATGTCACATATCAGGAACTTAATGTCCTCTCAGAGGGTCTGACCATCTGGGCATGCTCAGAGAATGCTGTCATGGGATGTCCTTGCCCAATTTTGTACAAATACAACTTGGGGCCATTTGACAGTAATGAAGCTTTACATTTGAATATGGCATTCCAGGGATTTGCACATAATTCTAAGGGTTTCATCCATAAAGGATGGCAGCAGAAAGGCAGGGCAGAGCCAAATCATGAATTAGCTTCTGATTAAAAATCTGGCCTCTGAAGTCATTTGGATCTGAGTTCAAATGTTGCTGCATTACTTACCAGCTGTGTAACTTCAGCTAGATTCATTACTTAACTTCAGCGGGGCCTCAAGTTTCTCATCTTAGGTACTTAATGATAGTACCTAAGTCATGGGGTAAGAATTAAATGCAATGCACATGAAGCACTTAGTGATGCCTGGAGCATTGTAAGAGCACTGTAAACAGATGTGGTGATGATAAATGGCCTCATGTGCACTCAGCAAATACAGTGAATCCCCATCCTACTGATGACAAACCAAGGTTCACTGAGTTTAAGGAAACTCCCTTAATGGTCCAGCCAACCTGGAGCACAGGCATCCTGATTCTAGAACCAGGGCTTTTCCCCTGCAACTCCCTTTGCTGCCATGGAGATGGCATTGCTGGGTGGGGGCTGGCCTTTACAGTTCACTAGGACCAGTTTGGGGACAGAGATGGATTCAGAAAAGTAAATTGCTTTATAGATGAAACTTTTCTTGGTGAAATATTTGGGTAGTTTCTCTGGCCAGTTAAAATTATGCTGAAGATGGAGCTTTCTAGCATATACAATTATTTTTTCCATTGAAGTAGGCATAAGGGGACCGACTACAAGTGGTCCCAAAAACGTCTTTCAAGTGGTCAGCCAAAAATGTTCTTGGCCTCATGAGCTAATTGGTGATAGATTAAAGAGGATCAAAGGGATCTGTTGTAAAGGCATCTGGAACAACCCTTTCTGCCAATTTTGCTGCTGTTTTTATAGAACAACACCTGGGCACCATCAAAAGTAGAAGCCCCCTGCTCCCGCTGCCCCCATGATAGAAACCCTGTGAAGGTTTGAGTATCATCAGGGTCGTGTGGGTCATGGATCATTATGATCCTGACTGGATGCCAGAGTCCAACAGTCACTGGCTCTGTCACTTACTACTGTGTGTCTTCAGGCAGCTGCCTGCACTTCAGGTCAGCCTTGTGGGGTTAGGACTAAATGAGGTCATGCATATGCAACCCCAGTACTATTCCTGGCACATGGGCGTCAGTGACGAACATTAGCTAGTTTAATGTTTTTGTCTTCGATACTCCACAAGCCAGCTCCCTCTTTCGCTTCCTGTATGTCTTTTTCTCTCTAGGAAAGATACCCATGAGCACTGGGCAGTCGTGGTGGTGTCTAGTGACTGAAGGCTTCCCCTCTTTCAGCCTCCTTGAGTTCTGTCCACCCTCATCAGGGAATTATAATTCCTTTAACATCACAAAGGAATGATTTAACACCTGAGAAGTGCTGATTCTCCATTAAAACCCCAAACATTTAGTCTGCTTCAGAGAGGTTAAGTCCAAATGGCCACTAGACGGGAAGGGTGTCTAAGGCTCACCTATAGGACTGGGGAGGATGAAGGAGACTAAGAAAAACAGTGTTCCCTAAAACTGAGGCATTGTTTCTTCAATTACAAAATAACCAGGCAGCTTAGGTTATTCTGTGGGAAATGTGGTCAATTTGCTGTGTTTTTTTAAGCTCCCCATTCACTTGCTCAGTATCACTAAGGAAAGCATCGGAGTGGTTGACTTTCACTTTTCAGTTGTTTTCTATGTACGTACCTTCATCTCCTCTTATTTTCTTGGTGTGGTTGATGGGGTTGGGTGGAGGCATGTGAACCGCAAAGAAGTCCAGTGACTTGGTTCTCCTTCACATTCTTTATTTAACATTTAACAAAGGCAGGGAATTTCTATTGATAAAAACAGTACTTTACATTATTGGATTGATGCTTGGTCCAATAAAGTAAATTAATGTTCTAAAAATATATAGCAAGGCATTTCCTACTTCTTAGAAGTTCTTATTCTCTGTTCAGTGTTTTGTCTTATAAGTCTGATTTTTCAAAGTAGGTAACCTGCTGGTGGATGGATTGTGTTTACACTTGGTGAAAAGGAAGCATTTAATTTAATAACAACAAATATTAATCGAGTACCTATGAAATACCAGGCATGGTCTAGGCCAGTGTTCGGCAAACTCATTAGTCAACAGAGCCAAATATCAACAGCACAACAATTGAAATTTCTTTTGAGAGCCAAATTTTTTAAACTTAAACTTCTTCTAACACCACTTCTTCAAAATAGAGTCGCCCAGGCTGTGGTATTTTGTGAAAGAGCCACACTCAAGGGCCAAAGAGCCGCATGTGGCTCGCGAGCCGCAGTTTGCCGACCACGGGTCTAGGCCAAGCATGTCAAATTCGTGGTCCACGGGCCGCATACCTCATTTATTTGGCCTGTGTTAGCCTTTGAGTGTGACATGCTTGGTCTCTAGACTCTAAGAATTCTGCAATATACCATATTCCAGTAAGAGAGCAATAAGTAAACATAGTATGTCAATCAGAAACAAGTGGTATGAAGTAAAAGTGTCTCCTTATCCCAGTTTATTTTTATAAGAAGGCCTCTCTAAGAAAGTGACATTGGAGCAGAAACCAAAAGGAAGTGAGGGATGGAGCTGTGAGGGCATTTGAGATTGTGACTTTGGAGTCTGGCTCTTCTGTTTGTAAGCCCTAGACCTGACACTTACTAGCTCTGTGTGTCTTTACGTGGACTTGACCTCTCTAGGCCTCAGTTGTGGCATCTGTAAAATGGGAATGGTGATCCCTACAGCCCAGGATTGCTGTGAGCAGTCAGTGGGGCCCATGGAAAAGGAGCTGGCACCTGGGCTGGCTGGGTGGATGGGAGATCCTGCTACTTCTGCTTTTACCTTTGCTGGGTTTTTACCTGGTTAAACATCACGCTGGGTCACATGCTCTGAATATAATTTTGCATGGAATCTCAAATACTAATGGCCTCCCTCTCCACACTACCCCCATTCTTGCTCAGTGTGAATTCATGTTTCATTTTCTCATCCCTAAATTGTGTGGCTTCCTAAATTTTTCCAACTTATTCATACCTATGCTTTGATGGATTCTCTTCAATTGCAGATGTGTCTTAGTTCTTTGTTGTTGTTCTTCTTCTTCTTCCTGAATCACATCTCCTGTGGCACATCCCAACTGAGTGTCATCCATACGTTCTGTGACACCCTGTCCCAGGTCATTGGTCAGGAGCTGAGTCAGGTTGATGTGATGGCGGAGTGTCTAGATGCGCTCTGAAACACCTCCCACCATGAGCTTGCTACCACGCTTGTTTGTGATTTCTGTCCATTTTCCGCCCCCGTTTTGAATCTTTGGACTAATCATAAAAACTAGAGGCCCAGTGCATGAAAATTCATGCAAGAGTAGGCCTTTCTTCCCCCGGCAGCCGGTACTAGCTTCCCTCTGGCACCCAGGACCCGGGCTTCCCACTTCTGGCCACTGTCAGGAACCCGGGACCCAGGCTGGCTTCCCTCCAGCCCTGGCTTCATCAGGAAGGACATCCGGAATGATGTCCGGAAGATGTCCGGTCTAATTAGCATATTACCTTTTTATTATTATAGATAATTTTGATGTAGTCCCATTTGTTTATTTTCTCCTTAGTTTCCATTGTCCTAGGAGCTATATTGGTAAAGATATGTCTGCTATTTTGCTGCCTGTGGATTCTTCTAAGATTTTTATGGTTTCCCATCTTACGTTTAAATCCTTTATCCATTTTGAGTTCACTTTTGTGTATGGTGTGAGTTGGTAGTCTAGTTTCATTTTTTTTTTTTTTGCATGTATCTAGCCAATTTTTCCAACACCATTTATTGAAGAGACTGTTTTGACTCCTATGCTCTTGCCTTCTTTGTCAAATATTAATTGAGCATAATGGCTTGGGTCGATTTCTGGGTTCTCTGTTCTGTTCCATTGGTCTGTATGTCTGTTCTTGTGCCAGTACCAGGCAGTTTTGAGAACAGTGGCTTTATAATACAGCTTGATATCTGGTATTGTGATCTCTCCAACTTTGTTCTTCTTTCTCAAGATTGCTGCAGCTATTTGGGGTCTACCTTTCTGAAGACGCTGCGTGGTCAGCTCAATGCCCCCCTTCCATCCCTTTACATTCTTAACTACAACACGAATAGTATTAAAATCTTTAAAATAATCTCATAAATTCTTCTGTGGTCATTTAAATGCAGATTGGTCTTTGTTTATTCATCCTAAAGAAACCTTTAGATTTTGCTTCCCTGATATTTATTCCACAATTTGTTAAACCAACCATTTCATGTATCTTACACTAATTTTTCACTACTCTTTTCTTCTGCTTTCTTGCTGCATCACTATCACATGTGGTTGGTCTCTTTCCAATCTCCTGACATCCCCTGTGTGCAAGGTAATTTTTCAGAACTAATTATTCATCTTTACTGCACCAGTGTTCAGTAAGCATATTAGTCAAAATCTTTCACTCCCCAAGGACATGTGTCATCTGGAACAACTGATTTATGTGTTTGTCTTTGCCAAGTATTTCTGGACCATTTTTTTATTTTTGTCAAACTTATCTATGTTACTGATTCTCCAAATTTCACTTATTTGTACTTACAAATATATTTTTAAAGGAGTTTAGCATGTCATGTTTTAACATTTTTATTTCAGTGTTTGCCTCTTTTAAAAACTTAGTAGATCTGTGTGTTTTCAAGCTTCGTGGCCTACTTTTTTATGACTCAGGGTGAGTTTACAGATGTTAATGCTTTTGCTAAGAATTAAGTTCTGATTCAACTCATGTATTTTTCTCTGTTGAGCTTAATTCATACAATCCGTTGTCTGGGCATCTTATTGTTCTTGTATCCAGAATTCATCCTCAGAACTATTCAGTGATCCTGACTTTCTGGCACATGACTAAATAGGTGTCTACTTTTCCTATCCTATATAGTAAAGAGGTAATATGCAAATTGACTATCACTCCAACACACAAGATGGTCACCCCCATGTGGACACAAGGTGGCCACCACAAGATGGCTGGAGGGGAGGGCAGTTGTGGGTGATCAGGCCAGCAGGGGAGGGCAGTTGGGGGGGACCAGGCCTGCAGGGGAGGACAGCTGGGGGTGGGGGGGACCCAGGCCTGCAGGGGGGGGGGCAGTTAGGGGGGACAAGGCCTGCAGGGGAGGGCAGTTGGGGGGGGGGACCAGGCCGGCAGGGGAGGGCAGTTGGGGGGGGGGGGGACCAAGCCGGCAGGGGAGGGCAGTTGGGGGGGGGGGGACCAGGCCGGCAGGGGAGGGCAGTTAGGGGCGACCAGGCTGGCAATGAAGGGCATTTAGGGGCAATCGGGCCAGCAGGGGAGCAATTAGGCGTCGATCAGGCTGGCAGGGGAGTGGTTAGGGGGTAATCAGGCTGGCAGGCAGAAGTGGTTAGGGGCAATCAGGCAGGCAGGCAGGCAAGCAGTTGGGAGCCAGTAGTCCTGGATTGTGAGAGGGATGTCCAACTGCCCGTTTAGGCCCTATCCCATTGGGCCTAAATGGGCAGTCAGACATCCCTCAAGGGGTCCCAGATTGGAGAGGGTGCAGGTTGGGCTGAGGGGACCCCCCCCCCAAGCCCCAGCATGAATTTTGTGCACCGGGCCTCTAGTTTGATATAAATTGTTAGAAACTGGAATTAAAAAATCACAAATTTTAAATTTCTTTCAGGAAAAAAAATAGCAATGGAATATGCTGATCAGCTTCTTGGGAACCTCTCTCATCTTCCCAAAATGTAGAACTTTCCACTACGTGGATAGTTTGGCACTAATTCTTCACTCTTTTCCTTAGAGAAATCATTGTATTCAACCTAACTTGACCTTGCCAAGTGAACATGATTTTAGAGAGCATTTTGCCGAAGTTGATTCAATTGCTATCTGTATCCTGACTCAGTGGATGCCTCCACCCACCCACTGGAGAATCCTGAAGTCATAGAACACATTTCTGGCATATATTTTTAGAAATAGTCCAGTGCCTTTATTTTACTAAAGACAAATGTGTGACCCCAATAAGCAAGGACACTTAAATCTGTAACCACTCCATGCCAATGGCTACTCCAACAGAAGACGCTGTTTGCAGTGCTTTAACCCTGTTCTCAACAGGCTTTACAAACCGGTGTGGCCCTTGGCTCTGGGGTTGGGGTTGGAGTACATTCAAGTGAAGCCCCATTGTCCTTTGGGGCTGTTAGCAGGAAGTGTGCAGTTGCTGTGCCTTTTTTTATTTTATTTATTTAAATGGCATTAGATTTGACACTCATTAGAGTAGCCTGTGCAAAAATAACCGGAGCAACCAAAAATACTGCTTCCATGTTTAACCACGTTGCTAAGTCAACCTTTGTCACAGATGCCCCATGGAAGGATCTCAGGTATTCAATACTCTTTGCAGCTGGTGGCTGAGTGGGAGCAGCCTCACTGCAGTGGGCTCTTACGAGAAGCTGTTGTCGCTGTCCTCTGAGAGCCTACTTTTACTCTTAAAACATGTAGTGAGCAATGCCTCTGATGGTGTGGGTTTAGGTAACAGCAGTCCCGGTATTGGGCGGCCTCTGTACACATACACTTTGAAGACATCAGAGCAGAGGTTAAACCAGCCTTGGGCAAACTAGGGCCCGCTGGCCGGATCCGGCTGTTCTATCTGGTTCTCTTGCTCTCCCCTCCGCTCCTTTACTTTGAATTTATATTAGTTCACACAAACACTCCATCCATGCTTTTGTTCCAGCCCTCTGGTCCAGTTTAAAAACCCATTGTGGCCCTCGAGTCAAAAAGTTTGCCCACTCCTGGGTTAAGCCAAACAAGTTGGAACTGAATCATTTTCTGCAAACAAAAGAATGTTTGTAAGAATCATAATGCTTATGCTACAAGGGGAGAAATTTCAAAGTTCTAAAATTTTACAGTACTTAAAAATGAGTCATTGGCACCCAGCCAGTATGGCTCAGTGGTCAAGCAGCAACCTATGAATCAGGAGGTCATGGTTCGATTCCCCATCAGGGCACATGCCTAGGTTGCAGGCTCGATCCCCAGTGGGGGCATGTAGGAGGCAACCAATCAGTGATTCTCTCTCATCATTGATGTTTCTATCTCTCTCTTCCTCTCCTTTCCTTTCTGAAATCAATAAAAATATATATTTTTTAAAATATATTTTATTGATTTTTTACAGGGAGGAAGGGAGAGGGATAGAGAGTTAGAAACATCAATGAGAGAGAAACATCGATCAGCTGCCTCCTGCACACTCCCCACTGGGGATGTGCCCGCAACCAAGGTACATGCCCTTGACTGGAATCGAACCCGGGACCCTTGAGTCCGCAGGCCGACGCTCTATCCACTGAGCCAAACCGGCTAGGGCAATAAAAATATTTTTTAAAAAATAAATGAATAATTGGAAAAGGAGGACGTAGGGAACATCTGAGCATTGTACCATCCCAGACCTAACTCAGTAAGGAAATACTATATACTCTTTGTGCACGGTGGGCAGCTTAATTTCCCTACTGCTGAGACTCTGAACCACTAGAGGACCAGAAGAGGAGAAAGCATTGCTGGGGACCTTCTGGGGAACGGGCAACAAGCATTTCTCTAGTCCATGGCCTGGGGCATCGGTACCTCCAGCATCTGGTAGTTCCCCTTGTGGCCCTGCTTGTGGCACAGGGAGCCCTTGACCCGTGTGGTTTCCATAGAGAGTGCCTTTGATGTGGTGGGATGGTTACACGGCCAATCTGATTTTAGTGAGGAAATCTACCTTATTTAAAGTTTAAGAAAACACACAACTCAAAGAAGATAGCTCTTGGAACTGACTCCACTTTCAGTGGGACCTGTTTCTGGATCCCCTTCAACCAGTCCAATCCCCGGACGTGGCCAGTTAAGTCTGTGCATGAATGTTAATCCGCTCTTTGGCTTGCTCCCTCTGATTACTGCCAGAAGTTGCAGAACATGTTGTCCCTATTGAGGGTCTTCAGTTACCTTCTCTTTTCTCTCTGCCCCGAAGGGCCCTTGTTCCCACGTGCTCGTGTTTGGCCTTTCCTGGAGCCTGGACACTCGTGGCTGCTGCGCTTTGAATGTTTGTGTGGTGTCCCCAGTGAGCTGCACACCTGCAAGTTTGAAGGCTCTTTCCATCACAGCCTTTGAATCACAGACAAATCAAGTGAGACATGGGGAAGAACTCTCATCCAAACACATACCATGATGCTAGACTTAAGCCATCTGGCAGAACAAGTGGATAGACTCTGACTTCTCTAAAATAGACTCGTGCTGAATAGTTGGGCCTAAATTGCAATTTAGTGGCTTTCCAGAGAGGAACCTGGTCCATTCAGAGAAGCAGCATAGGGGTTCCGATCTCATGCCTCACCTCCAGTCACATGTGCGCCTCCTCCCTGCATTGCCCCTGGGTTAGTAGGAGCCCCCAGGCAGCTAAACCATAAGGAGAAGCTGGTCTAGGTAGCAAAAGACGGTGCTGCCAGGAGTGTTTTTCGGTCACTGCTGCTCCTGACTCAGGCTTGAAGAAAGATCTCATTCGCACAGTGGTTTGCGGCCAGGCTAGAGAGAGGGGTGCAGATAAAACCCAGATGCCATGGTGTCCCACCCCAGGAGCGATCCAGACACCCACCCAGTCGGCCCTGTGTGTTCTGGGTGCCAGGCTTGGGGGAGGGTTTTTGCAATGGTTTTGGGGTTTTATTTTTGTGTGTGTGGTTTTTTGAGAGACACTTATATTTAACCAATATCTTATTGAAACCAATTGCTATGCAAATTTTTTCACATGCTTTGTGTCCCCTAATAATTCACATTCTGAATGAGAATAATTGGAGAAGCAGTACTGACAGTAGCCAAGCCCTATCAGGCCTTAGGACAGCCTGTCCCAGCTCACCCTGGTCATTGACTTCCCCACACCGTCACCTGAAAAGAAGGAACCGGATGGACCAGGTTATGTATTTTATGAGGAGGAAGGAATGCTGTTTATTTGAAACCTCCTCTTTTTGTTTTCAGTAACAAAGATGTTCTCTTCCTTGGCTCTGTGAGAGGGTATGGCTAGACCACTGCCAGGTGGGAATAGTGAAAGGAAAGTAGCCAGGGCTGCCCACCTGTGAGGGGGTCCATGAGGCTGACGGCAGAGCCTCAGTGCTTGGTGCAAAGTTGGCCAAGAATCAATGGAGGGATGGAGGGTGTGAGAGAATACTAAGGAACCTTAACAGTGGCCATATCACAGTCTTTTGTAACTGCTCATTCTGTGTGTGTGTGTGTGTGTGTGTGTGTGTGTGTATTACTATAAAAGGAAAAAAAACTAAACTAATCAGTGCTTTGGAAAGAACCATCATCTGGCTACCTGTTGATAGAAACACCAGTTTCTCTTCCTTCTCCACCCAGGAACAAGGCTAGACATAAAAAGAACTAGAACTCGGCCCTCAGACAGAAGACTCAGTCAGTTAAGAAAGGGTGGACCTCAGGCTATTGTACATAGAAGAATTGAAGGGTGTTTACCATTTCAAAGCATTTACAGGCATTCTCATAATTCCTTTATAATTTGCTGGGTGTTTGATGTCATAAAAAGTGCCAGGTGTTCATGCAAGTTGGCAACCTTGATAAAATTATACACATGTATCTTTTTCATGTGTTTTAAGACAAATGACTTTTGACCAAAAAAATCAGTATTTCCCCCACTACTGATCTGAAATGCAAAGAAAAAGACCTAGAGGTGAGACTTTTCATCTAATGTCATGCCAGGGTAATGACTGGTATGAGCTATAAATAAAGCAATATCCAAAAAGATAGGTTTTCCTAAGTAATTAGGAAATGATCACTGTGAAAGCCATATTAGAGATACATTTTTGCTACCAACAGAGAAAGTAATGATTCTGAGGTTGGAGCAGAAATTTCACATTGATGCTGGTATTTATATCATAGGGTAATGAGTGTACTCTCTACTTATGTTGTTGTTTAGCCAAGTCAATGCATCATCAGGTGTAGAATCAAGAAGAGGAAGAAAACCAGCTAATTATAGGAAGACAAAGGAGCGATTTCTCATGAACATTTTGTGCTTCCTCAGGGTAATCAAAGGCTCTCGAGAGGCATTTAAAGCATTCTTTCTAGGAGGCTGTGTCACACTGGTGTGTATAAAATTCTTTGCAAAGAAGTGATGGTGCAAAACAGACTCATAGATACAGAGAACAGACTCATGGTTGCCAGATGGGAGGGTTGGAGGACTGGATGACAAAGGTGAAGGGATTAAGAAGTACAAATTGGTAGTCACAAAATAGTCATGGGGGACGTAAGCGCAGCATAGGGAATGTAGTCAATAATATTGTAGTAACTCTGTATGGTGCTAGGTGGGTATTAGACCTGTCGGGAATATCACTTTGTAAATCATATAAAAGTCTAACCACTATGCTATACACCTGAAACTAATATAAAATAATATTGAATGTCAACTGTAAATGAGATTTTTTAAAAATATTGGAAGAAAACGTGACATGGGAATAGAAGCACTAGACTAGAAGTGTGGTGGCTCTGAGCTCTAATCCAGAGTTGGCACAGCAGGACTGCTGAACACATTTTTAAAAGGTACATCTATGGAACATTCTGTGTTCTAGGACAGAGGTGGAGGAGAAAAGGTAAACCTTTTAAAATCGTGAGTTGTTCATGGTCTAGGCAACGTTCTACCTGGTAACATTTCTAGATAGTTGACTATGACACTTTTTGTGCTTATCTTCATGGTCAGTGTGCCTCAGAGGACTCTTGATAGCTATGCCCTTAGTGAGGATCTCCCATCTTCGTTGGGTGATGGGTGGCTTCAGTTGCCAGAGGAAATCCTGTAGGTATTTCCCATGACATTGCCATGAGCTTTTGTTTGACTTGAACCTGAGCCTATAGAAGTAGTTCATAGAGTGCATCTCATTTATGTAGAAACAACCTTAGTCATTCACTACCTATTTCTTTGTGGTTAAATAAGAAAAAGCATGCTACTGGGTAAGGTGGAATAACTGATAAAACAATGGTAAGACAATTACAAGGTGTTTTAAAATGCTTAGTAAAAGTAGGTGGAAAGGTTGGGTCACGGTCAAGTGATTAACCCACAAGACTTACAATGGTTTATTCCCTAAAAACCTCTGAGAAGTACTGACCTTCACTAAGTCTAATAGTTTGGTACTTGAGTTTTCCCATCTGTAAAATGAGAGATATGGTGTCTTTGTCTACAGTTATCAGGCAATATACCAAACATAAAAGTAAAGATAACCCCATGTGCACATGAGCTGAGCCAATAGATGAATGAGAAATAATAGAGGAAATGGGGTGGGGAGAGGTGGAAATAGAGGAAATTGCCAAGAGATGGGAATTGACTGAGTGTACATACAGTGTTAGGAGTGGGGAGCTGATTGAGGCATGTGCGACTGACAATTGAGTTAATCCATATTTCCTGGCTCTTCCCATCCCACATCTCATATCAAGAGATTGCCTTGTTTTTGTTGTTCTTTGGTGAGTTTTTTGTTGTTGTTGTTCACATAATAGTAATGTTTTGCTCTGAAAACATTAACATAGTGTCCTAAAGCATACTTGAATAGAATGGTAAAAATGGTCATAAAAATAGTGTTCAGTTTCATGAGTCAATTAATGTTATTGCCCTTGTAGGTAACCAGAGTAAAATAAAGTTTGTTATTTTGGATGAATAGGGAAATAGTTCACTTATGGTCACATCAAGATGCAGGTTTTATGTCATGGAAATAATAACATTTCAGGAGAAAGACAATGATTGCAATAGAATTGGCAAAGAGGCATGCCTTAAGTCAGTGGTCGGCAAACTGCGGCTCGCGAGCCACATGCGGCTCTTTGGCCCCTTGAGTGTGGCTCTTCCACAAAATACCACGGCCTGGGCGAGTCTATTTTGAAGAAGTGGCATTAGAAGAAGTTTAAGTTTAAAAAATGTGGCTCTCAAAAGAAATTTCAATCATTGTACTGTTGATATTTGGCTCTGTTGACTAATGAGTTCGCCCACCACTGCCTTAAGTAACCAAAACAACAAAGCCAGGTCTCAAGTTGTTTATGGGGTCTACATGACCTAATTAAACAGGCTTAGTTTGTAATGGAAACAGCAATATTGGTAGGTCTCATATGACTTTGATTATATACTTTGTGTTCCTTTAAGAAAATTCTAAACCTTTAAATTATGGTGCAAGGAGAAAAAAAGTCTACTTCGGTTTCTCTTCTGATTCTTTACAGCCATGAGGATTCATGATTATCCCAAGAAAATGACAGATACCTTCCATCAACTCCATGACTTAATAGAAAAAGATTTTCATTTATATCAGGTTAATATTACTGGTTTCTTTCCTTTCACCTACAAGCACAATCATTTCTTTCCATTGTAACTTTTTTAAAGGCCCTTTCTCAGTCATTCTCCTGGTGATCCCTACAGAAATGCAGTGAGTTAGACAGGTCCAGCAACATCATGGGCAAGGACACCGACGCCCCCCAGAGAGCAGCTTGGCCAAAGTATATGGCTGCTGAATAGAGAAAAAGTAGAGCACAAGTCATTTGACTCTCAATATGGTACTGTCTTGAGCACAAGAAGATAGTTAAGATGTTTCTTAACTTTTTCACATCTTTTCCCAAAGACAGACAGATTCTCTTAGCCTCCTGTTGCGCACCAAATGACTAAGATACAAGATACAAGTTAATAGAATTAACTTCTGTTCTCCCCATTATCAACTTATAATACTTAAGGCTGAAGATAGGGCCCTACCCAGCAACATAGTGCACTTGAGAGAGGGCTTGCAAACGCTCTTACAGAATTAAATCTGTAAAGGTAATGATGGAAAATTGGCAGTGAGGTTGATATTTCGAAGGCACAGCTGCTCAATAAACCCTTGACTTTCTGCCTGGGGTACCTAGACCTGCACTTACTCATGTCTACAGTCCCATATAAAACCTATTATTAAAGTCTTCCAAGGGTCCGTCTTAGAGTAAATTTGTGAAGTAGGCAATTATTGTCTTCATTGATCCTGATTTGGGCATATTCCATGTACTTGCATTCCTGTCTCTATCCACCCTCACTGCCCTGGCAACCTGATGTTATCAACTGCCAAGGCATCGGCAGCGGCTCAAACCTCAGTGTGCACTGGAATCACCTAGAGAGCTTATTAAAAGCAGAGTCAAGACAGTCTCTTCAATAAATGATGTTGGGAAAATTGGACAGATACATGCAAAAAAATGAAACTAGATCACCAACTTACACCATACACAAAAATAAACTCAAAATGGATAAAGGACTTAAACATAAGATGGGAAACCATAAAAATCTTAGAGGAACCCACAGGCAGCAAAATCTCAAGACATATGCCAAAGCAATATCTTCACCAATACAGCTCCTAGGGCAAAGGAAACTAAAGAGAAAATAAACAAATGGAACTACATCAAAATAAAAAGCTTCTGCACAGCAAAAGAAACCATCAACAAAACAACAAGAAAGCCCACTGCATGGGAGAACATATTTGCCAATGTTATCTCCAATAAGCATTTAATCTCCAACGTTTACAGGGAACTCACACAACTTAACAAAAGGAAGATAAACAATCCAATCAAAAAAAAATGGGCAAAGTACCTAAATACATACTTTTCGAAAAAGGACATAAGGAAGGCAAAGAGACACATGAAAACATGCTCAAAGTTGCTAATCATCCAAGAGATGCAAATCAAAACGACAATGAGGTACTATCTCGCACCTGTCAGAATGGCTTCCATCAATAAATCAACAAATGACAAGTGCTGGCAAGGATGCAGAGAAAAAGGAACCCTCGTGCACTGGGAATGCAGACTGGTGCAGCCATTGTGGAGAACAATATGGAGTTTCCTCAAAAAACTAAAAATGGAACTCCCATTTGACCCAGTGATCCCACTTCTAGGAATATATCCCAAAAAACTAGAAACACCAATCAAAAAGGATATGCACCCCTATGTTCATAGCAGCAAAATTTACAAAAGCTAAGATTTGGAAACAGCCTAAGTGCCCATCAGCAGATGAGTGGATTAGAAAACTGTGGTATATCTACACAATGGAATACTACACTGCTGTAAAAAAGAAGGGACTCCTACCATTTGCAACAACATGGATGGACCTGGAGAGCATTATGCAAAGCGAAATAAGTCAGTCAGAGAAAGATAAATATCACATGATCTCAGTCATTTGTGGAATATAATGAACAACATAAAGTGATGAACAAAAACATATCCAGAGACAGAGAAGCATTGATCAGACCGTCAAACCACAGAGGGAAGGCAGGGGAGGGGGGGGTAAGGGGGAGAGATCAACCAAAGGACTTGTATGCATGCATATAAGCATAACCAATGGACACAGATACTAGGGGGGTGAGGGCACAAGCGGGGTGGGGGGGTGGGGGGCAATGGGGGGATAAGGACACATATGTAATACATACATACATGCATACATACATAGAAAACACAGGTACTTGGCATCCCCTCTAACACATAGAGCCAAGTTTCTTAATCTTAGCACTATTGACAATGGGATCAGTCATTCTTTTTTGTGGGGGGGCTGTCCTGTGCATTGTAGGATTCTGCAGTATTCTTGGCCCCTATCCACTAGATGCCAGTAGCCACCTCCCCAAATGTGACAATCACAAATGTCTTGAGCCATTGTCTAATGTATCTTGCGGGACAAAATTGCTCCTGATTGAGAACTGGCTGTCTTAGCTCTAATGAGAGAGTGAGGCCCAGGATTCTATATTTAACAAGCATCTCAGGCAAATCTAGTTCCTGTGTGTGCCCTATTGGACCTCTTCTTCCCTTTCAGCACCCTGTGTCCTTCAGCCCCTGCTTCCAGCGCCCCCTAGAGGCTTACAGAAGTGTTACGGGTAAAGCTCAGCTCTCCTCTTCCCAGGCCAGGCCCACTGTGTTGTCCAGAAGGCAATTAACTAACTAAATAAACAAAATTGTGCTCTGTGCTTGTGAGTGGCCTCTCTGCATCTAGGGAGCATATGTGCTTAATAGCAGTCCTTTTGGAGGGAATGTTCCTGTTGTTGTATAACCCAGGAAAACAATAAAGAGGCTCCCCTGATGGGATCCTTAGACCCAAAAGGAAGAGAGCGTCTATGTAGCAGACTCCCAGAGAGGGGATGTCTGGAGCAGAGAATGCCTGGCAGTCACTTCCGGGCAGCCTGGAGCTTTCCTGAGGGGAAGCTGGCTCTGATCGGCCTGGAAGGGAGGCATCCTCAGCAGAGACCCATCAGCCCACAGTCCAGCACACACTAGACACCAGCAAAGCCAATTCAGACGCCTATTTTGTAGCATGAATGATGGGGATGCTTTCAGGAATTCGTTTAGTCTGTCTCCTGTGGTTGGAACTTCCTCCCTTAACGGTCAAACTGGGGATGTTATTTTCCAACTGGCATGAGCAGAGCTTCCTTTGGGGACTAAGTGCTGTGGAAAGTGGAAAGGCCTTCTGTGGGATCTGTATGGAAAGCAGACATTTTATTTAAAAACAAGACTATTGTAACCTGGCAGCACCAGGGGTCCCTTTGGGCATTCAACTTTTGTAGCTGATGCCTTATGCCAACAGGTGCCTTCTTGAAGGAGACACTGAATACATTGATGATATTTGTATCCTTGGTCCATCTCTTTCTCAAGGATGTACGCCATTGCACAGTTATATTTAGAGATGATACTGCCTTTGTTTTTCATTGGAAGACATGAATAGATGTTTGGGGTGTCAGCTGTGGCTTGTATATGTTTGTAGCAGCCCCAACAATAAATAGCAAAAAGAGCAACTGAGGCAGAAAGTGGTTTCCAGTCCTCAAAGAAGCCCCACTGTGTCTGTCCCCTAAACATTGGTGAGGAGAAAGAAGTAAGTGCATTGCCAGGATGTTGCTGATATAGAACAAAGAGCAACAACACCCTCATCTGAAGGACTTGTTCCAAGATCCCTCTTAGAACTCCGAGCATTCATTACGGTCCAATGTCAAGAAAAATGAAGTGCGGAAATTGTGGCTTACCCGCAGCTTGGCTTAAATGTATCATAAATGTGGGGCATTTCAGTCTCATGTTAACCCTCGCTCACAGTTTACACAAGGGTTATGAGTTCATTCACCTCCCTTTACATTCCCCCCAAGCTTATATGTTTACATGGCAGGAAAGCATCAGAGTAGGCAAACCCAAACAACTAGCTTCAAGCTAAAATAATTTATATTAAAAAACATTTTAAAAACTAAATATTGTCCTGAGCACTGCCTGTTTCTGTGAGCCTCATCCAGGGAGCTGTGGGTGTAGAATGCGAGATGGACCCTGTGTCTGAGCCGGGCCAAGCCATAGAATTTTAAGATTGTGAGGAGCATTTGAAATCATCTAATTCAAGCCTCTCACTTTATGGATGAGAAGATGCCCCAAAAATGTAAGTGGTTTGCTTAAAAACACAATGAGTTGGTGTAGAAAAAGGACAGGTGGCATCTCTTCTTAATTTATGACCCAGTTTTCTGCAAATCACACAATTCTGTTGCCCATAAAGCGTTCTTTCCCTACCTCATATCCACAGCACTTCCTTGCTAGAGGAAAGTAGAGAAAGTTCTCAGCCAGTGCCAGCTGAGTTCAGAACACTGGAAGAGAGAGAGTAAGAAGGCTGAAGCAGTGTGTATTAGTCTGCTAGGGCTGCCAGAACAAAATATCAAAGGCTGTGTAGCTTCAGTAACAGGAACTTACTTCCTCACAGTTCTGGAGGCTGGAGGTCCATGCATGATCAAGGTGTCTTCAGGGTCAGTTCCCTCTGAGGGCCGTGAGGGAAGAGTGTTCCAGGCCTTTCTCCTTGGCTTGCAGATGGCCGTCTCCTTCCTGTGACTTCCCAGGATCTTCCCTCTATATCTTTCTGAGTCCCAATTTTCTCTTTTTATAAGGACTAGCAGACATAGTGGATTAGGGCCACCCTAGTGACTTTAACTTTACCTCTTTAAAGATCCTATCTCCAAAGAGAGTCATATTCTTAAGTACTATGGCTAGAATTTTAACATATGAGTGGAGGGGGGCACAATTCAGTCCATACGGTACATGCACATGCACACTTTTGTACAAAGGAAGAGAGAGGGCAGCAGAGAGAGAAAGAGGGAGGAAAAATGTGAGCCCGAACAAGAGGTCGCTCAGAGGCCTGTCAGGGAAGCATTATCATGTCAGGACCTTGGCGGGAGATTGGTGGAGAAAGAGAAGAAAAATGAAAGGGAGAGAAGCTGAGGCTTCTATCTGACTGACTACCTGGACCCTTAGGACTTCATATTGTTATCTGGCAGGACCTGGTATACTTGAACTTGGTGTTGTCAGTATTCAGCAGAGCAGGCTAGGGAATAGAGCATCATTGTCCTAGCTTGCTCATTTGGCTTGCAATTGGACTACCCAGGAGCCCAGTATGTGGATAGAAGGGTTTAAAAGAGCTAGCTCTGTACTGTCTCTCCATTATGGTGGTCATTCTGATATGAAGAATGGTTTGTTGGTTTCCCCCACTTAATGCCAGGGGTTAGTGTGTTGACTGGTTGGTAATTCAGACACAAGAATTCAGAATTATGGAAATAGTTCAGAAGTAGCTATTGTCTCTCACTTACATAGTAACCAGTACTCATGCTTTTACATCAATATTTGTAAATCCCCCAAATTAAATTTCTGATATAAGCATGGGGCTGGACAATTAAGAATGTGCCCAGTGATTGGGGGTTATTTTGTTATTCATATCACCATTGATTAGGAGAGATTTATTGTGGAATCTTTAATATTTTCTTTTCTAAAAAGTCCCCAAATTTGTTGTAATCCTTTTCCTTTAGGCAGCTTCCAAACAAATGACCTGTATTTTTAAGAATGGAATTCCAATAACCAAGTGATTATTTTGATTAAACAATAATTAGATAGATACTGGCAATTTGCAAAGTCCAATTTGCAAATTACCCCTTTGCCCATTTCATTAAATGACAGGGTGCATTTCCTAAAATGCACCTACTGACCAGGTGGTATTTCCTAAAAATGTGACCCAGCTAACAAAGAACCTTATTATTTTAATCATCAACCCAGCTTGCCAGTGCCTTCCTCCAGACACGCCCCCTTCCCTGGCCTTCAGACAACTATTCCTGAAAGGGAAGGGCTGTTTCAGCCACAGGATAATCACATTGCCTGCTGTGGTTTTGATCCAAGAACGTTCAGTGACTGAGCCCACCTTGAGGAAGTTCTGAAGGCTTGAGCTATTTCCATTCACCATCCTAACTGACCACTCTTTCCCCATGACAGGGTTGGCTAGTGAACTTTTTGTCTGAAGGACAAATATTTTTTTAGATTTGCTGAGCTGAGGTTGCCAGCAGGCAGCCAAGCATCTTTGTGTGTGGTTAGCTAGATAAGTTAGGTTAGACTGAAAGCAAAGAACTGCAAAAATAGAAGTAAGGGGCGGGGGGGATAGGGGGAGACTTGAATCTTCTTGGTTTACCGGCTGTATGACTTTGGGCAAGTGGTTGAGCTTTTAATTAGTTTTTAAATCTGTAATGAGGGGGAATCATAGTCCACATGGAGTGGCCTATGAGGGTTCTAAATGAACTGTAGTCTGGATGGTCTGCCTATTAAATTGGGGGGCTCAAAATGAGACTGAATGAGAAGAGTCAGGGCATGTGAGGGCCCTGTGGCTGCAAAGGGCTATAAAACGTAGGTTACTACTACTTGGGCAACGCATGAGAGCTTTCTAGAAGCTTTTCTCCTATACACTCTAAGATTCCCTCAACATGAGGCCTCCTTCAGATCATGTGTAAATTAGAAGAAAGCACCCCCTTGACAAGTGGACAGAGCTTTTTTTGCAAAGAAAGAGCCCCTTTCTCTTGGAAGATGCATCCTCTGCGGGGACTTGGTTTGGAAAGAGGTGCACAAGCTGTGTGTCAGCCCTCTAAAGCCCTCAGTTGCACACCTTTACTCAGGACCAAACTGCCCATCTATGTTTACTTCCCCTAAACCTTATGTGTAGTCTCTTCAGAAACCCAATGAACTTTCCAGGAATTGGATTAGTCCTGGAGGTAACATTTACTGGGTAGAAAGATAGTCTTCAAGTCTTATAGACCCATTTTCCATTTCTTGTTCTGCCATTTACTAGTTGTGTTAGAATTGAATGACTTCAAGGAAAGTCATCTTGGCCTTCTGCTGTGACCTTGGATGGGTGACTTAGCATCTCAGACTCTGTTTTCTTGTCTGTGCAATGGAGAAAAACAACACGTTTGTCTCCACAGTTGGTGGTTACTATTAAAGGTGAAAGACACCATATATGAAAGGGTAGCATAGGGCTCAATTAATGTTCGTTCCCATAAATGCTACTTCCTCTGCCACCTCCAAACCTGGCTCTTGGGTTGTTCCCAGGACAGAAACCCTCCACTCTCTAGGACTAAATCATCAAATCACAGTTTCAATGAGATAATGATCATTCTGCTACCAAGATCCAATGAAAGCCTTGTTGACTGTAATTTTAAAACAGCGGGGGGGAACACACTTCGATTTAAACCATAGGACTGTTTCTTATCTATCCATATTTTCCCCAAACACATTAATACTATTAACATTAAGAGAGCAGATATAATTGAGCCAAATCTCCTGGTTTTCTGGAAGAACAAAGACCCTTATACAAAACCGTCAGTTTTATATAATCCACGTGATGGTCAATTTAAGAACAGGCTGACCAGCCAGACTACAATTAAGTTAATAGAAAAAGTTGTCTTCGGAAGATCAGTTCCCATATCGTGATTAACGAAAGCCTCTACTATAATTAACCAAATCCTCGTCACTGCCAGGCAGGCAGGAGGAGGGGAACAGTAGGGAACAGAGCATATTTTGGCAAAGTAAGAGAGCTATTCATTGTTTCAAATGTCTGAAACTACCTGAATCCAGAGTGATTTCTGCAATGTATCCGGGTCCATCCTCACTTGAAAAGGCCGAAACTAAACTTTCAAGTTGACCTATAAAGCAGAAAACCTAGGGTTTCCTTCTAGCAGACCACTGTCTGATTTTATGTGAGAGTTGCATATTTATATTTGAAAACTCATTATACAGCTTGAGATAATCATTTTCTTTTTTTAAATTTAATAAATCTTTATTGTTCAGATTATTACAATTGTTCCTCTTTTTCCCCCCATAGTTCCCCTCCACCTGGTTACCACCCCACCCTCTGCCCTTACCACCCCCCCCCCACTGTCCTCATCCATAGGTGTACGATTTTTGTCCAGTCTCTTCCTGCACCCCCCACACCCCTTTTCCCCCAAGAATTGTCAGTCCACTCCCTTTCTATGCCCCTGATTCTATCATATTCACCAGTTTATTCTGTTCATCAGATTTTTTTATTCACTTGATTTTTAGATTCACTTGTTGATAGATATGTACTTGTTGTTCATAATTTTTATCTTTGCCTTTTTCTTCTTCTTCCTCTTCTTAAATAATACCTTTCAGCATTTCATATAATACTGGTTTGGTGGTGATGAACTCCTTTAGCTTTTTCTTATCTGTGAAGCTCTTTATCTGACCTTCAATTCTGAATGATAGCGTTGCTGGGTAGAGTAATCTTGGCTGTAGGTTCTTGCTATTCATCACTTTGAATATTTCATGCCACTCCCATCTGTCCTGCATAGTTTCTGTTGAGAAATCAGCTGACAATCATATGGGTGCTCCCTTGTAGGTAATTAACTGTTTTTCTCTTGCTGCTTTTAATATTGTCTCTTTGTCTTTTGCTCTTGGCATTTTAATTATGATGTGTCTTGGTGTGGTCCTCTTTGGGTTCCTTTTGTTTGGGGTTCTGTGTGCTTCCTGGACTTGTAAGTCTATTTCTTTCACCAGTTGGGGGAAGTTTTCGGTCATTATTTCTTCAAATAGGTTTTCACTATTTTGCTCTCTCTCTCCTTCTGGCACCCCCATAATTCGGATGTTGGTATGCTTTAGGTCAGGGGTCCTCAAACTTTTTAAACAGGGGGCCAGTTCACTGTCCCTCAGACCGTTGGAAGGCCGGACTATAGTTTAAAAAAAAAACTATGAACAAATTCCTATGCATACTGCAGGCCCGGGATGAGTCGGCTGCTAAGCAGGATAGGCAGCAGTACCTGGCGGGCCAGATAAATGTCCTCGGTGGGCCACATGTGGCCCGCGGGCCGTAGTTTGAGGACCCCTGCTTTAGGTTGTCCCAGAGGCTCCTTACACTATCTTCAAATTTTTGGATTCATTTTCTTTTTGCTTTTCCAGTTGAGTGTTTTTTGCTTCTTTGTATTTCAAATCTTTGACTTGATTCTTGCGGTTCTCTAGTCTGCTGTTAGGTCTCTGTATAATATTTTTTATTTCAGTTAGTGTATGTTTAATTTATAGTTGGTCCTTTTTCATATCCTTAGGGTCTCACTAAATTTATCGGCCTTTTCTAGGAAATTCTTGAAAAACCTTATAACCATGGTTTTGAACTCTATATCCAGTCGTTTGTTCTCCTCCATTTCTTTCATTTGTGATCTGTTTCTTTGTCTCCACATTTTCGTTGCTTCCCTGAGTTGGTAGAGTAGCTTTGTGTGCTAGGTGTCCTATATGGCCCAGTGGCTCAGCCTCCCCAAGTTACCTGAGGTGGACACTCTTGGTGCACCCCTTTGTGGACTGTATGTATAGCCTTGTTGTAGTTAAGTCTTGATTGTTGTTGGTATCACTGGGAGGAATTGACCTCCAGGCCAACTGGCTCTGAGGATCAGCTGTGGTGTACGATGGGAGAACTTCTGTGCTGGAGACACCCTTATGAGACAAGACTTGCAAAATTGCAAAAGCCTCTGTGCTCAGCTTGGATGGGGCAGAGTCTCAGGGTGGAGCAGACAGCCTTGGCTTCCCATCAGCCCTGCCCTATGAGGCCCCTGGGTCTCAGTGTCCCTCGGTAATCGCTATAAGCACCTCTGAGAGAAAGCCGCCCTTGAGTTTCACCCACTGCCAAAACAGTCCAGTTTCTCCCCAAATGAGTCTGGGTTCCCAGAGTCTCGCCCGTAACTGGAATTCAGTGCAGTCGGGAGCTTTTGTCTCCCTCCTGCTTGAGAAAGCCAGCTGCACACTCAGTTGCCAGTCCTCTCCGTGTGCGTGCATCTCAGTACCTCTGCCTCCTGCAGCTCCTCTGAGTCTCAATGTGCTTTTCTCTTTCCTTCTAGTTGAGATAATCATTTTCAAAGTTCAAAATATAACCTTTGTCTATAAAAATCCTTTATGTACTCTTGGCCAGGAACATAAACCCATGCCTAGGTTGATCTTTCCTTGGAAGATTCCTGTTGTTTAATCTAGTTGGAGGTTTATGCAATTATTCATCTGTATTTATATTATTATAAATAATCCATAATTGATGAAATGCCTAACATATTAACAAAAATTTAGTATATCTAAGAGTTCAGATTCAAAGGATGTTAGCACCAGATTCCATCATATAGAGACATGAATTATTGCTGTTTGTGATAATGCTCTGCAGCTTTACTTCCTTCTTTCCCAGTATCCATTGCTGGCAGATGGGTAAAAGCTTGGTTTGAACAACTTGGAAGTCCACTTTGCCCTAATAAATCTTGGGACTCTGTTTATTCCCAGTGGAATAATTGGACAGATTGAAATGTTTGACCCCATTGATTTCAGTTTAGTTCTCTGATGATAGAATTTAGTCATGAACAGGTTGAGTGATAAATTGGATGGTTGGCAAGTGGCCAAAGTTTAGGTTTTGCTTATGTGGTTGTTTTTTTTCTATTTTCTTTTCTTTGCTCTCCCTTCCCCGGAGATCATACAATTTCTAAAGAAGTAAAAGAGGAAAAAAATCAGATGGACTAAAACCCAAAAGGTACCGTCAGCCTACAAGTGACAGAAAGTAGGAGCTAAAGCCATGCTTAGGATTCAGTCGGCAACAGCAGTCAAAACTAGACACGGAAGTGTTGAAGGGTCAATAGTAGAGACAGAGCCTTGAACATGTAGGCAAATCCTAAACTCTGTTTATTGAAAATCATTCACTAAGAACATATAGTGAGCAAGTAGTACCTTAAGATATTTATTCACCTCAAGGATTTTAAAGCTAAGTGTGCAGTGTGTGTGTGTGTGTGTGTGTGTGTGTGTGTGTGTGTGTGTGTGTGTTTGGAGAAGTGGGTGTAGAAATAAATGGGGTGTGAG
The DNA here is from genome assembly GCF_963455305.1 of Plecotus auritus. Taxonomy (NCBI): domain Eukaryota; kingdom Metazoa; phylum Chordata; class Mammalia; order Chiroptera; family Vespertilionidae; genus Plecotus; species Plecotus auritus. The sequence goes on from NC_137770.1 coordinate 215,406,214, forward strand.
AAAGTAGGGGGTGGTATTCAAGGTATTTTGATTCTTATATGAGGATATTGAACCAGAAATAGAGAGACTTTTTTAGATAGATAGTTGGAATCAAGAATCTATTATTGAAATATTCCTGCATCATCATTCAATAAGTCTAATATATACCAAGCACTCAGCATGGGTCCCAATAGGGTTTTATTATTTTAGGGCTCATAGTTTGAGCTGAAAGATAATTCAATAAATTCTATTTAAAGGTTTTAATCATTTAAGATAATGGGGGAAACTTCGATGTGGCTTATTTTAAGCCATAGGAATCCAGCAGTATGTTTGTTAAAATGGCCTTTCAATGTACCCTTTGAACTATGTTTTCTGATCATATTGGCCATCCTTGGTGAGTTGTTTACCTGATTATATATTAAATATATTGTGCAAAAAATGAAACTGTAAGAATTCAACTCCTAGTGTTTAGATGAACTACTGATTTGTGCTTTTACATTGTGGTACACACACACACACACACACACACACACACACATACACACAAGCACATGTGGAAGGTCATGGTAAGTGGGCACTCTTTAGTGAAGAGGATGGCAGTGAGACTTAATTCTCTCTTTTCCCAAGTCCAAATGTAACAGCAAAAGAAACCCTATTCTCCCTCTTTCCCTGAGGGAACTACACAACTGAGTCCCACCACCCCAGACCTTAGCCAGAGATGGTTCCCAGCATAGCCTTCAGGGAGGGAAATAACTGAATAGCTACCCTGGAAGCAGGGACACCTGGTCACCCAGACATCAACAATGAGATGCAAGATTTCAAGAATTCAGGCAGTGATTATTGGTCAGTGGGCTGTCAGTTCTAAGCAGATTGGGTAATTCATTCAATTAAAATAATCAGTGAGATGGAAAGGATTGGGGTAGTGGTGCTTGACCATGGGTACACATTAGGATCATCTGGGAGCCTTACAAAAACACAGGTATTAGTAGAACCACCCCAGAGATTCTGATTGAATTGGTCTGAAGTACCTGAAAGGCTGGATTTTTAAATCTTCCCAGGTGATTCTATTGTTTAGCCAAGGTTAAGATGGGAGAACAGTCATGTTGATACACTGATGACTGAGTTACTTGGCAGTATATTTTAGAAGCTATAAAAATGTGCATGTCATTTGGTCTAGTTATGGAAAAACAACACACACAAAATAAACATGTATCTGTGTGTCTATGCATTGAAAAAAGAGATTTGGAGAATATATACTAACAGAGTAGCAGGCGTTTTCTTTGGGGGTAGAGTTATGAGTTATTTTCTTTTTATTCTGTATTTTAAAAAATCATAGGTATCTGTCATGTTCTGAACCATGTATGAAAGGTGGAGAATACAAAAGACACGGTCTCAGGGAGTTCGCACCCTAGTTGAAGAGACCCATCCAACATCCGTCAGCACTCCATGTCATTATGTAATAAAACTGAGTCCTGGGTAAAGCAAGTGTGGCTCACACTGGGCTTTTTGTCTTCTGTGCTGGATTGCTCACTACAGGAGGGCCAAGTCTTAGGATCACCTAGCCTTGTGCCTTACATTTGGAAGACTTTAGTAGTCATTCAAATATTTGTGGAACAACTGGATGAATGAGCTCAGAGAGAAGAAAGATTACTATGAACTTCAATAGAGATGATGAGATCAGAGGCAGGCTTTGGATAAAATGAGCTGGATTTGTTCGAACAGCAGCTACTCCAGGTGAGAGAGGCCAGCTTGGACGAGAACTGTGGTGGAGGTGGGTGTGATGAGTTTGTATATGTCCTCGACTGCAAAATGCCTTGTCTAGTGTAGTGACTAGTTTTTGCCAAGCCAAAGAAATTGAGCAGAGCAATAGCTAAAAGGTAGCCTCGTAGGAGAGAGGGAGAAAAAATAGGGTTTGGATTTTTGAATATATATATATACTTTTATTGATTTCAGAGAGAAAGGGAGAGAAAGACAGAAACATCAATGATGAGAGAATCATTGACCAGCTGCCTCCTGCACACCCCCCACTGGGGATGGAGCCTGCAACCCCCTCAGGGATTCGAACCATGACCTCCTGGTTCATAGGTTGACAGTCAACCACTGAGCCATGCAGACCGGATGAAAGAAGAGGTTTTTAACTATCAAATAAGTGAATAGAAGTCAGCATTTCCTGCAAATAGAAGAATCTACTCCCTCCCCTATTTTCATGACAGAGTTCTGGGGAAATTAAATAGTCACAAAAGGAGTAAGGTTAAATGAGGAAGCTCATTCAAAAATAGAAACTGGCTGGGAATTTTGAATTCCTGTTTGTTTCATGCACAAAGATTTGGCAAAAAAAAAAAAAAAAAAAAAAAAAAAAAAAGAGTCAAGTATCTCCAATGACCCATTCCCAAACTGAGTGAGGGAGAACACACCTTCTCAGTATCTGAGTGTCCAGTAGTGGACCCAGGAGGGTTCCTGATACCCAGCTCAGAAAGGCCTGGAGAAACCCAAGCATTTCATAGTTCTAAGTGGAGTGGAATGCGCTTTGAGGAATGAAGAAAATGCTTCACAGCGCCGTCTGGGAATGATTTCCACTCGAATGCCATACCACCTCCTCCCGCTCCCCTCCATCGCCACACTGAGCTGTGAGAACCTGGGCAGCCCCTGTTGTGTGCAAACTTTACAAAAACTCAAGGCGCTCAAGTAAGATGCATCCCAGGCGGTGGGAAAGCTAGGCTGCTGCTTTCAAAGCCAGTCAGAAAACCTCACTGGGCAGCCAGTCCGATATTTAGAAACCCTGGCCGCCTTGCAGCCCACCCTTTCCCAGTTGTCCTAAAAACATTTCCTAGTCAGTCCTGAAATAGAAAGAACACGTAGCCCGGCTTCTCAGAAATGAAAAGCTAGACTTTGGTTGGTTCTAAGTGCATTGAAAAGTAAAGATGATAATTCTGAATGGGAGCCAAGAATTGCAGGGACCAAATGTTAACCAACAAGAAGATGCTCCCCTCCTCCAACCACCACCATTGCCATGACCACCACACACCCCTAATTCATGGGTAGTTGAAGAAAAACTCAAATCATCTGTAGTAGGAAGAGTGTCTGCTCTTCCTCCCCCAAGTGCTCAGGGAAAAGTCTTCGTGACTCCGAAGATGCCGGAGACTCAGAGTGGGTAAACCTTCCTGACGTCTCCGTGAAGAATTGACCTGGCATGTCGACTGGGCCCGAGCCCCCAGCCATCCCTCATGAACTGCTGTCAATTTCACATCTGTTTTGGGGCTGGAATCTTTAGGTGTCACCCCAGGGAGCAGCGCTGGTATTTATCAGGCCCTGCTGCCTATGGGCTGGGCTCTTCTTAGCTAAACAGTGGAGTGGATTCCTCTAGTTCTGGGAGCCCTGGGATTTCATGAAGTTTGGACCTGCAAGGGCTGCTGGGAGAGATGTGCTGATGCAGCAGTTTGGGGTGGCCCTCTGGAAGCCCTTCTAAAAAGCTGTCATGTGAGCACACGCTGGGTGGACCTGAAACCGCAAACGCCCCCACCCAACTTGCTTCTGTTTCTATTAAATCTTTGGGCAAAACATAGGAAAAGAAAAAAAAAAGTGGCAGAATACCACGGTGAAGAGCATATTATTCAGAGTTGCAACTCTGACCTTAAGCTCAATCTCTGCCACTTAAGGGGTGACCAGCTCGTCCTGGTTTGACTGGGACTGGCCCCATTTTTGAAACTGAAAATTTCACATCCCAAGACCCCAGTCAGCTCTAGGCAAACGGGGGTGTTTGGTCACCCTAGATTCTGTGTGCCTTGGGCCAGTGAAGCTTTGTATTACATTTCCACATCTGCAAAATGGGGATAATAATCACATCTACCTCATTAGGTTCTTGTTAGGATTAAGTGAATAAAGTGCTTAGAACCATCTGACCCATGTTAAGAACCGCGTGTGTTAGTTATTCATCCTACATAATAAAAGGCTAACATGCAAATTGTCCCTGCAGTTTCATCAGTGGGCGGGGCCGGCCAGCCAACCGCCTGCGGCCCCTCCCCCTGGCCAGCCAGCCTGGCCTGATAGGCCCCAATTGGGGCGGGCCAGCCAGACCCCACCCATGCACGAATTCATGCACCGGGCCTCTAGTATTATCATAAAATACCTTGACAGTGATACACAGGTTTAAATCAACAAGAAAATCCCAGACAGGTATGATCGACTTTCAGCTCCTTTGCTTTAGTGCAGTGTCATCTTGGACAAATTACTTAATGCCTCTGAGCATCATTTTTTCCCATCTGTAAAATGGGGATAATCTGACCCAGCTGGGGCAGAGATTAACAGGATAAACCCCACTGCCATGCCTAGTGACAAAGACCAAGCACTGAACAAAGGACAGTCAGGTGGTTTCTCCTATGACTTCTGATTAACAGGAGAGAAGGTGTGCTCCTAGCCAGCCTGGGATGACAGGTAAACCTCTTTTCTCCTGATAAATCCTGCTTTGCCCCAATTGCTGTGTATTTATACTGAGTACTTGAACGTGAATGCCTGGACTGAAGGGCTCCCTCTACAGGAGGAGTAAGTAAATCCCCTAGAGGGGCCCACACACCCAGACAGGATCATTTTAAGCTTCTGCCACCTAGGATGCTTGGGGCCACACCCATTCTGAGAGATAATCGGGTTATTTTCAGGGAGGAAGAATGGCAGGAAGATAGCAAGCCCAAGGGCATATGAGGACCACTGCAGCTGCCTCCCCGCCCACGGACCCACCAAGCAAGCAGCACTCACAATGGCCCTGTTGTCAGAGCAGATACGAAGGCACAGGCAGCTGGAAGCTCACAGCTCATGCTTGTCAATTGCAGCCTGAAGATGCCGCCGCGGACTTGATCAGAACAGGCCACACTCGCCAGCCCATGCTGTATGCAGTCCACAGAGCAGCCACTAAACTGGCAGTGAAAAAAATATTTATAGTAAAGAGAATACGGTTATAAGGAACCTGTTTTTAATTCTTCGTGCTTTTTCTCTGCCTCTCACATTGCAGTCACCTCGGAATCACCAGGCACTAGGATGCATTGCATCCTAAGGTTCATGCCTCAACTAAAAGTCTATCTGCCTTAGGTTCAAATCCCAGCCCCTCCAATTACCAGCTGTGTGACCTTGGGAAAGTTACTTAGTCTCTCTGTGCCTTAATTTCTCATTAGCAAAATGGTGATGGGGTCTTCCTCATTAGAATGATGTGAAGACTGCATGGGTTAATATGGACGAAGCACATAGAATAGTGTCTGGTCCAGAGTAAGTGTACTGTGTTGGCTGTAACTGTAAGTTATTAATTAGTGTTGAGAAGGACAAAAGGATGTAGCTACAGATTGTCTTACAGGATTAAGTCTGTAAACTAATAGAAAAAATAGAAAAGGAGAGCCATTAACGTTAGGTAAAAGAATAGCCACTTCTTCCCTTGCCTTCCCGCAGAATAAAAAAGGACACTGCGCAGATGGGCCAAACATTTCTCAATCTTGCACAGCACGGTGGATCTACTCCATGGGGACATGTTGGCATAGTTGGTAAACTGAGTCAGGTGTGCTTATTTAGATCGGCATTGGACTGTTTGTTTCCTGAGCTGATTCTACTTTAAGAGCATCCTGCACCCCTCTCTGCCCCGCCCAGGTCGAGAGACTGGGGTTCTGGCTGCCTATATAGCTTGGCCTGCATTTTCATGTCGTTTTCCAGTTTGTTTTGAATTTTCTTTCTGGTATTCATTAACAAGTGAGGCAGGGGTGGTTGGAATTGCTGGGGACATTTTCCCCAGCGGTTTGGAAGCAGACGATGGGAGCTAATGAGAGCAAGGAGTGTGTGGTTGATGGTGATGTAAGAAGTCCTTGGATGCTCCAGGGTCAGGACCTTTAGGGTTCAAGTTCAGACTCAAGAGCCTCAACTGACTCCCAGAGGGGGGGCTTGCCCAAGCTCTGACCTCTTTTACTTACTAACTGATGTTTACTTCACCCATGACTACACAAAAGTGCTAATGATTTTTTTTCACATATGGTTTCTGCTAGCTAAGTGAGTGGCCGTGTAATATGACCTCAGGGAATAAGGGTTTAAACTTGGGGAGAAAAAGTAATCCAAATAAGGAATAATGACCTTACCTAATGTTCTTAGACTGAAGAGATATTATTTAAGAAGCTGCAGGTAAAGCAAGTGAACTTATAGAAAATAATGATCCAATCAGAACTCGGAAAGTTTCTGAAATGGGTCCTGTGCTCAGGACCAAGATGTGAAAACCAGAGGATTTTGGTTGCAGTTACTTGAGTGTTTTCCAAGTAACATGATCAAGACTTAATTAGCAAGGCTGGGTCCTGCTCGAGGGTGGGCTCAGGGAGCTCACATGGGACTGTTTAGGAAGAGGCTGACTGATGCATGTATTTTTATCTTATACACAATAAAGAATTCCACTGCTTTGCATTAAAAGGGTCATGAAATATTAGTGATGCATTTAAAAGATACACCCTACATTCTTTCAAAAGAAGAATCAAGGAAACCTGCAATGATTAAAACCTATCTGGGCCGGCACAAGTAAAAGTATAAACAGAAAACATCCAATAAAAGGTCAGGAAAAACATAGAGGCTCCCAGAATCTCTCAGGCTGTTCTGATACACAGAGCTGACTCCACCCATGAGTGCTGTTTGCACAGTGTTGTGAAGCAGACAAGTATGAACATTTACTCTTACAGAAGCTATATGCTTTGGGGTGGGGGATGCAGGCAGAGACAGTTATTTAAAAGAAAAGCAAATAAACATACAAAATAACTCCCAAACATTTAAGTGCTAAGGAAGTGACAGTGGTGACTGGTAGGCTGGGAGTGGTGGTCCGCTTTAGACTGATGGTCATGGAATCTATGTTAGGAGGTGACTTTGAGCCTCCCATTGTCAACTTCATCCTTCCTGCTCCTGCTGACCCTCTTCTGTGTTGGCATCAGACTTCTCAATGCCTGCCACGACCTGCATGGCTAGGGTTCAGGATCTGAAGGAGGGGCCGACGCACAAATGAAAATGCTATATAGACAGTCCTCGGGTTACACCAGACTCAACGTACATCATTTGTGGTTACGTCACCATCTCCCATTTATTTATTTAAAAAAAGTTCCGCCATTTCAACATATGTACCTATGTGCTTTATGTTTTTTATTATTTATTTACCACAAGTAAAGGTCAGGAATTGTTATCTTTCTTTTAAATTTTTTTTACTGTTTCATTTCATTGCTTCTGTGTATGTGCTCCACGCGAGTGATGTAGGTGCTTATGTAGGTGGGTTCTGACTTATGGCGAAAATTGCGTTACGTCACGCCATAGGAACGGACCTCCGATGTAACCCGAGGACCTACTGTACAAGAAATATGAATTTAGAAGGCATTGGGGGCCAGGGGGAGCCTTTTTCTTAAAGAGACACACCGACTTCTGGCCTGGTCCACTATTTATTTACTTGAATACACATTTGCCCTTTAGCAATGCATATAGGCATATCAAAGGTAAAGTTTGGTAAATAGTATAAAGATTATCAGGTTAGGAAATTGCCTTGATCCATTGAGCCCCCAGCAAGGCAGTATTATGCTGATTTTCAGCCCTGCTGAATATCAAAGTCCATTGGCCTTCCAATGTTTTCTTTTTGCATTAATATGCAAACTGCTTGTTTGCTTTAGCCTCCTGCAAATGCCCACTTGTCTCTGGCCCCCAAGGCCATGGCTTAGCCCTACTGAACCCCAGAAGTGGGTAATGGACTAGAAGTCAGGTGTCTTGGGTTTTTTTTATCTCCAGCACCTTCTGCTCAACCCTCCCCCTCCCCCCAGCATTTCTCTTACTCTTTGGTCTCACTTCAGCTCTGTTTTTTACCTGTCAGTGTCACTTGGGACAAAGTCTGCACTGAACTCAATATTTCTGGCAACTACCATACACTTGCATCCTTGGGGCCTTTGAATGTGGCCTTCACAACTAGTCTGATAGGCCAGTGTCACTCATTTTCTTAGAGTTAGCTCAGATTTCACCTCTTCTGGGAAGCCTTCCCTGATTAGTCCAGGCAGAGTAATGAGGGGCCCCTCCCTCGAGCTCTCCCAACACTTGGCTCATACCTCTAACTCTCTCTGATAATGTGGCTTTGTGGTTTTACTATTTTCACATTAGTCTCCTTAAGTACAAACACTGTGTAGTATTTTTCTTTGAACTCACAGTGTCTAACATTATGCCTGATATATAATAATTATGCTAGTCACTGCTTATTGAGTTACTACTATATTTCAGATAGTTAGGCACTTTGCATGACTCTTTAAACCCCAGTAAATAAACATTATTTGCCCATCTTATATGTGGGAAATGAGGGTTAGAGGAATTAAGGAACTTGTTCAGAGTCACAGAGCTCAAGGTGGCAGACCTAGGATTCACCCAAGGTGTTTTAAACTTGAAAGTCTGTGCCTTTTCTACTTTGCTGCTTCCTCTTTCTCAGGAGGTCCCCCCTTAAGTGTTTATTGATGGAAAATGTATTTCAAATCACTCTTTAAAAACTCTGCTGGATCAGCATAAAAATAGCAAAAGAATGTATATGGCAATCATTACTCTTAGTCTTAGCATGTGCATAATTGTTTTAAAACACAGATCAAATAAAATCCTATTAAGTTATTAGGAAAGTATGTGACAAACAAAAGAGAAATCGAAAAAAGTCTTCCTTGCCCTCATCTTGAGGTGGAGTGTAGGAAAATGAAAAGGAAAATTCTGAGCTTGCTGAGGGAGAAGCCACACAATAAGCCACAACAATTACATGGTATCAGTAATGTTGGCAAATCCATCAATTCCCAGTTTGTTCATTTGAACCAACAGAACACCAAGGAGGCAGCTTCTGGTTAGTTCAACTTAACACCTGTTGGCTGAGTGCCTGCCCTAGGGGATCTGTGATATGCAGACCCTGTGATTGGTACCCACTTGCAAAGCTTTGTCCTTTCCCTCCAGTCCTTTCTACCCCGTGGAGCAAGACAGCTACCCAGTCAGCTGAGGCAGAGCCGATGTGCCTTGACCATTGGCCAGGAGTGACATGAGAACCCATGAGCTATCGCTTTTCCAGGCACCAATGTGAGAAAGCCGTCTTGAACCCGGAGGGATAAAGGTTTACACTTTGGATCTATTGCCTTAATTATGGAACTAGACCAGGATGGCATCTGGAGAAAGAGTATTCTAGACAACAGCAGGATACAGAGCCCTGGAATCAGGCACATGCTGAGCCAGTGTGAAGACCAGCAGGGGCTGAATGAGCGAGGGGTGGAGATGAGAGCAGAAGTAATGGGACAAAAAGTACAGGCCCTTGTAAGGACCTTATGGTTTAGTAAGATGGTGGCCTATTGTAAAAGGGTCCTTTGGCTGCTCTGTTGAGAATAGACGGGGAAGAGGAGTGAATGTAGAAACAGGAAAACCTCTCAGGAGGCTGTTGCAGTAATCTGGGCATTGATGATGGTGGCTTGGGCCAGGGTGGTGGCAGTGGGAGTGATGAGAAGTAGTTGGATCCTAGAGAGATCTTGCTGGATTATATTTGGGGTGCTGAGAGAAGAAAAGGAAGCAGGGATAACTCTGAGGTTTTGGGCCAGCATGACAGGACAGATATAAGGTGCTATTTAATAAAATGGGGAAGATGTGGGATGAGCTGGTTTGGCAGGGAAAGTTAGGGTGTCTGCATGCATGAAGCTCCAGATGCCTATGAGACATGTAAATGAAGACATGGGGTGAGTGGTTTGATATCTGAGCCTGGAGTGCAGGGGAGGCTCTGGGCCGGAGGCCAGGCCATGGCGGGGAGAAAGCATGGAACCCCCCAGCTTGGATTCCAACCCCAGCTCCCCTCTGGGAACCTGGACCAGCTTTCTTCCCTTCTAGCTTTCATATCCTCATCTGTGAAGTGGAGGTAGTTTAACTAATAGTAGAGGCTGGTTAGGAGGGTAAAAAAAGACCACATAAGTACAGCATAACACACAGCACATAGTAGATCAATAGACATTAGCTGTCCTCTTCCCAACCCCTTCTGGATTGCCAGACTATAGTGATGTAGACATGTATTGCATGCCTGCAGTAAGGTCATGATCAACACAGTTCAAGAAAAAAGAAGGTGTTGGAGTGGTCAGGATGGGTTGGATAGGGAATGGGGAGGAAGACTGGAGCAGGGAGATAGGCTAGGTAGGACATATTGCAAAGCCATGGAGGCGTGGTGTCAGGAGGGCAGGTTGGTGGCCCTGGAGCTGGAGTTGGGAGCTGAGCATGCATGACTAAGGCCCACCTGAGCCTCGGGGTCACTAGCATGGTGACAAAGACTTTCTGTGAGTTGGAGCACCATAGTTCCTGAGGCTCCCAGGGTCCTGTCTCCCAGCTGCCTTGCTCCAGAACACAAAGGAGAGCCTGTTGCTCTCTCACAGCGACCATCTCCTCTCCTGCATCTGTCTCTCAGCCTGGCCCCTGGGTACCCACTTTGAGCAAAGTCTGAGTCACTCATTCTGTTCAGCAGAACAGCTGAAGCCATCGGCAGGGAAACTTGCTTCCTCCAGATCCCCTAATCTTGGTTCTCTGCCTGACAGCGAATACCCCCATTAGGGTTGGATGTCTCCCTCTCCCATTATATAATAGCTTTGGGCAAGCGATTAGCTCTCCCAGGAGTGAAAGAGAAACAGTTGAGAATTCAATCTTATTCTCTGACTTGGATCAGAAATGGGACTGGGACAAATAATGAAAGAGAACCCCCTTTCGGGCCATTTCCCCTGTGTATGCATGCACACACAAGTCGGAGGGAGGTTGCAGGGTGGGGGGAAGAGCGAGACAATGCTAGTGTTGCTTCCTGGAGGACTGAAAAGAGAGAAATCAGCCTGACTCACCCGCATTGGCAGTTTTATTTTATTCCCAGAAGTTGCAATTTGTCATCCCTTGAGATAGATCTGGCCTACAGATGTGTTTTGTTTGGCCAACATGATGTTCTTAAAAATTTTGAACTTATTGCCAACTTTTAAAATCAAGAGATTTCATGTTGAAAACTGGGGATTTCAGCTTCCAAATCGCTTGCTTCAGCAACACTGGGCTGATCTTCTTTAAAATTTTTTCATTTTTTAGTTTTTTGCATAAATCCTTTACCTTTTTCACCCAGCCCCTCAACCCCCATCCCCTCTGGCAGTTGTCAGTCTGTTCTCTACAAGTCTGTTTCTATTTTATTTATTAGTTTTTATTTTGTTCATTAGATTCCACATATAAGTGAAATCGTATAGTACTTGTCTTTCTCTGACTGGCTTATTTCCCTTAGCATAATGCTCTCCAGGTCCATCCATGCTGTTGCAAATGGTAACATTTCCTCTTTTTGACAGTCAAGTAGTATTCCAGTGTGTAAATATACCACAGCTTTCCATCCATGCTGTTGCAAATGGTAACATTTCCTTCTTTTTGACAGTCAAGTAGTATTCCAGTGTGTAAATATACCACAGCTTTTTTATTCACTCCTCTATTGATGGGCACTTGGGCTGCTTCCAAATCTTGGCTATCGTAAATAACGCTACAATGAACATAGGGGTACAACATAGGGGTACATATATGCTTTCAAATTAGTGTTTTGGGTTTCTTTGGATATATCCCCAGAAGTAGAATTGCTGGGTCATGAGGCAGTTCCATTTTTCAATTTGTCGAGGTAACGCCATACTGCTTTCCACAGTGGCTGTACCAATCTGCAGTGTACTAGGGTTACCTTTTCTCCACATCTCACCAATCATTAATTAATTTATTGATGATAGCCATTCTGACAGGTGTGAGGTGCTATCTCATTGTGGTTTTAATTTTCATCTCTCTGATGATTAATGACATTAACCATCTTTTCATATGTCGTTAGCCATCTGAATGTCCCCTTTGGAGAAGTGTCTATTCAGATCCTTTGCCTATTTTTAAACTGGGTTGTTTTCTTGGTGTTGAATTGTATAAGTTCTTTATAAATTTTATATATTAACCCATTATCAGATGTATCATTGGCAAATATGTTCTCCCATTCAATGGTTTGTCTTTTCATTTTGTTGATGGTTTCCTTTGCTATGCAAAAAATCTTTAGATTGAGGTAGTCCCATTTGTTTATTTTTTCTTTTATATCCCTTGCCCAAGGAGATATATCAGAAAAAATATTGCTATAAGAAATGTCTGAGATTTTGCTGCCTATGTTTTCTTCTAAGTATTTTTATAGTTTCCAGCCTAACATTTAAGTCTTTAATCCACTTTGAGTTTATTTTGGTGTATGGTGTAAGAAGATGGTCTACTTTTCTTTTTCCTTTCTTTCTTTCTTTTTTTTTTTTTTGTATGTATCTGTCCAATTTTCCCAACACCATTTACTGAAGAATCTGTCTTTACCCCCATTGTATGTTCTTACCTTCTTTGTCAAATATTAATTGACCATAAAGGCATGGGTTTATTTCTGGGCTCTCTATCTTATTCCATTCATCTATATGTCTGTATTTATGCCAGTACGATGTTATTTGATTAGTATGTTCAATATCACATCGTGTGATTCCTCCAACTTTGTTCTTCTTTCTCAAGATTGCTGTGGCTATTCAGGGTCTTTTGTGGTTTTACACAAATTTTGGGGATATTTGCTTTAGTTCTGTGAATTATGCCATTGGTCTCTTGATAGCAATTGCATTGAATCTATAGATTGCTTTGGGTAGTATAGACATTTTAATGATATTAATTCTTCCTACCCATAGCACAGTATATGCTTCTACTTATTTTATCTTCTTCAATTTCTTTCTTCAGTGTCTTTATAATCTTCTGAGTACAGGTCTTTTATATCTTTGGTTAAGTTTATTCCTAGGTATTTTATTATTTTTGATGCAATTATAAATGGGGTTGTTTTCTTAGTTTCCTTTTCTGATAGTCAATTATTGGTATATAGAAATGCACTGATTTCTGGATATTTACTTTATATCCAGCTACTTTGCTGAATGCATTTATCAGTTCCAGTCAGGGTTTTCATGTTATCTGCAAATAATGACAGTTTTATTTCTTCATTTTCAATTTGGATGTCTTCTATTTCTTCTCTTGTCTCACTGTTTTGGCTAGGACTTCAGAACTATGTTGAGTGGTTGAAGCAGACATCCCTGTCTTGTTCCCAATCTTAAGGGAAACGCTTGTAGTTTATGCTCATTGAGTATGACGTTGGCTGTAGGTTTGCATATATGGCCTTTATTACATTGAGGTATGTTCCCTCTATTCCCACTTTGCTGAGATTTTTTAATCATAAATGGGTGTTGGATTTTATCAAATGCTTTTTCTGCCTTTATTGATATGATCATGTGATTTTTATCTTTCATTTTGTTTATGTGGTGTATCACGATCTTTTTTAAATGGAAGTATAATTGACATATAGCATATTAGTTTCAGATGTACAACATAATGATTCCTTATGTATATATATTAAAAATGATCACAATAAGTCTAGTTAACATCATCATACATAATTATAAAATTTTGCAATGAGAAATTTTAAGATTCACTCTCTTAGCAACTTTCAAAAATGCATTACAGCATTATCAACTATAGTCACCACTTTTGTACATTATATGTCCATGACTTATTTATTTTATAAATGGAAGTTTGTGCCATTTGACCCCTTCACCCATTTCACCAATACCCCTCCCCCACCACTGGTAACCACCAATCTGTTCTGTTTCTATGAGCTTGGTTTTTATTTATTTTTTAAGATTTTACATATGAGGTTATATGGTATTTGCCTTTCTCTGTCTGGCTTATTTTACTTAGCATAATGCCCTCAAGGTCCATCCATATTGTCACAAATAGCAAAATTTCATTACATTTTTATGATTGGATAATATTCCATTGTGTGTGTGATTTATCCTATATAATAAAAGGGTAATATGCAAATAGACTGAATGGCAGAAAAACTGAACAACCAATCAAAGCGTAATATGCTAATGATAGCTAAGGCTGCTCAACCGCTATGACGTGCACTGACCACCAGGGGGCAGACAGTCAACTGGCCGACCATTGCTATGACATGCACTGACCATCAGGGGGCAGATTTTCCAACCGGTAGGTTAGCTTGCCGCTAGGGTCCGGCTGATCGGGACTGACAAGATGGGCTAGACACGCCCTGGAGCATTCCTGCGGTCCCTCCCCAGCCCGATCGTATACCGGTGGGGTCCCTCAGCCTGGCCCTCTTGCAATCCAGGACCCCTCAAGGGGATATTAGAGAGCCAGTTTCAGCCCGATCTCACAGGCCACTCCCCTTGGAGGGCACCAGATGCAGGGCTCATAGCTGATGAGCGCTGCTGTGGCAGCATGAGCCTCTCCCGATCGGGACTGATTGGGCGCAAGCCCACGGCAGGCACAGTGGGGCCAGGATGAGCGGGAGCAGCAGGTAGGAACTGTATGCAGCGTTGGACTGTGGGTTTCAGCCCGATCCCTGCAGGCCACCCAGAGGGACCCCACCCATGCACAAATTCATGCACCGGGCCTCTAGTATATATGTCACCTTTCCTTTATCCATTCATCTATTGATGGACACTTAGATTGCTTCCATATTTTAGCTACTATAGAAGTGCTGCAATGGGAGTGTAGATAGCTTTCAAATTAGTGTTTTCTATGTCCTTGGATAAATACCCAAAAGTGGAATTGCTGGATCCTATGGTAGTTCTATTTTTAATTTTTTGAGGAACCTTCATAGTGTTTTCCATAATGGCTTCACCATTTTACTTTCCTACCAATAGTGTACCAGGGTTCCTATTTCTATACAATTTTTCTGACAGATAATTATTAGTGTACAGAAATGCAACATATTTTTGTATATTGACTTGGTATCCTCCAACTTTACTGAATTTGTTAGTTCTACCAGTTTTCTTGGTGGAGTCTTTAGGGTTTTCTATATATAATATCATGTCACCTACAAATCATGACAGTTTTACTTCTTGCTTTCTAATTTAGATGTCTTCCTTTTTTTTTTTTTTTTTTTGCATAATTGCTCTTGAGCTGGTCTTCTTGGGGCAATGCTCAGCAAAGTCTGTAGGCTGTATAGGCTGCTGCATTTTTGAAACACTGCTCACCATGGTCCTCCCCTCCCAGCCCGACCTCCCTCATTTCCTCACCTGACTAGCATATGAGTTTGCAAGCCTCACTTCAAGTAGGACCAGACCGGGCAATTAATGAACTCAATATGAAGAGCAGCCCCAGTGTTTACCTAACTCAGAAGTGAACCAAGAGAGAAAGAATGTAAGGAAAGTTAGATCAAAGGGAGGTTGTAGAGTTACCCAGACTGTTGTGATGAGAGTATTGAGACTCGTTTTCTTGTGGACAGCTTTTATTCTTCTGTCATAGTGGATAGCTCACCCTCAGAAGCGAGCCCTCCCCTGCAAGCCAGCTTGTGTTGCCCGGTGTGCTGCACTCAGCAGAGGACACCCCATCAGAGCCTCTGTGAATTATGCCTGGGTCCATCCGGCTTCATGTCAACTGCTGTTAATAGCGAAACCATGGGCTCAAGAATTTTTACAAGAAGGGGGTTCATTTTCTCTTCTTGCTCCCCACCCTTGCAAAAAGGGCAATATTCCACGGTGCACCAGCGTCAGCATTCTTATATTAAGACTAACTTGCATCCAGCTCACTTTGATATAGGAGCTCGAGATCCCAACTCCATTATTAACAACAGCAGAAAATAAATAAATGACTTTCAGAGTTGCTGTGCTGAACAGAGAGCATATCAGAAGTGCATGGTTTGTTTGAAAAATGGTTTTCCATGTTCCTTATGTTCATCCTTCAAGTTCATGGCCATCGCCCATCACCACCTGAGAGTACTTAGTGCTCAGGATAACTTAAAGGGAGAATAAATCCTGCTTGCTTTGAACACAACCCAGGGTTCACCGTATGTTCCTGTATTAGCCAATGCTAATCAGCTCTTCCTCTGTCCTCCCCTCTTTTGTGCTTGTAAATCAAGCGGCCCCACTTATTAGTCAACACAAAAGAGATAATTACTAAGTACAAGCTGCTACCTTCATAGATCACTCTGTGCCTCAGATTTCAAGCTAAGCCAAGAAACTGGAGTAGGAAACACTATGAATAGGCAACTAAAGTATGAGTTGCTTTAGCAGAACCGTTTTACGAAGGCTTATGAGCCAGAACGGTAAATTAAGTCTAGATTCTGTACCCTCTCCGGCCATCGTAAGGATAGCCGTGATATGAGGCCATGGGGAAGGCTTTCTTACCCATGTTATGAAGTTTTCTTTTCCTGGACTCAAACGTGTCTTTGGAACTCCAAGGGTGTGAAACAGCAATGGTTTCTTAATGCTGTGGCCTTGGAATACTTTTAAAATCTTTAACCTCCACACAAATGAGGCAGCAGAATAGGATGCCACCATTTTTCCACTGGGATGTGCTATGCCCTCCCTCCCACTCCCACCCCCAAAGCCATGGCTTGTCCCTTTGCCAGCCATTTGTCCAATAGGAAAATTCATTTCCTGCTCTGGAAGGGCACATGGCTAAGGGCAAGGGCATTGCTGCCCAAGAAAAGAGACTCTTCCCAGTCCAACTAAATAGTCTAGGAACTTCCTTCCCATGCATGGCTAACCAAACACTGCTGGCTTGCATGGAAGTGTTCCACTTGTGTATTTATGACTTTGGAGTTGCTCAAATGCACGCTGGCTTTTATTTTTTCCATCACACAGTGTTTCTTCCAATTTTTCAGTTTCCCATATCAGTCGCTTTGCTATTTTTAAGCAGAACAATTCCAAGCCAGAGTAGCTCATCAGAAGAGTAAAACCTCATCAATTCAAACAGGGAGCTTGAACGCTTTCAGTGGGGAAAGACTAGCATTAGAAGCTGGAGGCCTGTTTCTTCTTCGATAAGATAAGGGTGTAGGGTTATATAATCAAAGTCCCTTTCTACCAATAGCAAAACCACATTCATCCAATCTAAGATGCCACTGATTATAAGAAACATTATATTTCATGTATCAACAAGAAAAGAAAATGTAAAAATCTGCCACTGGTTGAATTATCTCAAAACACCTTCAAAGATATCCCTGTGATGTGTGGGTTGGTCACATCAGACACTTGGGGCTTTGAAATCCATGGAGATGAATTGGTGACTTCTCCTGCCCTCTAGTTGTGTTGTTTGGCATAAACTAGGCCAATCCTTTTGCATGATCTCAATAACAAAATGTAACACCACTTTTCATCTCCTTGGGGGGTATCTTTCTAAGCAAATAAAGCATTTGCTTGTCTCCTGGCAAGAAAATGTGGAATTTCTGTCCTCCTTCTAACAAGGAATATTTGCTTTACTGATACCAAATGTACATACCACTGCTGTTTTTGAGACTTTCTAAATATACAGTAGCTTTTCATTTCAATCCTGAATCATAATGTAACTTCTTCTAAGACATTTAATGACCATTAAACTCCATGTTGCAGTACCGAGAGTGGATGTGACTCAGTAGGGGTGTCAAGGGACAGCTGTGCCGTGTTTGCCATGCTGGGGCAGCGGCACCTGCATCATGGCTTCGGCTTGCAACAGAAGCTGTATGAGCCGTCAGCCCTCGTGCATCCTCGGAGATGTGAGAGTGTGAAAAAAGGAGCATCTTAGAATGGATAGATTGTGCAAGCAGCTACAATCGATTGAAAACCATCTATCTATCTGGTCAGGTACTAAACTCTCGACAAGACTTAATGTCAGCCAGACCTCACAGCAACCGAAGGTGTATGTGCAGATTAGAAGTTTAACAAGGTTAACAGAATTGCCCCAGATCACACAGCTTGGTAAACTTGAAAGCAAGAATTCTGACCGGGACAATAGGCCCTGCTCTTCACCCGCTATGTGGTTCCAGGGGCCCTATAAATCCTGTCTGCATGTTGACTGTAGACTGCCATTTGGTTCTGTTTACTTTCAAGCCTCTTACATGAAGCATCACTCCAAGTAGTCACTCCACTGCGTTATTTAAAACAGCTCATCGCTTCTTGTTCTTTAGGCTGAGATTAAGTGTGTAAAATGGCTCAGCCATATAAGGTTTTGTGTAATGAGTTGATTTTTTAAAAAATACTAATTAGCACATCCATTATATGCAAATGGCCACTTCTTAAAAGGGCTCACCGATATCATTTCTGCCCTCACAACAACTGTAGACGCGGTGTGGCTATCTGTGGCTACTTCCTCACCACCGTGCAAGGAGACAGTTCAATCATCACCATTTTCTGACCAAAACCCTACCTAAGACTGAAACGACTTGCCAGTGGCACACAGACGTACATTCATAGCAAAATATGGACCTAGATCAACTCAGACCCTGGTCCCCTAGCCCGTGGGCCTGCTCTTTAACATGGGTGGTAAATGGGTATAGACAATTACGTTTTCTGTCCTTTTATTGTTTTTTTAAGATTATGGATGTTGTTTTACTCGCCCAATGTTAGAAGACATGACAATGAATGAGATGTTTCAGTGCGTGGGAGCCTCACTGAGACTAGCCCAGATGTAGAGAAGGGAAGCTAGCAAGCCCGCCTCTCAAGAATAGCAACGCAGAGTAAATTCCTGTGGCCTTGTGGTGGTGGCGACTCTGTTTCCAGGGGCAGTTAAATATGGAATCTGGGAGGAACTTGGTATTTATGTTCAGAGCTCTGGGAGCTAAACCCAAAAGACAGGACTGGGAATGTGACTAAGCACTTTGGTGGTCAAAATAAACACCAGCAAGAAGGAATTACCATCCAGATAGCTAAGATCACCAGCCTCAAGCCCTAGTCTCGAAGACACCTTGACAACTTTCATAAATGTGCATTCCAGAGGCCAGTATGGAGATTGCTTTGGGAGAATGTAAGGAGCATCTTTCAAAATTTATCTCAAATTATCAGTTCATTTTGTTGGCAAGGGTATGCTGAGTACGGACGTATGAAAAGGGAGGTAGATCTAGGGGTGAACAAATCAAGCTTGGGGAGTAGCCAGCGTGCTACTCTCTAGCAGAGGCTGGTGGGTAAGAAGCAAAGCTGGAGCCACTTCTCCTGGTTTTCTTGCAGCTGTAAAGGCGCCTCCCACTATGGCCTAACCAAGGACAGGAAGAGGCGCTCCCAGGATGGCTGTGCGGACGGCTGTGCGAGCCTCGCGGCCACCACACTCTTCCCGGAGGTTTCTGCAGCTGCCACCATCGCCTTAATGACAGACGAGCCTGGCCTGGACAACCCTGCCTACGTGTCCGCGGCAGAGGATGGGCAGCCAGCAGACAGCCCATCAGACTTTGACCGGAGCAACCGAATGAGGGGTGAGTCAAATGGGTGGTTGTCGGGGAATGAGCCCCTTGCCTTGGGGTGGCCCTCCGTGGAATAGTCACTGTGGAAAGTTCTCGAAATGTGTGTGTGTTTTTAAAAGAGAAGTCATTCTGGTAGCGATGCAATGTCCAATTCTCCAAAGTGAAATAGAACCACGAGTCCCTCAGATCATTAAAAATGTGTGTAATCTGAGTTGGTGTAAGGGGTTGAAGCCAGGCCTAATGATTCATCACGCCTGCCGTGTCAGTTCCTTCCCATCCATGCTGCTCAAGAAAGGTGCTGGTCTGTTCAGTCCAGTCCAGGAAAAAAAGAAAAGCAGATTTTAAACAAGCCATGCAATTTCCTTGTAGAGAAATTTAGAAAGCATTCCTAAGTGAATTCTATCACCCTGCCACCTAGCAGCGATCACCGTGTGTGTTTTCCTGCGCATGTCTTACCAGACGCGTGCCTAAGGGAGGGTTTCTGTGACTGTGTGGCCACTGTTCCTTGTCTCCTTTCCTCAGCACGGCCCTTCGAGCGATCCTCTATTAGAAGCAGATCGTTTAAAAAAATAAACCGAGCTTTGAGTGTTCTGCGAAGGACAAAGAGTGGAAGCGTGGTTGCCAATCAAGCTGACGAGGGCGGAGAAAATTCTGAAAGCACCACTCCCCCTGAAGGTAAATGAACTCCCGCAGGCCGGGAATGGGCTGGCCTTCCAGAATGATGTCTGGGTGATGACAACCTGACTGCCACTCACTTTCTGTGACAACTCTCTTCCCACGGGTATAAAATATTTCTTACCCCAATTAGCCTGGTTCTCATATAAGTAACTGCAAGCAAAAATCATTGTTCTCTTTTTCCATAGGCTGAGGGGAATGTGGTGAGAACCCTTACCTTCAGGTACTAGCTTAACACATACAAAGAATAATCATAGCTGATAAGTGAAAAGCAGTGAGAACAGTGCCTGGGAAATGCTGTGTAACTACTGGTGGTTCTTATTACAACGAGGTATGATAACATGGTTCTGAGTGTTTTCCATGCATTCGCTCATGTGATCCACACAATAACCCTAGAAAGTAGCTGTTTGATAGATGAGGAAACTGAGGCATAGGGAGGTTCCTTAGCTTGCCCAAAGTACCTTACTAAATGTTGAACGCCGGTAATGTGGCTCTAGAATCCATGCAAAGTTGTTATTGGACCTTAGATCCTATGTGTTTTCTCAAATATAAATGGAGCTGAGGAAATACTGTCCCGTTTCCTTCATTTTATATTAGAACTGCAGGGTAGTAATAATATTAGCTTAAAAAATGAGCTTTTTCTCTGTGCTAGGTAGTGTTCTAAGTCATTTAGATATCATAACACTAAGGGATTATCATGCTCATATTACACATGAGGAAACAGGCCCAGAGACATTAAGTCACTAGCCCAAAGTCACCCAGCTAGAAAATGGCACACACAGGATTTTAAACCAGGTCTCCGGCTCCAGAACCCACTCTCTTAACTACTGGTTAAGTACCCTTCTCTCTGGGGCGTTGGTTGGTAGAGCCCCAACCACTGCCTTCAGAGACTTTGTAAGCAGTGTTATAACACCCCTTCTTGCTCACTTATCACCTCTCACCCTGTACGCACATGCTCACTCATATACACATGCACGCACATGCTCCCACACACACACATACACACGTACTCACACACACCTTGCTTGCATTAACTATCCCGAAGTTACTATCCCAGTCCTGTAAATACTCTTTTGCTCACTTCCATGCTGTTGTCCAACCTGCACTTCCACTCTCCTTCATCTGGTATTCTAATGCCTCCTTCCAGCATGGGCTTTGCCTCCTCCTTGAAGCCCTCTGTGATTCCCTCAGTCCCCCTTCTTTTGTATTCTTAAAGCACCTGGATCTCTATTATCGCATTGACCACCTTTCATTATAACTGTACCTATAAGGGCAAGGGTTCTTCTTCTGAGCTTTTGTACTCTCAAAGCCAAACACAGGATCTGGTGCATAATGGTGTTTGCTGAATGTGTGTGCAATGAATACGTGACATGATTAGAATTTCCTTTATGTCAGTCTTCCTTTCTTACTAAAGGCTCCTTAATGACACTCTATATAAAGTTCTCTCCTGCATGACTAAGATTTATTTGCATGTTTATTGCAGAAACGTTTTTAATAAGAGGTTTCTATGTATAAGGCACTAGCCGAGGCTCTGTAATTTTTTATGAAGCATATAAAATCCAGTTCCTGGCTTCAAGAGGTTCATTCAAGACTAAAGGAAAATAGAATGCCATAGAGTGAGGTGCACATGAATGACAATGGCAGCCACAGGGAGAGCAGCGTCAGTTCCGAGCAGGGCAGTGTTGTCCCTGTTTAAGGAGTGGTTTCTGATTTGGGTGGACATTGCGATCTTGACTGTGTTGGAAAGTAGTGGGAGATTCCTTAGGTCAGATCAGAGAGGGTGCTGGATGCCATTAGGAGTCTGGACTTGTATCCACCTGAAAACTTGGGTGGGATTGTTGCAGGATTGGAGCCATGTTTCAGAAAGATGGGGGTGGCAGCCGTGTTCTGTGTCAGGGGACCTAGAGTGGGAGAGAACGGACTTCCTGAGATGCTCCGGGAAGCTATTGCCCTGGAATAGGGTGAGGTATGAGGACTCAGGGGGGCTGGTAGTGATACTGGTGAACTCTCGTGGTGTGGGTTAGCCATATCTTTATATCCGTAAAGAGACTGCCCCTACTACTTATTGGCTGCATGATCCTGGCCAGGTTACTTAACTTCTCTAAGCTTCGGTGTTTCACCATCTAAAAAAGCAGGGATAATAATTACGTACTTCATAGGATTGTTAGGACAAAAACAAAAACAACAAAAAAAAAACTGTGCGTGCCAATCACTTAGCTCAATGCTCAGCCTATATTAAACTCTTAGTAAATAACATTATATTCCTTAGTCCATGAGGGAAGACAGAATATTGAACAAGTTTGTTTTGTCCTAGAGTCCCAGTGGTCTAGACCAACACAAGTTTGGCAGTTTAAAACTTACTTTAAGGTCACTGGGGTCTCACTGGGGTGGCTCTAATTAGCATCATTTACAAGTGTGATTGGGTGTGTCCTCTCGGATTATCAAATCAACTAGGTTTGGATGTATGGTTTTTGTAAATCTGCTGGGAGAGAGGGGGAGGAGAGGGAAAAAATGGGCAGCTTTGACTCTTTCTAAATCTTTCTTTGCTCAAAATAATTTTTTTAAATTTCCATTCCCTTGTCACCAAACCTGTTCCAACAAATGATTGCCGTGTGTCTACTTAATGTAACTGGAGTAGCTTAAACATTAATTGAACTCGGTCACCCTCATGCTGTTAGCACCAGGAACTGGCAGATTAAGACGGCTGCCCACGGCCTCACAGCAAAGCCACTCACTCACTTGAAATTAAATCCCAGGGGAGGTTAAGGACCCGCATTTACAACGTCTCTGGCTCTCTCTGGCCCTAAATTGCTTTGTTTCTCATGTGCTACAATACTTAGAAATAACTTGAATTCTTTCTGTATTGTTCCTAGAGAGTTGAGGGCTCATTAGTGAACTCAGAGTTCATTAGGGAAAATGGACTAGGGTCATGGGTTTCGATAACAGTCACAAAGAGTGTACTTTGCAGAACCAGGCGTGCGGTCTTGATCTTCCCAAGATGACTTAATTCAGGGAGAATTTGGGGCAGAGGCAGCTGTCAGCAGCTACAGGAGACAGAAGCATCTCTGCCCTTCTCATCCAAACTCAAGCAACTCAGGAGGAGTCCTTCCTCCACCCACTTGGTGTAGCCTGGCCAGCACGTTAGGCATCCCCTCTGTACACTTCTCTCCAAACCCAGGTGGAGAACAGTGCCAGTGGCGCTGCTGGCTTACAGATCTAAAGGGAAAGCCCCCTGTGGGCCTGTCACCTGGCTGTGAACCCCTGACTCCAGGGACACCTGAGGCAGGTGATGGGAAGGGTGGTCATCAGGAGCCCTGGGTTCTGACCTGGCTCTGAGGGCCACCTACGTAAGTGACATGACCTCCAACCAGTCACATCACTTCCCCGCTCTGAGCTCAAATGTCCTCACTTGAAAAATAAAGGCTTGACTTGCTATCTAGCTGCACACGGACTAGAGCAGATCTGTGTGTGGGCACAGTGGGGTGGGGGTGGGCGCAGGACATATTTCACGGGAAAGAAGAGTCCTCAGTTAAAAGATCAAGTTTGCAAATGCCAGCCATGATGATGTCTGAGTCTCCTGGCTCTGAATTATGATTGTGGCAGATCGGTGGCCAAACCTCTTAAAGCCACCAACTGAGTCTGGGGCTCTTTTCTTAATCATGAATCAGGCTGTTTGGACTTCCTTTATTGACAAACGTGTCTGGTAGAGAGGACCGGTGAGCCTCTAAGCCTGAAAAGTGGAAACTTTCAGGAAGAAATCTTCAAAATGATCTGAGAGAGCATAAGAGCAGATTTGTTCTGTTTTGTTCCTTGATAAGTAGGTGAGGAAACTGCAGTCTACTCCATAAGGGCGGGTCATTCATTCATTCATTCATTCATTCCTTTCTGTTCACCCAAACATTGGCTGCAGTCTCCATGTGCAGAGATCTGTGCACAGAACTCCAGAGGAGCCAGAAATTGTACTCAAGTATCTTAGAGTTCAATGGAAGATATAAGAAATTGGCATGAGCCAGGCCAGTGTGGCTCAGTGGTTGAGGGTCAACCCATGAACCAAGAGGCCACTGGTTCGATTCCCTGTCAGAGCACATGCCCAGGTTGTGGACTTAATCCCCAGTAGGGGGCATGCAGAAGGCAGCCAATCGATGTTTCTCTCTCATCATTTCTCTCTCTCCCCCTCTCCTTTCCCGTCTCTCTAAAAAAAATCAATAAAACATTTTTTAAAAAGAAATGGGCATGAAAAATAACAGAAGGTTGAATGCTATGAGAAATGAAGAGAGTTTTATGGGAAATGGGATGTTGAGAGAGAACAGGGGACGGGGGATGAGGGCAGAGTTTAATTGGAAAGGATCATTTTATGCAGGCCTTGAAGGAAGACTTGGGTTCAGGCCTAGAATAAAAAACATTCCAGGCAAAGAAACTTATGCTGGCATGCAGGAAGGAAAATGGAAAACATGTATGCATAGTTTAGTTTGGCTGAAACCAAAGTTTGGCAAGAAGAAGAGTGGCTGGAAATGTCCATTGGGTGGGCGTCTAAAAGTAAATACTATCTTTGTCCATTTTAGTCTTTCCAAGGTTGTATCACCTGATTCCAGACGGTGAAATTACCAGCATCAAGATTAATAGAGTGGATCCCAATGAAAGCCTCTCCATTAGGCTTGTGGGAGGCAGTGAAACCCCGCTGGTCCATATCATTATCCAACACATCTATCGTGATGGGGTGATTGCCAGAGACGGCCGGCTACTGCCAGGAGACATCATACTAAAGGTAGAGACCATGGCTGTGAGGCCATGAAAAGGAGCTTAATAAAAATCACCTCGGAGCAATTAACTGAGTGGGTGGATGCATGGATGCATGGATGAAATACTAAAATAAATATGGAGCAATTACTTTTCATAGTTACTATGTTGATATGTTCTTAATATGAGATTTACAATTTAATTGAGATAGGTCTTTGTTCCTCTCTCTCCCTTTCTCATTCTTTCACTCTCCTTTCTCTCTTTATATAAATATTTCTTCCTATCTCTATCATTTTGTCTGGCTTCCCCTCCTTCTTCTTTCTTTACCCTCTAGCTTCTTCCATCCTCTCTCTTCCCTTCCTCTACCTCCCCTCTCTTCCTTCTCCTCTTCCTCTCTCTCCTTCTTCCTACCCCTCCCTCCTACTTTATGTAATATAATATAAAATAATATAAAACTAGAGCATATGTCTTCTGAAATTGTTTTTAAAGTAGACTAATGGAACACTTTGTATTTTATCTAATCATTTGCATTCACACACGACTCTAAAGTAAATTTCCAGTTGCTTAATGGCCCCCCATGAAAAAAAAAATGTCATCCCTAAATTATTCCTGCTAACCCAGAGACATTCTAGGGAGACAGGTGGGGGACAGAAAGCTTTGGGCATTACTGTCCTGTGAGGCTTGGTTGAGGGGAAGAACGTCTGGGAGTAATTTTCAGAAGAAGAGAAAGGATAAAGGAAGAGTTGTTTATCAGACAGAAGTCAAGCATGTGCCAAAAGGGACAAGGAATTTCTCCCTGGTCATATATTTCCTGTCTGATACTCAGATGACAGTTTCATCCCACCCCTTCTAGGTTGCTGAGGGGCCAGCTCCTGACACATCATGAGCAGTTTCTTTGGGCAGGAGTTCTTACTCTTGGGAATAAGAGAAAATTGAAAGCACTTATCGTAGAAAAAACTGAAATTCCGATTGGCTTTCAAGGGTGGAGTACAAGGCAGGGCCCATCAACCCCAAGGGACAGTCAGCGTGTGCAATCTGCGATACTCCGCATGGCGTCCTCCCGATTCTGGTGGAAACTATGCTGCCTGGGAGGGTTGCATAATAAAACATTTTTATTCTTACAGCCTTCAACTGGCACTTGCAGGCAAAAGAACTGCCAGGACTGTTTAGCGAGCGACCCTGACCTTCCCTTGGCCTGGACGCGATGGGGGAAACCAGACACAGGATAAGGCAGCCAAGCAGAGCTAGGTCTTTAAGCTCACCTGGGCTTGGACAGAGATGGCGAGCCTTGTCTGTGCAGGAGGGAGCCTCCCTCCACCCCTGGAGACGCAGCAGAAAACTGGCGACTGTACGCCGCAGGAAGGCCTTTTACAATCTCACTGCGAAGCTCCTCTAACAGTTGGCTGCAAGCCCAAGATTTCTTACCAAACCATAGAAATTCAAGAAGATTGTTTCTCTTCGGTGGGGCCTCGCTCCCTAAGCACAGAGCGCTGTGTGAATCTTCTCTTCCAGAGCAGCACCTACCACTGGGGGCTGCGCCTGCTTAGCAGGGTAATCAAACCCAGAAAGCGCCACCAGGCATCCGGAGGCAGATCTTTAAAGAGGCACAAATGAGAGGGCTGAGCTTGAGGATCTTTAAGTAGCATCATAAAGTGACCCAGCCTTTCAATAAAAGAACCTAGAAACTTCTATTCACATCAGTTTGTTTGAAACTACAGAGATTTTTTTTTCTTTTGTTGAGAACATGGGCAAAAGACGTTGCAGACCTGACTCTCTCCCCTTCCCCATCTCCCCCCCCCCCTCTCTCTCTCTCTCTCTCACACACACACACACACACACACACACACACACACACACACAGTAGTGGGGACTGACATGCAGTATGGGTGACCCAGGGAGAAAAATTCATTTGGGGGCTTTGGGAAAAAAAAAAAAAGTCACCTCAGTTTGAATTGAACAGCAGTTTACTATTATCCTTGAGCACAATGGAATGTTTTCTATTCTCATTTGCCTTTTCCTACTTTTGATTCCTTTTTCCCCCCACTCCAAATGAAAAACTGAGAGTTTGGATTGCATAAATAAATGTGTGGGGGCTTGTGTCAGGGTGAGGTAGCAGAAAGATGGTTTCCACTGAGACCTATGACGGTGGTACAGGTGACCTCACAGCAAGTAATGTGGAGTAATGTGGGAAGATGGGGATATTTGGGCAGAGCAGAGCGGCTCTGTGGACCGGCCCTGGTGATTCTGTGGGCCTGGGCCTCTTGGGAAGGGGCGTCGCAGGCGGAACTGACAGCTGGGTCCCCTCCCCCAGGTCAACGGGATGGACATCAGCAACGTCCGTCACAACTACGCCCTGCGCCTGCTGCGGCAGCCCTGCCGGGTGCTGTGGCTCACGGTGCTGCGGGAGCAGAAGTTCCGGAGCAGGAACAACGGGCAGGCGCTGGACAGCTATGGGCCCCGCGATGACAGTTTCCATGTGATTCTCAACAAAAGCAGCCCTGAGGAGCAGCTTGGGATAAAACTGGTGCGCAAGGTGGATGAACCTGGGGTATTCATTTTCAACGTGTTGGATGGCGGTGTGGCGGACCGACACGGTCAGCTGGAGGAGAACGACCGTGTGTTAGCCATCAATGGACATGACCTCAGATACGGCAGCCCAGAGAGCGCAGCTCATCTGATCCAGGTGGGTCACAGGTCCTTCCTAGATCCGGGTCAAAAACTCCACCACCTTGACCATGTGTCCTGTTACTACCAATGTGACACACAGTGCCTCCCATTCGAGGAGTCAAATTGAAGGGCCAGGTAAGAATATTACTCAAGCAAGTAATGTGGTTTGGGATTGTGGACATTCCTTAGGCTTGGCCATCCATCCACCAGTCTAATGCAGGTAAACACATCGGGCTGTGTGCTGTAAGCTCACCAGGGTAAGATCGCTCAAGGTCAGCAGGGCTGTGTCATCCCTGTACCCAGTATGTTAGGTGCAGACCCAGCGGTCATTCAGATATATACATCCCCTTGTACTAACTGCCATAGAAGTGGGGCTATGCACCCTCCAGCGATCCTGTGGACAGAGCCTCTATAGGATTGGCTAAGGCTAAGCCTCATCTCTCTGGCTACATCCAGGCCCCCTTGGAACGCCCATAGAAACTCAAGTATGAACTTTGGAGGAAGTCCCCTAATAAAAGACAGAGAGAAATTATTGATCATTCAGGCAAATAGAGTTCCCAGTAGCGCAACATTGGTTCAGAATAATTCACTTTCTAACCAGTGTGATGTCATCAACCCCCAACATGCATCTTGTTGTCTTGAGCTGAGTCACCATTAGTTTTTCCAAAGTTCACTGAGCTTCCAGATTATTCTTAGAAGAATAGGCTTTGTTCTGTTTTTTTGTGTGTTTTTTTTGTTTGTTTGTTTTTTAATTCTAACCCATTCATTCACTTAACTCACTCAATACTGTATGTATTACGTTTCTGCTGCTTGACTAGTCCTGGGTGAGGTGCAGGGAACAGAGAGGTGATGACACTCTGGCTGTCTTCCCAAAGGAACCCCCAATCTAATAGGGCAGGTGGGCTTTTTCTAAATGGCTGCCACGTGGTGTGACAGTCCTGGAATGGAGACATTAAGCACTGTGCTGCACAGGTAAAGGCGAGATTTTTGCTTAGATGGGCCTAGGAATTCTCCAGAGGAGGAAGATCTTGAACCGGGGCTTTGAGAAATCAGAAGTTCTCTGGGTGGGCGAAGCAGGAAGGCTCATTCTAAGGAGATACAACACAAAAGAACATGTTGCGAAAGCCTGTTAGGGCAGTGGTTAATACCTGGGGCAGGGTGTCTTAAGAATATTTGCCATTCTCCAGCCCATCATGTCAGCTTCCACTTAGCAACTGAAGTGACTTCAACAGTGAGTTCGCCTCGGTAGTTGACTGAATCTTATACCTAGATCCATGGAGGGTGACATAACAGAGCCTGCCCTAAGGGCTTGATTATCTAAATCCTAATAAATCTTCCCACCTTCGGGTTCCAGCCATGGAGTTCCTGGTGTTGGCAACACTTTTCAATATCATGTGTGTCTGATCCCTGTTCTTTGAGGAGACCACATGGTGGAGAATACTGTCATTTTAAATGTGGACAACTTGAGCAGAGGGTCCAAGGGGCCTTACCCTGCTCGCTCCATCCACCAGAATAGGAAGGACACGTTGCGCCTTGGCTCCTGAACTGTGGCTCTCCGTGATGTCCTAATTCCAAGGTGATTCTCAGCCTAATGGATCTTCCCAACAGGGTGTGAGGTTATGCAGGCAGTAAATTAAAGCAGAGTTACAAGAGGCATTTCCCTTCTGGAGTTTATGCCATCTGTTCCCAAGTTCACAGTCCCAGCCTCAACTCCTCTGAAGACCACAACTCATATTCCACTGCCCGCTTGGTTTCTCCATGTGGATGTCTAAAAGGCATTTCAAATTTAATGTCCAAAACCGAACCCTTGTCTTCCTTCCACTCCACCCCTTGTCATACCTGCTCTTCCCTCAGTCTTTCCCAGTCTCTAAAAATGGCACCACCATTTACCCAGTTACTTGGGCCAAAAAGAATCTTTACTCTTTTTAATATCCCCCTCCCACAATCCATTTGTCACCACTTTCCTTCAGCCAGGCCATCAGCTTTGGTTTGGCCACCGTAAGAACCTGTTACCTGGTCTCCTTGCTTCTACACTCAGTCCTCTGCCTCTGCCCTTCACACAGCAGTGAGAACGACCACTTTACAAAGTCAAGGCCATCATCTCCCTCTCTTGTGCTCAGCTCTCTGATGCTTCCCAAGACACTTACATTAAAAATTCCAAACCTAACACTGGCCTGTAGAGCCATACGTAATCTGGCCTTTACTTATGTCTCCATCTCCACTTCCTAAGCAAAGGGAAGAATTTTTAGTATTCTCCCCTTTGCTTACCCAGCTCAGTCACGTGGGACGTTCTTGCTGTCCTTCTGACTGGAAGACTCTTCCAAGTACCTGTAAAACTCACTCCCACAATTCAGGTCTCTTCTCAAATGTCACTCTGACAATCCCATTTAAAATATCACTTACTACTCACAATTCTATATCCTCTAATCTGCTTTATATTGTTTTTCTATCAACTAGTTATTAGCTGCCAATTTAGTAGAGTATGTTAGAGTATCATATCTCAAGCACTTAGAGAAATGCCTGGCAATAGTAAACACTCAATACATATTTGTTGAATGAATAAATTGAGTCAAATTATAAAAATGTAAATAAATATAATTTACACATTCCATCTCTAGGGATTTTTTGTCAAACCATTTACCAAAGCACAAGCACCAAATCTTTGTTCCCAAGATAGAATCTCTATTTTAAAATATATTTTTATTGATTTTAGAGAGAGTGGAAGGGAGGGAGAAAGGAAAAGAGAGAAACATCAATCAGTTTCCTCCCATACGCACCCCAACTGGGGACCGAACCCACAACGTGGGCATGTGCCCTGACTGGGACTCAAACCAGCAACCTTTTGGTGCACATGACGACTCAACCAACTGAACCATGCTGGCCTGGACTAGAATCTTTATTTTTGTCCACTTGAATTTGTTCAGTTGTTATTGGCTGAGCACCTCCTATGTGCCCAGAGGTGGGTGGTACAATGGGGAACAAGACTGACACAGTTCCTGACCTTGTAGAGCTTGGAATATATTCCTGTCTCTGATCTCAAATACAGTCAGGTCATTATTAAGCTGAGGATTCTTATCTGTGAGAAAAAATGAGAGAGAAAATAGACAATGTTTATGAAGACATTAACCCATGAAAAGGAAAGATTCCTTGTTGTTTTTCTTCATAAAGAAACTGCACTCTAAGCATTAATTTTTTTCTCTGTAAAAACTAGACTTCTTGTGTTACACTTGTTAGCGCCCTCTGCAGGTCAACAGTGCAACTTGCATTCATTCTGGAGATCATCTGCCAACTTATACTTTGCAATAAGCAAAACAAAACCTCCCCTACTTGTGTCATTTGGAAAAATTTGGCATCCTACATATGATTACATATGGCATGCTACTTTTGTAGATTAGTAACGGAGGAGGAAAAACATTTTTTCCCCTGAGAACGTTAATTTATGAAATCTTGCCTAATAGTGGGACTTCCTAAAAGATTCTTCTGCTTACTAAACAAAGCCAATGTGCTTTATAAGCAAGGGAGGATGATTAAAAAAAAAAAAATGGGCAAAGCTAGTTGGAAAAGAAATGGAAAAAAATAGAATGTTGGGAAAACCCAGTTAAGCAATCACAAGAGTGGATTTTACCTGTTTGTGTGATACTTGTAACACACACCAAGCTGCGGGCCTTCAACTAAATACCCTTCAAAGGTTAAAACTCATAGATTTCCAGCCAACCCGTGGCAGCACTGGCCTTGTACCTACTCCATGACTCATATTTGCCTGACAAAGAAGTTCCCAGGCAACACGTCCTCTGGTCATGTCTTCTCCCACAGTACCACGCTTCTGCCTCTCTCCACATTATTTCAGGGGAAAGTTATTACAGGGAAACCACAACTGTTTTAAATTTGACCAACTTTACATATGTGGAGTCCTAATCTCAGCTTACTCAGCAGCAGCCTGGGTGCCAGACCCCAGAGTTAGAGACAGAGAGAGTCAGGCTCCTGACGAGGGGAGATGTAAGGAGATAGAAGCTTGAACTGTGGGCAGTGGACTGATTTAGAACTTAGTACAACTTTATTATTCTACGTGTTGACTTAAGATTTTTGAGCACCATGGCTAGAGTAACTGTGAAAGAGACAGCTTTGTGGAACTGTCTGGTGTCATAACCTAAAATGAGAGGACAAAGAAATATGGACCCAAGATTTGAGAGCCTGAAGGCAAAAAGACATCTGAACATTCGATACCTTGGTAATTCAGCTTTTATATCTATCCAGTGTCCCACATGAGAATGATTTATTCTGAGAGTTAATGCCTATTTTGAGGTGTTCTCATCTATCTGTAATTCTGGATCAGTGGGTGCCTATTTACTTAGGAGTTCAAATATATACATTTAATAAATAAAGAAAATAATCATGAATTTCAGATTTTAGTATCCTCCTTGTGCCTTTTTACCCCAGGCAACTTTCAGACTCAATGCACAAGCTAAAAAAAAAAAATGCAGCTAGTTTTAGAGATGGTGATAAGATGGGTTTTCATTAATACTGACATATGTGTGATTGCCTCCCCCCTCCTTTGCATGAATTACTATTTAAATGAAAAGTTATTTCTTCAAAGAACAACTGGCAACCATGCTCTTCAGATTTTTAAAAAGAAGGTGTCTGGCCTTTAGACAGAGGCAGAAAGCAAATAACAAACTACACACATTACCTACTTGTTCTAAATATGCTATTCCAGCTCATGAGTTCCACTATATAATTGGGAAAAGGCAACACTTTTGTTCCCTGGAGCCAGTGAAATGAGACCTGCTAGATCTGTGTGCTTTTTATAGATGAGCACAGCATATATAGCATTAAATCCCTATTTAAACCAATTTTCTTAGCATGGGATTGTGGTAAATCTAATGTTCATAGGTTACTATATAGATTTTAAAAGATTCTTCTGAACTGAATTCTTACAGTCCAAATAATTTTTACATAAAGCTCTAAATTTCATACATTCATGATAAAGCATGACTTGGTAAACTGTACAGCTTAGAATTTTAGGAGTGACTCTCATCACAGGTACACATTGCAAATATTATAGGAAATTGAAACTTCACTACTTTTCTCCAAACTACCTCACATGCATGTTTTTCTAGATACCATTAAAAAAGAAAAAGTTGTTTGAGGCAAAGGAGTGGGGTCATTCTGCTGACTCAGTGATCAGCAGCTTCAGGAACTCAAAAACTAAATTCTGATTTTGACCTTGTCACTGACATCTGCATGACCCTGTATCTGTAATACCACCATCATCATTAACTTCTTAGTCCCTAAAAGATATGTGCTTCTTCAAACGTAAGGATGAATATGGCGCTAGAATCTAGCGGGGAAAATACACCAAATTGCTATGTCAAATCTTGTTTTCCATCCTGGTCTAATCCTAAGGTTCCTAGTCATCTTTTCCTCACAGCCTCCTTGATTTCCTTTCTCCTTGGCCAGACTTTGATTACTCTGAGCTCACTAAAGCAGCTGCGGCCTCTCAGCAGAAGGTATTCACAAATTCTTTTTAAAATGTACCAGGCACTATGCTAGGTGCTAACATTTCAATAGTGAACAAATTGACACACACCAGATTTGCTTTCATGGAGCTCATAGGGGGAATATCAGCTTACAGTGCACCATTAGCTCATCTGAATGTATGTTTCTAGAGCCCTCTAGCTTTTGCTCAGTGAGAGGGACTTTTATTTCTTAGAAGTTCTCTTGCTCACTGGAGGGTGAGTTAGGACAAGAACTTTGTTTCTGTACCTTGTTGTGTAGGACATTGCCATATCACTAGGAATAACTCACGACTTTGGTATTTTTCTAACATAGCAATCAGCAGCCCTGTTCTGATGCCTTCTGTTGGCTGCATTGCCATGAAGGGTCTGTGTGCCATGCATGATCTCAGAGCCAGGCTGGAAGGCTGTCATGTGTTCCATAGCCGGGTTCTAAAACCTCACTGTCATTTTTCAATTGATCAGTAATGATGAAGGCAGACACCCATGGAATTCTTGGCTTCAAAAAACATAGAGACACCCCCCTATGCATGTATGAAATGGCAAAATGGGAACTCTATCAATGAGGTTCTGGGTATAACTGGTTCACCAGCAAAAAACAAGCAAACAAAAAAAACCTCACACACCCTTGTACCTACTCCATGACTGTGATGGTCAGACTAGAACTCGTTTTCTAGCTCCAGATCTGTTGTGTGTACACACAGACGCAAACACACACACACAGTTATTAAAATGAGTCCAGAGTTCAAGTTTTTGAGATGACTTGAAAATATATTAAATATTGAAGAAACTAGCAATACTTGCCCTGGAAAGGAAAAGAGTTAAGCGAGGGCAATGAGAGTTATCATCAGATAGGGTTGTCACGTGGAAATTGACTCTGGGTTACCCTGGAGGACGTGGCCAGAACCAATGGGCAAGCAAGAGAATGGCAAATGTAAGCTGAACCTGAGGACAAACTTGCTCATTAGTGCAATCTAAAAATGGCCTGACTGCCTTGGGACACAGCAAGTCCACTGTCATGGGAGGAATGAGCCGGTGACAACATGGCAAGGATTTTGCAGGGGACTTGAAGCATGGGCTACAGAGAAAAAGCTGGGATAGATGATGTCTGACATCTCTTCCATGTCTGTGACTTTTTAACTGTATGGAGCCAGTTCTCCATAGTCCCCAGGGCTGTGGGAGCACAGAATGGGAGAACACTTGAGCAGTTGCTGGAAGGGAAGCTGAAGTGGGGAAAACTCCAGAAAGCTTAGAAAGAGCTATCCTCACAGGTACACACTGAGAATCAGTGAAAGCTAGATTGTCTCACTTGGGGTTCCTTGGAAAAGAAACCTGTGGGGTATGCAGATGCAGAATGAGGTTGTTTTTAAAGAAATAGTAGTCATTAAGACCTGTGATGTTAACTGATGAAATGCTAAGTAGAGAAAAACTCTGTAAACAGCTTATCCTATCTAATAAAGAGGGAATATGCAAATTGACCATCACTCCATCACAAACATGGAAGCGCCCATAGCCACAAGATGGCGGCGCCCAGTCCTCTCAGCCCCACCAGAGTCCCCCAGTCCTGAGGGAGCAGCCGCTGAGAGCGGCAGTGTGAGCAGCCTGGCGGAATGCTTGCTTTGTCACCACGGCAACAAGACAAGCTTTCCACCCCGACCATTGAGGACCTCTAGGCAGCGGGCACGGAGCGGCCGGGGCGGGGGGGAACGCTTGCGTTGTTGCCCCGGTGATGAGGCAAGCGTTTTGCACCCAGCTGTGGAGGGCCTCTGGCCAGGCCAGGCACAGAACGCTTGTGTCGTTGCAGGCTGGGCTGAGGGACTCACCCCCCCATGCACGAATTTCGTGCACTGGGCCTCTAGTTTTAAATAGAAGTAATTGGCTCTGCCTCTGAAACTCTGTGTGTTAACCACATCTCTTTCATGGCACCTGCTTCTGACTGTCCCTGAAGCAGGACAAGGGCCCTGAGGGCAGGAGCATGTCCCCAAGGCTCTTAGTGAAGTGCCTGGCCCAGAGCAGGCATACACCAGCTGCGAGGAGAGAATGGTTGCCAATAAGCTGAGATGCACAATGGAGAATGTGGATGTCAACAGAATCCCTTTCCTCTAACCCGAAAGGAGAGAGGGAGTTTAATGCATGGATCTTTCTTGGAAGAGAAAGGAGTATATGGCACAGCCATTGGGCTGTGCAACTTGTGACCACTGTGCCCAGAGTTTGTCTAGAGCCGTGGTCAGCAAACCACGGCTCACGAGCCGTGGTTTGCCGCTCTGTTGACT
This sequence comes from Plecotus auritus, assembly GCF_963455305.1. Lineage (NCBI taxonomy): Eukaryota > Metazoa > Chordata > Mammalia > Chiroptera > Vespertilionidae > Plecotus > Plecotus auritus. The sequence continues at coordinate 215,441,292 of NC_137770.1, forward strand.
AATGAGTTTGCCGACCACTGGTCTAGAGCAACACTGAGGATGCTTAGGGAGAGAGGAGAGGAAACTTGAAGTGAGAGGATCTAGCTCTTGCCTTGTCTACTACTTGAGCCAGCCACAGTTGTTCAACAGTCCTCCCATCCAAACTGTAACACCCAAGTGATGCAAGAGGGAAGCTGCCCTACCTCCGACCTATAGCATGTTCTTCCTTTGAGCATTTATTTAAATGACGGGTCTGCTGCACCCATCTCTCTGGCACATGTTTATGTCTGTATGAAATAAACAAGTTTCTGCCATTCTCTCCTTCATTCAGTCTTTGTCTCCCCCTCGCCCACCTTCTCACCCTCATTCCATATTTACACCAGATTCATCTCCATGGAAAGAAAGACTGATGCTAAGGCCTGTTTCTCGACACTGAATCCAGCTGTTCCTGGGAATAGGAGCCAGGACAAACACATTAGCCTATTTTCTACCTTTGACTTCAAAAGCTAGGAAAGAAAGTGCATCAGATAGAGTCTTGCTGAGAGCAATTTATAAGGTGGCTGGTGAGAGCCACAGATCCAGCCTTGCAGGGAATTTATTTCCACGTAAATCGATAACCAAGGTTATTTATTGGACTGTTCTTCCTGCCAACAACTTAATAAAAGTTAGCATTTGAAAATCCAGTGAGAAATTCGTGCTCGCAATGTGAATTAAATAGCTCTTGAAGGCTGTTCCTTGCCATTTTGGATTTTGCCTGGCAAGCTGATTCGACATGTAAGTCTTGGATTTTCTAAACTTTTATGAGGTGGTCAGGTCACATTCCTGGTCCAGAGTGAACGCAGCACAGTATGACGGCCTAGAGACAAACCTGGTGCCCAGAGCCTTGGAAACATCGGAGTTTCCCTGAAGATAAGCAAATTTGGGCCCAACCATTGAAGTTTTGACTTGAATGTTTGCCACTTCTTATCTCTTAATAATTTTTGCTTCAGAAAGCTCACAAAGATAACCTCATTGAGATAAGTGAGGCTTACAGTATTAAGAAAGGGACAGTGATTACAAAATACTCTTCCAAGAATTGAATTTAGTTCTTCATGTCAGCTTGCTCATTATTGTTTCCTGGACTTGTTATTTTTGTTCTGTTCTGACACGGGCTTTAGATGTGATGAAAAACACCAGGGGAGTGGAAATAGGTGAAGGAACAGAGAAAGGGCAAGTACCGGGTAGCCCCGCAGAAGCGAAAATGAGCGAAGGACTTGAACTTTGCTTTTGAGTCCTTTTTGATAGGATTTGCTCACTTCATGTGAAATGAATCTATTTGACTGGCCCACCATCTACCACAATGTTTACAATAGACACCCTTATGGTGTTTCAGCATATTTCTTAAAAGTTCATCTAATGTACAACCACCCAATTGACCCCCAGATTTTCAGAAAGCCCTGAGGAGAGATGTTTATTAATATAAGGATATAGAGTTGTGAAGGTTTGGGCTGATCTGTGCTGGACCACAGTGGGAATCTGATGTCATTGGTGGGTTCTTACTGCTTAAGGTTTCACAAATAAGGTCCTAGTTCCTGAGAGTGCAAGTGAGTTATGTTTTGTGGGACGGACGATGCAGAGAAGAGGCAGGAAGCAAATAGCTCGGTTCCCTAATGCTGGTGGGTCTTGATCCGGCATCTAGAAGGGTTCAGGAAACCTGGAGAAGGGGATGTGCATAAATTAAATAAGAGTCCAGAGACAAAACATAATTTTGAAAGGCATTTAGGGAGTCAGAGAAGATTTAGCTAAAACGAACTAAGTTCTCCTCAAGGGGTCTCAGGACCCCTTGCTTTTTATTAACACAATTTGTCCTAAGGCGAGGTAAAGATATACACATCAAAGGGTAGGGTTTGTACAGAGTCCATTGTCAGATTGGGGAATTGCCTTCAGCTGTTCAGGTGTTTGGCCAGGAGGCAATAACATGTAGATTAAGATGCCCTGAGCTGTCTGGCAGCAAGCAATCATTTTATGCATCCTTTTCAGGTTTGGGGAAATGCCTTTCAGCCATTCCCAGATGATTCAGCCCAGCTGACATGCTGGAATTGGCTTCCGGCAGTTCCCACTTTCTGAGCTCATTTGAATTCCTATCATGGAATTCAAATCCAGAAATGAAGCAAGACTTTCTGTGGCTCCTTTCGTGGCCTGACTTTCCTGTGGTCTGATGACCATGCCTGTGACGGAAGAAGGCAAGCAGGCCAATGTCAGGTCTGCTGTGGTTGTGAGTGGTCAGGAGGTGGGATGAAGATGGGAACCCCTAGAACTTACTCCTCTCTTCTCTACCTTCCTTGTCCCCAAATCTAGTATTTTGAAGGGGACTTTTCTAATCAAATCTAGCCATGCCTCAGGCACTGTTAGCTTTTACTAGGGTGATGGGTGAGCTCAAGTGTCTACTTCACTGGGTGGTCGGGAGGCCCTATTCATGTATGTTTCACAGGCCCAAGGTCTTGACTCACTGCCGTGCAGAGCTGGAGCCTCAGCAACCAGCAGTTCTCATGCTCTCAGGCACACATGAAACTCCTCGGTGGCAGAAAGTCAACCTGCACATTTATGGTGTGGAATGGACCTTACCAATGAGGAATGTATTTGCTATTTGGAACACTCTGTCCAAGTATCAGCATACACGACAGAGAGGACTAGTAGTCAGAATTAATGGTAGTCAGATGAAAAGCAAAGGGTTGAGGCAAAGGCCTTTGATCAGGCTGTGTTAGGGCCACTGGGTCACCCCTGTAGTTCTGAAGTGCTCATCATTTTCAGTACCCGGATGTTTGAAACCGTCAGACGCGGAATTTCTCTTTCTGCAGCAGTAACATTCCTGCCAATAACTCTACTGCTTTTTTTTTACTGCTGACCCTTGGTCTCACACCTTCAGTCTGGAGTTTGACAAGGCTGCTACTTTATACTGTACATCCTGTTCTATCTGGAAAGTTTCTCAAACATTTCAGGCTGTGTACGGTAGAGCCATTCATTGGATAAGGGGTAAAGGAAATGACTTGTGTTGTCAAATTACAAAGTGGGCACTGCCATGAAAAATACTAGAAACCACTTTTTTCCATAAAAAAAGGTAAAACCCAACTCACACATCTCGGTAACCCTGGTGCTTGGGTTGGGTTCCCAGTGCTAACGCCTGTGTCTTATCACCCAGGCCAGTGAAAGGCGCATCCACCTCATCGTGTCCCGCCAGGCCCGTCAGCAGAGTCCTGACATCTTTCAGGAAGCCAGCTGGAGCAGCAATGGCAACCGGTCCTCGGGGCCAGGCGCCAGGAGCCACAACCCCAAGGTGAGGCCCAGCAGGGTACGTCCACTGCTTCTGCGGTGAGCTATTTCTCGGGAAGGCTGCACACATTAACATTTCTAAGTGTCATCTCTGGATTTCATCACTTAAACACTATGTGACTTATCTTGTAACAGTAAAAGCCCAGAGTCCCATCTTCAAGACCTGGTGGGATAGCAGGTGTCTCCCATCCAAGCAGGAGAGAGGAAGATGCAGGAGAGTTTTGAAACCTGATCTTGCAGACCTCATAATTTCTGGTCTAAGCCAAATAGATGTCATGTTATTTCAACTCATCTTGTTTGAGGACTGTTTTTCATTCACTTTGAAATGAAGCAAGAGGTTTGCTTGGCTTCTGGATTTTGAAGTTTCCAGTCTGCCTGAAAAGGAACAATTCCCCTGCTATTTTTAGGGTGTTTGTTTTTGTAGAAGGATCCAGAAAAATAATATAAACACTTGAAGTTCAAGTAACACTAGCAAGTGGTGAGGATTGGGCAAACCAAAGAGTACATGTCTGTCTTATGGAATTGAAATCCAGAAACATTTTTAAAAACGAGGGATGAAGCAGCATGTATCTGCAGGTCAGCAATGTGCAGCCCCTCTTTAAGTGAGGTGCCTCAGCCCAGTTTCTACTTCTGTCTGTGGCCATTGTTAAAGGCAGTGCCATAACTTCTCCATTTGGTTGGGTGTCTAAGCAACACACACCTTGCTTAGACCCAGTTGAGTCCAATAGCCTCCACTTGGCATCCTTTTGTGATGGTGATGAATTTCTGGCTGCCATTTCTTCTGGGATCCGGTTTCATTAAATTACTTGTAACTAGGGGAGGGGGTCAATTGGGGAAAAAGAAAACATGTGAAACTTTAGACAATAAAAAATAATTTAAAAAATTACTTGTAACTAAAAAATCTTATAGATAGCCCATTCTTCCTGCATCAGATTAGGGAATGTCTACATACCACATCAGGCTAGATTTCGGTTTGGAATAATTCACAAGTTTGAATTTTTGAGCAATGTATGTAGAAACTATAATCAAAATTTTGATTTTGGAACATCTCTGCTTCGTATGCTGTTAATTACACAGCCTACACAGATACTCCCTCTCCCCTTTCTCCAGCCTACCAGCCAGCTATGCCCCATAAATCCATAAATTCCAGGTTTATTTACAATAAGCAATCTCAACAGACCAAGTACCTCGTTGCTAAAACATTTTATGGATAAGCATTCCCTGGTGTCTTTTCACTAGTAAATACCATTAGTGTGTTTAAATAAATTTAATGCTATTAATAGAAGACTAGTTTATTCTCTTAATAAAAGTTTTAATCTAGTTAACTAATTATAATTGCGTTAGCAAGACCATATTATATCCTAGCTCACTAAACCACTAAGAATGAAGCTTCCACCAGCCCTGTGGTTTTATAACCCCTTCTACCTAACCACAATGAGCCATGGAAAGAGCCAGGAGGGTCTGATCAAATTTTTGCTGAAACCCTCTCTCATGTTCAATTCCTGGAAAACATGCATAACAAACTGGCCCAGTAGAAATTGTAATTATTTTCATTTTAATTTATAGTTCTCTCTGCCTTCTGAAATGTTCTCATGCACACATTAAAAGTGGCATATTTAAAAATGCAATGAAGACGTAGATGGCTCTTTGATGGTTTAGTTTTTTATGATCCTACTAAAGTTGTATTTTGTTTAGGAAACAACATGGCTTTTTGAAAGCAGGAAGTGAAATTACTCAAATACCAAAGAAGACAAACCAAGATTTGTGAGACAGAAAAGTTTTTAATGAATTCAAAAGTTAAAGAACAATAGGCATCAAGTTTCAGAGTGTGGTTACCTACCTCTGAGAGAGGAAAGGGAATGTGACCAGAGGGAAGTCAGAGAGGCACCTCAGCTGTACATGGGACATGTATGTCTGACACTGGGTTGCAAGGTATATGGGCAGGTTATATTCATCTTTATGCATTTTTTAATATGTCTAAAATGCTTTTTAAAAACCCAAAGCAAATATTCTATTATGTAATTTTATAGCTGAGTGATAGTACACTGGTGGCCCTGACATATTTTAATCAGCTTAAACTGTTTTATCGTAATTCATGTTTTAAACATTAGGGAGCACCCTCAAGTCTCCAAAGTAGGGAAGGGGTGTGGGGAAGAAAACGGGGGGGAAAAGAACATCTCTGTTGTATTTAACTTTGTTGTATTTAACTTTCCTCTCCCCACCACAGTTAGGCAAGTCTGGGTACAGGGAGCACTTGGGCTTTTCCATTCCTAACACAGGTGTGTCTCTCCTGTGGGTAAAGCAACTATGTGGGAGACACAGGACACATGGACACATTTCTTATCTGGGGTAGTCCAGTCATGTCTGTTTAGCCCGTAGTTGCTCAGTGCAGAAAGGCCGTTTGAGAAGCACCGAAGTGAAAGGAGGTTCTGATCTCCAGGGACTTGCATGTAAAAACATAAATGACACACCTCTGCAGCCGGGAGGACATAACTTTCTGCAACCAAAACATGTGTCATGTGACTTATTTGATACAATTTGATTTGGGTTGAGTTCTGTAGTTAAACTCCCTCTGGAAAAACTGGGTGATTAGTTCTTTCATGTGTTTTTCTGACAGATGCCTGAACATTGGTAAGTTAATTTAGATCATGCGTTTCAGTGTTACCTCTAAAAGCAAAATGGGATAGTGGGGAGCATGGATTTAGAATCAGACATCCTGGGTTGCAGGTCCCAATTTTCCTCCTGACACCTGTTTCACTTACCTGGTTTTTTAAAATGTTAAGTCTTGGTTTGCCTGCCTGAACCTGCCTAAGTAGGAAACAAATAGGTATTTCCTTCCTTTTCCCAAAGGTGTAGCTGGCCAATCTGCACATTATTCCAGCAATATTTATTCACAACAAATATTAAAGCCTCACGAATTCCTATTAACTGGAGTGGCAGGAGTGAAGCCAATGTAACTTCTGGGAATATTTCATAAGATATGGAATTTTGCTACTTTCAAATGAATTTTATAACACCTTTTTTAAAAAAACCAAAAAGTCCTATTTTCCATTTGGTTGTATTACTTTTAGCCACAGGTTTGCTGTACATGGGCATTCTTACCCATTTCATAGATGAAGCTAGAAGGAGCTTGAGTGATCACATTATCACAAATCTCATAAGCTAATTACTGTTAAAAACCCAAATATCAATAAAAGATATTCAAACTTACTACAAAGAAAGGCAATTACGTTATTGGAATCTTTGTTTTCACCTGGGAAAATGTTGGTAAATATGGATAAAACCTTGTATTGGCAGAATTGTGAGAAATCAGTATTTTCACAGTGTCTTAGAGAGATAATGATAGAATCCATTTCAAAGGTAATTTATCAATATCTATTGAAATGTAAAATGCCCAGGCTCTTTGATTTCTCCATTGTAATACTAGGACATTAGCCTAAGGAAATAGTTACACAAGTGCACAAGATATGTGAGTCTAAGATGTTTGCAGTGTCCCTGTTTAATTTTGCGAAAGACTGCAAACAACCTGTCATCAGTGGGGAATATAACACATCCACATGAAGTATTAGGCAGCTGTTCAAGAATGAGATAGTGTGTGAGGTATGTGTGTGTGAGATATCCTTGTTTTTCAGAATATTCCAGACTGTGTTTTAGGCTTCACCTTGGGAGACTGATCAACTACCCTTACGATACCCCTGTCCCACATGTGGAAATAATGAAATAAAGCCCTTCTTTGTGAGCATCATGAGTAAATGCTTTATGAATATCCCCAGGAATGAGCTGAAGCAGCAGGGCAGCCAGTGGGAGTCTCTGGGTTTAGAATTCTTGCCACATTGGAGGCATTTCAGAACTGCCTGCATCTCCAAGTGGGCTTCTTTTGAGAGATGCTTCTAATTAAAGGAAGAGACATCCTGCATCTAATTGCTTTTCTGAAGGGAAAGGTCAAGTGCTGAGAATGGATCTTTAGAGCCCCTCTAAGTCTACTCTATGGCCTTAGCCAGAGTGCAAGGACTATTACTAGTCTTATTTTGAAACTTTTCTCTGAAGAAAGTCTTATTTCAGTTTTATAACTCTCATCTGATAACCATTATCTTCAAGGTTCTGGGGTTTATATAAACACAATCCAGACCTTACAAGTACTAATTATAATATATACCTTGCCATCATTATTCAATTTCTGATTTATTATTCTATTACTACCAAAAACAATTTGTGGCAATTTGCAATGTATTCATCCATTTATTCAGCAAACATGTACTTAAAACCATCTTCAATGTGCTAAATGCTACTGTGTTCAATGCTAGGGGTACAGTAATAGGCCATTACTGTATACAATAAGGCCATTAAAAGAGACATGGCTGCCCTAACCGGTTTGGCTCAGTGGATGGAGCGTCGACCTACGGACTGAAGGGTCCCAGGTTCGATTCCGATCAAGGGCATGTACCTTGGTTGCGGGCACATCCCCAGTGGGGGTGTGCAGGAGGCAGCTGATTGACGTTTCTCTCATCATTGGTGTTTCTGGCTCTCTATCCCTCTCCCTTCCTCTCTGTAGAAAATCAATAAAATATATTAAAAAAAAAAAAGAGAGAGACACGGCTAACTTAAAACTGCAGGAAATCATAAAATAAATGCACACAAAAGCCTAGGCTTATCTTGCTTCCTAATGAGGCATTTAAAATTGACCCTGTGCTTGCAGGTAAAATAGTTCTATATGATGTCATCCAACCAATTTGTAGATGTTTAACTAGAATTCATTTGATTTGTTGAATAGATTATATATATATAGGGTTAAAATGGAAAAGATATGTCAAGAAGTCCCTGTTCCACCTACCCCCAGGAAACCAATTTTTCTCCCAGTTTCTTTATAGAAATGCAAATAGTAATACAAATCATTTTTTTTTTTAAAGAGCTAGTACACTTACACTTTTTTTGTACCTTGATTTATTTTTATTTTTATTTTTTTTAGTCAGATGTGCTTTTAAATGTTCCTTCCTTAGGTACAACTATAGCTATGCTTTGAGCCAGATACTTCTTTGAGGTTTGACCAAGTGTTATATTTATTTGCAGTACACATGTCCACAGTCTTAGTCCCCTAGAATTCAGCAGCGCCAACCTTTTGGACCTCACGGGCCACCAGTTGGTGACCGCTGCCTAGATCACTGCACCAGCAGGGAGGGGAAAACATTTTTGAAAAAGTATACATTGATATGTATTCATTGATAAGCAGTGTCCTTGACCTTCTCTACATTATTGCTTCAAGATAATGCTGCATATAGCTTTGCATGGTTTTCGTCTAGTGCTATTAAATCAAAGTAAGTTCTCTTCATTTGCTTTTCAAAAGTTTATCCAGTGTATACTATACAATTGCGTATACTATATTTTTATATTTATATTATATATATTTTATGTAACAAAATGAAAAAGTACAACTGACTGCATATTTAGAAATACTAAAGCGTAAAGATGCTAATTGGGAGAAACCTAGATATTGGTGAATTTTTAAGAGTCATATATATGAGCCGAAACCGGTTTGGCTCAGTGGATAGAGCGTCGGCCTGCGGACTGAAGGGTCCCGGGTTCGATTCCGGTCAAGGGCATGTACCTTGGTTGCGGGCACATCCCCAGTAGGGAGTGTGCAGGAGGCAGCTGATCGATGTTTCTCTCTCATCGATGTTTCTAGCTCTCTATCCCTCTCCCTTCCTCTCTGTAAAATATCAATAAAATATATTTTAAAAAAAAAAAAAAAAAAAAGAGTCATATATATGAAATCCATTTTTTTTTTAGAATTTCTATAATTGATTACCTGCATAAAGTTAACTGGCACTATTATTTAAAATATGGTTACTTTTGTAACTTAGAAAAAAATCCTGATATTCATGAATAAAATGAGTATTTCCAAAATGTTGACTCGACTATCAGGAATGAATCACTTGAAAAATTTGGGGTACAGTTCCTTGCATTTTTATTGGTCAATTTTTACTGAAATGTAAACTTCCTCTGAATCAGCCTATAGAATTTGTGATAATATAACTCTGCCCTAGGGGCTGGGGGGGGAGGGTGGCAAAACAAGGGTTCTCTCTCTGTGTGTCTTTCTCTGTGAGACCAAACACCACTATCATATATTTGTACCATTTTGTCTGTAGGAAATGCAAACCCATGTTTTTCTGTCTGTGCCTTTAGCACCTCCCTCTTGCAGTCACTTGTCATGAAAAGGTGGTTAGTGTCCGAAAAGACCCCAGCGAATCTCTTGGGATGACTGTTTCAGGGGGAGCATCACACAGTGAATGGGATTTGCCTATCTACGTCATCAGTGTTGAACCCGGAGGAGTCATAAGCAGAGATGGAAGAATAAAAACAGGTAAAAAGTAAAGAAACTTAAGGTTATGGGGCAGCAGTGTTAAGAGGAATTAGCAGCTTGCTAGGTTAGGTAACTGTTTCCAGATTTAACAAGCAAATGTGAGGGACATCTGTTACCTATTGACCATGAATAGTTTGAGTGTAATTGCCAGACTGGGTTTCAACCCGCCTTAGTTCAAGTGGATTGATGTGGGTGCCACCTTGCTTGCTAGTAAAGCAAGTACTGCAAACTATGCCAAGAATTAATAGGAAAATGCTAGTTCCGAGCAAGTTGCCTTGATTAAATGGCACAATTTTGTTCCATTTCTTCTAAGTGATCCTTTGCTGGATTTATCCGGTGATGAAACTATTCATGAATTATTCAATTTTATGAACTGTATAGGGGAAATAATTGGATAGACTTTGATTGAATATTAAGTGAAAGTACCATGCCATAGGTACTTTCCACTGGTGAAAAGTGTTTTGTTACTTTAATCTTGTGTGTCCTGGACTTCTGAAATTATAGAAGTAACCATAATATCGTCAATTCACATGAAGGGGTAACTCAAATGGTTGGGCAATTATGTTATTTAAGGATTCAGATTCAAGAGATAAAATGTAAAGTTTCTGAAGTACAGTTGCTCAGGCTATGGAGCCAGGGGGGGATGGCATGTTAAGTGATTCAGTCAGCCAACCTAACAATGTTTATTTCGGGTCAGGAAGGACTCAAGGCCTTTCCCATCTTTCCCCTATTTTTTACTCTTGCTTTGGTTATTCTATATAAAAAAGCTATTCAAAGGAGGCAGAAAGATCAGGAGATAAAAGAACAGAAAATGGAGGCAGGGGAGGTATCTATCTTAGTTTCTCTTGCTTTTCTTTTATATCCAAGCACCTGGGTGCAGAATAATGAGGTCAACCAGGAAGTGACTTGTGAGAGAACATGAGCAGATTATAGGATATGTATGGAAATGGTCCAGCACATAGTAGGTGCTTAACCAGTGCTAGTTCTTAGCACCTGTGCAATCAATAGAAATGTTAACTCTTCTTTCCACCTCTTTGAGAACACAGTTCCAGGGCCCATTTTTCTTAACTGCTGTAGACTCCATGCCAGATAATCTCAGGGGTAGTTCCTTATTCATTCAAATCATGTGTATTAGGTGCCCATCATACGCTAGGCTCTGTGCAGGTGCTGAAAGCTTTTGCCAAGTGCTCTCCCTTTGTGCTAAAACCATAAAACAAAAAAGGAGTGAAAATGTAGATTTTCTTTGATTAAATGGTAAATAAGGCTATTCCTCCTTTTTGTTGTTTTTTTAATGACAAGAGCCAAACACCAATGGGTATGCTTTAGAAACCTCTAAACACTACTTACCAATGCCTTGCGGAATGCACACAATTCACCATTTGCTATATGAGAATCCAGCCTCATGTCAATGCAAGAGGCTGACATGCGCCCCACCCTCACTACTTCACCGCATCCATCAGTCAGTCCCTGCTCCTTTGCACTATAAGCAGAAGGTCCTATTGCACTAAGGATGGCTTCTGCTTCTCTGACCACCAGGTGACATTTTGTTGAATGTGAATGGGGTTGAACTAACAGAGGTCAGCCGGAACAAGGCTGTTGCATTATTGAAAAGCACATCCTCCTCGATGGTTCTTAAAGCTTTGGAAGTCAAACAATGTGAGTCCCAGGAAGAATGCAACAGCCCAGCAGCCCTGGACTCCAACCACAACATGGCCCCGCCCGGTGACTGGTCCCCCTCCTGGGTCATGTGGCTGGAATTACCACGGTGAGTCCGAATGTGACATCTTTGCGGAGGTGTGGGAGGAAACAACTATATATGTTTTGACCATTCTTTCACTTTCTTGGGCTGAGTCACGGCACTAGCATCTTAATGAATCCCTGGATTGGTTGTGGGACTATTTGAAATAATTGTAACTGAAAATGCATGCAGAAATCATAGGGCAGGGACAAAAGCCTGGATGTGGAAACATTAGGCATTCATCATGAGGCGCTCACAGATCTGCCACGTAGAGTCGTTTCAGTTTTCTTGCAACAGGGAGCTCAGCTGATAGGGAGAGGATGCTGAAATCCAGGGTGTTCACTCAAGTAGGGGCAGGTTGACCTTTCCCGAATTTGCTAGTGGTACAGCCCCAGGATCTTGCATGGAGGATGACTCCCATCTATGGTTTTACCTCGAGCCGTCGGGAGGTCTGGGCTAAACCTAAAGCGACGCAGAACACTTTACCTTCACCTATGCTTATGCATGTGTTGAGAACGCATCTCTCATCTTCTTTCCTTAGTACCTACTCTTTTGAGTTCTTGCACATAACTTCAGGAAGCAGATGGCTTGTCACTTTAATGAGCTGCAACTAGAATCTTACAGTATATAGCTGTTTAATTGGTTCATACAGATACTTCAGGAAAGGATTTGGGGGTAGCCTTGCTAAGTGGCTGTAAACAAATTAAATATTCAGAGGGCAGATAAATTGGGTTTTATTCATCTGCATCACAAACATTAACTCTTGGCCTTCAGAAGATTCTTAGAAATTCCAAATGCATGATTTAAATGTTAAATATTGGAGTCACTGAAGATGATATGCTGGCTAGAATTAAATGAGCGAGAGCAGGATGTTTGGTTTTAGTACATTTTTCTTGAGGGTGGAGATAGGTCTTTTTTTTTTTTAATGAAGTTTATAAAACATCCCTGACTCAAATACAAACTGTCCTCGATTCCTTTTTGAGCCTTCAGTAATTGATAAATTTTAAATGAGTACATTTTTAAACAGCTGAGCATTGAGGCAGCTTAAAAACTTTAAACATTTAGAATTGAACCTAAGTGGAAGAGGATATTCTATTGTTTAAAAAAATCTTTTTGAAACTGCATTCTATTATAGATCACTTTTTGTGCTTCAAAGCTATTCCGTTATGTAATCAAGATTCAGGTAAGATGGGACAAATGTGAGGAACTTTTTACTCCAAATACAACCAAGTGAATGGCTTTCTTTCCCCCTTTTACGTGGCCATGGGCGGGCACCTGTATGCTCTTGCCAGAATAGTGTGGATTTTGCTCATTTCCTTGAAAAGAGTAGAAGGGCACTGTGAAAATAGTGCCAGTAGACACCACTGGTTTTCAGTCACCCTGGCAATGCTTATCTTCCTCCATCTCCCTTTCACCTAGTAGTAATTTAATAAGCACAGTACAAAACTCAGAGGGCACCAATGGGTATAGAGTGAAAGGTTGAGTCTCCCACCCCGTCCCCTCAGATCATAATCTGTCACCAATTCCTTGTGTATTTGTCCAGGGAGTATCTGTCAGAGGATGGCAAACTTTTTCTGAAAAGGGCCAGAGTTTAGGCTTTGTGGGTCATACTGTCTCTGTTGCAACTATTCAGTCCTGTGTTAGCATAAAAGTAGCCATGGACAAAATGGAAATGAATGGGCATGGTATTTATTTGCAAAAGCAGGTATCTCTGTACACACACAAAGTAGTATCATACACACTATTATGTACTGATTTTTAAAATCTAATATATACCCTAGGTATATCAGTAGATATCAAAAATAATACTACAATAAAAATTCATAGACTGTAAAGTGACAGCACCTACTATATGAACTGGTTCTAGTAAGGTGCGTTTGTACAAACCAGATGGCAGTTTGCCTGGATATATTACCGATCACACTCTGACTTTGCTACAGAGAAGTGTGATCTCATTTCTTCCCATCTGTGGGTGGCTTGGTCTTTTCACCTAATGTTCAAAATAACTTATTTGGGTTCTTCTTTTCAGGGAATCAAAATATGTATTTGGTGTCTCGTGTTGAATTTTCTCTTGAATTCTTTTCAACTGTTTATTTCCATTGTTTTCTTTGCTTATTTTAATCTGTCCTTCATATCCCTTATGTTTTTCAATAGTAATCTTTGTTTTTATATTTCTTCACTTCTTTCTTCTCTCAGTTTATTCTCTCATATCTTCCTTGATCTCTTATTTATAATTATTTCAGAAGTAGTTTAAATTCACAGTAATGTGGTTAAAACTTCATTTTTCTACAGTATTTTTCTGATGAGTAGGTTTTGTCTGTTACTGTTATTACTGTTACCTTCCCACTTTTGTAGTGTGTCTCCGCTGATTCTTTACCCTACCGCACTGGCAGGCTACTTCCTGTCCATATGGGTTGTCTGTTTAGGTTATTACCTCACTTATGCCCTTCTTCTCTGCCACACTGAGCCCAGGGAACGCTCTGCTAACAGTCAGCCTGCCTACTTCTGGTGTTCCCAGTGGATGTGTGTTTTGCTATCAGTGGACCACTCACTATGGCCCCCAGGACTCTACCGGCTTGGACAGCACTCTCCAGCTATGGGCATTCCCTCTTCCATCATCCCTCTTTGACTCTCACTGCCTTTGGAAGTTCTCTCTCATATATAGTGACTGAGTTTTAAGATGTAATTTGCATTTATATTTTTAAGTTTCCTAATTGCTTCTTTAGTAACTTTTTAAAAGCAGAAGGGATACAACTAAATTAGGAGTAGGCATATCAATTATGTATTTTCACAATCATGCTGCAAAACCTCAGTTAACAAGTAACCATATGTAATATTTAGTTCAAAAGTCTGTGGGGGCTCAGCTGATTCAGGCTAGGCTTGATTGATCTTGGCTGGCCATATTTATGTACCTAAGATTTGACTGGTGGTGGCAAAAATTCCACTGTTGCTCTTATGGCTGAATCCAGAATCAGAATAGGAAGACACCACAGTTATACAACTGGGTACACCAGGGTAGGGTAGCCACTTGGGGACATCAATGCAATTATTTTATCACAATAAGGAAGAATGAGGAAATATTACTTGTTTCAAACATGTTGAATCTGAGATACCAGTGGGACTTTCAAGTTTGATAAACACATCTAGAGCAGAAATTCCCAAAGTTTTTGTCTTAAGACCCCTATACAGATTTAAAAAGTATTGATGATACTAAGGAACTTTTGTTTATATAGGTTATGTCTAACGACATTTACCTTATGAAGAATTTTTTACTTATTTAAAATACACCCCATTATGTTAACATACTGCTTTTATCATAAAAGACATTAGAAGACTGGCATTGTGTATTTTTTTGCAAACTTCTTTAACATTTGGCTTAATAGAAGATAAGTGGACTCATATCTACTTCTGCATTCTATCTGTTGCCAGATCACCTATCATGTGATCTCTGGAAAAAATCCACTGTATGAAAAGGCAAAGATCATGCTATTATGACAAAAATATGTTTTGCCTCTAGACCCTGAAAGGCACATATTTTGGAAACCACACTTTAGTAATATAGGGGTTCAGTGAAATATTGAGGTCCACAGAAAAGTGGAGTCCTTGAAGGAACAGCTAGTGAAAGAACAAAAAATAGTAGCAACCAACTTCACCATATTTATCAACTCCTTTTAACAGTCTAAATTATTTTAGGTAACCATAATTTTCTCATTTAGAAAAATTACCAAACTCCTTACTACTCTTTATACTTTGCGAACTCTTCAATTAAGCCTTGAATGAGTTCAAAATAGGAAAAAAGCTCATATTTAGAGTTTAACAAATGTTACTGACCAATGTCATCATCACTTAACAAAACATTTCACAAGAGACTTTTTATTGATTTTTCAAAAAGCAGTTACTATTTTAAGGTACAGCTTATAAACAAACCAATACCTTTTTTTTGTCAACATGAAAATATTCATTTTTTTCAAACGTTTCTGGACTAGGGATTTTCGAGTTAAATCCAGCTCCTGACATAGACCTTCTATCCCAGTGGTCGGCAAACTCATTAGTCAACAGAGCCAAATAACAGTACAATGATTGAAATTTCTTTTGAGAGCCAAATTTTTTAAACTTCTTCTAACGCCACTTCTTCAAAATAGACTCGCCCAGGCCATGGTATTTTGTGGAAGAGCCACACTCAAGGGGCCAAAGAGCCGCATGTGGCTCGCGAGCCGCAGTTTGCCGACCACAGTTCTATCCTAACTGTAATACAGTTTGCACATTAGCCTGCACTTATGTTAACACTCATTCAACTACCACAGAATAGTAAAAGAAATAGTTTCTTCAATCTATATTTCTATTTTAGCTGAAAATTCTATTCATTTACAGAAGACCTCTGGTCTCTTCTTCCCTTCCCATTCCTTTTATAACTTGCTGTTCCATTTACTGCCAGTTTTCTATACTCCATTATGAATCATTCTTATAGTCTTTAAATATACATTTTCCATTCACTTTATGCCTGCTTGTGTCTCTAATCTTTATTAAACACATAGAACTACATACATATAAACTAATATTTTTCAAAAGTCCAAATTTCAACAAATGCATTAATTAGGGTAGGTTTGAATTTTTTTAAATTGAGAATAATCATTTATTCAAAGAATTCTGCCTTGTGGCTCAGTTGGTTGGAGCATTGTCCTGTACACCAGAAGGTGGTGGGTTGGATTCCAGTCAGGGCACATACCCAGGTTGTGGGTTCAATCCCCAGTGAGGAAGTGTGCAGTTGGGAACCAATTTTTGTTTCTCCCTCTCTCTTTCTCTCTCTGAGATCAATTAAAGAAAAATTTTTTTAATCTACAAATAAAAATGACATCCATAATAAGTATGCCTGAATTTGGTTCACCAATAAGGATTTATGCATATCCAACTTTTTAATATAAATTAAGGCATTAAATCCATGATTACCTTTCCCAGTAGACATATAAACAAAACATAAATAGATGGTGTCATTTTTTAAAGTGTGTTTAACAATGGAAAACAGAAGTACAAAGGTCAATTTTGAGTGAGACCCATCTAGTGCTATTTATTCTAAAAAATAATGTCAAAAAAAGAAATGGAAGATGAATCATAGTTAATTACTGAGTTCAACTTAACTGCTTATATATTGATTACATTCTATTGCAGGTACCTGTATAACTGCAAAGATGTTGTATTACGAAGAAACACAGCTGGAAGTCTGGGCTTCTGCATTGTAGGAGGTTATGAAGAATACAATGGGAACAAACCTTTTTTTATCAAATCCATTGTTGAAGGAACACCAGCATATAATGATGGAAGAATTAGGTAACAATAACAACTATTTTAACAAAGAAATTTATATTCAAATATTTTGTTTTATGTATTTTTGTGCATAAAAAAAAGTATGGCCCTTCTTGAAAAAAGGCATGTATTATACCTTTCATATTGGTCAGAAATTAAACACATTTATGTAGCACGCAATTTCTAAGAAATCCAAAATGATTAGTTACTTGGTCCCATATAGCAACTTGCTTATGAATCCCTTCTAAGGCAAGCTGATTTTAGAGAGTTTGCAGAATTTAAAGTGAGGAGGGGAGAAGTGATTTAATTAAAATTGACAGATATAGCAAAAATTAGGACCTCCAATTAAACTTGAATTAACTTCAGCTATGGATCAAAATATTAATCATATACCTTGTTTTATTTTTTTAGATGTGGTGACATTCTTCTTGCTGTCAATGGTAGAAGTACATCAGGAATGATACATGCTTGCTTGGCAAGGATGCTAAAAGAACTTAAAGGGAAAATCACTCTCACTATCGTTTCTTGGCCTGGCACTTTTTTATAGAATTGATGGGTCATAGAAAATCACAAAGTTGAAACAATATATTTATCTTGTCAATTTTTGTATTTAAAGGATACGTTATGAAAATGTGAACTTTAATATCAGCAAAATTATGATCTAATGAAAGCCAATTGCACCTCAGAAAATATAATTCTCAAAACAAACATTACTAATAGTTTTTATTCAGTGTGGAGGATTTTGCATCACTCTACGTTTACGTTTATATTTTTCTATTTAATAAAAAGCTCTTAAACAGCTGAAATGGTTTGTATGCCCTCAAATGAATTCGAATCATAAAATTAAATTAAAAATTTGAGTATTTTAAAAATAACTTACAGCCAAATGATTTTAAAAGTGCATTACTGGAAAATGTTCCTTTCATCAAATGAGAAATAAATATTTTTTAAAATTATAGTTGTCTTTAAGTATGTGATATTAAATTCATTTCTATTATGACTATTTACTCAGAGGATTATAAACTTGTTTGTTTTTTTTCTTAGATTTAATAGGAAATAACTAAAGCTCTTGTCACTTCTTTTTTTATTCACAATATTAAAAAATCTGCATGCTGTTCAACCAATGAGCCTTGGGAAAATCAAGAAAAGCCAAACCAGCCTCATATAGATTGCCATGAGGGAATTCAAAATTGTGATGAGTGTCCCTTGCCTGCCACAAACTACACTTGTTATTTCAGAGGCCTCCCAAATACCATTAGATTCATTCTTTTACATATAAAATTTCCCCAATTTCACCATGAACCCAATTTAGAACACTGAACACCTGCTATCAAAAAGTTGTGGTATCAAAACTGTAGGAGTTCTTTAATATGCTAAGCCACAGTGCCACAGCAGTAATGATAAAAGACTACTCTCAAGACTCAGAGGTGCCCTTTGATGCCTTTTGCAGAGAAACGTGGAGAGACTAATATTTGATTAACTCAAGGAAATGTTGGCCAAGGTGGAACCTTACCTTTATCAGATACTGGTATGTACACAGCTAAACACAGTTCTTTAAATTCCCTGATGAGTGACTCACTCACATACTTTCTTGGATATAAAATCATTGCAATCTTATTTTTTAAATATTATAAAACAAAGATTTTTAACTTAACATGAAAAATTCACTCTTTTATTTTGGGGAAAAAAGCTTTTATACTAACAGAAGACTAAAGGTAAATTTCTTAAACATTTTCCAGAAAAATAAACAAGATTTGTAGTATCTATTTCTGGGACTAATATACACAAAAGGTTATACCATGCCTATTCTGCAGGTGCAGCTTCGGTGCTCTCCTGTTCAGGGGCAGGCTCACTGCCAGCTTCTTTTCCTTCTTTGCTTCTTTTTGATTTTTTGTGCTTGTGTCTCCTGTGACTGTCTCCTTCTTCACTTTCATGGCGACGTCGACTATTACTAAAAAAAATAATAATAATTAAGAACACACGGTTTTTTTAAATTAAGTACACAAGTGATGACAAAAATCAATCCACTTGCCTAAGGTAAATTCTCAATGCTGGGTGTTAAAAGATTTAATCCATTAGCTAGTTTTTGTTGTGGTTTTTTTTTTGGGGGGGTGACTTTTATGCTGAGATTATATTTACATTATAGGCTCATCTTCACCAACATCATCCCAGATTTCCAGGGCCCATATACTTTATTCTGAAAGCCAAATTATAAATGAGAAACTAAAGCACTAAATCAGAAATGCTTTCTAAAGTTGGTTTTAGGTAAGTAATAGGCACTAAAATTTAACATATGTGTGTGCTACTGTTGTTTTTGAGACTACAAGTCCCTGAATTTTCTTCGATTAAACTGCTTTAATAATATTTACTATTCAAGACTGGTTCATATGCCAAATTCCCCCCTCCCAACAAGATAATTGTAATAAGCTCAATTCTCTCATATTCCATGATAATTTTGGCTTACTGGTATTAAATACAGGCTTGTTAGATTTAAAAATCTTTGTTGAAGCATAAAAGGAACCAACTATTTCAACAGATTATTCTTAATCTTCCAATTAGGAATACATATGCTCTACTGGTTATTGGGAAATGTTTGCTCTTACTTTCTGAAGTCAAATCAATTTCTCAACTTCAAAGTGATTCACTATTAAAGAACAGACCTTCGAGATGACTTGTGTCTGGTTTCCTCTTTCTCTCTGTGTCGTCTTTCTCTATGTCTTTCTTCTTTCTCTCGACTTGCTCTATGACGCTCATAGCCTCTTTCTGCATACTCCCTATATCTGTATCGTTCTTCATCACTGAAATTGGAATAGAAACAACTTTTATTAACAACTGGACTGTTCATGTTTCTAAACTGTAAAAGAAGAGATGTGACCCGAGTCCAAAACAGAAGCCCCTACGTTAGCATCTTATAGAGAATAGATGCAAAATGTTTGAACTGAGAGGGAAATAATGCCATTCCCAAATTAGTACTACATCTAATACAAGAACACAAAATATAAAATTGCACATCATGTTATAAGGGACCAGTTTTGTTCTGTGCTTTCATAATTGTTATAAGGTAGAAATTTTATAAAACAATGCTGTTTTTCTTCAAAAAATTGGGAGCTACAACTCATTTACATTTTAATCAGTTTTCTTTTCCTCCTCTTAGAGTTAAAAGCATGTTTGTCTATTTCAGATCTCAAACCAAAATTCTTATATTACTTACAAAAACTTGGGCACACAGGATTCTAAAAATATCTGGCTAACAATGACTACAGAGTAGAAAGTAGATAAAGGTTCTTCAACTACGTAAAGAGTATATTCATCTAATAAAGAGGTATACCAATGAAGAACAGCCCTAGCCAGTGGCTCAGTTGGGTGGAGACTCATGCCATAAACTGAAAGGTCACGGGTTCAATTCCTGGTCAGGGCACATACCCAGGTTGTGGGTTTGATCCCGTCAGGGTGCATATGGGAAGCAACTTCTACAATATCCACACAAAATGCAAGCAAAAAGCTGCTTGTAGACATACTTGCATTCTGACATCCCAATTACTTAATACTACATATGTGTGTGGTGAGAAGAAGAGATTCACATGGTTAACTTCAAATGTATAAACTTAAAGCTGCACCTCCATTTTCTGACTCTGGATAGAATGAACTGGTAAAACTGAGACTGATGGCTAGTCTTACTTTACCTCCCTAGAGCAGTCTTCTCTTCATGTCCCTTCACTCACATTCTTCTCTTCTCTTCTCTCCATCTTTCTCCTAATCCTTGAAGTCTTTTTTCTTTTTCTTTGTTCAGCATAGAAGTCAATACTTTCCACAACCTAGTATCAGTAAACTCACTTAGAAGGAATAAAAATATCTCCTAGAGCTCTGTGTGCTAAAGAGCCTTGGTTTCTAGAAATATATACAAATTATTAAATTAATGTTTAAAGAATCAAGGAGTTGAGTGATGTGAGTAGGAGCAATAGGAGACAGAATAAGGTGAACATATAAACCACATAAAAGAACAAATCTGCCTGTGGTTTCTTAGCAAAAGTAATGAGTCTGTCTGTAGTGCTATGTCTAATGCAAGAGATATTGCTGACCAAGCTGTTATTGCTTCCATACATTACATTTTTAAACCATTTTATTTATTTCATCTTTATTGTTGCAAGTATTACATATGTCCTCCTTTTCCCCCCATTAACCTCCTCCAGGCCACCCCTGCCCCAAACAAGTGTATGTATGTGTATGTATATATATATATATATATATATATATATATATATATATATTTTTTTTTTTTTTTTTCCTAACCATAAATATGCACTTTATATTTGGAAAGTGGAAGCATGTCACCTAAAAGGCAATGTGCCATGACAGATAGTGTAGAGTAGTGGGATGAGTGCAAGCAGAGTAGGCCCAGGATCACATCCTGATTCTACTACTTACTAAATGTGTGGCCTAGGGTAAGTTAACCAACCTCCCTAGGCATCCATCTGTTTTCTCATCTGTAAAATTGGCAACAATCTCTTTCAAGGTTGTTATAGAACTGACAATAGCATTTGTAAGTGCTTGGTACAAGAGAAGGCCCTCAATAAATGGCGGCTGATACACAGGCTCACCATCTTCAGTAAATTTAATGCTAAATTTTTCAGAAGTAGAACCTTTTTTTGTAAAGGTGACCGATCCTGTACTAATTATTTTTTCTGAAGCAGAATAATTAGCCCACACCAGGACAAATGAATATGGTAGTTAAATATTATCCTCTTTTAAAATGAGGCTGTCTTTGTAATGATTCCAACTGGATTTACATTAAAACAGAGTCAATTATCTCATAATTTGTCATCTGTAACCTTCTCACCCTAACACCAATTCTTGACAGCTTTGAGGCCTTTTAAGATTCGGAAGGCAGCCATATGATGGGAAACTTTCTACAGATGATAAAAGATTTGGTCTCATACATGAAATATAAAGATCCCTTCTTCTAGTCCCTTCTTTGATAAGCAGCTGCTGCACAAGTTTTTCTGGGTCTGGAAATCATTAGAGTTCATTCAAATACCCTTGAACGAACAGACTTCATTCCAGCCCACAATTAAGTGGCCTAAAGACCAGATGTTGAAACTGGTCTGTAATTTTCAAACCAATGACCCTGTAATTTGTGACACAACACATACTACATGGCATATCACTAAAATGTCTTTAAAAAAAAAAAAGGTGGGGGGGCGGGTCTTTACTTATACTTCACTTGGATTTTCCAGAGAACACTTTAGTCCTGGGATAATTCAGAACAACACAAAATTCCTCCACCTTTTGCCTTGAACTTTTAGTCAGAGTTAGGTAAACACTGACTTCTGATGCCCTAAAGCAGTGGTCAGCAAACTCATTAGTCAACAGAGCCAAATATCAACAGTACAACGATTGAAATTTCTTTTGAGAGGCAAATTTTTTAAACTTAAACTTCTTCTAACACCACTTCTTCAAAATAGACTCGCCCAGGCCGTGGTATTTTGTGGAAGAGCCACACTCAAGGGGCCAAAGAGCCTCATGTGGCTCACAAGCCGCGGTTTGCCGACCACTGCCCTAAAGCATAGCAACCTGAAAATTAGATGTGGTTTAATGATTAACACTTTAGTTTCAATAAAAATTAAGTAATGCTTGTATTTAAAATTTAATCAGATAATTTAGCCTCAAATATTCTATAAACTGTATTATTTATGTTTACTCAAAGAAAACTTACAAGCCATTTCTTTTAGTCTTCTTTCCTATCAAGTTTTGCATTAAGCTCCTTAAACTTGTAAGTATGGACATTCTAGAGATAACAGTGCTATCTCAAGTATTTTAATGACATTAGAAACTATTCAACTTTCTGGAAAGTAATGCTCTTGAACTTAACAGAATCATGCTGACCTATGTGGCTCAAGTTAACAGTACATGTCCCACCACAGAAACACAAAACACACACTCACACACAAACACATATGTATCATACCTTTACTTATTTAAAATTTTATCAGGTGCCTACAAAGCATAAGTCATATTATTAGGAACTACAGAAAGGAAAAAGATTAATATATCCTGTTCAGTTTCTTATTGTACACTGCTTTAAGTAAAGTTTTAAACTACTAACCAGTCCTAGTCACCTTAACTTATATGGTTAAATAAAAAAGGGCAGTGTATGAATAATTCTGTATCCTCAGCACAAAGCTCTGTGCCTGGTACATAAGAGGGACTCAGAAAATGTCAATCGCATAAATGAAAAAATGAATCACCACTCTCCCTTCTGCCCCCCCCCCCCCGCCACTAAAAAAGGGGGGGAAATCAAGTGCACAGGGAGTAATAAGGAAAATGAGAAAATTTTTAAACTACCTAATTTCAAGACTATAGAGGATTTTAAGTGCCTTCTCAATCACATTTTGAGAGTATGGCTCTACCATTGTCTTATGTTTCTTTACGCTTCCATTTCCTCACCTGATAAGTAGAAATTTAGACTAGATAATCCCCAAGGATCTTTTGGATTAAGAAGTATGTAATTAGACTAGAGGACTGGTGCATGAAATTCGTGTACGGGGGGGGGGGGGGTGCGGAGGGGGTAAGAGAGGTGTCCCTCAGCCCAGCCTGCACCCTCTCCAATCTGGGACACCCCTCTCACAATCCAGGACTGCTGGCTCCCAACTGCCCTCCCGTGCAGGCCTGGTCACCCCCAACTGCCCTCCCCTGCAGGCCTAGGTACCCCCAACTATCCTCCCCTGCAGGCCTTGTCCCCCCCCCCAACTTCCCTCCCCTGCAGCCTTGGTCCCCCCCAACTGCCCTCCCCTGCAGCCCTGCCCCCCCCAACTGCCCTCCCCTGCAGCCATGGTCCCCCCAATTGCCCTCCCCTGCAGCCCTGCCACCCCCCAACTGCCCTCCCCTGGAGGCCTGGTCCCCCCAACTGCCCTCCTCTAGAGGCCTGGTCACCCCCAACTGCCCTCCCCTGCAGGCCTTGTCCCCTCTCCCCCAGCTGCCCTCCACTACAGGCCTGGTTCCCCCAAACTGCCCTCCCCTGGAGGCCCGGTCCCCCCAACTGCCCTCCCCTGCTGACCTGGTCTCCCCCAACTTCCCTCCTCTGCTGGCCCGGTCACCCCTAACTGCCCTCCCTGCTGGCCTGATCACCCACAACTGCCCTCCCATGCAGGCCTGGTCCCCCCCAACTGCCCTCCCCTGCAGGCCTGGGTCCCCCCCCCCCAACTGCCCTCCCTTGCTGGCCTGGTCTCCCGCAACTGCCCTCCCCTGCCAGCCTGGTCACCCCCAACTACCATTCTCTGAAACTTTAATTTCTACATGAATTGGATTGAATTGTGTTGCTCCCTTCCTCCCAAAAATTTGTTCAACTATGTATTTACAATTTTTAAGTGGAAAAACAAACAAACAAACATTTTATGCCCTAGCTGGTTTGGCTCAGTAGATAGAGCGTCAGCCTGCGAACTGAAAGGTCCCAGGTTTGATTCCGATTAAGGGCACATGCCCAGGTTGTGGGCTCAATCCCCAGTGGGGGACTTGCAGGAGGCAGCCGATCCATGAATCTCTCCCATCGTCAATGTTTCTATCTCTCCCTCCCTCTTCCTTCCTATCTAAAATCAATAAAAATATATTTAAAAAAAAAGAAAAAAAAATTTTAGATGGCAAGATATGTGAGGGGGTACAAAGTTTTCAAAATTCTTTTAAGAGAGAACAAACAAATTTGAAGACTATTGCTTTAGGTAATGAGAATCCCTATGAATTAAATAGCCTTGATGCTTTTAAAATTGTTATCCTAAATACTCTTCGAGCAATGCTTTCTGAACTAAATCGGATTTTCCATCCTACAATCAAATACAAATTGTCAAGTACACATTAAATATATGTATACAAACTCCAGCACACTCAACAAACCTGTTGAAAACACTTGGTGTAGGACTATGATCACGCTCTCGCTCCCTCTCTCTGGTGCGCTCTCTTTCTCTGTCTCGATCACGATCTCTATCTCGGTCTCTGTCTCTGTCTCGGTCTCTGTCTCGGTCTTTCTCTCTTCTTGAGTAATAGTCCCATTGCTTGCTGGTGTCCACAAGACTAGGCCATGAAGGAGCAGAACCAGGAAGGTGGGGAAAGGCAACTAAAGAAAAAACACACAAAAAACAAAACATAAAGATTAAAAACAAGAGTTTTGGTACTTAAAAAACAAGAGAAAAAATAAAAAGTACTAGAAAATAAAGACAAAACTCCCACCAAAAGTGCTTCATTAGATTATAATGCAAACTTATTTTATAACTAGAAAAGATAAATGACATAGCGTGAATACCCTGATTGGGGGAATATAAAGAAACCTTAAAGACTTAACATAATCATTTTGCAAGGTGAACAGGAACCAGAAATAGATACACCACAAAATTCCCCTTATCAAAAATGTAAACTAGAATAAATTAGGACATCTTCAAAGTATTGAGAGAAAATGGTAGTCAATCTAGGAACATGTAGTCAACAAATCATATTTTAAAAATAAGAAAAAAACAAAGGCATTCATAGATAAACAAAAAGAACAAAGGTTATAATCAACAGAGTTCACCAAAAGATAGATGTACAACGCATTTTAAGAGTAAACACACACACACACAAAAGAATGTATAATTTCAAAACAATATAGGGAAAAACAGAATATTTTAAAATCTGCCAATTCAAAAAGATTTGGAAAATACAAGGGTTGGGTAGACAAGTTTATTAGCTCAACAATCAGCATAATATAAAAGGCACTGACTTCATCAGTTATATAACAGATTTTTGATTTGTACTTTAAATAATTCCTATTATATTCTGAATATAAGACATAAAAACATAAAATGGTTAATAGCAAAGGAAAAAATAAAAAAATATTAAATGTTCAATTCCCGGTCGGGCACATGCACAGATTGTGGGCTCAGTCCCCAGAGTGGGGAGTGCATCAATGATTCTCTGTCATCACTGATGTTTCTATCTCTCTCCCTCTCCCTTCCCAAAATCAATAAAAATATTAAAAAAAAAAAAAAGAGAGAGAGAGAGATGCAAACTGTCTTGGAGGGAAATTTAATCTTTAAAAAAAACTACATCAGAAAAGATGGTGCATAATCCATGGTCACATACAACAGTGTGCTAAAGGTGGGCAGGGAACAGGTTGGGCAAAAAAAGGGGAAAATGAGGGACATTTGTAGTACTGTCAATAATGAAAGTAAACTTAAAAAAAAGAAAATATGAAAAATTAATATGATAAGAACTTAGAAAAGCACAGAATAATCTAACAGAAGGGAGATAATAAAAAGTCAAAATCAAATAAACAGAAAACTACCACACAATTAAAAAAGCAGAGAGTTGGTTTTTGAATACTAGACAAATAAAACACAACAATCTCTGACAAGATTACAAAAAAGAGGCCACATAAACAATATTAGAACCAAAAAGGGACCACAACTACAGATCCTGCAGAGATTAAACAATACATAAACTATTATACACTTGATACCAACACATTTATAAACTTAGCTCAGTCTACTTCTTAAAAATAAATTACCAAAGAAAAGTGACTCAAGAATAAAAAGAAATCTTAATCATCCTATAACTATTAAAGGTATTAAATCAGTAATTTAAAACCTTCCCACAAAACCAGATTGTCTTACAGCTGAGTTTTTATGAGCTTATACAGTACCATTCTAATACTACACAAACTTCCAGAGAAAAGGCAAAAAAGACCATTCTCTAACTTTTCCCACGTGGCTTGTATAGCCTCAATACCAAAACCAGTTAAGGATAGTACAAATAAAGGAAAATCACAGGCCAATCTTACATATAAACTTAGATGTCAAAATCCTAGACAAATCAGTTTTTTAAAGTAGTTAATCATGACGAAGTTAGATGTATGTCAGCAAATAAACAGTGCCTATTAAAAAATATTATAAATCTGCCACATTAATAGACTAAAGAAAAACAGTATGATCATCTCAGAAAGCAGCTGATAAAAATCAATATTCATATAGTTCAAAAGCACTTGGAAAATTAGAAGAAATTTTCCATAATCTGATGTAGGGTTCTATCAAAAACTTAACAGTAAAGTAGTAAAAATTATAAAAGTGTAAAAAAAAAAAGATGTAAGAACTCCACTTTCAATACTTCATTATATTGAGGTCTTAGAATGTAAGATGGGGCGGGGGGGTGGGGGACAAAATCATTACCTGCTGATATTATTGTCTGAAGAGACTTGACAAATTATAGTGAGAGTTCAATAGGTAAATGGCTACATGATCAACATATGTATCTTTTTTTATTTATGTATATATCTGTATTTGCATAGAAATATACATAAATAAAACAAAAACCAATTCTATTTCTAAATATAGGCAAACAGAACACGCGGTTCAAATGAATATATCATTTACAACAACAAAAGCATTAGGTGCCTATATCTAAATCTAACTGAAAAAATGCAAGTGTATAGAGATAATTATGTAACTGAAACACATTAAAAAGCATCTCTTTAAATGAAGAGTGAGTCCTTGTTCATAGGTGAAATCATGTTGTAAGGCATGAATTCCACACAAACTGATCTAGAGCATCAACTGAATTCCAATACTATGGTATGAGAGCAATGACTCCAGAGCCAGGCTGCATGGTTTCAAATCGTGACTCTGTCACTTACTGTGGAAAGTGGGAAAAGTACTTAATCTGGCTGTTCTTCAATTTCCTCCTCCATAAAGTGAAAATAATAACAGTATGCTTACTTTGTAAGGCTGTCAGGATTACATTAGTTAACAGTGTCATATAATAAGCATAATATATTTGCCAGTTATTAATCAAAATTTCAAAAGCTTTTCATGAAACTTGTAAAACTGATTCTAAAATGAATATGCAAGAACAATGGCTCAAGAATACTTCTGAAGCTGAATAAGGTACATTTTGCTGAATGAGACAGCAGAGCTACTATAAAATTTACATGTAAGATAGTGTGGCATTATTAGCACAAGATAGTAGTTAAATAAATCAAATGAATAGTCAAGAAAGCAAATAAACAGATTCAAGCATACATGAAACTGGATACATGAATGGAGGTGACACTATAGATCCCTCAAGAAGGATAGACTTATTCAACAAATTGCACTCGGACAATTATACCTTTACTCTATAACATAGGCAAAAATTCATTTTCTAGATGGGTTATGGATGTACACATGAAAAACAAAATTTGAAAACTTTTAAGGGATCCCTAGCCAGTATTGCTTAGTGGGTAAAGCGTCAGCCTGCAGACCAAAGAGTCTTGGGTTTGATTCCTGGTCAAGGGCATGTACCTTGGTTGCAGGTTCAATCCCCAGCCCCAGTCGGGGGTGTGTATGGGAGGCAACCAATCAGTGTGTGTCTCTCAAGGTGATGTTTCTCTATCTCCCTCCCACCACCTCCCACCCCCACCTCTAAAACAAAAACAAAAACAAAACAAAACAAAAAAAAACACAGGAAAAATATCCCCAGGTAAGGATAAAAAAAAAACACAAAAACTTTGGGGGGAAAATATGCATTGGAAAATATTTTTTTAATATACTCAAGGTTGAGAAAGTCAAAATCCAAATATGAACCCACAATTAAAATGTAGTATGACTTTACATAGTTGATGAAGTGTATGACAATAATTTTAATATATTTGCCATTGGAATGTTCTCCTTTGAGTGGTTTATTATAATTATATCTATAATACACAATGTTTGCACAGTCATAATAATGTAAATAAGGTTACTGTTTAGTTTTTAGAATAAAAAACGTGCCAGAGGACAGATAATTTTGGTTGCAGGACAAAATATAAATGTTGTAAGTACAAGTACAGCTGGCCAAAGTTGGAAAGCAGGGGGGGAAGAGGTAAAGGCTTAGAAAGATGAACAGTTGTGATTGATGGTATAAGAAAAAGAGGGTAGGTATATAAATAAAAAAAGGAACCAAAATGATGTTAAAATTTCCCTGATGGGAAAAGGAGATAGTAAACAAGATACACATGTATCATAGTAGAAAGATAACACATGATATCTGAAGTTATATAAATAAGAAATAGGTGATATTATGTAGAAATGCCATGCAGACTATCAGAACTAAAAACCATTAAAAGTGCTTATGTTCTTCCATATTCCTTCAAAAAAATTAAACTAGGTCTTATTTTATAAGCACAATCTCCATTCCAAAGCTTTGTTTGACAGGATAAAGAAACGCCTAACTTTCTTGTATTTAATTTTTACAATGTTTTATAATTATTATTACTGAAAAAGTCCTTTATTTTTTTAAAAAAAGTCTCAGAGAAGAGTTAGGGGTGGTAAACAGTGAGCATAAAATGCTTGCTTTAGGGATTAAAATTATGCATGTAATACTTTGAGAAAAAGTAAAATCCTATATAATAAAAGCATAGTATGCAAATTGTCCCCTTGACTAGGATTTTGTCCAGAAGTCTGAAGGGGGGGTGGGGGTGGGGGGGGGGGCGGGGAACAGCCAAGGGAAGGGAGGGAGGCCCCAGCCAGCAGCTGGGCAGCTGTTAGGGACCCTACCAGTGCATGAATTTCATACACTGGGCCTCTAGTATTTAATAAGCATTTTTTTTTAAATGAAATCTTCCACAAAGAAACTGTGCATGTAATCTCAAGAATAAAGACTTATTCTTTCTGATATGAGCTATTCCTCATGTTCACTTGTATTGCAAAACATACACAAGGAATTTAGTCACAAAGCACAAAATGACAGGTGCTATAAGAGGTAAAAATTTTAATTAATTTAATAGGTAATGCTTATCAAATACATATTACAGGTACTGTGCTCAGCACTTTATGTTCAAACTTCATTTTGCAGATGAGGAAAATGACTTACGTTATTTAACTTATCCAAAGTTAGTTACTAAGATAAGTTGGACCCAGGACTCAAACCCAGGCTATCTACAATTATGCTACACTGCCTAACAGTGTAGAAAAGGGAAGGAACTTGGAGCTTGTGGGAGATGGTAGGGATAATCATAAATAAAACAGCTAATATTTGAGTGTTTATTAAATGGCAGGACTAAGGTGCTTTAATGTATTCTCAGTGAATTTCATCTTATGGGAAAATTTTGCTCTCCATTTCATGGTTGAAGACTTACAAAAGACACATGAACAAAGATTTCAACCCAATGAGTATGACTTCCTGGGAACTCATTTAAAAAAAAAAGTGGTATAATCAATGAAACAAGTCAGTCAACAGAAAGACTACCTTTTTGTTGTTGTCCTCACCAGAAGATATTTTTTCCACTGATTTTCAGAGAGAGTGGAAGGGAAGGGGAGAGACAGAGATAGAGAAACCTCCCACATGCACCCCGACTGGGGCCAGCGATGGAGCCTACAACCCAAGTATGCGTCCTTGACTGGAATCAAACCCAAGACCCTTTGGTCTGTGGGTCGACACTGTACCAGGGGTCCTCAAACTACGGCCCGCGGGCCACATGCGGCCTGCCGAGGACATTTATCCGGCCCGCCGGGTGCCGCTGCCTGTCCTGCTTAGCAGCCGACTCGTCCCGGGCCCGCAGTGCGCATAGGAATTTGTTCATAGTTGTTTTTTTAAACTATAGTCTGGCCCTCCAACTGTCTGAGGGACAGTGAACTGGCCCCCTGTTTAAAAAGTTTGAGGACCCTTGCTTGAGCCAAACTGGCCAGGGCAACAGAAAGGCTACTTTTTGATATGAATGAATGGCATATGTGGCTTTGAACAAGGTGGGTCTGAAGGACAGTACAACCCTCTGATACAGATATCTAAAGGGTAACTATAAGTATATGACTGATACTTATAGCAAACCTATCACCAAGACTTACAAATTCTACTGTATAAGACTTTGAACTATTCAATTCCCTCCATTCCCTAATGGTACTATCTAAAAAGAGGACACCATAATTTCTTCCCATTTCCCTAATGGTACTACCTAAAAAGAGGACACCATAATTTCTTCCCATGGATGACAGTCGTGTACCATTTAACGACAGAGATACGTTCTACAAAATACATTATTAGGCAATTTCTTTGTACAAACATCAGAGTGTACTTACACAAATTTGGATGGTACAGCCTACTACACACCTAGGCTATCTGGTATAGCCTACTAATCCTATGCTACAAGCCTGTACAGCAAGCATGTCAAACTCACGGGCCACAGGCCGTATGCAGTGCGACCCAGCCAATATAACAGTATGTAAGAAATATCTTAATAAAAATGTCATAACTTAATTTTTACAATATCCTGTTATACATAATTATTAATAACGAACTACAACATTTGCTAATGACTGATCACTATAATCGTGGTGCATTCATTTCCCTTACACGCCTTACACACAGGCGCAACATTTCTCTCCACTAATACTAAGCAGCGAGTATTTTAGCAGCTGATTGCCATGTCATTAGTCTTACACTGACTTGTTTAGTGTGCACAACAGGAAATATTTCACTTTCAGAGAACAAGAAAAATAGGTTTATTCGCATTACAGTTGTGCAGTTATTCAGTGTCTGTTAAGTTAATGTTCAAGAAAAAATATTAATTTTTATTAAAATGTTCTATTATTTTAATGATTACTCATTTATATTTCAGCCCTTTGTATTCAGCATGTCTCTACTGAAATAAACCTATGTTTCTATGAAAATTGAAGTTTTGTTTTTTTTTTGTGGCCCACATAAACTTAAACCTTATTTGGCCCGTGTTAGCCTTTGAATTTGACATGCTTGCTGTTCAGCAAGTTACTGTACAAAACAACACAAGGTTACATCAAGCACAAGAGAAAATTAAGCAATCAAGAGATGCAGTAAGCATGAGGTGTATGAGGCTGGCAGAACATGCCATACTGTATTATAGCAAACTTTTTCTTCTAAGTAGAAAGAGCACACTGTAAAAATAATGATAAAAAGTATAGCATATTAAATACATAAACTAGTAACATAATCCTTCATTATCAAATATCATGTACTGTACATAACTGTATGTGCTATACTTTTATACGAATGGCAACACAGTAGGTGCACTTATAACAGCATCACCAGAAACATGTGAGTAATGCATTACAACAGTTATGACGTGACTAGGTGATGGGAATTTTTTAGCTCCGTTATAATCTTACAAAGGGCGGATGCACAAAATTCATGCAAGGGACTTGACCCCGGCCACCCCCCTCCCCCGGAGGGCCTCTGCCACGCCACACCCCACCTCGCGGCTTTGTCCAGAAGGACATCTGGTCTAATTAGCATATTATGCTTTTATTATTATAGATGGGACACAGTCATATATATGGTCTGGTCCATCACTGACAGACGTGTCCTTATGCAGCACTTGACTGTACTCCAACAGCTTCTTGTTCTCCCAATCAAGCAGGCATCTCAGCTATTCTACCACCCACAATTTCCTCACAATAGGTAGCCAAAATGGACCTTTACCAATGTAAATCTAGCCATTTCAGAACTCACCATAATACTAAACTGCTCCTCACAGCTCTCTGAATCAGGCTGAAACCATACAGCAGGACTACAAGGGCCTGCATGTTCTTTTCTTATCTTTAGGCATTCACCATTCATTCTTTACACTCCAGCCACACCACACTTCTTTCAGTTCATACACCAGCACAGCTGGTGTGGCTCAGCAGTTGAGTGTCGACCCATGAACCAAGAGGTCACTATTCACTGTTCAATTCCTGGTCAGGGTGCATGCCTGGGTTGCGGGCTTGATCCCTGGAGGAGGTGGGGGGGTAGGGGGGCGTGCAGGAGGCAGCTATCAATATTTTTCTCTCATCATTTATGTTTCTGGCTCCCTCTCCCTTCCTCTCTCTGAAGTCAATAAAAATATTTTTTAAAAAAAGCCCACCACATTCTCACTACCATGTCTTTGAACATGCATTGAATCCAAGTTACATCATCTATAGCTCCACCCCTCTAGAGTGGGAGACCCCTTGCACTATGTTCCCATGACACCCTCTTCTATCACCTGCTATTTCCTCACTAGCCTATAAATTCGATAAGGGCAAACTTAGGTCTAGGTCTAGTTTACTGTATCTCTAAAACCTAGTACACTGCACAGCACTTTTAAAAGTGGTATCAGCTCTTAGAATGAATAAAGTTAAGAGTGAACATAATTGAGGACCTTGCCAAATGATCTAGAAGAAAAGATGAACCACTGATGAGGAAATATCAGAACAAGGCTAGTGGGATACTACAAGTCAAATACCAGAAAGATTTTGGACAATGAAGACAATTTGGTAAAAAATCCTAAATCCTTTTAGGAAAAGACATGGTATAAATATCCCCTGTTGTGTCACCATTAATTAATTATAAAAAGTATAGTCAATAAAGAAAAATTATTCTGTTAAGAAACCATAAATGTAAGACTTACTCCTTTAGTTAATATTTTTTAATTGTTCTGTAAAATAGTATTTTAAACCATGGAAGTATGATTTTATTGCTATAAAAATATTTTAAGTCCTTTAATGATTCAAATTGAATGTGGTAACTAAAAACACTTACCATTGCCATATGGAAAAGCACGTGCAGAACGACTATCATAACCAGAGGAATGTCCACTGTTGAAGAAAAAATGTATTTTTATGTGTTCAAATAAGTTCTAAATTTTAATAGTTTGGTACAAAACAAAGGCAGAATTATGACTTCTTTAACAACAATAAGCTTTAAGTCTATAATTTAAATTTTAATAGTAAAAACACAGGATTTTTAACCTCCAAATATATTAAACCTAATACCCAGTTGTAAAGAAAAATATAGCTTACTAGTATAACATGAATAATCCAATGAATTCATCTTAACTCACAAGATAACAGAAACTTTGAGGCTAACAATATTTAAAACTTAATTAAAATTTAGTCTTAAGCCCTAGCTGGTTTGGCTCAGTGGATAGAGCGTGAGCCTGCGGACTGAAAGGTCCCAGGTTCGATTCCAATCAAGGGCACATGCCTGGGTTGCAGGCTCGATCCTCAGTAGGGGGCGTGCAGGAGGCAGCCAATTGATGATTCTCTCACATCATTGATGTTTCTATCTCTCCCTCTCCCTTCCTCTCTGAAATCAATAAAAATATATATTTTTTAAAAATTTAGTCTTAAAAAAATTGGTCTGTTATCAATCAGAAATTCAGCTCTACTGACAGGATCAACAAATAATACTTAACATTTTGATTGAGAAAACAAATATATATTTAAGAAGGACTTAATAATAAAATTAAAATCTTTATGTTCTCACAAGTCACACTTCACTGAGTTTTATCATGTTCTTTGAAAATCATATGCATGGTTTTAATGCTATTGATATAATACGGTTCTCACAATTTTTGTCTTCTTATATCATTTAAATAACTTTTTCAGAAATACACTAATTTTGTAGAGTTTATTTGCCAATTAAGCAGAAGTAATTATAGCCACCATTAGTGGTTTCTATCTGTCAAGAATTATGTTGATGCTTTATATTCACTATCTGTTTTAATCTTCACAATTCTATCAACCCCACTTGGTAAAAGAAGAAACTAAGTCTCAAAGAGTAGTCATAAACTTTGCATAGCAACACAAAACTGGTAAATTATGAAGGCAAAATGAGAACCAGTTCTTTTTTATTCCAAAGCCTCTGTTGTTAAACACCATATTGCCATCCATGAGGTAAAAATTATTTAGCACAGCATTCCAACTAACAAAAACCATAAATGCAGGGTATAAAAATAAGGGTTTTCTCATACAGAATGGATCCAATCCTCCATTGTGGAAGCTGAGTTGCAGCAGGGTAGCAAGGAATAAGTCAGCTTTTCTTTATTATGGTCCCTGATAACAGTTGTCCTTACCCAATCCTAAAACAGACATGCTTTATTCATGATTACCAGTCACCTTTTTGTATTTTCCACAAAGTTGACTACTGTCAATTTTCAAAATCAAATTAGGAGTTTCTTTAATCAGTGTGTCATAAATCAAGGGAAGATATTTCAAAATACTATCATTTAGTTTTCTTTGTGTTTTGTTATTGGGCTATATAGGTCCAAGTCTTATATCAAAGTAACTAACATAGATCTAGACTTACTCATTAAAAGGCAGGTACTACTGTTTATGAAATCAAATCTTTGAAAATATTACCAAAATATGTATGATTCTTCTGTCAAAAGCCTATCAATGGTAAAAATTTTACAGTATACACAATTATTTACCTTTCTATTGTTGGTATAAGAGATGGAGGTGGAGCACCTGGTGGAGGAGGAAAACCTGAAACAATCAATCATAAGAAAAAAAAGTTAAGAGAGTGTATATTTAATGGCAAGAGAGAAACAAAGTTGCTACATATCACTAAATTTTTCTGGGGACATAACATGCTTCTCTATGTTATAATGGACAGAAAAAAATGGAGCGTAAGCTTATAAACAGGTATTAGAATAATAAAATTTTAAATGAACAGTCTTGTCTAATACATAGAGCACAAATTGGGAGTCAGGACACTCGGTCTTATTTTCAGCACCACACACAGCCCATTTTGTGAGTATGAGAAAGTTAATTTCAATGCCTTACCTTTTCCATATATAAAACAGTAGTGTTGCCACCAGATATATTATACTTAAAAGTATTTTAGTAGAAAAGCAAATAAAATAACATTTACCTCTTTTAAAAATTTTTTTGAGTTTTAGATGTGTAGAAATTTTCTTAAAATGTGTAACATATAAATAAAATCTTACCAGTAGATATAATAACTGCTTAAGGCTGAGAATATCCATCATAAAATGTTTTAATAGCACAACCCTAAAAAACTATTTTACAAATAAAGGCACATAATTATAGTTTTGCATTAGTCTGGAAAGAAAATAATTTGCACCTTGATATTATGAGGTCTGCATTCTCAATAATTCACAATACCTAAATGTAATACCATGGAATGTGGCTAAATGGGACCTTTAACAGTTAATCTATTCTACACTTTCCAATTCAAATAGGCAAAAAGAATCCCAACAAAGACTAAGATTCTACAACTTATGATACCAATTGCTTCCTAGTTTTAACAACTCTCACTACTGGGAAATGCATTAAAGTATATTATTTAAATTTCTCACACTGCAATACATATGCTATCCTGAATGAGGGCAAGAAACAATCCATTGTCATATTCTCTAACACCTTCTACATATTAAAAACATTTCCACTAGACCTCCTTTTTAGTATTCTAAGTAAAAATAAATCCCAGTTCTCTTAACCCTTCTCAAAAGTCCAATTAAATCAGTTTTGGCCCTTTTACAAGCTGTTTCAAATTCACCATGCTCATCTTCCCTGTATCCAGTTTTGGGATTTATAAATCCTCTACTGAACATCTTAGAAGTATACAGTTTAGCAATTACCACATTAGTACTCAAGAGTCCACAATCCTGCTTTATACAGTTTTTAAAATCACATTTCTTTTTAAACTAAAAAGACACACCAATGATTCCTTTATGACTTCTCCTAGTAAGTCTTTTTTAGCTACATTCATAGACAGTCAATGACTATCTCATATCTAAATATGTATACTCACCTATGCTATCTAAACTCCACTGTTTCTGTTTATCAAGGTCATTTTGATCTTAGACCCACCCTTCCAAGAACTTTCACTTCTCATTATCTTTATGCTCCTTGGCTTTTAATGCTGAACTAAGTTAACACACTTGCTGCCACATTTGTATCACACTACCATAAAACCCTAAAAATTTTTTTTAAATAACACTGGGCCACACATAACTATTGATCATACCATTATAACAATGAACAATTTAACCACTCAGAGAACAACCATCTGTCCAGTTATCAATCTACCTAACAGTGTGGCTCAGAACATATATTCTCATAATACTGAGTTATGCCAGCAGGGTAAAAAAAAAAATCAGAAACCATAATTAAGTCAAGATAAATGATCTTTCTTGTCTCTTACAGTCACTTTATCATATAAAAAAATTCCTTGGTATTTTTAATAAAAATTTTATTTTTTTATCCTATACTCAGTTCTCTTCAACCAATTGACATGGTGAGAATTTTCTCAGAATCTCTATTTCTACAGAGATGGGTAAGACAGGTATAAGAAAACTAATTATCTTAAAACTGGAATGAAGCAAAGGCAGAGCTGAAAATAGGACCTTGAAATCCCAATAGCCTATTCCATATTCTAATCGTATCAACACTGTCCCTCCTGTAACTATAGGCTTGAAATTTCATGTTTATTAACAATGATGGAGAAAACATGGAAAAAGTTTTACCTGGAGGTGGTACAGTTATTGGAATACCTAAAAAACAAGTGATGAAATTTAATATAGTAACTGGATTTTATAATCTGTAATGTATTTATGCCATCACCAAAAAACACCTTTGAATTAAAACCCCTCGCCTCATTATCCTGGCTTATTCACTCAAGAGAAGCATTCTATTTTCTTGCAGAGGACCAACAATTCGAGTATAACATCTGACTTCCTGATGAAAAACCCAGTCTAACAACTTGATAACAGGTTTCCCCCACAAGTTGTAATCACAAAGTTAGACAACAGTTAAAAAAAAGCACACTTGTGCATACACAAATATCCAACTCTATGAAAATAACACTAAGTTTGATCAACATATGATCTTGTTATTTTAACATTTTAATAGGGAAATTGATCAATGGGCTCTTTAATGCTGTAGATACTGCAAGGTTACTCTGAAGATGATGGGTATTCACTTAGTAAAGCTAAGTGGGACATTCAAGTGTTGATTTGTATTGTTTTTAATGCTGTTGAAAGGAGGGGTGGGAGGTTACTTCCCTTGATTTGTGGGAGTAGAGAAAGGGGGATAGCCAATTCATATATATATATACACCCACAGGGCATGTTAATGTAGACAATTTACTTCTACAGGAGTCAGAAAATATTAATTTGAGTGACTCTCATTCATTTGCACACATTATAAACTTTAAGAAATTTTCAACTATGTACAGACATTCTAAGTTTATACTAGTCAAATGTGCCCTTAAATCCTAATGTAAAACTTATGCGGCATGCACACTGTAACTACTTTTTGTTTGAAGAAAAATAGCATTACTAAGTAGAAAAATAGAAAAAAATTATTTCATAAAAATTTTATACCATAACTTCAACAGAGCCAAAATGGTTTACTAAATCTAAATCCTATCTTATCAAAATTAGTCCAAAGAGGAAAAATAATTATTTCATTAACTAAATGCATGGGGAAAAATAATGAAAAGAGAATCACTTTCAAAAGTTTTCTTGTCAATGGAAAATCTGCTAATAATTTATTTTAAAACTTTCTCTAAGTTTTACCAGAATAGGTTTATATAAAAAGATCTTAAGGCAGCAAGTAGCCTAAAAATGGAGAATGCCCACCTGATTTAACCACCATGAAATAAAGAGTATGATAAACTTATCAAACCAACAGGACTCAAAAAGATATGTAAAGCAGCTATCATCTTTCAAAAATCATTATGCCTTCATAAGTCTACATAAACTGATCTACACTTAAAGGCGATTCTCATCCATCCCTGTGGTTATCTTGCTGCTTTCTAAATTACTAAGCTAAAAGAATCCAGCAAACAATACAAGCCAGCAGAATCCCAGACACCTAACTAAATGGGTAAAGTA
The DNA here is from genome assembly GCF_963455305.1 of Plecotus auritus. NCBI lineage: Eukaryota > Metazoa > Chordata > Mammalia > Chiroptera > Vespertilionidae > Plecotus > Plecotus auritus. The sequence continues at coordinate 215,479,584 of NC_137770.1, forward strand.
GGAAAGGCAGAGCATATTCAATATTCTTAATATCCACTATTACCTGATTTTCTTTAGAACAGTATAGGTTTTTGTCTAGCACTATCGAACTTCACTATGTAACCTAATTTTTACATTTAAACACCTGACTATATTCTTAGATGTATAAGATAAAGAACTGTATCAAATTCAGCAATCCACTCTGTAATCCTAACAACTTTACCTAAATGAACACATGAGCAGAATGTATCATTTCAGCTAATGCTCACATTCACTACAGCTTACTAAAATGTGAATTCATGCAAAATAACTAAGAAATTACTAATCAGACCTCTCAAAATTTAGTCCTCAAAAACATTTAAGTTGTCAAACTTTCACAAAACAGTGATAAGACATATAATCAAATTGTTAAGTATAGTCTGCTTTTAATTTGAATCTTACTACAATAGTATCATAGGACAGACTTTTTAAAAAATCACCTGAAAGGAATTAAGAACACAAAGAAAAATCATGCTGTCTATATAGATGCCTGTCCAATCAGTATCTACACATCAAAAAGTTGGCATGACAGCTAGAAAGGGACCTTTTTATGAGGCCTCTATTCTACCTAAGATATTTCAATGCAGCTCTTTATTGGTAAATGTTCACTGAAACATAACTATAAAGTTGAGTGAACACTATGTAATCAATTCTTTGACAATTATCAAATATATTTTCAATTCAACTAAGAAAGTTTAACATGTGATATTATGTTAGGCCAACATAATCCTCCATCTACAAATCGCTCTTTAGCATTTGACTTTCGTTAACAAAAGAGAAATAGTGTAAGGAGAGAAAAATTTAATCTCAAAAATCCCATGCTCTTAACACTCCCACCTTATTGGCCAACACATGTGCTGCCTAGCCAACAGATTTGAAATACACAAGGCAAGCACTGTGTTTTCTTTTCTGTATCCTTTATCTGTAAAATGAGTAGGGGAAAAAGTTTATTTTCCTGGAAAGTGTTTTATAACAGTAGTAAAAGTAAGATTTCTAGTACTGCCAAAAGCTTTTAGAAAAGTAGTATCCAAATTCTAAGGACCTGAACAGATTAGTAGTTTTAGTACTTCAGCAATATAAGAACCTCCTGGAGTTTGTTAAAACACAGATTGCTGAGCCTTCCCAAAATGTTTGATTCAGAAGTCTGGAGTGGAGCCAGAGAATTTGCATTCCTAACAAAGCGGAGATGATGATGTTGCTGACCAAAGACCATACTGTGAGAAACACTAGATTAGATTCTAAACTTCTCATTTGCACTACTGAATACTTCAATATTCAACAGAGGCAAAATAAATGACAGCCTATATACTATCTGCATCATCAAAAGAAAAAAGGAGAGAATTTAATTTTTCTGGTATGTAACACACACTCTTAAATATAAAGTGTGAGTGTAGGGCCAGTGGTCAGCAAACTCATTAGTCAACAGAGCCAAATATCAACAGTACAACGATTGAAATTTCTTTTGAGAGGCAAATTTTTTAAACTTAAACAACTTCTAAAGCCACTTCTTCAAAATAGACTCGCCCAGGCCGTGGTATTTTGTGGAAGAGCCACACTCAAGGGGCCAAAGAGTCACATGTGGCTCACGAGCCACGGTTTGCTGACCACTGGTGTAGGGGGACCTGAAATCCTACTTGGGAGACTGAAAAACTAAAGCAAAGAAATACAAAGACAGCATACCTGCAAAACATACTAAAAATAATTTTTTTAAATTCTCACAAAATTAAGAGGCTTCACTTTCAACAATAGCAGGAAAAAAACAAAAAATATCTATGAACTCATTCTCAATGTTGCTCATGATTATTTTGTACTATAGGCCCAATGCACGAATTCATGCACGTGTGGTATCCCTAGGCCTGGCCGGCAGCAATCAGGGGAGATCAGGGCTGGTCTTATCAGGGCCTGCTGGCCAGGGGGAGGGATGGGGGGGAAGGAACCGCGGGCCAATCAGGGCCTGCTGGCCAGGGGGAGGGACAGGGTGCGAGAGGTTGGCCGCCAGCCCCAAGGAGTGAGCCGGCCCTCGGCCCTCGGCCCTCCTAGGAAAGGGGCCGGAGGGCCGTGTCCGCCACCACCCACCCCCAGTTCCCTGTCCCACCCTAGGGCCCGAAGGCCCTGGCAGGGTCAGGAGAGGAGGCGAGGTCACCAGGCCAGGCGCAAAAGGAATGGACACCGGACACCGCCCACAGGAGGTTGGCTGTGGGAGCACACTGACCACCAGGGGGCAGCTCCTGTGTTGAGCATCTGCCCTCTGGTGGTCAGTGTGCGTCATAGCCACTGGTCGAACAGTCGTTCTGGTCGTTCAGTCTTAACGGTCGCTTCGGCTTTTACATATATAGATACCTAAGGCAAGAGTTACGGGACATGGCTTCCAATGATCCCTGTGCCTCCTGGTATTAATGCCTTTTTATACCTGTGGTATTTATATACTCCCCTTGAGTCCTGGTTGGATACAATAACTTGATTCTAACAAAATACAGCAAAAATAAGGGGATGTCACTTCCATGATTACATTTCAAAAGACAGTGACTTCCATTTTGCTGGTATCCTCTAATGATTTCTGGGCATTCATGCTTTGATGAAACAAGCTGCCACGTTGGAGAGAAAATAAATCTTTTCAACAAAGAGGTTAGTGAGCTTGGAGATGAATCCTTTGTCAATCAAGCCTATCAAATAACCATCTCAAAGTCTGTAAGAGACCTTGAAGAGAGGACCCAGCTAAGCTGTCCCTGCATTCCTAACACCAAAAAGGCTGTTCAATAATAAATATATCATTATTTTAAGCCACTACATTCTGGAATAATTTATTAAGCAGCAATAGCTAACCAATATAGCTATTATATTGGTTATATAATATATTATATAATAACTACCTATCATTTTTCTCTATTAAGTTCAAATTTAAAAAAACAACAAACGCATGGCAGAATTATGTGAAAGGTCCTCACTGATAACTTCCAAATTTCTAGTTCCTATTTCTCAGATAATTACCGAATTTCAACAGCACTATTAAGTTACAAATAAAAAACCTGATTACTTCCCTAAGTCTCAATGATTTCTACTTCAAATTCATCAAGCTCATACATAAATCTCTACATAGAAATTGAGTATAAAGTCAAGATTTATAAAAATCATTAAATATCACCTTCCACAACATGCTTTTTTCTATGTACCAGTATTCTTAAAATTATATACACATATATCATCTATCATTTACTCTTTTTAAAACAAGTATAGGATACAGAATACTGTAAAACTATTTTTTAATAATTAAGGTGAAACAATTAATTGTAAGATACAAACAACGGAAATAATTTTAAAGAAAAAAAATGTGTTAAAAGGTGCTACGGTTATAAAACTTAAAGTAACAAAGTTACCAGAATACTTTATACCTAAGAGGTAAAGGTGATGATTTATGGTAACTATAAATGAAATAAACTATTTTATCCTTATTAAGATCTCTTAATCCCCCAGTTTATAAAATAATCTAGAGGCTACAAGAAATTAAAATTCTGTTAAACAAACAAAAACATCTCTGATAGAAATTTCAATATTTTTACAAAAAAATCTTGTAAAGGAACTGATCTCTATTAGCTCATATATAATCACAAAACGATTGGAAGAATCAAACAAATAAGAGGCCAATATTAAATTAAATTATATAAAATGGAGCACCTATGTTATTAAAATAATACAATTATAAAGGCAGCATCCATGGGCAAAGAAGACATTCAAAAATCAACATCCTAAAAATCACCATTCAGAAGAAGCTTTTAATTCTATTAAACTTACATTTACGTTAATTTTTAATTGTGCCAGAATATACTACTTACTATAGGTAATTAGCATTAGTCCCTATTTTCAGTATATTAAAAACACAATAGACTGTTAAGTTTCTTGAACACAGAAAAACAAAACATAAGAGAAAATGAGTACAGCTCTCACAAACCTCAAAGAATTCTTTTGCAAAGTACTTCTGTAAAAGTCATTGTTGAAATGCTTACATTTTTGGCAAATAGCATCAATTAATAAGCAGATTTGCTGTGTAAAACCAAAAACCTTCATGGAACTATAACAGCTTAATTAATGTTATATTCATGAAATGGCTTATTAATGAGACAAAATTGTACTTCCTCAAATATGCTAATAATACTCATCCAATATAGGACAATTTTCTGCCAAAGCAGCAGTTCTCAAAGCATGGAGATCCCTGGGGGTCACTAAGTCCCTTCAAGGAATTTGCAAGGCCAAAACTACTTTCATAAAAATACTAAGATAACATTTGCCATTTTCACCCTCATTCTCTTACAGGTGTACAATGACATTTTCCAGAGGCTATGTATGTGACATGTGAAATCACAATAGATTCAATGCAGGGACAAACAGGAGAATCCAGTTTTCTATTAAGGCACACAGTAAAGAGACTGCAGAAGTATAAAACAATGCCACTCTTTGCACTAAATGTTTTTGGTTGCTCTGGAAAAATAATTATTTTTCAAGAAAATATATTCTTAATATTGATACATAATAGGTGTATTCTATTTTTTAAAGTAAGTATTTTAAATATAATATTTTAATTCCTCAGTTAATATCTAATAAAAAAATAGATGTAACACGCATAAATAAAAGCTCTTTGGGGTCTGCAGTAATTTTTAAAAATGTAAACGAGTCTGTGACCACAAGGACTGAGAGTCACTGTGCTAGAACCATACTGCTAACAGAAAAGTAATCTAAAGACCTGGTAGGCCTTGGAAAAAATGCAGAAGACTCCAGATGTAAGCTGCTTTTCTTCCCAACCCCATGTGTCATCACTAACCTCAGAATTAAGATATTTAAGAAATAAACAAGATTTTCAAGTTCATATCATTTGTAGTACTAGATGAATAATAAAAGACACTGACATACTTGACAATCTTTTAAGAAGAAATCTAATTCCTTTTAAAATGCAGGAGCTTACACATATTGAAATCTAGGTAAATAGCTAAACCTTATATCTGGCTTTAAGAGCAGGGATAACTTGTCTGTGGTCCAGACTATTGGGCTACATCTCAGTAAAACAAATAGCCTTCTTCAATGTAGAATTCTACTCCTGAGTTAGATTTCAACTGTTCCCAAGACAAAACCACAATCACAAGAGCCTTAATACTGACTGATGTAACAAGAAATGAATTATATCATATATGCCTTGTGTCAATAAACTCCATTATTAAAAAATGAAGATAAAAAATGACACTAAAATAAATTAACATTTAAAAGCCTACATTAAAAGTCTACCATTAAATGTAATAGGTTGAACATAGTTATTAAAAGTATGTTTATAATCATTAAGGTTATTTTATTTTAAAAACTAGTAAGACAGACACAAACAAATATGGAATGATTCCACTTATATGAAGTACCTAGAATAGGCAAATTCATAAGAAAGAAAAAAAAGAGGCAACCAGGGGCTGGTTGGGGTAAGTAGGAAGGGGTTGTTGTTTAACGAGTACATAGTTTTTGCTATAGAAGATGAAAAAGTTTTAAGTGCAGATCCTAGTGATGGTTACACAACGTTGTGAATGTATTTAATGTCACTGAATTATACATTTACAAAATGGTTAAAATCATAAATATTTTTATATATATTTTACCACAATCAAAAAAATAAAAATCAACTACTCTATAACATCAAGCCTTCCAATTTTACGAATTTTCTTGTAATAAACAAGTATATCAAAACTAGTTTATTGAGTAAACAGACTTCTTAACACAAATCAGGCAAATAGGAATACCTCAGTGAACTGGACATTTTTTTTTTTTTTAATTCTGATTCCTGTTCTTTACAACCTTCCTTACCCACAGATATGTATATATGCATGCACTTCAACATCAAGGAAATACTTAAAAAGAAAGAAAAGGCTTTTAAGACATGTTATTGGGGTAAGTACACATAATCCAATAATATAGCCTTCCTGACACAGGTAATGAATGATTCATTTCAACATTGTTAGTAAAATAGGCTTTCAAGCAAAATTGCCTGGATTAGAATTCTGGTTCTGCTACTTTTATAGATATTACTTAAACAACTTGAGCCCCAGAGTTTCCTCATCTGTAAAATTAGAATATCTATTTCAGATGCTATCAAGAATAAAATTGAGTTAATATAAGAAGTATGCTCAGAACATTTTCAATAGTAAGCATTCAATAAGTATTAGCTATAATTTGTATTATTACTCAACCAATGCATGAAATCACACTAACACAATAGCTCTGGTTCACTAGAAACTAAAAACAGATTTTCTGAAAATTAAGGAAGATCTTGAATAATCAGTTTGTTTTCAAGCTGTTAGTTTGGCAACAAGGAACCAGATTAAATATTTTCCCTTTTAAAAATTCCAAGTCTCAACATGTCCCTTAAATGTTTATTCTGCTCTCCAATACAAAGTCTCCTCTACTTTTCATACTAATCTATTGTGGCCAGAAATACTTTGTTCTCTCTGTTTCTAAGGTTTCATGTATGTTTGTAGATGTGTGTTTGAGGAGAAGAGGAAGCAACATACATCTCCTCTCCTGTTAACTATCTGACAGTAAATGTCCCTTGAACGAGCATTGTCTACCACACCTCCTCACTGCTAAGGAGTAACTATTTATGCTATGAAACAACTATAGAGTTGACTAAAAATTTTATCCTCCAAAATAGGGCACTTGTGAGTGAATAATAATCATGCAAGGATAAAAGGTATAAAGTAGGATTATTTTTCTAGGCAAATCTGGATACCACTATTTATGAAAGAATTGGTTAACACCCCAAAATATGGGCTTAATATATTATTACTTATTTGTCCCATCATATATAGGACTATAGTTTTAAAGACTTACGCATTTGAAAGCTAACAAAGGCAAAATTAAAATATGTTTAAATTTTCAAAAGATTTTTTTGCCTTTTAGTATTTCTCAGCAAAGCACAAAGAAAACCTAGGGTTTCTACTAGAAAACTGGAGCTTACTTATTAAGGCAATGCTTACAAAAGACTCCTGAGCCACAGTGCTTTCTTTCATTAGCTGCATATGATTCTTTTTTGTTTTGCTTTGTTTTTAGAGAAACATTGATGAGAGAGAAACATTAATTGGCTGCTTCCTGTACGTCCTCTACTGGGGATCCAGCCCACAACCTGGACATGTGCCCTAACCAGGAATTGAATTAGTTACTTCTTGGTACATGGGGCGATGCTCAACCACCAAGCCATACCCATCAGGCTAGTTGCATATGGTTCTTAAGGTGATATAAATGACAGCAAACTCAACAGAATATACTGTGATCATGTGGTTCTTTGGCAAATGATGTCAAAATGTGTCTTTAATCAAAAACTACTGTTATGTATCTATGCAGCCATAGTGTTATTTAAAGCCAGTGCCTATTCTGATTGGTAAGTGCCTGTGTGACTGTACCAACTATAAATCTGAAAATTCCCATGTTACAGTTACATAAATATGTTTCTAACTCAATCAGCTAATATATTTGGAAAATTTTAAATATAAACAAGATATCTGTGATTAGCACTGTGGGGAAACACTCTCTTCAACAGCTCACAATCTAATAAAAATGAGAGGTATTTCAGTTAGCCTCCACTTATACAAATATTTGTGTTTTTTTTTGTATGAATTGGTTATCTTCTCTCACTTAATCCAGCAAATATACAACAGTTAGTATTGCTTAAACCAGCATTAGAATTTATCTATATTTGTATTCCTTAAATGTGATAGGACATTATGGAAGTATAATCTAAAAATAAGCATCTAAGGAAATCTGGACAGGTATTTAAAATATGGAAAGCATGCACCTGAAAATTAACATTAAATATATAGTTTATGCAACAAAAATAATCTGTTACAGAATTCCACAGATGTGAACATTATTAAAAGATTTATTGTCCTTTAAAGAGATTATATTGCAAAAGATGGGAGTAAGGTATCATTTTGAAAAAAGCCTACTTTCAGATAATGCCAGTGCCTATCAGCAATATCTCCCAGAGCTACTAAATATTCTTATACCAATTAGATATTTATTTTTTCATCATTAATACATATCACCACTCTCTCACCTTAATAAACAACTAGTATTGAACTATATAAAATGGGGATATACTATTTAGCTAGTAAGTAAGAAAATCCTTCTAAATTTAGTACCTAGTAAAGTTTAAATACAATTATAAAGCAATCTAGCATAAGGACTATTATTATATATATATCATCTTTTAGTCTCATTAAATCAAATATGTTCAAAATTAACTATTTACACATTTTATTTTTCAGAGGACAAAGAAATCATTTATGAATCATTAAGTCATTACCTTTTTATTTAGTTAATTCTCACCATATTAAAAACACAAGAATCATGGGTCCAATCACAATTTCTGGCTTATGTTTCAGAACAAAAATTCTTCTTGGACCAAGAATTAACTGAACTTTAGAAATAATGTTGCCTGGAGTAAGGACCTCTATCCTTATCCAGTTTTCTCCTTTATTTTAAGAAAACAAGATTCTCTATAGTCAGAGTAATTTTTCATAATTTTTAATCCTTTGAAGGTAGAGGTGACAATGAAGGAAACCAAAGGTGGTTGGCTTTAAGGCTGATGTGATAACTAACATTTAGAGGCCTAGGATTACCATATTCTGATCATAACTGGCACCTTAAAACAAAGACAACACTCTTGTAAATGTGAAGTGAGTGGTCACGGCTCTTAAATATAAACTGACATATACTACAATCTTAACATGTACTTTACATTCTAATTAGGACCAATAGCTAATATTTACCATTTTTCTAGGCATTCTCCCTAGAAAAAAAGTAATTATTATCTAAATCTATCTTGTTAGTTTCATTAAGAATTGGTTAAGGGGTAAATATTAAGAGCTTATTGGGAATAAAATAAAGGCCACTGAATAAAAGACTGAAAGTATAAATTTTGGGGATTAGTAGTAATATTTTCTATTGACACTAATCTAGTTTTTAATAAATAATCAAAAGTGGCTACAAGTATAATAAAAATTTACATTAATTTTCTGTCTCACTTAAAAGAAGTAAATACCAGGTACCTGGCATCCAGAAGTAGTCTCCTAAAAGGAAACCAGTATAAAGACGACAACCAGACTGAGACTTTCATTTCAAAAATCTCTTCATGGGATATAATTTTTCTAACCTATTCCAATTCTAAAAGCATCTTTAAAAAAAATTTTAAAACAACATTGTTTATAATTCAATATGGGCTGGTAAATATTTAATTAGCAGCTTTAGTTTGGGGAATGTGATATTTTTGGATCATTTTAGTATCTCTACATTCTTCTCAATTTCTGTATACTGTCTCTGCTATGCTGAAATAGCAAGACATGTATATATCTGTTTCAGTATAAATCTATTGAAGACAATTTCATAATCTATTACTTTTAATGTAATGCAATCAATGAAGATGTTATTTTCAAATATATATATTTTAATTGTTAAATTCAAAATAAAAGAAACATTCATGGGTTATTTACTTGTTATTTTTTTTCAAAACCAAATGTCTTATGTACTATTTACCTGGTGGTGGAATCAGAGGTGGAGCAGTGCTGACAGTTGGAGGAGGTGGAAGAAATGGAGGAGGTGGAAGGTGGGTAGGAGGAGCTCCTGGAGGGAAAAATGGAGGTGGTTTGCTAAAATTGTTGTCTACTTCAGTAGCAGATCTTTCAGAAAGGACCTAAAATTAGAGCATAGTTTATTTTTAAAAAATAAATAAACATTCTTATCTGCAATTAAACTCAAGCAAGTTAATTTCATTTAATCTAAGAATCAAAGTAAAAAGCTTTATTCTCATACACATATTTTGAGGAGAGTAATTTTCTGTGTGATGTGTATGTATATACACAGACGTCAGTATACACTCTCACACACGTACTTAAAGCCCAGGAAAAACAACTGACATCATTACAAAAAGACTTCTGAATACAACATAATTGATAAAACATTCTAAACAAGAGACAATTAAGTACTTTATAAATATAATGTAATAAAGATTATCTTTGTTACCCAAAGTTAAAGTATTCAAATTAAGGGCCTTAGCCAGTTTGGCTCAGTGGATAGAGCATCGGCCTGTGGACTGAAGGGTCCCAGGTTCGATTCCGTCCAAGGGCACATGCCTAGGTTGCAGGCTTGATCCCCAGTAGGGGGGAGTGTAGGAGGCAGCAGATTAGTGATTCTCTCGCATCATTGATGTTATTTCTCTATCCATCTCCCTTCCTTTAATCAATAAAGATGTAAAAAACAAACAAACAAACAAACAAAATTTAAGGCAATGTACTCATTAGTCCCAGATACTAGCATTAAGAAAGTAACATGGCATGAGAAATTGGGGGGTAGGGGGGAAGAGGGGGAGAGATGTGTGTGGAAGAGATTAACCACAGAACTTATATGCATAACCCATGGACACAGACAATAGTTCAGTAGGTGGGGAAGGGGGGAGGTAGAGAAAGGGGGATGGAATGGAACAGTGGGGGAGAAAGAGAGACATCTGTAATACTTCCAACAATGAAGATTAAAAGAACAAAAAACAAAAAAAGACAGTAACATGGCAGCAGAACCAGATAGTCATTGCAACAGGTCCTGTCATCACCAGGTTGCAAAGTAAGAGACTGTAAAGCATGCATCAACAAGATGCAAGAGGCAGCCAAATATATAAATGACTTTTTGATGTGACCCTTGTAACTTTAAGAACAAGGGTTAATACCTGAAAAGTAAAAGTGATAACAAAATACTGATATGTATAAACAGGTAAGGGACAGGCAAAAAATCTACAGGAGATTTGCCCCAAGGAATTGGATTTTTGACAAGCTCCCAAGGAAATTATAACTCACAAAGAAGTTTAGGAAACATAGCAGAAACAGGCAACATAATATATATTTAGCTTATACTTCTCAAATCCTTACTAGCTAAACATATAACTTAAACATATTATCCTTCCTTTCGTTAACTTTTTCTCCATTTATGCACAGTAATTTTTGTAAGGCATATACTGATGTTATTTTTTTAATGAAGAGAAGAGATTGCATTGTGATGGTGGGAGAAGGCGAGGACTATCTTCATTTTAGAAATCTCTTTGTGTCCCTTTAAAGATGCTAAAAAGAACATTTTACATGATTAATTTATTAAAGACCAGAGGCCCAGTGCACAAAATTCATAACGGGAGTGGATCCCCGCAGCCCAGTCTGCACCCTCTCCAATCCAGAACCCCACAGGGGATATCCGACTGCCAATCAGACATCCCTCTCATAATCGGGGACCGCTGGCTCTTAACTGCTCACCTGCCTGCCTGTCTGATCGCCCCTAAGTGCCCCACCTGCCAGCCTGGTCATCCCCAACTGCCCCCCTCTGCTGGCCTGGTCATCCCTAACTGCCCTCCCCCCCTCCCCCGGCAGCCTTGTCGCCGCCAACTGCCTCCCCCTGACAGCCTGGTCGCCCCTTACTGCCCCCACTGCCGGCCTGATAGCCCCCAACTGCACCCCGTGCTGCCCTGGTCGCCCCATGCAGCCTGCTGTTCAGTCATTTGGTTTTCCCTCACTAACCCCCATGCTGGCCTGGTCGCCCCAAGCAGCCTGCTATTCGGTCAACTGTCCGATTGTTTCGGTCGTGACAGCCCCTGGCTTTTTATATATTAGGATAACAAAAATCAAAACACTTTGTACATTTTTAAAGTACTCACACAAAAAATAACTAAAACAAAATAGAAACAGACTCATAGATAGAGAACAGACTGACAGCTGTCAGAGGGAGGAGGTTGAAGGGGCTGGGTGAAAAAGGTGAAGGGATTAAGAAAAAAACACCTTATAAACACAGATAACAGTATGGTGATTACCAGAGGGAAAGAGATGGGGAGAGGAAGAGGAGGATAAAGGGAGATATAAAGGGTGATGAAAGGATACTTGACATGGAGTCATGAACACACAATACAATATACAGATGATAAATTATAGAATTGTACACCTGAAACTGATATAATTTTATTAACTAATGTCACTCCAATAAAATCCATTTAGGAAAAGGAAATAATAAAACAAAAAGTGTGGTCAAGCTAATAGCTGAAAGTTTCAGATGCTAAAGTTCTAACTTGAATTATCCCAGTTACTCTTCCCCTTTCATTCTTTCACTTGAAAACAACAGGCTTATGAATTTGTTTTCCCTGAGAAAAACCATATTAAATAAATGATATATCCATAAAGTTATCATAAAGAGATTTTAAGTTATAGCTTTAAGAATATGAGAAAAAGCCAAAACCGGTTTGGCTCAGTGGACAGAGCGTCAGCCTGTGGACTGAAAGGTCCCAGGTTCGATTCCGGTCAAGGGCACGTAATTTGGTTGCGGGCACATCCCCAGTAGGAGGTGTGCAAGAGGCAGCTGATCGATGTTTCTCTCTCATCGATGTTTCTAACTCTCTATCCCTCTTCCTTCCTCTCTGTAAAAAATCAATAAAATATATTAAAAATAAAAAAATAAAAAGAATATGAGAAAATGCAAATGATATTTTCAAAAGAAAAAAAAAGGATACACAAAATGTAAGAGTATTTCAATCTTGCTTAGTGACAAGGGAAGAGATGTACCAGAATGTTAAGATTATTTACATAGTAGAATTATGAGTGATTTTATTTTCTTCTTTAGACTTTCCCCATATTTTCCTCTTTTTGTCCAATGAAGCCATACATTATATTTATAATAATAAAAAATGTCTTACTAAAAAACAAAAACAAAAAACCCCAAAGTTGTAAAGAGCAGCTTTTGTAATAAAAGAGTGATTGACTCCATACTTTAAATCTCTTTGTGCACCCAACACATAGCATAGCACTATGAATATATATTGAACTAGAGGCCTGGTGCATGAAATTCATGCACTAGGGGGTGCGGGGGTTGTCCCTCACCCCAGCCTACACCCTCTCCAATCTGGGACATCCCTCTCACAATCTGGGACTGCTGGCTCCCAAACGCTCGCCTGCCTGCCTGCCTGATTGCCCCTAACCGCTTCTGCCTGCCAGTCTAATCACCCTCTAACCACTCCCCTGCCAGCCTGATCGACGCATAAACTGCTCCCCTGCTGACCCGGTCGCCCCCAACTGCCCTCCCCTGCCAGCCCAGTTGCCCCTAACTGCCCTCCCCGGCAGACCTGGTCGCCCCCGAATGCCCTCTCCTGCAGGCCTGGTCCCCCCAACTGCCCTCCCCTGCAGGCCTGGTTGCCCCTAACTGCCCTCCCCTGCTGGCCTGGGTGCCCCTGACTGTCCTCCCCTGCCAGCCTGGTAACCCCTAACTGCCCTCCACTGCAGTTCCGGTCGCCCCCAACTACCCTTCCCTGCCGGCCCGGTCCCCCCAATTGACCTCCCTCCCCTGCAGGCCTGGTCGCACCTAACTGCCCTCCCCTGCTACCTGGTCCCCCCCAACTGCCCTCCCCTGCTGGCCCGGTCACCTCCAACTGCCCTCCCCCGCCGGCCTGTTCGCCCCCAACTGCCCTCCCCTGCCGGCCCAGTCCCCCCCAACTTCCCATCCTCCCCTGTAGGCCCGGTCGCCCCTAAATGCCCTCCCTCCCCTGCAGGCCCAGTAACCCCTCTAACTGCCCTCCCCTGCAGGCCCAGTCACCCCTAACTGCCCTCCCTCCCCTGCAGGCCTGGTTGCCCCTAACTGCCCTCCCTCCCCTGCAGGCCCGGTCGCCCCTCTAACTGCCCTCCCCTGCAGGCCTGGTCACCCCTAACTGCCCTCCCTGCAGGCCTGGTTGCTCCTAACTGCCCTCTCTCCCCTGCAGGCCCGGTCGCCCCTCTAACTGCCCTCCCCTGCAGGCCTGGTCGCCCCTAACTGCCCTCCTCTGCCAGCCCAGTCGCCCACAACTGCCCTCCCCCGATGGCCATCTTGTGGCAGTCATCTGTGACCACATGGGGATGGCCATCTTATGACCACATGGGGCAGCCATCTTGTGCAAGGCCATGATGTCAACTTGCATATTACCTCTTTATTATATAGGATAAATTAAATTAGAACATTCATATAATTTTTCAGCTAAAAATATAATAAAGTACTAAACCTGTATGTTGCTGTTTTCATTTGCCCGTCGCCTTCCTTCAACTCGGCTGATGGTTATAGTCTGACCAATAACATCAATTGACCCAGGTAATCTCCTGTAACATAAAAATTCAATCAATTCACTTTCACCTAGATGGTTAAAAATAACCGAATATCAAGTGAGAAATAAATCTAAAACCCTTTGCAATGTACTTTAAAATAAAATCAGCTTATAATACACACTGAAAACACTTCACTGAATTAATTTCCCTAGTCTGCTGTCATAAACACAAAATCTTATTAATAAACTTATGCCAACACATCCAATGATGATGTCAGATTTAAATATTTTTATAGGTTTTCTTCTAAATGCACTATTTTTTAATAGTATTCAACTGAATTTATCCTTGTGGAATTGAATCAAGTAATAAATGCTAAACAAATGGAAATAAAAATTTTGTGCCACTATAATTGTAACACATAACACAGTTCTATTACAGAAACTTATAGAAATTCCCAAAAAGGGCCTGAAAAGAAATACTTATTTTGACACACACAGGATATCTTTCTCAGTGACTTATTCCGAGCATTAGAAAGCACAAAAAGGGAACCAGTTTTACATTTCTGATAACTTGCCTTTAGATATAAAAACTCATGTCTGCCAAACCTCCAATTTTTTTACAATGCATTAAAGTATATGAGTAGATGGAAAATTGTCTACCACAAAATGCTGCAAATTCAACAGGTAAATCTAGTAAGTTAAAAAAATTTTTTTAAATGTTAAAAGCCATTTAGCAGAGTTAAGAATTCATAGACATATATATGCTTCAGATACAGAAATAACTTGTAGGAATAGGCAATGAAAATTAATGCAAGTTAGATGAATTTCTCTTCATCTGTATTTGTTATAAACAATTCTACCTTTAAAAGTTTATAAAAGTAGGTCTTGCTGGTGTGGCTCAGTGGGTAGAGCATTGGCCTGCAGACTAAAGGGTTCCAGGTTTGGTTCCAGTGAAGGACGTATACCTCGGTTGCAGGCTCCAGCCCCAGGCCCTGGCCGGGGTGCATGCAGAGGCAACCAATTGATGTGTCCCTCTCACATCCATGCTTCTCTCTGTCTCTTCCACTCCCTTCTACTCTCTCTAAAAATCAATGGAAAAATATCATCGGGTGAGGGTTAATCAAAAAGAAACTTATTAAGTTAGAACCACCAAAGTATCATATATCCTTCCACAATTACCAGAGTTAGGTTCCCTAAAACGACTAAAAACAGCAGCTACCATTTGTTGAATGGTATTTATTTTGCCTAAATTTCACAATATTCCTTAACTTAGAAAACTACTGTATTCTTGTTAGATATTATAAAGCTAGGGCCCAGAGTAATGTCACTGGCCGCAGCAACATTTAAATGGAAAAACTAACTTTTCCAAACTTGTGTCTGATTCCAAAGCATACAGACAGACCCTTCCCTTGAGTCATGCTGCCTTCCAGAAAGATAACTGGCCTTTGAGAAATATAAGACTTCTGGAAAATCAAGAATTGGTATAAATTTGTCTCAAGGAAAGCTTGAAAAGCCCCATAATTTTATGTTCACAAGAACAAAATAGCCCTATAGAAAGTGTATAATGACATTTGAAATGTCTTCAACTACACTGTCAACTCCCACTTACCACCCATTCTCCATACTTTTAATAAAATTATTTTTAAAAGTTGAAGCCTTTCTGGTTTTATGCCTTTGTCATTGAGATTTCCTAGGTACCCTCATGAACTCAAAGACCAAGAATGATTTTACTTAACTTATATACTTCAATAAGCTGGGAAACTAACCTAGCATGAATGCATTAGAAAAATCCAAATACCTTTAACATAAATATTGCTCCAATTTCTTCCCCCAAACTTAAAATAATTATGAAGATATGCCCACTATAAACTTCCTATCAAAGATATATGCACACAACTCACATTCACACATCCTAACAGATAAAGGTGTATATTCTGAGGCCAGGATTTCTCTAACAATTTATTGCTACATAAACTTCACTGTAAAATCTTCATTTCTACGATTTCCTTTTTCATACCTTTCTACTCTCAATTGCTGGATTCTCCTCCTCTCCATCTTTTTTAATTTATTCCAATCAAGAACAATTCTCATAAATTTGTTTGAATTTGCAATTTGGATTGTAAATTTTCCAAAGTGTTAAAATTAGCAAAAATTAAATTTAGATTATTTATTCTAATTACGTGCCAGGGAGAAATATTTCTATAATCTTTCACCATGGATTTCAAAGAACTTCTGCTTTCAAAACCTCTGCAGCATATAGGAGTACTATATCTCTTGAAGTTTATTTTAAATATGATCAGAAAAGTCTAATTATTTTTTTCAGCTTTAAATGGATTATTACTAGAGATTCACAATGGCAAATACTATACTTCTAAAAATATACAAATGAGAAATTAACCTTAACAAATACATATCTCTAGAGGGAGTCCAGAAATGTTTAATTCCTTACATTTCTATAAAAATAACACTTCCTTGCCCAGGCATTTTAAAATATATATATTTATTGATTTCAGAGAGGAAAAGAGGAGAAAGATATAGAAACATCAACGATGAAAGAGAATCTCTGATCAGCTATCTCCTGCACACCTCCCACTGGGGAACGTGCCCTGATCGGACTCGAACAGTGACCTGCTGGCTCCAGCTGGGCTTTGCCCAGGCATTGGTTAAATACAAATTACTTTACCTTAATCAGAAATCTGAAGGTTACCATTTTGTTTGGAAACATTTTATGAAAGATACATAAGCATGTACTAAAGTAATAGAGTACATAGTAATAATACAGATGAGTAATTAAACAATTTAATGTTATTCTGATGCTACTGGAAAAAAGTATTCAACCGTATTATTCTATATGTTTTTGATGTAGGACTTTTTATTTCAATAAATAAAAGATGTAGTAGAGCTTCATAATGAGGATCTTGCATAACTTGGATTTCCACACAGCACAAGTTTAACTGAGCTTAAACATTTGATCAGTAGGGCAGACAGCTCATGTAGCTATCAAGATTATCTTCCTTGCCGAAACTGGTTTGGCTCAGTGGATGGAGCGTCGGCCTGCGGACCAGAAGGTCCCGGGTTCGATTCCGGTCGGGGGCATGTGCCTTGGTTGCGGGCACATCCCCAGTGGGAGGTGTGCAGGAGGCAGCTGATCGCCAGTGGGAGGTGTGCAGGAGGCGGCTGATCGATGTTTCTCTCTCATTGATGTTTCTGACTCTCTATCCCTCTCCCTTCCTCTCTGTGAAAGATCAATAAAATATATTTAAAAAAAAAAAAAGATTATCTTCCTTATACGGGATTCAATCATAACGGTACACAAAGCTGAAAGAGACAAACTAATTACATGAGATTTAGTTTCATTAATCTATAGTGTAATATAGGGCAGTGAATGTTCTCAAGAGACGCTACCTTTCCTTCTGGCACAGATGAAAATGAAAACATCTCTGATGCTATAATATAATTAAATTAAAATGATATCCTACATAATAAAAACCTAATATGCAAATCGACCAAATGGTGAAAAGACTGGTCGAATGACCAGTTGCTGTGACGTGCACTGACCACCAGGAGGCAGACACTCAATGCAGAAGCTGCCCCCAGCCTGTAGGTGCCAGGCCAACCAAGGCAAGTACCAGCACCGCCACCCCCCCATCACCCTGCAGAAGGTGACCAAGGTGGGGGCCGGCTGGCGAGCAGACCTGTGCCACCCGCCTCCCCCCCCCCCCCCACCGATCACCCCGCCAGTTGCCCCACAGATTGGCCCTTATCGCCAGCCAGGCCTAGGGACCCTACCCATGCATGAATTTCGTGCATTGGGCCTCTAGTGTTTTGATAATTCTGATTTACCAGAAAGGGTATAAGAGCTGCTTACAGAGATAAAACAGAAATTTTTAAGTGACAAAATCAGAGCCAAGGAAAGATAGACATGTACAGTATATAAGAAAGATTAAACAGGGAATCATTTAGGGGTCTGGAATTAATAATCCACTTTACATTATTTTCAATGGAAAAAGATGATTCAGTTTTTGAACAAATCACTTCTTGAACAGCCTTCCGGAAGTAGTTAAGTTCGAGAACCAATTTTCCACTGTATTTAATTCACAAGTAGGTTGCAAGTAAGGTATGCATCCAATTAGTTTCATTTTTACAGATATGGAAAAAGCTCTTTTGTTCAGTAAAGTACCAGCACCAGGATTTAGGCTCAGATAAGAACAACTCCAAAACTTTTCCCTTCTTCGACAAGAAGTATTTTCTATGCTAATTTTCTGGGGCCTGAATTTATTGAATGTTTCCTTTTTAAGCTATATTAAAAACAAACAAAAAATCGTAAATGCCTAAAGGTGAAAGATGCTAAAATTTAACTCACTGGAAGACATAAATGTGCTCATTGGGTAGTCAAGTGTGCTCATTTATGTGTAGAGCATGTAATAAAGCTCTACCTACCATATTTATGCTTTTCATTTTAATGTATCATTGATAGGAAAAGATATTCTGCAGTGAAATGTTTAAAAAAACAAGGCCTTCATATGTCTCATCACATAAAATCTTATAAGCTGAACAACATAGCAATATGCAGAGTGATAAATCAAATGCTATAAAGGTACAGGTACATCTCTTCGGTACATTATTTCATTAAGACATAATAGTAACTGGTGTAAGAACAGATGTAAAGGTCTCTCTTAAATATAATGTTCATTTAACATCTAGTTTTATTACTATAAGTTTAACGTTTGTCTATTATAAGAATGCAAGCACATTTAAATATTTGAGTGGTTCTACATCAAAAAACAATTTTACTATTCCACTTTCAAGAATCCAGATCAGTTAAAAAGCACTGACATTGATAAACAAACTTAACAAAACAACGTTGGATCTGTAACTAATTACCTAAGAGGATCAGAATTTGATATTATAAAATGAAAACAAAACAAAGAAATAAACTGAACATTAGGATAAGTATAGTAATCATCCATATTGCCAATTTCATACTGTGTTCACTAAAATGGTTTCATTCTTCTTATTAATTGGCTTTACAAATTACAAATCTGAATTTATAACAGAAAGTTGCACCAATAAAATGCCATTGTTATGTACACCAAGCTAACTAGCTTGCAGAACACTAATAAACAAAGTTTGAAAAATACTGTTTTATATAAGAACAAGAATGGCATAAGCCCGAGACACTTTGCGGACCTCCATTTAATGTACTTCGGATTTAACAAAATTTCTAGTCCATATGTTATATGTGAAAATTAACACCCGGTTAATTTTAAAATGCTTTTAAGCAAGATTTGCTTATATTAGTAATTAAATTAACAGGTTATTTTTTGTTATTAATTCATTATTAACAAATTTTAGCAAATAGGCCATATGTTAGAAAAAACACTAGCAATTTTGCTGACATAAATATTATATTATGACATAAATATGTCTACAAGTAGTCTACACATTTAAATCCAAGAGTAACCACTCGGAAACAATGTTTGGAGAATGATTAGCACGTGATCACACCTTATCTTGCATGGTGGTAATGGTTCTGTTGTCACGTGGCATGACTTTCTGCAGCAGTTTTGCGCTAAGCCATGCCTCAGCTGTGTGCATTTGTTTACTCACGGTGACTGGTGAATGCACACATTTACTAGACCTATTCAGTATAAATTTAAAATTATAGTAATACATACAGAAAACTTTGCTGTAAAACCAAACTTTTCATACATACTTTAATTTCAATTACACAAACATGTCTACATTAGTAAAAACAGGTAAACTAATTTGTCAATTTTTTAACATACATGTTTGGAAAACCTACTTTATGACTTCAGCTTTAACAACACCTCTCTCACCCAAATTAGTCCATTATATCGAGGTTTCACTGGATAGTAACTGATGAAAAGGATCTCAACCATTATTTAATTGCTCTTTACAGAGACTTAAGCAATACTTCAAAAAATACTCCACATTAATTAAGAGCTGGAATCTCATTTTCTATCTCACAAGAAAGTGTGTGTGTGTATGTGGTACCATTTTAAAAAAGAAAATTACCTTTTATCTAGAGGTTTTATTTTTAATTTTCAATAACATAAAACATGTGGAAAGTACAGCCTCAAATTTATTACTACCTACATTCCCTGAGACTAATCACAAAATCAGAATGAATAATTTTGTTTTCAAAGTGTCTTTTTTATGGTGGGTAGGAGGTGGATTATATAGTGTAAGTACTGCAATGCAATGTATTACTTTCAGATCTGAGAATATTTCCTCTGTAAACTATCTTATTTGAAGAAAAATCTACGGTATCAAAAGCAACTATTTTAAGTAAAAAAATTCTAAGCCAAATGATTGATATAAAAGGATTTCCAGATGTTAAAATAATATTAGCAAAAGAAACAAATGTGAAGTTTAAAATTACATTAAAAATAATGGATTTTTGAAGTATCTCTATGTCTCTGCTTATGAGTCAACTTGCCTGAATTGCAGATATTAAAGGCCAAAAACATAGGACTCTAGCCCTGACTTTGCCTCTTAATTAGCCATGAATTTGGCCAAATTCCCTACTCTCTCAGATCTCATTTTCCATGTAAACAAGGGACTAGCCAGAAAATAAAATTTCAGGATTAATAAGGCCTTCCAGATACACAACCTAGAGCTCTATCATTTTACAAATGTAGAAACAGAGGCCTAGAGAATTTAGGGAACTGTCCTTAATTCACATATGCACAAAATCAAATCTAATATCCAAATCTGTTTTATGTCATGAAACAGCTATAAGTTTAAGAAGATAGTTATTCTTTACATACAAAAAAATAGCTGATTCATTACCAATAGTAGCATGATGAAAATGAAAGTTCTTATAGTCTGGCCCTTTTCAGATCAGTCAATTGCTTTTCCACATCATTGAACAGATTAAATATAAATCCAGTGTTTCGTTATGTGCTATGTGCTATAATAATGTAATTAGTTATTATATATAGAAATTATACTGTAAGCACTGCTATTAAACTTTTGGGTTCCACAGAAATACTAAAGGTGGAAAGATTCATAGACTATAGACTCCAATCCACACTTGTCAGATCTAATTTTTCTTTGTTTAAAATAACTCTTGAAATTTCCATTGTTTCTTCAAGCAGAATTTTAGTCTTAAAAACTAAGATGAAGGCCCTGCCCAGCTAACTCAGTTGGTTAGACAATCATCCTGATACACTTGTGGGTTAGATCCCTTGTCAGGGCACATACAAGAAACATCCAATGAATGCATAAGTAAGTGGAACAATGAAGCAATGTGGTTTTTTTTCTCTCTCTCTCCCTCTAAAAATCAATCAATAAAAAAAATATGAAATATAAAACATAAAAACTAAGACTAATCAATACTGTATATAATATATCTGAACAAACAATTGGTACTTTTAAAATAATAGTAAGATATACAAGTTTTCATTCTATAACCTGTTAAAGCAACACATGCAATTGATACTATTCTAAGAATATAGATAATACAGGGTGGGACAAAAGTAGGTTTATAGTTGCTTGTATGAAAATAATATAATAATTAATGTTTATAAATAGCCTTACCTTAGATCAGGTGATTCGGCCCTCCCATATCGATCCTGCCACTTCCCAACGCTTGAATTGGCTTTTCTGGAGGCAGAACTTGTCTGAGACTGAGAAGAGGTGCTGTTTCTGGTGAGATAAATTTTCTATGTTTTTACTTATATATTGTTGCCTCTGACCCCTCCCTGGTTCTGTCCCCTTCGCCCCCCCCACCCGCCCCCAACACTATTTTTCTAAAATCCTTAATTATGTTCCTATAGTATCATTCTCTTCAAGTCACATAAAATATTTTCTGTGGTAAGACAACTAATGGTGTTTAAATATAGGCACGTCATCAACATTTTATTAATTCTAGAATATTTTAAAAAATATTTAACATAGATGGTACCATGTGAAAATGCAGAACCAATGCTTTCTTCAGGTTGTAACATGTAGCTGAGAAATAAATTTCTGAGCTTTTATGAATTAACTAGAGGCCCAGTGCACGAAATTCGTGCACGGGGGGGGGGGGAGTGTCCCCTCAGCCCGGCCTGCACCCTCTCGCAATCCGGGACCCCTTGGGGGATGTCCAACTGCCAGTTTAGGCCCGATCCCACTGCAGATCGGGCCTAAACCACAAGTCAGACATCCCTCTAGCAATCTGGGACCACTGGCCCCTAACTGTTCACCTACCTGCCTGATTGCCCCTAACCACTCTGCCTGCCTGATTGCCCCTAAACCACTCTGCCTGCCTGCCTGATCACCCCTAACCACCTCTGCCTGCCTATCTGCTCTCCCCTAACCACTTGCCTTCCTGCCTGATCGCCCCTAACTGCTCGCCTGCCTGCCTGATCGCCCCTAACTGCCTCTGCCTCAGCCCCCGCCACGGCGGCTTAGTCCAAAAGGATGTCCGGAATGAAATCCAGAAGGTCGTTTGGCTGTCCAGTCTAATTAGCATATTATGCTTTTATTATCTACACTAATAAAAGAGAAACATGCAAATTGACGATCACTCCGCTACGCCCACCAGCCAATCAGGAGGGAATATGCAAATTAGAAGGAAAAAGATGGCGGCTGCCCAGCTGCTCCAGGCATGGAGTGCCCGGGTGGGGCAGGACACCTGCTATGAGAGGGAGGGTGGGGGGCGAAGGGATCTACAGGAGCGGCACTCCGGCCGCAGCAAAGACGAAGACTGAAGACTCTGGAGTCTGTAGCGAAGACGAAGATGGAAGACGGAAGATGGCAGACTCCTGCCTGAGTCTGCAGCGAAGACAGCAGACTCAGGCTGGAGTCTGCAGCGAAGACGGACAGAGTCTGCAGCTAAGACGAAGGCGGCAGACTCTTGCCAGAGTCTGCAGCAAAGGAGGCTGACTCCAGCCAGAGCAAAGGCCTGGATCACGCGTGCTGGAGGAAAACCGATGCTAGAAGCCAAGGGAAGGAAGGCCTATCGCATGAATCTCTTCGTGCAACGGGCCTCTAGTTATAGATAACATTAATTTATGCAGTTTCACAAAATCTTATTCAAAATTTTGGTATTTCTTTCCCCACATTCTTCCCCTCCTCCTATATTCTTTAATAAGGTATAAGTATTGTTAGAGTAACCAGTTAACAGTAACACTGATATGTTTCATAAAAACTTACACTAAAT
This sequence comes from Plecotus auritus, assembly GCF_963455305.1. Lineage (NCBI taxonomy): Eukaryota > Metazoa > Chordata > Mammalia > Chiroptera > Vespertilionidae > Plecotus > Plecotus auritus. The sequence goes on from NC_137770.1 coordinate 215,502,881, forward strand.
AAATATTTTGTAAAAATTCATTTCAAAGTCATTTATTCTTTTAAAGATTCTAATATATATATATTTATTTATCTGTTTATATATAAAAACAACACAAAGAATAAACCAGAAACGAAATGAAATGAAACTGATTATTGACAGAAGTGAAAGAAACAGGAGTGACAAATCGGAGTATACTTTGAATAGCCTTGCTTTGAAACTACGTTAAATGTCTTATGTATGTAAAAAGCAAGCATGTCAATAAGCATGAAGGAAAAGAAATGCTAATACTGAATACAACCAGAAGCAATAGATCAAATTATATTTTTAAATGATTAATATAATCACTCTGAAGGCCAACTTTCGAACACAGTATTTTGACTATATACCCTCAATCTAAAAAAAAGAATTGCAAAGATATCTTGAACTCTTAGTTTTGTAATGGTAGGTGTAGATGTTCTAAAGTATTTTGTGTATATTAAAAAATGATGCAAATGAGAAATATTGAAGTTGTTTGAAACTAGGTTTTCACTGCAGGAAAAGGGAAATGCAATAGAAAAAGAAAAGTAGAACCCTGTACTGTCAAATACTGAAAAAAAAACACAAAAAAAAACATGATGATTGTATAATTAAAATTTATAAATAGAATATACACATGGCAATTTCATATTGAAATTGTTTTTTGTTTTTTTTTTCTAGCTCTGGGTGCTGAAAAGATCTGCCTTTAAGAAATGGCTACTTCCAGGGAAGGGGTAGGGAAGTTACAAGAAAAGCCTAGAACATCTGGTCATGCCAAAATACAAAAATAAAAAAATTTAAAAAAAAAAGGAGGGGACATATCAACAGGTAACAGGAGCTAGTTTGAAGAGGCCCCCCTGGACCAAATCTGGAACAATTTGAATATGAATATTAATTACAGTATATATGAATCATATATGTAGTTTATATACCACACATACATAAAAGCCACATACATGCTCTCTCTCTCATGCATAAAATAAAAATACGTTTGACTGATAAATGTAAGTGTGGGAGATGAGAAAACTCATTTTTAAAATAAAATGCCAATTAATAAATATAAGAGAAATAACAGAGTTAAATAATAGATACTAAAATCCTTTTGACCAGAAAACAGAAGAAGAAACCAGAAAACAAACTTTCCTAATTAAAAATGGGTACTATTCTTTACATACAAAAGTAACATGCTAGGTATGTTTCTATAGATTGTGTTGGTAATTATCCATTTTTTTTTAGTAGTAAAACTGGTAATTTTTCTATCATTTCTTCATTTCCTTTATACTGTCCCTTACCCACCACTGTCTCCCATCTCTCCTTAGATCCATGGTCCATCATGACACTCCCTCTCTCAAGTACACTTTCACCTTGCTTGTCCCTGCCTATCCCCTGATATAATCTCAACCTCTGTAAAATCCAACAGTAGCTACTCTTCATAAACACATGAATACCTAACAAGGGCAAGAGAAACACACCAGAGCAAGATGACTTACTATAAACCCATGGCCATTAACCTCAAGAAAAGCTGGAAATGTTATCTCTTCCCCCATGTCATCAATTTTTCACTTTACTAACTCATTCCTATCAGCATATATAATGCTGTAATTTCTCCCATCTTGAAAATCAAGTACTCTCTTGACTCCACATTTCCCTACAGATACCGCCTAGAAATCCTACTCCTTTCCCCTAGTTTATTCACCTCCAAATGACTACTTCAGACTTCCTCTTCCCTTCTCAAACATTGAACACTCCTTCCACAAATCCTCATTTTTACCAGCTAAGCCTGTATCTCTGCTGCTGAGAAATCACTGAAGCAATAACAAGAGAATTTTCAGTTGTTCTCATCACCATTTATCTACCCAGTGCCTTCACCATATCGACTTTCCCATCTGTTATTATGAGTGAATTGTCCATGCTCCTTCTTAAGGCTAATCTCTCCACTTGCATACTATATTCCATCCTCTCTGACCTTAAGGTCACTGCTCTAACTGTCCATTCTCTAGTAACTCATTCCTCTAAGTCAGTGGTCAGCAAACCGCGGCTCACGAGCCACATGCGGCTCTTTGGTCCCTTGAGTGTGGCTCTTCCACAAAATACCACATGCGGACGTGCACATACAGTGCGATTGAAACTTAGTGGCCCATGCGCAGAAGTCGGTTTTCGGCCTGGGCGAGTCTATTTTGAAGAAGTGGCGATAGAACACTCAAGAGGCCAAAGAGCCGCATGTGGCTCGCAAGCCGTGGTTTGCCGACCACTGCTCTAAGTGTACAAATATGTTGTAATTTCTTTCACTTAAAAAAAAAGCTTTCTACTGACCCCACATTTCCCTCCAGATACTGCCCCCTCTCAAAAAAACAAATCCTTAAAAAAATTATCCCTATTTTCTCATTCTAATTCCTCTCTTCCCATTCTCTCTTGAATCAAAAAAAAAAAAACTTTTTTTTTTCCAAATCTTGACCTTATACCACTGAAAATGATTCTGGGCAGGATCACTAATAACCCTTGCACTTTAAAATCCAAAAGTCATTCTCAGTATTCTTCTTCTTAGTCAGTAAGTATTATTTAATGGTTAATCACTCCTCCTACTTTGAAATGGACCCTTTTCAAGATATACACTGGGTTTGCTTCCAACTTCACTAATCATTCTTCTCTACTGGTATTCCTCTTCCTAGCTCATCCTTATTTTTCTGACCTCAGAGTGCCTCAAAGCCCTGCCCTCTTACCACTTCTCTATCAATATTTACCTCTTCGAGGAGAAACCAAGATGGCGGCATAGGTAAACACCTAAACTGCTGCCTCGCACAACAATTTCAAAACTACAACTAAAAGAAAGAACGGACACCATCCAGAACCACAGGAAAGCTGGCTGAGTGAAAATTCTACAACTAGAAGGAAAAAGAAAAGCTCACAGAGAATTGGAGGTACGGAAAACGGGCTTTGTGCGTGCAGAGAGGAAGGGCGGCTGAGAGCCTGGCTGACTTTCTCTGGCGGAAGGGGGAAGGAAGCCTTCGACCGCACTGAACACCAGTTCTGACTGCACTGAACCTCAGTTCCGGGCAAACCCCTGGGGACCCACGCTCTTACGGGGGGAGTCTGGACTCTCGGGCAGAGACTCGAGCTGGGAAAGGCAGAAGTCTGAAGGCGCACGCGGGCCAGTGCGCACAAAGGCTGCGGAGGTTGCCACAGGCTTTCCCTAGTGGAAGGGAGTCAGAGATCCTGACTGCACTGAGCCCCAGTTCTGACTGCAGTGAACCCCAGTTCCAGGCGAGCCCCTGGGGTCCCACGCTCTTGTGGGGGGAGTCTGGACTCTCGGGCGGAGACTCGGGAGCCGGGGAAGGCGGAGGACTGAAAGCACGCGCGCGTGCCAGTGCGCACAAAGGCTGCGGAGGTTGCCACAGGCTTTCCCTAGTGGAAGGGAGTCAGAGGCTCCTGACGGCACTGAGCCCCAGTTCTGACTGCAGTGAACCCCAGTTCCAGGCGAGCCCCTGGGGACCCACGCTCTTGTGGGGGAAGTCTGGACTCTCAGGAGGAGACTCGAGCTGGGGAAGGCGGAGGACTGAAAGCGCACATGCGCGCAAGGGCAAGGCTGACAGGAAGCCAAGACTGAGGCTCCACCCCATCCAAGCTGAGCACAGAGGCTATTGCAATTTGGCAAGTCTAATCCTATAAGGCTGTCTCCAGCACCGAACTTCTCCCAGGATAGACACAGCTGATCCTTACAGCCAACTGGCCCGGAGGTCAATTCTTCCCAGTGATACCAACAACAATAAAGACTTAATTACAACAAGGCTGTACACACAGTCCACAAAGGGGTGCACCAAGAGTGTCCACCTCAGGTTAACTGGGGAAGCAGACCCACTGGGCCATATTGGAAACCTAGCACAAATATCTACCTTACCAACTCAGGGAATCAGTGAAAATGCGGGGTCAAAGAATCAGATCACAAACGAAAGAAATGGAGGAAAACAAACGACTGGATATAGAATTCAAAACCACGGTTATAAGACTTTTTAAGAATATCCTAGAAAAGGCCGATAAATGTAACGAGACCCTCGAAGATATGAAAAAGGACCAACTAGAAATTAAACATACACTGACTGAAATAAAAAATATTATACAGAGACCCAGAAACAGAATAGAGGAACACAAGAATCAAGTCAAAGAATTGAAATACAAAGAAGCAAAAAACACTCAACCGAAAAAGCAAAAAGCAAAAAAAAAATCCAAAAAGTTGAAGATAATGTAAGAAGACTCTGGGACAACTTCAAGCGTACCAACATCAGAATTATGGGGGTGCCAGAAGAAGAGAGAGAGCAAGATACTGAAAACCTATTTGAAGAAATAATGACCGAAAATTTCCCCCACCTGGTGAAAGAAATAGACTTACAAGTCCAGGAAGCCCACAGAACCCCAAACAAAAGGAATCCAAAGAGGACCACACCAAGACACATCATAATTAAAATGCCAAGAGCAAAAGACAAAGAGAGAATATTAAAAGCAGCAAGAGAAAAACAGTTAATTACCTACAAGGGAGCACCCATACGACTGTCAGCTGACTTCTCAACAGAAACTATGCAGGCCAGACGGGAGTGGCAAGAAATTTTCAATGTGATGAATAGCAAGAACCTACAACCAAGATTACTCTACCCAGCAAAGCTATCATTCAGAATTGAAGGGCAGATAAAGAGCTTCACAGATAAGAAAAAGCTGAAGGAGTTCATCACCACCAAACCAGTATTATATGAAATGCTGAAAGGTATTCTTAAAGAAGAGGAAGAAGAAAAAAGTAAAGAGAAAAATTATGAACAACAAATACATATCTATCAACAAGCGAACCTAAAAATCAAGTGAATTAAAAACCTGAGGAACAGAATAATCTGGTGAATATAATAGAATCAGGGGCATAGAAAGGGAGTGGACTGATAATTCTCAGGGGGAAAGGGGTATGGGAGGTTCATGAAGAGAATGGACAAAAATCATACACCTATGGATGAGGACAGTGGGGGGGAGGTAAGGGCAGAAGGTGGGGTGGGAACCGGGTGGAGGGGAGCTATGGGGGGAAAAAGGAGAAATAATTGTAATAATCTGAATAAAGATTTATTTAAAAAAATAAAAAATAAAAAAAATAAAAAAACAAATATTTTTAATTAAAAAAAAATATATATTTACCTTCTGTAATCTGATTCAGTTTCATCTCATATTGTTTAAACACTGGTCACTCCCAAATTTGTATCTTCAGCCCATACCTTTCGTCTCTAATCCAGATCCATATTATGTACTTGCTACGTAAATTCTCCACTTGCATATCTAATAGGCATCTCAATTTTACTGTCCTAAACTGAACTTCCAGTCTTCTCCATGTAAAAGTTACCCCTCCTGTAGTCATTTCCATCTCAGTATAAAAGATGTACACGATCTTTTATAACTCTTGAAATGTATCCAATATCTGGCTACTTCTCATCATCTGCACCATTATTACATTGGTCCAAGTTACCATTATCTCTTGCCTAGTTAATCGTTACAACCTTCTAACCGGCCTTCCAGATTCTGTCCTTAATATATCTGTAGTCTGATCTTAATATAGTAGCTGAGACTTTAAAAACCTAAGGGAGATTATTTCATTCCTCTGCTCAAAATCTACTGGTGACTCCCCATTCATTTCACTTATAGGAAAGCCAAGCCCTTATAATGCTCTACATAATCTGGGGAGGGGGGTGAGCAGGCAAAGTACAAAAAAACTGCTATTGACTTTTAAGTAGTTTAATTATAATAGTAGCGGATTTATATCCATAGAGTATTTATTTACTATGTATGTATATACCACTGTTTTAAAATACTTTACATAGCCGAAACCGGTTTGGCTCAGTGGATAGAGCGTCAGCCTGCGGACTGAAGGGTCCTGGGTTCGATTCCGGTCAAGGGCACGTACATTGGTTGCGGGCACATCCCCAGCGGGAGGTGTGCAGGAGGCAGCTGATCGATGTTTCTCTCTCATCGATGTTTCTAGCTCTCTATCCCTCTCCCTTCCTCTCTGTAAAAATATCAATAAAATATATTCAAAAAAAATAAAAATAATAAAATACTTTACATAAATTAATCTATTTAATATACATAACTACCCTATAAGGGGAGTATTATTACTATATTTTATGGATCTGAAAATAAAATAACAAAATTAGGAGAACTGCCCAAGGACACACAGCTAGCAAGTAAACAAAGCCAGAATTTAAAGTTTGGGCTCTAGAGTCCAAGCTCTTAACATCACTCTACACAGTAGAACACCATAAATTCAATGAATGAAAGTTGACTTATTTTAAAATATGAAAAACAACAACAAAAGAATACCACATATTAGCCGAAACCGGTTTGGCTCAGTGGATAGAGCGTCGGCCTGCGGACTCAAGGGTCCCGGGTTCGATTCCGGGCAGGGGCATGTACCTTGGTTGCGGGCACATCCCCGGTGGGAGTGTGCAGGAGGCAGCTGATCGATGTTTCTCTCTCATCGATGTTTCTAGCTCTCTATCCCTCTCCCTTCCTCTCTGTGAAATATCAATAAAATATATTAAAAAAAAAAAAAAAAAAGAATACCACATATTAAAAGAATCAATGTATCTCAGCTATCCTAAGTTCTTAGTCAAACATTTTAGGAAACTGCATTTAGTTTAAATAATCATATTTGGAAATGCCTATGATTAGTAATTGTTAAGATAAGAAGAGATAGTCAAATTCCAATGGCTTTGTGACATTTAATTTTAGCTGAAAGTTTCAAGAAACTATTTCAGGGCTAAACTACATAAGGTCTCTTCCTGCATTTGTATATTATAAAATATAATCTCTTACAGCAATTCATAATTGCAGAATAACAGAGAACTGTATAAAATAAATACAAGCAAGTAGCACAAAAGGTAAATGATCTGGCTAAAAACTAGTAATAGTTGGGTTTTTAACTGATTTTCAGGCTCAGAGAAATAATTGATTTAAGTCAAGTTTATCTAACACATTAAACTGCTAACATCGAAGTTCCTTAGTGTTATCTAATCCTTTACTATTTTCCTGCTAACAGGCTATTTATCATGTTTAAATTAAAAGGACATCTTCCAGCATATTTACCTCTTACAATTGATACCCTGAGGAACGCAAAAGTTAGATATTATCACAACAAACCAAAGAAAGAACATGTTTTTAATATGAAAGATCTCCCAGACTGAAATTTCTACAATCTGTTACTAAAATCAGTAAAACGCCTTGAGGAGAATAGTTCTAGATTTAAGGTAGTCCAGTAATTCTTTATATAAGAATTAGAGGCCTGGTGCACGAAATTCGTGCACAGCAGGGGAAGAGGGGGTCCCTCAGCCTGGCCTGCACCCTCTCCAATCCAGGACCCCTCGGGGGCAGTCGGACATCCCTCTCGCAATCTGGGACCACTGGTTGTAACCACTCACCAGCCTGCTTGCCTGATCGCCCCTAACCGCCTCTACCTGCCTGCCTCATCCCCTAACTGCTCTCCCCTGCCGGCCTGGTCGCCCCTACTGCTCTCCCCTGCCAGCCTCATCCCCCTAACTGCTCTCCCCTGCTAGCCTGATCCCCCTAACTGCTCTCCCCTTGCAGGCACAGTCGCCCCTAAGTGCTGGCCTGGTCATCCCTAACTGCTCTCCCCTACTGGCCTGGTCGCCCCTAACTGCTCTCCCCTGCTAGCCTGAATGCCCCTAACCGCCTCTACCTCGGCCCCCACCACCGTGGCTTTGTCTGGAAGGACATCCAGATGGATGTCCAGTCTATTTAGCATAATACCCTTTTATTAGTATAGATACTAAGCACCACCTCTCCTGAATGTAAAATTGTCTGTATACACACATATAATTATAGTACTATACTTCATTTATCACTTCCTTATATTTTTTTAGATGAACCAGCACCCAGATAAGTTTTTCAAAAAGAATTCCTTTTGTACTAAAACAAAGTAGAATGCTTTCAGTTCTTTGGTAGCACATTCAGAGCTTTTATCTTTCATATAGCACTAATACAAGGAGAAGATACCAATGCCTTCAATAAACTGAGTTATAATAATCTCACTAACCTGCTTGGTGGGAGTCCACTCTTGAACAAAGAAGGAGGAGAAGTAAACTCAGCTTTTGTAGATGGAAGTGCTGCTTCCTTCTCGGAATTTCCAGTTCTTCCCTGCTGTACCTTAAAAAAAAAAAAAAAAAAAAAAAGTTATTAGGTTGTTTAATGAAATACTCAAAAATAATACACTGAACGTGTTCAAATAAATGTGTGACATATGATTTGAAATTAAATAAAAATAATGTTTTATTGCTGGATATTTAATAAAATTTACCTATTTTAGAATAGTATTAGGTGAAAGACAACAAAGATAGATTATGGGATCAAAGTGTTCCCAACGATTAAAAATTTCACATTAATGCCACTTAAAAGTCCACTAAACCAGTGGTCGGCAAACTCATTAGTCAACAGAGCCAAATATCAACAGTACAACAATTGAAATTTCTTTTGAGAGCCAAATTTTTTAAACTTAAACTTCTTCTAACGCCACTTCTTCAAAATAGACTCGCCCAGGCCGTGGTATTTTGTGGAAGAGCCACACTCAAGGGGCCAAAGAGCCGCATGTGGCTCGCGAGCTGCAGTTTGCCGACCACTACACTAAACTATAGCTCTTTAGGACTTTCCTTAATTCCCTTAGATTACCACTTTACCACTCCATGTTTCAGAGTTCAAGAAAAGCTTTGAACAAAATTTCCCTTCTATATTCACTACCCTTTAGCTAAGAAAATCACCAGTGGCCATTTTAGCCATTCTGATCATTTTCTATTCACACTGTGATTTGTTATAATACAAATATTAATGATCTACTCCTGCAGTTCTATACCACTCCTCACATTTTCGCACCATTATCAATATCCTGCCAGTTCTATACACTGGCAAGCTGGAAGTCAGTCAGCTATCTCCTTATCACATCTTCTCAATAAACTTATTCCACAACTTCTCCCAGATTTGTCCACCTTTTCTGTTCCTATCAGATCCTTTAAGTATGAACCAGTTATTCTCTTTTATAATGGTGAAATGAATCTCCTTTATGAACTCTTGCTTTTATACTCACCTTCCTATCTTCAAACTGTATTATATTTAAACAAATAAGTGCAAGTTGCCCTACACTTGAATAACATTACACCATACTTTGTGTATATTTGTATTCTATTGCCCCTGTTCAGACTAAATTCAGCATCACTCTCCTTTCCCCATGAGGCAAAGGCCAAGAGAATCTCAGAAAACTCGCCTGAGTCAGTCAAACCACTGATTCAATTCCAGAAACCATCTACCTCTGAAATAATCATTGTGAGAAAAATAAACCTTTACTTATATATTTGAGCCATTATAGTCGGATCTCTTATTAATACTTCTGAACGCAATCCCTAATTGGTGCCCCCATATAATTAGGGTTTTAGATTGGCATTTTATTTGAAAAAAAGAGTTCCACTGCTTAAAAGAAAAACATCCATTTAAAAGGCACTGAACCGCCCTGGCCAGTTTGGCTCAGTGGATAGAGCGTCAGCCTGTGGACTGAAAGGTCCCAGGTTCGATTCCGGTCAAGGGCATGTGCCCTGGGTTGCGGGCACATCCCCAAATATTTTTAAAATATATTTTATTGATTTTTTACAGAGAGGAAGAGAGAGGGATAGAGAGTTAGAAACGTCGATGAGAGAGAAACATCGATCAGCTGCCTCCTGCACACCTCCTACTGGGGATGTGCCCGCAACCCAGGTACATGCCCTTGACCAGAATTGAACCTGGGACCCTTGAGTCCACAGGCCGACGCTCTATCCACTGAGCCAAACCGGCTTCGGCTATAAAATATATTTTTAAAAGGCACTGAACCTAGTGAGGAATCATGAGGATCAGAAAAAAAAGGATTTGATAGATATTTGACAGGTAAAATTGACAGAATGTAGTGATGGGAACTAAACACAACTCATTCATCACACATTTACTAAATATCTATTTGTACCAGAAGCTGAGAAAGCACAGAGAAATACAACAAAACTCCAGATTGTGGGAAAAGACAGACATAAAAACAATGAGAGCAATACACTAAATGCTATGCAAAAACAATCTATGAGATAAAAGATGCTATGAGAATATAGAAAAAGAAGTGCATTACTCTTCCACGGAATGTCAGACACTATGGTCTCAACTGTTCCCCTGAGCTCCAGTAATTTATATCCAACTTCTTACATGTCTGATGAGTATCTCAAAACTTAACATGGTCAAAACAAAACTACTGATTTCCCACTATCCTCCAATCTGATCCTCTCTAAGTCTTTATCACTCAAGTAAATGGCACCATCATTTTCTGAGCTGCTCAAGACAAAAAAACACCTAGCAATTATCCAATACATATGAACATCCAATGTTAACTTTACCTTTATAATATACTAGAGGCCCAGTGCACGAAATTCGTGCACGGGGGCGGGGGGGGGGGGTATGTCCCTCAGCCCAGCCTGCACCCACCCTCTCACAATCTGGGACTTCTGGCTCCTAACTACTCACGTGCCTGCCTGATTGCCCCTAACCGCTTCTGCCTGCCAGCCTGATCGCCCCCTAACCACTACCCTACCGGCCCAATCGCCCCCAACTGCCCTCCCCTGCCGGCCTGGTCGCCCCAACTGCCCTTCCCTGCCAGCCTGGTCACCCCTAACTGCCCTCTCGTGCAGGCCTGATCGTTCACAACTGCCCTCCCCTGCCGGCCATCTTGTGGCAGCCATCTTGTGGCGGCCATCTTGTGATGATGTGAGGACACAAGGGCCACCTAGGCTTTTATTAGTATAAATACCAAACTCAAGCATTCATGACTATGTCCACTCCTAAAAGCCAGGTCAAACGCACTGACACATCTCAACCATTCTATTAAATTAACTTATATTTCTGCTTTGGTCTCACCTGTCTAAATTCCATCCTCTATACACAGTCAAAGCAATCTTCTTAAAGTATAAATGAATTCATGTCTCTCCCTGCTCAAAATTCTCTAATAGTTTCCCAATGCAAAAAGAGTAAAAGCTAAACTTCTTATAATGGCCTTTAAGGATTTACATGGCATGGGCCTTGCAAACCTCTCCCATCTTGTTTTCCTCTATTCCTCCCCAAATTATCTTTACTATGCCTAGTCATAATGGCCTTTTAAAATTTTTTAGTATATAAATTCCTCTTTGTAGCAGCTTTTGCACTAGATAATTCCTTTTACTTGGAATATTCTCTCCCCAGTTTGTCTCATGGATATCTCTTTCTAATCATTCAACTATTGTTCAAATGTCTTCTTGGAGTGGCCTTCTCCAATCATTCCTAAATAATCTCTATCCTACTACATTTTGTATTTTCTTCATAGAATTTCTCATTAGTATCATTATCTGAAGTTGAATTATTTACTGTTGTATGGTTATAGTCTGTTTGCTGACACTTCAACATAGAATCTTTGAAAACATGGACGATGTTCAGTTCAAATCTATATCCCAAGTACTGAAAAACAGTGCCTCGCATGAAATAAGTGCTTAATATATTATATGTCATTCGACTGACTTTGGAACTCAGCTTAAATGTCAGTTCTTCAAAGTTTTTCAAAAGACACAGAGTTTATAACTCAATAATATTTGACATTACCTAATTAACACCTAAATTATCCATGAAGTCAGATAAACTCTAAGATACAGAATCAATGTATGTCTGAAATGTTCACCTCCCCTCAGCACACAACCTGAGATACTTCCTGGCACAGTCGATGCTCAATTAAAAATTGGGGTGGGGGAGGAGGAAGGGTTGGAAAAGGAAAAGAGGAAAGAAAAGGGAAAAGAGTATAAGTAAAAGAGCAGTAAGAAAATGTAGCAGAAAGACATACATTTTAAAACATGTAAAAATTGCCTGTGTTTCCTCAGTTTTCTTTTCTTTTTAATTTCTTCATAGTATATTCCTTCTATTAAACAATTCTGAAAACCACCATTTTGGCAACCCTCCTAATCTACTTCAATTATCATTATCTACTTGTTTGTCTTTAGGATTGCACTCAGGATTATGCACACTCAAAATTTGTTTAATCAGAACCTACTATTTTTTCACATAATCTAGTATTTTACCATATGATTATAAGATACCATGACTGATTTTCTAAAAACAAATTCATGTCAGAGCTTACATATACAAACAAAAGTTGACTGAAGTCTGTAACCTTGAGAAGCTAAACATTTACCTAAATTATGCTACCACTGGACCAAATTTTAAATTATTTTGTGAAATTTCCTTCACCTGCCCTACATAGCATTATTTATAAAAGTTTTACATTATAAACAAAACTAGAGGCCCAATGCATGAAATTCGTGCATGGGAAGAGGAGGTCCCTCAGCCCCGCCTGCACCCTCTTGCAATCCAGGATCCCTCTCGCAATCTGGACTGCTGGCCTGCCTGCCTGCCTGATCGCCTCTAACTGCCTCTGCCTTGGCCCCCGCCACTGCGGCTTCGTCCAGAAGGATGTCCGGAAGGTCATTCAGCTATCTGGTCTAATTAGCATATTAAACTTTTATTATTATAGATAGTATCTAAAATCCCAAAATAATGGATTATGAAACTAAAGAGTTATTTACATAAAAACTTTAATAACCTAGGCAAATATTAGCCATATAATGTTAAGGTGAAAAAAAGAAAAGTAGAAAACCACACAGAAGGTTTCAAGATGGCAACAGAGTAGGTGGATCTCCCTCACACCTCCACTCAGAACCAAACTGGAAATAAAAACTAAATAGGGAAACAATCATCTTGAATTACCAACTAAAGCCTATCTAAAGAGGAGACTTATAATGAAAGAATGGCAGAAGAAACCACCAAGAGACCACACCTGTACAGCATGGTGCACGCTGTGGCTGGGGTTCAGCCTCATAGTCAGGCAGCCTGAGGGTAGATCCCAACAATGAACGGGCCAATAGCAATCAAGGCCCAATTACAAAAGGAGGGCCCACATAACCCACACAAGGGACATTCCTAGAGCACACAGCTCAAGAGATCAAGGAGACTACACCACTGGGTCCCAAAGGACACCTACTAATTAAGGCCACACCATGAAGATGGGGAGTCATAGTGGTTCAATCTAATACATAGAAACAAACACAAAGAGACAGTCATATGGGGAGACAAAGAAACAGGCCCCAATTGAAAGAACAGGAGGAATCTCAAAAAAAAAAAAAGTAAATAAAATAGAGCCAAGAAATTTATCAGATACAGAGCTTAAAGTAATGGTTATACGTATGCTCAAAAAACTTAGTGAAAACTACAACATATGAAAAAGGACATACAAACCATAAAAAATAACCAGTCAGAAATGAAGAATGACATCAAGAACACACTGCAAGGGCCCAGCTGGAATGGTTGAGCATCATCCTCTGCACAAAAAGATTCCCAGTCATGGCACATACCTGGTTTTCAGGTTGGATCCCTGGTTGGGATATGTATGGAAGGTAACTGATGTCCTCTCTTTCTCTCCACCCCTCTTCCTCTCTCTAAGCATGTCCTCAGGTGAGGATTTTAAAAAATATGATTAAAAACTGGGCCAAAGAAGTAAATTATTTTCCTAAAATGACACCCAAGTGCCTCCCCTCCCCCAAAAAAAGACTATACTGAAAGGAATAAAGTAGGTTGGATGAAGCAGAGGATTGAATCAGCAATTTAGAAGACAAGGTAGAAAACAAACATTCAAACAGCAGAAAAAAGAAAAATTATTAATCAGAATGAGGATAAGGGCATGTTTGGACAACATGAAATGTAAAAACATTAGCATCATAAGGGTGCCAGAAAGAGAAGAAAGTGAGCAAGGGACAGAGAACATGTTTGAAGAAATGACAGAAAACTTCCCTACCTTGGTGAGGCAAAAAGTCACACAAGTTCAGGAAACACACAGAATCCCAATCAAGATGAACCCAAAGAGACCCACACCAAGACATATCATAATTAAAATGGCAAAGGTTAAAGACAAAGAGAGAATCTTAAAGGCAGCAAGAGGGATAGTTAATTATCTACAAGTGAGTTCTCATAAGGCTGGCAGCTGATTTCTCAAGAAACACCTCAGGCCAGATGAGATTAGCATGAAGTATTCAAAGTAATGAAAAACAAGGACCTGCATCCAAGACTACTCTATCCAAAAAGCTATCATTTAAAATTTGAAATAAGGAGCTTCCCAGATATAAAAAGACCAATACATGAGTTCATGATCACCAAACCAGCATTGCAAGAAATGTAAAAGGGTATGCTTTAAGAAAAAGATAGAGGAACAATGGTATAAAGAAAAAAAAGCAATGCAACATCTGATTAGGGGTTAATTTCTAAAATATACAATGAACTTAAAAAAACTCAACACCAGGAAGATAAGCAATCCAATTAAAAATGGGCAAAGGACCTGAATAGATACTTCTCCATACAGATGGAAATAAGTATATGAAAAAAATGTTCAATGTCACTAATTATCAGAGAAATGCAAATTAAAACCACAATAACCTATCACCTCATACATTCCAAAATGGCTAACATCATAATTCAACAAACAAATGCTGGCAAGAACGTAGAGAAAAGGGAACCCTCATACATTGTAGGTGGGAATGCAGACTAATGCAGCCACTGTGGAAAACAGTATAGAGTTTCCTTAAAAAATTAAAAATGAAACTGCCTTTTGACCCAGTGATACCACTTCTGGGAATATATCCTAAGAATACTGAAATACCGGTCAGAAAGAATATATGCATCTCTATGTTCATAGCAATGTTATTTACAATAGTCAAGATCTGGAAAGTGCCCAAATGCCCATCAACAGAGGAATGGATAAAAAAAGTTGTGGTAAATTTACACAACGGAATACTATGTGGCTGCAAAAAAGAAGGAAGTCTTACCTTTTTCAACGGCACAGATGGACCTGGAGATTATTATACTAAGTGAAATAAGCCAGACAGAGACAGACAAATACCATCTGTGGTATTTGTGGAATCTAATAAACAAAATAAACTGATAAACAAGATAGAGTCAGAGGCATGGATACATGAAACAGACTGAGAGCAATCAGAGGGGAGGGGAATAGAAGGAAGGGGAATGGAGGAGACTGGATAAATGAAGGTGAAGATATTAGCCAAAGAACATATATGCCAGCACATGCACACAGACAACAGTATGGCGATAGCCAGAAGGAGGGAAAGAGGAGCAGAGGCTGAGTGAAGGTGGGTAAAGGGGGTGAAAATGAGAGACATCTATAATAATGTCAAAAAAGTAAGGAAGGAAAGAAGGGAGGTAAGGGGAAGGGAAGGAACCACATAACTTAATTATCGTAATTTTGTTTCAACCCACAAGAACAAAAAGATTGGGAGAGCAACAACATTTAGGACTTTGAAAGCAGATGAAAAAATAGAAAATGATTTAGCAGACTGAAAGAAAACTGAATCCTAAATAAGCAAAGACAATTAATTTTCATGGCAGGATCCCAAAAGGTTCAGGAATTGACAACATTCCAATCACCCAAATGTAAATCCTCTAGGTAGAATACTGGAATTTCTTCTCTGAAAAAATGAGATTACCACAAAAAAGAAAAAGTAAAACAACCTAAAGATACTGACATCAGGGGCTGTGAGAAAAGCTTAGCCCTACTGCAGGGGTGGGGAACCTTTTTCCTGTCAAGGGCCTTTTGGATATTTACAACATCATTCTCGGGCCATACAAAATTATCAACTTAAAAATTAGACTGCTATATTTGGTTAAACATTTCATCAACTCGCCCTAATGTCTTGGCAGGACTAAACCAAATGATTTCTCAGGCCTTATATGCCCTGAGGGCTGGACATTCCCCACCCCTACCCTACAGTAAGGCTTATATTCAGCAAGTTATATTCATACGCACAGAGCTTCCAACCACCTTTTTGGTGGTCAACTCTCTCATGGCTGAATGGCCAAGGCTCAAGAAACATTTGAGAAAAGTCTAAGTCAAAAGCCAAAAATAAACTTAAAACATCAAGTTGAAGCCCTGTCCAGGTGATTCAGTTAGTTGAGTGTCATCCAGGTTGCAGGTTTCATGTCCAGGTTGCATGTTTCATTCCCAGACAGGACATAATTAGGTTTCAGGTTCCATTCCCCATCAGGATGCATAGGGGAGGTAACCAATCAATGTTTCTCAGATCAGTGTTTCTCTCTCTCACTCTCTCTCTCTCTCTCTCTCTCTCTCTCTCTCTTTCTCTCTCTCTCTCCCTTCCTCTCTTTCTAAAATCAATAAAGTCATATCCTCAGGTGAGGAATAAAAAAAAAAAATCCACTTTAAGAAAACAGACTATGCAGGAAAATAAACCTATCATTAATATTAATATATTTTGAAAAAAATATATATATATATATTTTGAGAGACAAAGGGGGGATAAATATTGCATCACTGCATGCATGAACAAAAACAGGATGCTACAGTTAAATATTGAAGACAATCTTCTTGGCTATAATAATAAAAGTGCAATATGCTAATTAGACCGGACATCCTTCCGGACAAAGCCATGGTGGGCGGGGGCCAAGGCCCTTGCACAAATTTCATGCTTCAGGCCTCTAGTTAACAGTATAACAGCAGAAATGAAAAAGTACGTATTAGGGTTGTAAGGCTGAAAATATCTCCCAAAATATAAAAGACAGATATAAGAGAGAAAAGATAAAAAAATGAAAAGACCAACATAAGAGGTCTAATATTTGAATAGGGGGTCCAGAAGGCAGAAGCAAGTAGAAAGAAACTTAAAATAGAAGAAAATATTCCAGAAGTGAAGGGTATGTGCTTCCAGATTAAGAGGGTACAAATGAATGCCTGGAACAATGGATGATAATAGGTCAAGACACATAGTTATGCAATTTGAGAATACTGGTGACAAAGCCCTTAAATACTTTCATAGAGAAATATTATGTATGTGCACTCATGGACATAAAATATTTTAAGAGAAGGATGTGTTCAATTTTTTCTTACACATACATGTTACCCATACCCAGCAGTCACTCCTCTCTTGCCCCTTGCTCCAAATTATATAATTACACAATTGTTTTTGTAGCCAATTGAGTGACTATTTTTATACTTATTAAACTTCATCTTCTTTCACTTTACTAACAAAACCAAAACAACAATAAAACCTATTTGTGAAGTATATAAGAGACTTTAATGAATGTCAAATGTTTATTATCATGAAGCACTATAGTAAACACATGGAGGGGTTATTTGTACTATTTCTCTGATCTTGTTAGTATGATTGAAAATTTACTTAATGAAAAGTAAAAAAAAAAAAAAGTTAGAGGTAAACAGGTTGCTTATCTCCAAGGATAAAAAAAATCTTTGCAGTAGATGTAGATATGAAAAGACCTTACAATTCCTCAATCTGTTGCTTTGTCTATTCAGCAGAATAAGTTCGGGTTCTAGTTCATTTCGTTCCCACCTGGTTTCTGACTCCCTTCTCTCCCCCTTACAGTATACAACTTACTCTGGTGCCAGTTTTTGTGGGTTTTTTTTTCTATAAACCAGATTTGCCCATGCTATTCTACTCAAGAATTTTCAAATGGCTTCCTATCGCTTACACAAATGTCTGGTAGGCTAGTTTAAGATTAAGGTCTTTCTCATCATGGCCCTAATTCTACCATTTCCAGGCTATTCTATAGTTTCTCTCATCCACCTCCATTCTCCTTTCATGTGCTATCTGGTTTTGTTCATGCTGCTCTCTGAGAATAATGTTCTATATTCCCTTCTCTCCTAATAAAAACTCTCTCATCTTTCAATTATGACCTCTCTTATCTTGCTTGACTCCACAATGTAGGATAACTCACTCTCTCCTCTGAACTCCCTACTGTACTTTGTCAAAGCCATCAACATAACATTTGTCACAATATATCGTGGCTCCTCCATATGGACACTTCACTCAGATCATGAGCCCCTTATGTGCATGGCACTGATCATGAGCTCCTTGAACACAGAAACTGTCTTTCTGTAACATCTAACACAATGCTAGGCACACTGGAAGTACTCATATAACAAGAAAGTTGGGTCAGGTATTTTTCTTCTCTTTCTCACCAATCCTAATAATTCCAGTTCAAATGGTGGGTAAATGGGTAAGAGCTTGGACTTTCTTTATCCAACCACAACACAAAATGAGGTCAGAATAGTGTTAACTTATTAAATCACTCGCCTGTTCACAACAGGCTGTAACTCCGCTAACTCATACTCTTTGATTCTAGGTTTTCTAGAATTCAACTACATTCCACAAAGCCATCTCTCTTCTCCTTTCTAAAAAGAATTCTCTGATCCAATAATATTTAAATAATTCTCTCATTTAATTCTACTCAATTAAGACACGTTTCTTTGTCCAAGCCATTTCCTCAATCTCCAATGTTCTCTTCTCCACACTCTCAAGGCTCTGATTAAAATGGCATATACTTCTCTACCATTAAAGCCGACTTTAAACTTAAAACATACACACAAAACACACACCAGAAATAGAAGGAACCAATGCAATTTCTAATCCCATAGTACTTTCTAACTCTCATTTCTCCAATTTCTATAGCATTTTGTCTAAAATATATATACATTTTAGCACTTAATATGAAAGAAATTTGCCCCTGCATATTTGAAATACCAATAACATCTTAAATTTTTTATGCTCTATAGTTTCAGAATCCTATCTAATAAACGAGTAATACGCAAATTGACTGTACCCCCAACACGCCCACCAGCCAATCAAGAGTGAATATGCAAATAAACCCAACCAAGATGGCTGCAGCCACAGAGAGCAGGAGGGAGGCTTGGGTTTCCCCGGCAATGGAGGAAGCCAAGCTTTCCACCTGCCCTTGCTGACTCAGGCCTCCACTCAATGCTACAAAGTTTCAATTATAGAAGACAAATAAATCCCAACAGAAATGGCAGCTGCCACGGAGCTGAAGAGAGCAGGAGGCTAGGGTTGCCCACGGCAATGGAGGAAGCCAAGCTTCTGCAGCCCTGGCCTGCTTTGGCCTCCGCTCCAGGCTACAAAGTTTCAATTGTAGAAGGTAAATAAATCCCAGATCCCAGGGCCTCTGCCTGAGTTGCCAAGAGGTGTGGCCGGCCTGCAAACCACCACAGGCCCCTCCACGCACCAAGGGAATCCCCACCCTGATCCAGAACACCCTTCAGGGCAAACCAGCTGGCCCAGACCCGTGCACCAGGCCTCTATCCTATCTAATAAAAGAGTAATATGCAGATTGACCATCACTCCAACACACAAGATGGCTGCCCCCATGTGGTCAAAGATCCTGCCCCCATGTGGACACAAGATGGCCACCACAAGATGACCAGCAGGGGAGGGCAGTTGGGAGGAACCAAGCCTGCAAGGGAGGGCAGTTGTGGGCAATCAGGCCAGCAGGGGAGGGCAGTAGGGAGGGACCAGGCCTGAAAGGGAGGGCAGTTGGGGGCAATCAAGCCTGCTGGGGAGGGCAGTTAGGGGTGACCAGGCCGGCAGAGGAGGGAAGTTGGGGGTGACTGGGTCTGCAGGGAAGGGCAGTTGGGAGGGACCCAGGCCTGCAGGAGAGAGCAGTTGAGGGGTACCAGGCCTGCAGGGGAGGGCAGTTAGGGGTGACCAGGCCTGCAGGTGAGGGCAGTTAGGGGCAAACAGGCTGGCAGGGGAGCAGTTAGGCATCAATCAGGCTGGCAGGGGAGTGGTTAGGGGGTGATCAGGCTGGCAGGCAGAAGCGGTTAGGGGCAATCAGGAAGGCAAGCAGGCGAGCAGTTGGGAGCCAGCAGTCCTGGATTATGAGAGGGATGTCCCAGATTGGAGAGGGTGCAGTCTGGGCTGAGGGACACCCCCCGCCCCGTGCACGAATTTCATGCACCAGGCCTCTAGTAGATAACAGAAGAGAAGAATTCCACAGAAATCTGAACAAGGATATTTCTTTAATTTAAGGTGACAGAAACTTTTCTGAAATTCAATGTAAATCAAATTGTAGCCTAAAATGCCAAACACTCCCACACACCATTAGTTGCAGATTTTGAGCATTATCAATAAAATATATCCTACAAACCTCAATATACATAAAGAAAAAATTTGTGAGCCACACATATTAAAATACATACCCTATTTATTTTTAATAGGTGATATTTAACCACATTATTGAGGCAGGAAAAGTCCTTAGACAACACCAATCAAATTCATGCCCTTATTCATTCAGAATCTAATAAATCAGAATGAAACAATGACTTCTTCTCATATAACCTAAAGAAACTTCAAAAATAATTTTTCAATAGACTATGTATATTAAAAAACTCATTCACAATGGCTACCTTCAATATGAGACCAGTCCCTAGGAGTTTCTTTTTTATTTTTTAGTTTATGAAGTTAACTGCAAAAAGAACAAGTATATAGAAGCTGGCAGTTTACAAAGGAAGTTCTCATTTCTGTTAGAAGAAAATACAAAGCAACACTGCAAATGAACTATTTCATCATCAAAACTTTTTTTCTATTCACTGTAATCATATATAACAACTAGAGGCCCAATGCATGAAATTCGTGCAAGGGTAGGCCTTCCTTCCCCTGGCTACAGGCACCAGCTTCCCTCTGGTACCCGGAACCCGGGCTTCCCTCATAGCCCCGGCTTCATCAGGAAGATTGTCTGGTCTAATTAGCATATTATGCTTTTATTATTATAGATAGATAGATCAATGTCTAAGTAAGTAGATATCACCAAAAAGAACCTGATGACCACTTAAAATATGAAAAACAGCATCACACACTTTCAAAATAGTTACAGCAGAACAAGCAGCAAATACCCAGAATAGAATATATATTACAAGTTAAATTCTCTACACAGAACTGTGTCCCAGCAGAGTAGCTACATCTGTGGATACAGCACATGCATAAGGCACTATTTCAATGGACAGAGCTGCAGTCCCAAAAGAGGCACAAAAAAGTTCCTGTCCAAAAATTTCCCTAAATGTACAAATCAATCTAAAAGCCACTCCCAGTCTTCATCCCAGTGTAATTCAATATCAGCATCAACAATTAAGAATTAAGGTCAAGCCCTAACCGGTTTGGCTCAGTGGATAGAGCGTCGGCCTGCGGACTGAAGGGTCCCAGGTTCGATTCCGGCCAAGGGCATGTACCTGGGTTGCGGGCACATCCCCAGTAGGGGGTGTGCAGGAGGCAGCTGATTGATGTCTCTCTCTCATCGATGTTTCTAACTCTCTATCCCTCTCTCTTCCTCTCTATAAAAAATCAATAAAATATATTTAAAAAAAAAAAAAAAAAAAAAAAAAAAAGAATTAAGGTCAAGCCGAAACCGGTTTGGCTCAGTGGATAGAGCGTCGGCCTGCGGACTGAAGGGTCCCGGGTTCGATTCCGGTCAAGGGCATGTACCTTGGTTGCGGGCACATCCCCAGTGGGAGGTGTGCAGGAGGCAGCTGATCGATGTTTCTCTCTCATCGATGTTTCTAGCTCTCTATCCCTCTCCCTTCCTCTCTGTAAAATATCAATAAAATATATTTAAAAAAAAAAAAAAAAGAATTAAGGTCAAGAAAGCAGTATACAAACAGGTTTTGAGAAGTGTAGGTTGCTATGTATTGCAGAAATATGAAAATAAATTACTCTTTGGATTGGGTCTGTGATTATATGAAATGAAGAAGCCAGAAGTCGACGAGAAACCAAGATGGCGGCATAGGTAAGCACCTAAACTGCTGCCTCGCACAATAATTTCAAAACTACAACTAAAAGACAGAACAGACACCATCCAGAACCAAAGGAAAGCTGGCTGAGTGAAAATTCTACAACTAGAAGGAAAGAGAAAAGCTCACAGAGAATTGGAGGTACGGCAAAGGGTCTTTGTGCGCGCAGAGAGGAAGGGCGGCTGAGAGCCTGGCTGACTTTCTCTGGCGGAAGGGGGAAGGAAGCCCCCGACCGCACTGAACCCCAGTTCTGACTGCACTGAACCCCAGTCCCGGGCGAAACCCCAAGGACCCAGGCTCATACAGGGGGAGTCTGGACTGTCAGGTAAAGAGAAAGGCACCCGGAGACTCGGAGACCCGGGGGAGGCCCGGGTGAGCCCCGGCAGGCAGGGTTCTGGAGGTGCGCGCGCCAGTGTGCACAAAGGCTGCGGAGGTTGCCACAGAATTCCCTAGCAGAAGGGAGTCCGAAGCTCCTGACTGCACTGAACCCCAATTCTGACTGCACTGAACCCCAGTTCCAGGTGAGCCCCTGGGGACCCGTGCTCTTACGGGGGGGAATCTGGACTCTCGGGCAGAGACTCGGGAGCCGGGGAAGGCAGAGGTCTGCAGGCGCGCGCATGCCAGTGCGCACAAAGGCTGCGGAGGCTGCCACAGGCTTTCCCTAGTGGAAGGGAGTCAGAAGCTCCTGACTGCACTGAGCCCCAGTTCTGACTGCACTGAACCCCAGTTCTAGGCGAGCCCCTGGGGACCCACGCAATTGTGGGGGGAATCTGGACTCTCGGACGGAGACTCGGGAGCCGGGAAGGCAGAGGTCTGCAGGCACACATGCGCACAAGGGCAAGGCTGACTGGAATCCAAGACTGTCTGCTCCTCCCTGAGACTCCACCCCATCCAAGCTGAGCACAGAGGCTATTGCAATTTGGCAAGTCTAATCCTATAAGGCTGTCTCCAGCACCGAACTTCTCCCAGCATAGACACAGCTGATCCTTACAGCCAACTGGCCTGGAGGTCAATTCCTCCCAGTGATACCAACAACAATCAAGACTTAACTACAACAAGGCTGTACACACAATCCACAAAGGGGTGCACCAAGAGTGTACACCTCAGGCTAACTGGGGAGGCCGACCCACTGGGCCATATAGGAAACCTAGCACACAAATCTACCCTACCAACTCAGGGAAGCAGTGAAAATGCGGCGTCAAAGAAACAGATCACAAACAAAAGAAATGGAGGAAAACAAACGACTGGATATAGAATTCAAAACCATGGTTATAAGGCTTTTCAAGAATATCCTAGAAAAGGCCGATAAATATGAGACCCTTGAAGATATGAAAAAGGACCAACTAGAAATTAAACATACACTGACTGAAATAAATAATATTATACAGAGACCCAACAACAGACTAGAGGAACATAAGAATCAAGTCAAAGAATTGAAATACAAAGAAGCAAAAACACTCAACTGAAAAAGCAAAAAGAAAAAAAAATCCAAAAAGTTGAAGATAGTGTAAGAAGACTCTGGGACAACTTCAAGTGTACCAACATCAGAACTATGGGGGTGCCAGAAGAAGAGAGAGAGCAAGATACTGAAAACCTATTTGAAGAAATAATGACCGAAAACTTTCCCCACCTGGTGAAAGAAATAGACTTACAAGTCCAGGAAGCACACAGAACCCCAAACAAAAGGAACCCAAAGAGGACCACACCAAGACACACCATAATTAAAATGCCAAGAGCAAAAGACAAAGAGAGAATATTAAAAGCAGCAAGAGAAAAACAGTTAATTACCTACAAGGGAGCACCCATACGACTGTCAGCTGATTTCTCAACAGAAACTATGCAGGCCAGACGGGAGTGGCAAGAAATATTCAAAGTGATGAATAGCAAGAACCTACAACCAAGATTACTCTACCCAGCAAAGCTATCATTCAGAATTGAAGGGCAGATAAAGAGCTTCACAGATAAGAAAAAGCTAAAGGAGTTCATTACCACCAAACCAGTATTATATGAAATGCTGAAAGGTATTCTTAAAGAAGAGGAAGAAGAAAAAAGTAAAGAGAAAAATTATGAACAACAAATACATATCTATCAACAAGTGAACCTAAAAATCAAGTGAATTAAAAACCTGAGGAACAGAATAATCTGGTGAATATAATAGAATCAGGGGCATAGAAAGGGAGTGGACTGATAATTCTCAGGGGGAAAGGGGTATGGGGGGGTTCAGGAAGAGACTGGACAAAAATCATACACCCATGGATGAGGACAGTGGGGGGGAGGTAAGGGCAGAAGGTGGGGTGGGAACCGGGTGGAGGGGAGCTATGGGGGGGAAAAGGAGAAACAATTGTAATAATGTGAATAAAGATTTATTTAAAAAAAAAAAAAAGAAGCCAGAAGTCAAGACCTGATACCCAAGTGGTAATAGTATCAACATGCAAGTCCCTCACTAAACCCTACTCCTCTTTTAAGTATTAATTTAAAAGTCAATGGTTTTATCCTATTTAATCCTATTTTATCTCTTAAGAGACTCTCAAAGAATAAGGAAGGTTCTTGATCTATCTTTACACCAATAATGTCAGTGTCAAGCTGATAATAAGCCATCTTCCTTACCATTCTTAAAAATAAAATTAGGTAAAATAAATCCCTAAATCTGATAAAGATTATAGCGTGATCCACAATGAGCTTAACCTGCTGGCGTGAACTATTATCTCCTACAAACATATACTATAACTCAAAATAAAATCACAACATATAGCAAGAATAGTTTTACTTGGCAACTGTTAGTATAATAGGCTATAAATTCACATGCTTGCAAAAGTGGAGATAAAACATCAGCAATTTGGTAAGTCACCAGGAAGCTGAAGGTTTGGAAAAAAGGAGCTATTCCACTTTATTACTGTCCTTAAGTAGTGGTATGGAAGCAGACTCAAGAACAAAAAAATGAGAGCAACCAAGGATAATTTACTAAAATTCACCTTAAAAAGATTGAATCTGCCATCTTGGATTTCTGCACCTGGTGTACCTTCCATAGTACAGTCTTCGGCCTAAGTTAAATAACATATTCCCCATTAAGATACCACATAATCTTTAATTGATAGGCCATATAAAGATAAACTAGCTGTGGCTAGTCTGAGGCTTAAACGAAGAACATCAGAAAATCATTAATATGAAACTGAAAGGAAAAAAGGGAAAAAACCCAACATGGTAACAAGAACAGCATTTTTAAACTATCGTATAACTTTTAACCACCTTTAAAGGAAAAAGTGATTTATTTAGAAGTAAAATTGGAACAGTAGAAAATACTGGGGTATTTTGGAACATTTTATTAATTACCGTAATTTTATTTGTAGTAGAGGTAACTGGTATAACTTCAAGTCCCATTCGTATCCTCTTTTGTTTTTCACAGTAAGCTTTCCAGGTATCTTCATTAAACCCATAATTAAAATAATCAGAAAGATCAGCTCCTAAAGATAAAACACACTTTTAGTACACAAATGTTTCAATTCTACTGTTTTTTAGCATACAAAATTTAATAAGCTGTAAAATATAAATTTAGAGTTCTATTAGTCTTATCACCCTAATTTTACCAGCTCTCCCAATTACCATAAAGCAACAGTACTATAAGAACTTTTTATCAGAAGTATTTCCTTTAGAAATGCACTATAATAAAACAATATCCAAGTCTACTTTACTATTATGCTAGGCTATCAGCAAGATTTAATAAATTCATTATTAATGATTAATTTATTATTACATTAATTCATTATTACTCTCCTGAGTTAAGACTACAAAAATGACATTAAAACAATAATATTATAAATTGATACTAAAAAATACTTTCTAATGACTGTTTATACTATAAAGCTTTTGAAACCGATATAATCCACCATAATCTTACCAGGTTTACGCCATGGTTTATCTTCAAAAGAATCCAAATCTACCTCCGAGAGTGGAACTCCATTAATGCTTCCAGGTGCATCAAGGTCTACTCCTTTGACTTTTGTTCCTGTTTTATAAAATTACAAAATGGTGAAGAAGCTACATTAGCAAGAGGCTGAGAGATATACTGACACCTTTTTACTGTTGCTAGCACTCAATATGGCTAAGGTTCCAAACAAAGCACTGGAGTAATGCGTACCATATTGGTAAATAAAAGTTAAACTTTATAGTATAGCTATAACATAAAATGGATAAAGAGATTAGGGACTTGTTATTTACAATAAGGGATTCCTGTACCACTAGGAAGTTGCTAACTTCCATGTTTTATATCAGTTTTTGTACAGTCTGTGAGCTAAGAAATGCTTTTACCTTTTTAAATGGTTGTATCACAAACAAGTTAAACAAAAAAGCAAAACACGATGGCAGGAATCCTATGTGGCCCATACAGCCTAAAATATTTATTATCTAGCCCTGTGCTATATGGTCAAAACTGGCATTTTTTAATTGACCTATTATAACCTATCACCTACTCAGATATATGTCTTATTTTTCTATTGATGCAGCTGCAAATAAAAATTTTACCTGTAGTTCCATAAACTCTTCCTCCTGTCTTAATGTTAAGATTTACAGGTGCTGTACCATAACTCCTAAAAACAAAATAAAAATTATCCTGAGAAACTTAAACAGAAATAGCAATACATTTAATTATACAAATTAAATTATACAATCACATAGTAACTGAATAAACTGACAATGACTCACACATTTTAGAAAATATTTTAAACTAATTTCAAAGTCTGTCACTTGCTCAATAAAAGGTAAAATATTGTTTAAAAGTCCAACTTGTTTTCCATCTCAAAAACCTACCTGCCACTAACTCAATATCCCACTATAGCACACTTCACAGAAAATTTGGCTGAGAAGAAAATAAAGAGTTTATATGCTTTTTCTTCATTTCCTCATCTCCTAGTTAATGCAACATACACAGCAATCCTGCAAGAATGAAATTTCTCTACCTTATTCCCAAATACAGTGACCTCCCTTTCATCCTTCCCGCACCTGATATTGTTGATAAATCCTCTTTCAAATACCCATGGAGTACATCTGTCCATAAAATGAATTTTCATGAAATTCACAAATAAGTCTAGAGTGAAAGCAGAGCAGTGCTTGGTGGTGGTCTGTTGATAATGATTACAAAAAACAAGAGGAAAGTTTCTAGACTACTAGTGATGTTCCATATCTTGATTTGGATGGTGGTTACATGAATCTATACACTCTAAAAAAATTACTGAGCTGCACCTTTTTTTAATGTAGTGTAACATACATGTGATAGAAGGAGGGAAAAAATTCAGTCACACAGACTCAAGTTCAAATACAAGTTTATTAACTGTATAATCTTAGCCAAGTCACTTAACATCCCATAGACCTTGTATACATTTTCTTTAATGAGTTTATAGACACTTTCCTGCTTTTCTATATAATGCATTCTTATGTAAGAGTAGGAAAATCAAAATATACTGACCAAAATAGACGTATACATTATTGGGGAGGTTAGGGAAAAGGGGACAAAAGGGAGTAAGCAGGTAAGGAAGAAGGCTCAATTCTCACAGAGCAAAAAGATATTAGTAAGACCTCAAGTTATAGACAATGTTTTCAATGACATATTTTCACATTATATCCATGTTATTTAATTTGGTTCTTTACCCTACCAAGTTTAGCCAACTGGACTTTCCTAGTAATTTCCACCTTTTGGTCTCCAATGTACTAAATTTGAGATCTACGTTATTCACTAACATAGCACTGTTATGTACTCAATAAACTGCTCTAGAGACCTGTAAGTTATTGAGTCCTTTTCCCCCTCTCCATCCACAACCATTCAGTTACCAATTTACTATTTCTAATTAATACTCACTCAAAATACCTTATTTTCCCATTCATCCCTATACTGTTGGCTTAGTTTGGATTATCTCATGTGGACAATCACTTTGACAACTAATATCTAACTAGTCTACTGCTACTATTTATCTTTGCAAATAAGCTGACTTGCCTAAAAAAAAAAAAAACCTTCAAAGGTTCCATGATAACACAGCAAAAACAGTCTAACTCCTTTCTCCTTAAATAGTTTTGACCATCCTTTCTCATTTACCTTTATCCTTCAGGTTTATGGTTCCTTAAACCATGCTTGCACTACATCTAAATAGTATCCCCTACCTAAATCATCCAGCTTCCCTTCCTTTTAACTCAAGAATTATTCAAACAAGTTAAAATACCTCCTCTCTAGCATCTTCCAACACCTGTAGGCTTATAGCAACTCTCCTCTCAAAGATTTCAAATCACTTTGTATATGTTCCTATTATTGCACTTACACTCACTAAAAGTATTGCTCTGTCTTTCTCACTACTTCTGGTAAAAAAAAAAAAAGACTATTATATTATTTTTTACTAGAGGCCTGATGCACAAAATTTGTGCATGAGTAGGCCTTCCTTCCCCTGGCTGCCAGCACCAGCTTTCCTCTGATAACCGGGACCCGAGCTTCCCTCGCAGCCCGGCCTAATTAGCATATTGCACTTTTATTATTATAGATAACCCCATCATCAATTAGTAAAGTGCCAAACTGTCTTTGAAAAGTGCTTACTGAAAGAATGGATGAATCTCAAAGATATAGCTAAGAAACTACTTCTCTATACAAGATAAATTGTTCCTACCAGCTTTTCTTCTTACTGTATATATAAAATGAACTTTGTAACAAAAGTATGTTTTCAAAAAATTCTATTTTGTACTTTCTAAGAGCTAACAATAAACCAATTTAGTATTGTTTCTCAAGCAATTTGTTCTTTAAGTATGCTTGTGAAGTGTACACAAAGTAAATAGCCACTAAATTTAATTAATTAATTTTCTCACTGGTTCTCTTTCAGTTTTCAAGGAATATGTCTTGAGTTATCAAGGTTAAATAAGCTTTATACCCTTCAGAAAGATGCATAGCTTACTTTGAAATGCATAAAAAATACATTTTTAAAAATAAGGTTAAGGGTTCAATACCAGGTCAGGGCACATACATTCAAAGTCAATTATGTTTTAACATGTAGTCTACTCAGTCAATAAAGATTTATTGAATACTTACTACATGTAAGGCAATATAAGGAATAGGAAAATTCATAAACCAAGATTTCTACTCTTAAGGAATTTCAAGTCCAAACATGTATAAACGTATATAGAATTCATGGACTAGAAATTGCTGTAAGACATAAAGTTCAGAGAAAGTACTATGGAGTCTGTGCATTTAATATCTGCAAGTGATTCCTACCAAAAATTGGTCATATTAATAAAAGAAATCACCATTTGCTTTAATTGTTCTATACTTGCAAATACAAATTTTATATAGTAGTAAAAGTATTTGCTAAATATGCCATGAGTAGTATATCATATTAAAGTGTTTCTTTTGCATAATGCAGATGGTAAAGGTCTATTAGCGTAGAGGCCTGCTAACGTATTATAAGTCCAACACTATTTACTTTAAAAGTGGGAATGAGGAGAACTTCAAAAGTTATCTACCTCATCCTAGCCGGTCTGGCTCAGTGGACAGAGCATTGACCTGTGGACTGAAGGGTCCCAATTTTGATTCCAGTCAAGGGCACATGCCCGGGTTGTGGGCTTGATCCCGAGTAGGGGACCTGCAGGAGGAAGCCAATCAATGATTCTCTCTCATCATTGATGTTTCTATCTCTCCCTCTCTCTTCCTCTCTGAAATCAATGAAAATATATTTTAAAAAGAGTTATTGCCCTAACCAGTTTGGCTCAGTGGATAGAGCGTCGGCCTGCGGACTGAAGGGTCCAGGGTTCGATTCCGGTCAAGGGCATGTACCTTGGGTACGGGCACATGCCCAGTAGGGAGTGTGCAGGAGGCAGCTGATCAATGTTTCTCTCTCTTCAATGCTTCTAACTCTCTATCCCTCTCCCTTCCTCTCTATTAAAAAAAAAAAAAAAATCAATATATATTTTTTTCAAAAATAGTTATCTACCTCTAACGTAAGTAATTTAGTCTCTTCTCAACCCTGCTCCCAAAAGAAGTTGCTAGGGTTTTAAAATTACACAGGCAGTCATTATTATACTGTAAAAGTGAGTTCCTAAAATAAAAAACTTTTTTTTTTTTAAATATATTTTATTGGTATTTCACAGAGAGGAAGGGAGAGGGATAGAGAGCTAGAAACATCGATGAGAGAGAAACATCGATCAGCCGCCTCCTGCACACCTCCCACTGGGGATGTGCCCGCAACCAAGGTACATGCCCTTGACCGGAATCGAACCCGGGACTCCTCAGTCCGCAGGCCGACGCTCTATCCACTGAGCCAAACTGGTTTTGGCTAAAATAAAAAACTTTTGAAAACAAAGGCTCCACTGAAAAGATAAAATGTAGGGGTGGGAAAAAGTAGATTTACAGTTGTGAATATAGTAAACAATGTATTCTTATATTATTATTTATTACTTATTATATTACCATCAGCACCATCATTATTAACCTACTTTGCCCACCCATATTCAAACATACTGATGTGTATTGTATATATATTGGTTGATTCCAGATAAGGCTGCTTAATAAACTATATAGTACAATTAATGAAAAGTTTATTTTATGTGCCCAATGCACAACTACATTACACATCCAATCTAAAAAACAGAATACAACCTTGACTCTTATGCTAACACCAAAACAAAATCACAACCTGTACTTTAATATATTCCCTTCCAATATTTCCATAAGATTTTATACATACTTAATGAGTCACTCACTTGATTCAGAATTTTACTGAAAAAAGTCTACAGGATAATTAATAATTTAAAAAAAACACTATGAGGATCAAAAAGCAATACTTTTGATATTGTTTTTATTGGACAAAAAAATTAAAAACCTAAACTCAGCTTTGGATAAGAATAAAATCGCAAAACAATACAGATGCAAATTGCAATTTAAGGTTTTCTAATTCTAACTAAAGAATTTGTTGTATTTAATTCATTTATAAAAACTTTAATTTCAGGAATCAAAAATACTGCTACTCCCATGTAACTTTACCTAATTATCTTTAGAAAAGAAATATTGTCATGGTGAAATTCCTTTTATCATGAGCTGCAATTAAAATTTAACATATATTGCGCCCAGGTTGCGGGGCTCGATCCCCAGTACGGGGCATTCATGAAGCAGCCAATCAATGATTCTCTCTTATCACTGGCATTTCTATCTCTCTATACCTCTCCCTCTCTGAAATCAATAAAAATAGAATTTAAAAAATAGTAACATTAATTTTAGGTATACAACATGATGCAGTGTGTTTAAATTGCAGTTTAGTTAACATACAGCACCACACTTAGTCACAAATATTTTTTTCCTTATGCTGAGAATGTTTAAGATCTATTCTCTTAGCAACTCATGGTAAGATGGAAAATGTCAAAAACAATGAAATCAACCACTAATGGCTTGATATAGGCATACTACCTTTGATTTAGTCACACAATTGTTACTTAAAAATAACTTACCCATACTGTGGTGCTCCCGTTTTAATGTCTCCTATAGTGACATGGACATCATCCTCATCATCATCACTGTCACTATCACTATCATCTTCAGTCTCAGTCACTTTCTATACCAACATAAACAATTATAAAGTACATTCAATAATCCATTTCAATATTTGATATGAATAAATGAAAAAGTAACCGTTTTGCAATTAAGCTATAGATTTACAGAAAAAAGTTACAAGCTCACAGAACTGATCCTTATTTCAATTCATTTATAACTTCAATGATTTACATGATAAAAAGGATAAGAATGCGAAAACCTTTTTCACCATCATCATTTTTATCATTTATAACTGCTCCTCTTGCAAAAAGGATCTAATGCAATTTACTAATATATAGAGAAGATAAAATTATTAAAAAGAATTTGAGAAATTCTTGGTAAAAAGAATATATAAAGTTAAGAGGAAAACAATTTTAAGAGTCACAGTGTCAAGGTTAAAAACCACGAAATAGCCCTGGCCAGTGTTGCTCAGTGGTAGAGCATTGGCCAGAGAACCTAAAGCTTGTGCGTGCGATTCCCAGTCAAGGGCGAATACCTGGGTAGTAGGGTCCTTACTGGCCTAGTAAGGGGGTGTGAGAAGCAACCAATTTAATGTTTCTCTTCCCCCCAAATCCCCGCCCACTTGCTCTAAAAAAAATCAATGGGAAAAATATCCTCGGGTGAGGATTAACAAAAAATTTAAAAAGCACCAAATAGTTAGGGAGCACCTCACTTATTCCTGGAATTCATTTACACCTATAAGAGGCCCTGCATGCAAATGGTTGAGGGAATACTTTGTTTCTATGAGTAAAAGAAAGGCCATTTACAAGCTTTTGTTTTGGCTCTAAAAGGCTATTTTGTGCTTCGTCACAAAATAGTCAATTTTAAAAGTAGAAAAACTAGGGAAAATAATTTTTGATACAAACTTGTAGAGTAACTATGGGGAGGGGAGTAAAATGTTAAAAATAGTCATAGGACCCATAATATGTTCACACACACCCCAAAAAACATCACTTTCAACAGGGACGAGGTCAAATACTATCACTTATACAAAAAAACTTTTTGCTAAAAAACATGGCAATCAAACTTAGGTTTTAAGACTCAAATGTCTGCTTTGAAAATCAGGGTATGATCTATTTAGATGATCTATGACCATTCAGTTCCTTGAAATAAACATCAAGCCTATGCACATGCCCTATTTCATCTGAAATCTTCCCAATACTTCTCTTCATTATGCTTTTGATGGCACCAGATGAGGTAAGTGATGTTAAGAGGGGGCCAGATCAAGCAGGATAATGAAAGTCATATTTAATTTTGGCTTTATTCCTAAGTGAAGGCAAAACTATTGATAAAGATTTTAAACAGAGAAGTAACTAGATTTCAAATCCTTATGTTACCGGTTTAGGTACGCCATTCTCAGCAGTTTCATCTTCATTTCCAGATGGAGGATTATTGGCACTACAAACAACAAAAATAAGTACATATGCCTAGTATTACTTCTGAGAAGTACAGATAAGGTATCCTAGTATTTTTAAGCTATGCCTGATAGTTTCCTAAAATTGTCTCCACTAGATGGTAAGAAAATAAATAGTAAAAACTACCTACTCTGTATTTCTCATGCCTTGCTCAACATTAGAAATAGAATGGAATTGCCTCCAAATTTGTTAATGGTGTCAAATTTGCAATTTAATGGTGGAATATAATTTGAGGTGCTTTTTTTTTTTTTACATTGTAAAAATATGCATCACACTTATACTTACCCTAAATCTTTATGGAACATCCTCTGTGTGCCAAAACTAATGTAACTGTCAAGGACTATGTAAGTTTCCTATTTTCAGATTTGTAATATGATCACATTAACTCTTTCAGTATTCAGTTAACATACACGCTTTTTCCTGGCTTTCTATTTCATCACTTTATTGGATGTACTAGTATGTTCCTTGTTGTATAGAAAATAAATTTTAAGATAAAAAAGTTTATCTTCATTTAAGACTGCTTTCCAATTTGACACTAATGATAGCTGCAGACTACTTTTTATGCATTAAAAACTATTTTTTTAAGGCCAGTTATCTTGAATTTGCCATTACGACAAAACTGACACGACAATAAGACACTCATTCTCATATCTTTTTCACAAATGTCTTATCACAAACACTTGGCCATTAACAATCAAATACAACTTCTAGTACTATAGCGTTAATTGGTTTCTTATTTTTTTAATAATTATAATTTTCATAGTGGGAATTAACCATTTACCTCATTTATAGATAAGGAAATGCAAGTACAAAGCAACTAACAATTACTCAGGTCAAAGACCTCATTGGATTTCTGCTATCTTCTAAACTTCATTCTGTATCAAGCAATTTCTACATAAATCAATTTAATCTCTCTACCTTGGCATTTTATATCAGAATCTCCAAATAAGGTAAAATGAAAAATAAAAACTATAGTTTATCTGTTATATTTTCTCTGTTCTACTGCTTGACTCAAGAAAACAAACATGCAACTATATTTCTTCGGTACATTTACTCCTGCTTAAATAAGCTTCCAGGTAGCCAGAAAGAAGTTCAACTTGTTTATGTCAAAAAACAATATGGTTAGCCAAAACATGGATAGATAAAACATGAGAGAATTGGAGATAGTATAATGCAATGGTTAAGAAGAGCAGCAGTTTTAATAATGAACCAGTCACAAAGCAGCTGGGGAAAATTCTAACAAGGACTCAGCTCACTTGGGGAAATGCAATGATGTACCAAGCTGGATACTAGAACTCTGGTTTGTTGCTCTCTTCCCCAATAAACTTTTAAAAGTTTTAATTCTCTATCACCATTAAAATGCTAAAAACATGATAAAATTATAAACATTTTCTAGAAAAATAAAATCTGAAGGGTAGATCTTTCCCATAAGATTAAATAAATTTAATAGCTCACCAAAAAAGTTTTATTAAGGAATATAAAGACATTTTTGGTAGTGCTCAGGCAAGGCAAAAGGCACCTCTCCAATAAATTTAATCAAGCAATGTATTGTGGAATTAAAATTTAAGAATGTTTAATCAGAAAATAAGCTTCAAGAATTATAACCAAAAACTGATATTAACAAAAATGAATGAAATAAAAATTAGCTCACAAAAAGGTGTATTTAGTTGTGATTCTGGAACTTGTTATCAATTAATTTCTTAACTGTAAAACAGGGTATAAAGAAATATTTAATTACTTTCCAAATTATAAATTACACAAATCCTCACCTTGTGGCTAAGATTAGCATTAGAAACTGGGTTGAATACATACATTTAAAAGCCAGGTGATAAAATTTCAAATATAGCAATGAGTGTTTTTTGTCTTCCGATATAAGGGATAATTTTGAGGAAGAATAGGCTAATTTCAGCATCCCCAAAGCTATTTCTATTTATACTTCTTACTTTGTCTCTCCATTCACTTGCATTCAAGTAACAGCTTTGAGATGTAATTCATACATGATACTATCCACTCATTTCAAATGCACAACTCAATGGTTTTTAGTATATTTATAGAATAGTGCAACAATAACAACTAATCCCAGAACATTTTCACCAATCCCCTCGCCCCCCCCAAAAAAAATCTTGTATATATTAATCACTCTCATTTTGCCCTGTACTCAGTCTGGTCAACACTATTTGGTATCTCTATGAATTTACATATTCTGTCCATTTAATATAAATAAAATTATACAATATGCAGTCCTTTGCGACTGGCTTCTTTCACTTAGCACGTTTTCAAGGTTCACCCATGTTCACCCAAGGTTCACCCACGAATACTTCATTTCCTTTTACTGTCATAGTATTCCACTGTATAAATATACCACATTTATTTATCCATTATTTGATGGACACTGGTTATTTCCATTTTTTGGCTACTATGAATAATGCTATGAATACTCATGTACAGAATGTGCCCGAATAACAAACATCCTTTCATGAACATCGTTTTGTTATAACGTTGATGAGATGCTTAGGAACATAACTTTGTTTATACCAATTAGCATATGGCACAATTGGTCTCTTTAAAGGTAGTTTCACATAAATCTGCAGGACAGAACCTAACAAGTTTTTGCGTACATGTATGTTTTCATTTCTCTTAAGGTACAGAACAAGGATTGGCAATCCTAAATCATATTGTGACTCTGTGTTTAATCTTTTAAGAAACTTCCAGTCTGTTTCCCAAAGTAGCTGCACCATTTTACAATCTCAACATCAGTGTATAAGGGTTCCAATTTCTCCATATCCTTACCAACACCTGTTGCTGTCTTTATTACAGCCATCCTAGTGGTTGTGAAGTACTATTTCCTCCACTTATTAAAACCAAATATTCTCTAAAAGCTGTTTGTTTTTAACCACCCCTTCCCCATTACAGAACACTAAGGCCTCTGGTCAGAGTAATGTCAGCATATCCATTAACTTGTATGCAGAAGCTATTTTGAAATTTAGAATTCAGTTTCTGGCTCCCTGTACAATGTTCTATAAATGATACTCATACTTTTCCAGTCACCTTAAAAAAGGGAACTAATCTTGTATCAAGTTCATTAATTCTACTTTGCATTTAAATACAAAATGCTGAAATTATAACCAAAGTGCATTACACCATCATAAATATTCATTGTAACTTAAGATCATGTATTTAAAAAATTTTTTTAAGTTTTTTCTTAATAGTCTTAATGGATATACTGTATACTCCACTAAAGAATAAAAAGTTACTTAACACTGAAAAGTACTTAAACCCTTACTTTAAAATCTTTGTCCCCTCAGCTACTAGCAAATAAACAGACTAGTATAAGATTAGGTCCTGAAACAGGAATAAACTCCCAAGGATTTGATGTCTTTCAACCTTTAGTCACAATGTAATCAAACCCACGATTATAATGAAATAATTTTAACAACTTGTTGATAGAACCACTGTATCACAGTATCTGTGTTAAGTATCAACAAGAAATTTCACTAACCTGGTATTTTCTTCTTCTGGCCTTTCAACTTCATTTTCATCTACCAAAAAAAATACAAAAATAAATAAATAAAATTAACAAACTACTCTTAAAGAAACTAGTAGTATGAAAATCTGAAGTGATCATCACAAGCACTAACCTAGGTCCTTTGCCAAATCACTGTGCACATGCACGTCCCATGGGCCTATAAGCACATCCAAAGTTAGATCACCTTATAATGACTTAACAAGATATGTCTTTTTATGAAAAAATAAAATAAAATCAGACTTTACTCCCAAAAAAATAAACTTAAAGTGGTATTAAAGACTTCTAGATCTTCATAAAAAAAAATCCTACACATTTACATATCAAAGAGTATTACTACTGCTAAATCTTGCCACCAAAGACAAATTATTTTATTTTACAAGTTTATCAAAATCAAAGTTTGTCAAAGTCATCATCATGGTGCTCAAACCTATACTTTCACTATACTATTCTAAGACAAGGATATACATTTCTGGCAAGGAACAAATATTAATTTTCAAATTTAATATCTGTAACAAACAAGAAAGGACTGTGACTTAATAAAAGTTAAAAAGCAAATGTCTAAACAAATGCCTTTCAAAACAGAAGTCCAAGATGTATTAAATTTATTTCGAGAGAAATGAATACATGAGACTGAAAACTATAAGCCTAAGGGACATGTTTCTGCCATGAAGTGGGTTGAAGAGCAGTCTCTTAGAGAAGAAAACTTCACCTTAATACACACAGGAGACATTCGGGGTTTTCTTTATGGGCCATAATGTATTCCATCTCTTTCTTTCTCTCTTAGTTATTTTTAAAAGCACGACTTTCAGACAAGGAGTTACCCTTGCAGGTGCATTCCATACAAACTGACCATCAAGAAACAAGACGTTAGTTTCACAGCATCAACTTTATTGAGCTACTACAGAGTAACTGCTGCTTAAAGGGACAGGGAAGGGCATCGTACAGCCAAGGGGCTGGAAGAGACACACCAGCACTGCTCAGAATCGTTTTAAAAAAGTAAAAAATAAAAAGCGCGGAGGCGAGGTGGCCGAGCAGTCCCGGCCAGGCGGAGGGCGAGGGTCTGGGGCCCGACCCCGCCGCCGCCGCCGCCACCGCGGGGTGCGAGCGTGTTTGGGAGAGTGGGCTGGGCGAAAGGAGGCCGAAGCGGGTGGGGAACACGCACACCGCGCCGGGCCTGACTTAGGCCGAACCAGGTTCCGTACCAGAGGCCCCCGGCGCGGCCGTGAGGGGCCAGAGAGGACGACCGTTTGCGCGCCGGGAGGGGAGGCCTGAGAGAATCCGGGAGAGAGAGAAAGGACAGGAAGTTCCGTACCGCCATAGAGCCACTCTTCCTCCTCATCCCCTCCGGTCCCGCCGCTCAGCTCCGACACTAGACGCTCGACCTCGCCGGCCGACATGGCCGCCCCGAGCACAACTTAAAGGCAGCGGTCAACAGCCCCCTCCAACCCCTTCCCCAGCCTCGCTGCCAGAGGACGTGAAAGAGGCGCGAACCCGCCAGAGAGCAAATGAAGAAAGCAAGAGACTCAAATCCACTGGATGCGGCCGTGGCAGCGGAGGCCGCAAAGGAGACTCGGGCCCCGGCCCGCCTGCGCATGCGCAGCAGCAGCCTAGCGGCGCAGCGTCTATAGGTGGCTTTCTTCCGCGGCGGCGGCCCACCTGGACCTAGTTGCGCGTGCGCACCATATTAGCCCCGCCCCCATGGAATCCCAATTTGCCTTTTTAACTCTGATTTCTAACGTGGCTTCCTGCGTAAACCAGGATTCCCCCTCCCCCAACCGTTCCTCCGATAACCCTCATTGCTTTGCCTGCGAGTAATCCATTGTCCCATTGTGCCCTTGAGGCTCTCTCTTTTCAACCTTCTCATCTGTTGTTTTTTTTTTATCTTCCGAAAGGCCTTATTTTATTCTTCATATGTTGTAGCAGCCTTTATACAGAATAATTACCTCTCAACCCCGTTTCTTATTAAATAAGAAATCATAATTAATGTCTAATTTCTTGAAAAATTTATTTTAACAGCAAACAAAAGCAAAACTAATATATATATGAATAATGCATTCTCCTTGTTAAAATAAAACATTACAGTTAAGGTTAAAACCCCTCATCCAGTATTCCTTTCCAAAGGACTTGTTTGTTTGCTGTAAATCATCCTGAAATTTTCCACACATTTACTTCAGGTGAATTGTATTGTTTTATTGGGAGAACCCAAGGCTTAAAGGGTACAGCACAGAATGTATCTTTCTGTGAATTGCTTTAGAAACAAAAGACAAAAAAACTTAGCAATGTCTTCAAGATCCTTTCATGTTAGTACATATATATCAAACTACGTCTGTTGTGGAGCGAACGCGAGTAAAGACCACTGGAGTGCAGACCAAATTAAAATTTAGGGAGCCTTTATTGCGGGCCGGTGACTGTCCCCTCTCCACTCAGAGAGATCAGAGAGCAGCCCCGACCCTTTGTGTCTGACCGTATTTAAACCCATTCACTACATCCTGTTTTTGCAGAGCAAACAGTCTAAAACAATTTAAAACAAAGGAGTCCTATCCGATTAAAAAATGCACCTGGCATGGCATTGAGAGTATGGACATATCTAGTCTCTGGCCTACAAGGTCAGACAGCTAAGTTTATCTTCCTCATTATTCAAGCAGGCTAAAGCAGGCTAGAAAGCAAAGTTAGAATAAGAGGCCGTCTAAAAAGACAGCAGAGAATTCCAAACAGTAGCTTTACAAAATAGGGGTTAGCCTTCTCACTAGGAGGAAGCATGCTCAAAAATTCCCACTCTCCACAACACGTCCATTTTTAAGTGTTTCATAATATTCCATAGCATGGCTTTCATAAAGTAAATATGGCTATATCTCTGTTGGTGTCATTTAGATTGATTTCAACTTTTCACTTTAACACCAAAAAAAAAAACCTACAATGAAGATCCTTGTCAATGACTTCTTGCAGATTGGTACAATCTCCAAGAGAGATCATAAAGTATGTCCAGTTTTTATTTTAGTAGATAAAGCCGAATTTTCAGGCCACTTTTGAGAGCACATCTTTCAAGAAGGTGATACATCATTGGTTAAAACTGATGTTCTAGTTCTTCATTGTAACTACCTAGTTGCTGACCTCAGGTAATCAACATTTCTATGCTTGTTTTCTCATCTATAAAGTGGGAAAACTGAATTAGATGATCTCTAAATCCCTTTCTGTTCTAAAGTTTTCAAACAAGACTTTTCAACACAAAGAAATCCATTTTCGTTTTTTTTTTAATATATTTTATTGATTTTTTACAGAGAGGAAGGGAGAGAGAGAGAGAGAGCCAGAAACGCCAATGAGAGAGAAACATCAATCAGCCGCCTCCTGCACACCCCCCACTGGGGATGTGCCCGCAACCAAGGCACTTGGGCCCGACCGGAATCGAACCCAGAACCATTGAGTCTGCAGGCCAATGCTCTATCCACTGAGCCAAACCGGTCAGGGCTCCATTTTCATTTTAATAATCAATCAATATGTTTCCATACTCTCAAACCAATAAACACCATTTTCCGTTTATTTAACAGTTACTGAATACCTGCTGTTTAAGAAATTTGAAAATAAAGATATAACTAAAACATAGTCCCCATTCTTAAAGAATTCTCTATTCGGAAAAGGTGGTAAACAATTAGTTCTCCTACTGGAGAAAAGGTGGATATGCTATAAAAAAATTACAGCCGAAACCGGTTTGGCTCAGTGGCTAGAGCGTCGGCCTACAGACTGAAGGGTCCTGGGTTCGATTCCGGTTAAGGGCATGTACCTTGGCTGCGGGCACATCCTCAGTGGGAGGTATGCAGGAGGCAGCTGATCGATGTTTCTCTCTCATCGATGTTTCTAGCTCTCTATCCCTCTCCCTTCCTCTCTGTAAAATATCAATAAAATATATTTTAAAAAAAAATTACAAAGTGTTTACATCCTAACAATACACCACCATTTTGTCTAATTTAAATAAATCATGTGGTTTTAATCCCCCTTACTTTTTTTTTTTTTTTAAATATATTTGATTGATTTTCACAGAGAGGAAGGGAGAGGGATAGAGAGCCAGAAACATCGATGAGAGAGAAACATCGATCAGCTGCCTCCTGCACACCTCCTACTGGGGATGCGCCCGCAACCAAGGTACATGCCCTTGACCGGAATCGAACCTGGGACCCTTCAGTCCGCAGGCCGACGCTCTATCCACTGAGCCAAACCGGTTTCGGCTCCCCCT
This sequence comes from Plecotus auritus, assembly GCF_963455305.1. Taxonomy (NCBI): domain Eukaryota; kingdom Metazoa; phylum Chordata; class Mammalia; order Chiroptera; family Vespertilionidae; genus Plecotus; species Plecotus auritus. The sequence goes on from NC_137770.1 coordinate 215,543,315, forward strand.
TACTTTTGAACTCTCTTTTATCTGCTATTCCCAGTCTCCCTTACCTGTTTAGGATAATCTCTGCATCCTTCTGAAATCTGTTGAGATATAATCAACTTTGTGAAATCTTTCCTAAATTCCACTTTATCTCCTCCCATTTTTTAATTTATTCAATAAATATTTACGTAGGGTCTACCAAGTGCCAGGGACTCTTCTTGGCTATGTAGATTCAGCAGGGAGAAAAACAAAGTCCTCCTCTAGTGAAGCTTTCATTCTAATGAGGAGACAGCCAATAAACCTAAATGTATAATATCTTGCCCTTTACTGACAGTAATGGAGTGAAGATTTTACATTCTGCTTGGGAGTATCATAAGGCAATCACTTACAGTTCTGTTTATTTATTACTAGTGGCCCAGTGAGCAGATTCATGCACATTGAAAGAAAATTAATTAGAAGAAATATTTTAATATAGCTATTCGCCCTTTCTCTATAATAGAAGTGTCAACTAAATTCATGATCAACAATGACAGATAGAAACACATGCATGCAACTGGCACCAGCGAGAGCATTACATGTATCGCGCATGTGCGAGTCAACGTTTATTTTTAAATTGCCAGTGTGTGTCATATGTACCGGCCGGTTGGTCAGTTGGACTGTCGGATGGACAGATGGTCAGTCACTTAGCCTTTTATATATATATAGATTCCATGAGCATATAATGAACTTTGGTGGTTTCATAGAACAATTTCTTTTTGCTGAGGAGCCCCTTTTTCCTTTCAGCTGCCTGAAATGAGCTTGTCTTTCAAGACATTAGTAGTTAAACTGAAGAATTACTGAATAATAACTGATGCATCAGAATTGCCTTCATGGAGGTAGCATTTGAGCTAAGCTTTGAAAGGAAGATTCCCACAAGCAGGGAAGCCCATAAATCACTAATAGCCAGTCTTAAAAGTCCTCTTCCTGCTTGCTTTCAAATTGAGTTCCTTGTCTGGATACGCTTCCTTAGTTAAAAGTGTCTTTTTCTCCCTACTCATTGAGGGAGACTTCAAAGACAGATAGCTTGAAGATGTATAAAATTAAGACCTTATCAAAGTGCAATAATCCATATATTCTGATTATATTTGTTTTTCCTTTTATCATTTTTTTGTGATCTGTTGGTTCTTGGCAAAACAGTAACAACGAAGCTGTTATTTAATATAGCTAGCTCTGAGAATTACTGAAAGGAAATGCTTAGTAGATAATTAAAATGATGACAAGAGTACAAGAGTTGAAGATCAAATAAAAGTGCTTTGTCTAGAAGATAGCAAGTACTCATAAATGTGCTTTAAATGAATGTCATTTAGGCCCAACTGTGCTATTTCCTGCCAACTTTAAATATGTTGCTTAAATCTCAGTGTTTTCAGTTTCCTCATCAGAAAATCAACCTATTAAAATAAATTTTACACCCTCTTCTTGGGAGGATAACAAAGCTAAAAGGAGGCTTCAACTGTCAAAGCATTTAACAGGTTAGTGCAGCCTTGGGCAAACTACGGCCCATGGGCCAGATCTGGCTGTTCTATCCGGTTCTCTTGCTCTCCCCTCCTCTCCTTTACTTTGAATTTATATTAGTTCACACAAACACTCCATCCTTTACTTTGAATTTATATTAGTTCACACAAACACTCCATCCATGCTTTTGTTCTGGCCCTCCGTTCCAGTTTAAGAACCCATTGTGGCCCTCGAGTCAAAAAGTTTGCCCACCCCTGGGTTAGTGGCAAGCAGGTGGTATGTTATTGGTTCCTGCCTTTTGTCCTTTGAACAATCTGAATAACTGCATATGTGCACAGGTTTTCTTTCTCTCTAGATAGTCCATGAGCAATTAAGCCCCAATTACCCATCTTCCTCTAAATTCTTATGTATTTCAACACTAAATTTTACATTGCCAGTTGTTTTTTGGAAAATTAAATCATCTATTACATCTAACTGTTATATAACCTGCACATTCTTTAATGTTGCTTAAATCTCAGTGTTCTTCAGTTTCCTCATCAGGAAATCAATCTATTAAAATAAATTTATTTTAAATTCTATTAAAATAAATTCTTTAATGTTGAGAAAGTTTGGTGTTTTTTTTTTTTCCTGTGATCAGCTGATCCTCTCTTACAACGTCAACCACATGGAAAGTGCTTAGTAAATTCTTAAATTGATCATTCATATGCAGGACTTAGAAATAAGGTAAAGGGAGATATACTTGATTTTATGAGGCATTCGAAATAATTGCTGGCTATTTTTAGCGAAATTCAAATCACATTTAAATAAGGTAAATCTTATTATCTTAAGCATGTCATTTTAGCAGGAATTAATTTACTCTGCCATAACATCTGAGAGCAAGAAATAGAAGGAAGAAAATTCTGACACATATTATAATACGGATGAACCTTGAGGATATTATGCTAAGTGAAATAAGCCAGTCACAGAAAGAAAAATATTGTATGATTCCATTTATGAGGTAAATAGAGTTCACTTCTTAGAACCACAAAATAGGATGATGGTTGCAGGGGCAGGGGAGGGGGACATGGGGAATTGTTGTTTAATGGATAGACTGTATAGAACAGCCATGGGCAAACTACGGCCCTCGCTGTTCTATCAGGCCCGCGGAGCCGAAAGAGCGGAGGGTTCTCTTGCTCTCCCCTCCGCTCCTTCACCAGCAGCAGTGTTAACATGGCAACATCGGGAAACATGGCTGCAGCTCCTTCTTCTGAGTTGGCGGATTTATATCCGCCCATTCAGTAGAAGGAACAACCTCTCAATCTTCCAGAGGCTCCTTGTAATGCCCACGGACGCGTCCCCCGACATCACCCTGGGAATGCGTAGACATGTTATTGTGGTGATGTAGGGAGACACGCCCCTGGAGAGCACCGTATCAGAGCATTAGCTAAAAAGGAGACCAACAACACTGTTCCCACTGAAGTTGATGTTTTAAAGACCAAAAACCTTTCAACCCAGTCTACATTGCCATCTACATCTACGTCCCGGGCATAATTTGGAAGTTGCACTAAAGAAAATGTTTAATTTACTGTTTACACATTTTGTTCTTTTCTATTTGTTTTAGTTTTAAATTATTTTATTATATTTAAGTTTAATTTGAAAGGCTTTTGTACCTTTCCTTTGTTAGGCAATTTTATTTTGCCTTTGCCATCTTCAATATAAGGTATGTTATTGTGCTATGATTCCTCCATTTTTTGAAGTTTCAAATTATAATAATTAGTGTTTACATTCTTCTTGTTAAAATGTTTGAAATGAATAAAACTATTGAAATAAAAAAAAAAAGACCGTACCCTTTTATGTAATGATGTTTACTTTGAATTTATATTAGTTCACACAAACACTCCATCCATACTTTTGTTCCGGCCCTCTGGTCCAGTTTAAGAACCCATTGTGGCCCTCGAGTCAAAAAGTTTGCCCACCCCTGGTATAGAATGTAAAAGCTATGGAGATTGTTCACAGAGCAATGAAAAAATACTTAACACTACTGAACTGTACACTTAAAAATGGTTAAGATGGTAAATTTTATGTTACATGTATTTTGTTACAATTAAAAAATCAGACAAATAAAAACATGTCTCAATCAAACTCAGTACATTTATTTTCCAAACTGCTTCTCTTTTGATTTTCCAAACCTCAGTGACGACCACTTAAGTGGGCATTCATCGGAAATGTTCCCTCTGCTTCACTCGTTTTGTCAATCCGGTCACCAGGCTTTCTGGCCCTGTCTCCTTAACATTTCTTAGACACCCCTCAATGTCTATCACTGTTACCAGACAGGGACCTGCCCTGAGCAGGTCTGCCTCAGGCCTGCCTGGAGTGCTTGGGTTCTTGACTTTTTGTAGGAAAGATTTCACAACAGGAGTCCAGATGGGTTTGAAGGTATGTTTATTAATGCTGAGGACAGCGAAACAAAGGAAGAAATGAGGGTGTAAGAAACAACTGGGGAGACCCTAGGTGGTGCTCTGCTTTGGCTCTCTAGAAATGTTATAGAAAGAAGCGAGGCAAGGAGGGGCTGTTGTTAGCTCACTGGGAGGTCGGAGAAAAGGGGGCCTGGACAGGGTCCAGGGTGAGACCCGGTAGAACTGCAGCTGCCCACTGTTTCCCTGGCTGCAGATCTCATGGGGACCCTTAGAAATAAAAAGTTCATGCTTGAGAAGGGGCATGGATGTGCTCTAGAGTGAGCCCACATTGGGTCGTTGTCCTGAAGACTTTTTATTCTTTTTTTTTTTCTTCTTCTGCAGGTGAGAATCTTACGGAAAGGGTTTTAATAGAATATTCATCAGCCCTCCAGGTGCATTTTTTATATGTTGATGCATAAAATGAGTGTATAGGGGAGTTCTGAATTATTCTTTGTTCTGTTTTACTGTTTTACTTTTATCTTAGTTCTGTCTGGCTTTAATGGGGTATTTATTTGTACCCCAACTTCATCTGTCCTTGGGTTTAGCTGGCACAAACGGCATTCATTGGGTCTTTGATCTCTGTTTTCCCAGGCCAGGGTGCTTTAAGCTATGTATTTTCTGGCTAGGGAGGAGGGTATAAACCATTTGCTCTCAAGTGTCCTTGGTTAGGGAAGATAAGGTCTTGCAATTCACAAGCTGGCTGGAAGTTGCCCAAACTGTTAGGCCTTGTTTAATTTTCTTGTCTCAGTTTCTTCATTCCACTTGCACAGGGATTTTCCTAGCTTCTTACTATCCTACTACATCACCTGTACTTATCTACTTTGCCTGAGTGGTTGCCGTTACTGTTTCCTAACTGCACTCAGCTCAAAATCTGACTGCATTCAAATAATTGTCCATGTCTTACTAAATTTTTTTTCTGCACTCCAAATGTGAACAAATTATTTCCACTCCTAAATATACTTTAATAGTTCCCCCCTTGGCTGCTACTATTTAGAATAAAAAATAAGACCCACCCTAATCTAGTCCCTTCTTTTCTAGTTCCTAGCTCCTATTTCTTCCTGAGTCTCTCCTTATACAATACACTCCAGCTGTACTAAACTATTTGTAGTTGCAAAGAACATATTTTATGGTTTCATGACTTGCTTTTTTCATACTGCATTTTCTGCCTGGACTGCCAGGAATGCTCCTCTCCATCCTGTCCACCTGGTGAACACCTGGTTTTCTTTGAAGTCAACTAAAAACTCATTTTCTATATGAAACTTCTGACCACTTCCCTTTTTTACTTCACCCAGTCAGAATTTGTTTCCCCCACTTTGTTATTCTTAGGCACTTAAAAAAATCATTGCCAACACCCGTTTGGCTCAGTGGATAGAGCGTTGGCCTGCGGACTGGGGGGTCCCGGGTTCGATTCCGGTCAGGGGCACGTACATTGGTTGCGGGCACATCCCCAGTGGGGGGTGTGCAGGAGGCAGCTGATCGATGTTTCTCTCTCATCGATGTTTCTAGCTCTCTATCCCTCTCCCTTCCTCTCTGTAAAAATATCAATAAAATATATTTAAAAAAATCATCACTTATGCAACATTTTACTGCACTTGCTTGCTTTACATGTATGAGTTCTTTTTAAAAAAAATCTTTATTGTTGAAATATTACATGAGTCCCATTCCCCCACCCTTGACCTCATCTAACCACACCCTCACCCCACTCCCCCACCCCGGTCCCCCAACCCCAGGCCTTAGCTACCCTATTGTCTGTGTCCATGACTTATGCATATATGCATACAAGTTCTTTGGTTGATCTCTTCTCACCCACCCACCCACCCTCCCCAGCGTTCCCTCTGAGATTTCCCAATCTGTTCTATGCTTCTGTGTATGAGTTCTTTTAATTCAGGTGCTTTTGAAGGCAAGGCTGTCTCCCCCCCCACCGCCCCGCCACGTCCCCCCCTCCCCCCAGCAAGGGCAAGAATCTTAGGGGAGGATTTCGGCAGAATATTCACCAGCTTTCCAGGTGCATTTTTAATGTGCTAATGCATCAAAATGAAGGGGTAGGTGAGTTGGGGATCATTCTTCAGTTTGCTTTCCTGCTTTACTTTTATCTTGGGTCTGTCTGGCTTTAATGGGGCTTTTGTTATTTGTTCCCCTAATGTTATTTGTCCTTGGGTTTAGCTGACACAATTGGCATTCATTGGGTCTCTGTTCTCTATTTCCCAGACCAGGGTGATTTAAGCTATGTATTCTCTGGTTAGGGAGGGGAGGTATAAACCATTTGCTTTCAAGTGTCCATGATTGGGGAAGATTAATTCTTGTGATTCACAAGCTAGCTTTAAGTTGTTCAAATTGTTTAAATTGTTCAAATTGTTATTCTTTTTTAATTTTCTTGTCTCAGTTTCCCTATTCCACTTGCCCAGGAATTTTCTTAGCTTCTTATTATTCTGTCACAATAAGATCTAGGGTAGAAGGCAGAGATATAGAGGCACTATGGCTTACTTCTTTTTATATCCTCAATGTCCAACACAGTATCTGGAATATTGTACAAGTCCATTAAAAGTTGGTTGACTGTATTATTTATTCCATGGATATGAATTGAACATTATTCTACACACATTTATTGAACACCTATTATATTGTAGCAGAATAGGTATGTTAAAGAAAACAAGTATGTTAAAACTCAACCCATATGTCCTAGCCGGTTTGGCTCAGTGGAGAGAGCGTTGGCCTGCAGACTGAAGGGTCTTGGGTTCTATTCCAGTCAAGGGCACAAGCCCAGGTTGTGGGCTCAATCCCAAGTAGAGGCCATGCAGGAGGTAGCCGCTCAATGATTCTCTCTCATCATTGATGTTTTTTATCTATCTCTCCCTCTCCCTTCCTCTCTGAAATCAATAAAATATTAAAATAAAAACTCATCCCATGATATGGCAAGTACTTATCAGAGATATCAACTGTATGTTTTGTATTGGAGGGCTGAGAAGGAAGATAGGATGATGACAGTGATGGTGGTGACTTAGGAATATCCTCACTTGGAAGGTCTCATTACATTGATTATTTTCATTAGGAGTTTGCCTGGTGTAAATTCTTTGTGGATTAGGGAATGTATTTTATTAATCATTGTATCTTTGGAATCTAGTACAGTGATTATCCTTTGTGAGTGCTTAATCAATACAAATTCAATGAATTGAACCCATGAAACCTTCTGGGCTCAATCTGTTGACATAATTGTGTAAGTATATAAAGTTCCAGGCTGGGAGTAGCTGGAGAGAAACTGAGAAATCATGAAGGATTTTGGTGCCATTTTAAGAAGTCTGGCTGTATTTTCTAGGCAGCTGAGCAAGAAGAGGCTTTTAAGCAGGAAAACGGTAGGACCAATTTAGCTTATTATGAAGAAAACGGAATTCAGGGAGAAGAGATGGAAAGCTGGGAAATGATTGGAGATCCCTGCAATTGTCCAGGTGAATGGTGATGGTGAATTAAGGCAGTGACAGCAAGGATGAGGAGAAGGGGCTGGGTTTTCAGATTTTTGAAGCAGACTAAAACTTATTGACAATATGAGGAGGAAGGAAAGATGGAGAAAGTGAAAATGAGACCAGGAGGTTGTTTATGAGGCCTGTGTGCAACAATGTATGTGACAACATCTATAAATTACAAAACATTACATTAGTTGTTTTAGCTCAGGCTGCTCTCAGTTTATTCATTCATTTATTTTTTAAATATATTTTTATTGATTTCAGAGAGGAAGGAAGGGAAAGAAACAGAAACATCCATGATGAGGGAGAATCAGCTGCCTCCTGCACGCCCCACACTGGGGATCAAGCCCTCAACCTGGGCATGTGCCCTGACAGGTAATCCAACCCGGACCTCCAGGTTCCTAGGTCGCAGCTCACTCACTAAGCCACTCCAGCAAGGCGGCTGCTTTGAGTTTAGATGGAGAAAGGGGCTGTACTTGAAAGAGATGTGCTCATCTCTAGGGAAGTATCATACTTTGGATTCTCAGGGGCAGGGAAAGGTAATCTGAGCAGACGGGGAGATGAAAAGAACATAGTTCACCTATTCCTAGGCAGCTCTCTCCTCTCCCTCAACTTTCCAGGAATCCCAGGGCCACGGAGCCCCGCCCACCTCTTCCCAGCCCGCAGCGTTCTTACGGGAGCAGGTCTCCGGGCCTGCCAATCACACCCCGTGACGTCATCTCTGTGCGCAGTCTCTGGACAAGTAGGACGCGGCAGCGCGTGTACTGAGTTGACAGTCCAAGTCTCAAAGAGCCCAATTCCCGGAAGCTGTGAGTTCTGAGGAAAGTTTTTGTACCTCAGTCTGCGAATCCCCAACTATGAGCGCACCGGGCGTACAGTCCTTTACCCAGCAGGGTTGGGACCAGGTGCTGGCCAAAGTGAAACGGGCTCTGGTCTACCTGGACGCCGCCTGCGCCGAGAGCCTGCACTGGGGTTGCGGATCCACCCGGCTCCTGGAGGCGGTGGGGGGTCCTGCGTGTCACCTGCGGGAATTCGAGCCCCAAGCAGTTGGTGGCGGAGCTAACCAGCCCAAGGCGGTGTTTGTGCTGAGCTGCCTACTGAAAGGCCGAACTGTGGAGACTCTACGGAACATCATCTGCCGCAGTCACTTCCAGTATTGTGTGGTGGTCACCGCCGTGAACCACGCTGTCCACCTCACGGCTAATCATGTGCCAGCGGCGGCAGCGGCTGAGCTGGAGGGGCAGCAGCCAGTATTCGAGCAACTGGAGGAGAAGCTGTGTGAGTGGATGGGCAACATGAACTACACCGCCAAGGTGCTGCACATCCCGTTGTTGCTAGCCCCTGCTGCTCCCTATCTTGCCTTGACTCCAGCCTTTGCTTCCCTTTTTCCACTGTTACCCCAGGATGTGCATCTTCTTAATAGTGCCCGACCAGACAAGAGGAGGCTGGGGAGCCTGGGTGAGGTGGATGCCACTGCCCTGCCCCCTGAGCTGCTATTGCAGATCAGATGCTTGGTGTCAGGCCTCAGTTCTCTGTGTGAGCATTTAGGAGTACGGGAGGAATGTTTTGCTGTAGGTTCCTTCAGTCGGATCATAGCTGCAGATCTGGCCAATTATGCCCCTGCCAAGAACAGGAGGAAGACTTCCACGGGCAAGGCCTCGGTGGTCTTTGTGGACAGAACTCTGGATCTCACAGGTAAATGGGATTGTTGTGCAGGTCTTCATAAGCACTCTCCAAAGTTCTGGGACTTCCACTGATTCAGCATGTATTTTATTGACCTCCTACTGTTTATCAAGTTGAGGATACAAAGATGAACTAGATGGACACAGTCTCTGATCTCACAGAGTTTATAGTCTAGAGCAGTGGTCGGCAAACTCATTAGTCAACAGAGCCAAATATCAACAGTACAACAATTGAAATTTCTTTTGAGAGCCAAATTTTTTAAACTTAAACTTCTTCTAACGCCACTTCTTCAAAATAGACTAGCCCAGGCCGTGGTATTTTGTGGAAGAGCCACACTCAAGGGGCCAAAGAGCCACATGTGGCTCATGAGCTGCAGTTTGCCAACCACGGGTCTAGAGAGAGATACAACAAGCAAATAAGCAATTGCAATGAATTTGTTATTTGCTGTGATGGATAAATACATCTTCAACATGCACTGCCTTGTTAAACAACAATAGCTGTATCTATCTCAAGAGATTGGATTAAAGTAATTATGCTGACATTGTCTACAGATGCCAGTATTAACAATTCTTCATAGGAGGGCGCTAATTTGTTGTAGAGATGTTAACAGATGACCTCCTAGTGGAAGGAAACTGTACAAAAAAATATGAAATTATCATAGAGAATTTGTTGAATTTTGGGTTTCTTTAAGTGAGTATTAATAATGTATCTCCATTCCAGGCTTAGTTTAAAGATATATTTCACTTAGAGACTTTTGACCCACCTCTGGATCTCAGGGCCACTTATAGTGACTTGGCATTCATTCAGCAAGTATTTAATGAGGAGCTCGTAATCTGAGAGATGGGGAAACAACCATAAACCATATACAACATAAATAAGATGTCGTCCTTTCCAGGCCTAATTAATTAATATTCTACTGATGTGCGAACTCTTTTTTTTTTTTTAGAACTCTTTTATTTAACATCAAAAGACACTTTAGAAACACTCATGCTGGCTCTGTCGTAAGTCACTTTTATAAGCCTGATTATTATTTTTTAAGAAAAGAGTATAGTTTTTGGAGTTCTCTGCCTCCTGAATTTGAATTTTTGCTTGGTAATTTAAAAGTTGTGTAAGCTTGCCCGGCGGGCGTGGCTCAGTGGTAGAGTGTCAACCTATGAACCAGGAGGTCACAGTTCGATTCCAATCAAGGCATGGTCAGGGTACATGCCTGGGTTGCAGGTCTGATCCCCAGTCAGGGGCATGCAGGAGGCAGCCGATCAAAGATTCTCCCTCATTATTGATGTTTCTATCTCTCCGTCTCCCTTCCTCTCTGAAATCAATAAAAAATATATACTAAAAGTTGTGTAAGCTTGAGCAAGTTATTTAAACTGAGTCTTCTACTCTATAAATGAGCATATTAACACCTACCTATTAAGAGTTGTAAGAATTAAGTGGATAATAGATGTACGTAATAGATGTAGTATGGAGCTTAATACCTCATACATCATAAGCTCTCAATAAATGTTAGCTATTGTGATAAAGATGATGATGGTAATGAAGATGATTTCTTGAATTCCTGATTTCGTCTTTTCTATGTAGTTTTTCTGTCCAAATAATATGACATGGCAAAAAACAATAGAAAGACAGAGATAAAGATAGAGATAGAGGACAGAGAGACATTAGGAAGCAAATGTTAATTGGCTTAAAGTGGGTAAAACAAGTAAATGTTCCAAGTCCCACCCATTGTTGGAGTGAGGTCTTTCAAGCAACAATGACTTTTGGAAAGATAACTTGGTTTCATGGGAAAAGTATTAAACTGTGTCATTGGTCTTGAATTTCAATTAGATTCGTTTAGTCATTTGTTATTAGAAGAGTTAATACATGTAAAACACCTAGAACAGTCCCTGGTACACAGAAAGCACTCTATAAATACCTCTATCATTGTAAACTGTTAACATTCATTTATTTATTCTTTCCTCTATCTAGCAAATACTTAGTGAGAACCTACTAGCTGCCAAGTTGCCTGCCAGATATGGTGAATATAGGGTGAATTAGGTAAACAGTTGCCATTATGAAGATCCGGCTCTAGCAGAGGGGAGATCTGCTATTCTTTATCAGGTCTGCAAGCCCTTCTGGGTCTTACGATCTTCATCAGTAAAATTTCAGTATAGTGCCGAAACCGGTTTGGCTCAGTGAATAGAGCGTCGGCCTGCGGACTGGGGGGTCCCGGGTTCGATTCTGGTCAAGGGCATGTACCTTGGTTGCGGGCACATCCTCAGTGGGAGGTGTGCAGGAGGCAGCTGATCGATGTTTCTCTCTCATCGATGTTTCTGGCTCTCTATCCCTCTCCCTTTCTCTCTGTGAAATATCAATAAAATATATTTTAAAATTTCAGTATAGTATCATCCTCTGACACCATTTACCTGGCTGACTATAGGCTGATTATTTATCCATTCAGTATTTGTTGATACCCACCATATCATTAAAACGTTAATTCAGCTTATTTTTCCTCCCATTTTGTGAGTTCATAATTTCTGTCTGCTTAAACAGGAGCGGTTGGACATCATGGAGACAACTTGGTAGAGAAGATCATTTCAGTGCTTCCCCAGCTCCCTGGCCACACCAATGATGTGATGGTTAACATGGTAGAGCTCACTGCACTGCAGAATGAAGAAGAGAATCAGAATATGGTTGCACCAGGCTGTCTTGCACCATCCAAGTAGGATAAGTAGATATTTTCCCCCCTCTCCTCTTTTCTTTCTCTCCTAGAATGTTCTGTAGAGAGAAAAACAATGAAGAGTTAGTCTGGTTGAAAAATTCATAGTGGATAGCATTTTAAAAAAAACCACATTTTTTTTTTTCTAACCAGAATAACCATATCCAGTAAACAACAATAAGCCAACAAACACGTATGGGATTTTCTAGAGGTGTCATTTAGATGTAGTATAAGCTTGTTCCCAGGATCAGTTAAAAGTCAATTTATGCATCTCCATTTCACAAACAGCTTCACATGGAATTGAGTCTAGGCTTTTTCCATTTATCTTTCTCAGTTGACTTTTCCACATGATTAAAAAACTGCCCATGTAGCTATGAAACAGTGCCATTGTATATATGTAAATAGTATTATCTGGGCATTAAGTTTTTATTTCTGTGTATATTTTTTCACATGCTTAGAGAAATTAGAGAACAAAGGTGGTGTACTTTATGTTATGTACTTTAAGAGTTTCAAAAATAAAAGAACATTTCTTCAGAAACAGGACAATGAAAAGATACAATAGTTACCTTTTCTACTTTGTCCTTCATCAACAATTCTATGAGGAAAAGCATCAGAAGGGGGGAAGTGTCTGAGTATCTGTTCCTTTTATCTTCATGTTTTTAGTTTTTATACAAAACAAAACCTTTCAGCGCCATAGATTCAAATATCAACCTTAAAGGATACATTTGGAATTTCCTATCATATTTGGAATTAATTTTCAGCTCCTGAAGTTTTCAACTTTTTTGTAGATTAATAAAATTGGATGCTGAGTGTATATAATCCACTATGGGAAGAAAACGGAAAGTTCTGTAGCCTGTCTTTTTTGTAAGCTTATACAACAGTAAAAAAATGGGCCATGTGCTCACTTCAGCAGCACATATACTTAGCTGTTCAGAGGGCCATTCAAAAGTTAATTACTAAGGACTTGCTGAGCCTCACTCTGGACTAAGTACTATGAAGAACATAAAATAATCTATATATATAAAAAGCCAGCGACCAGAACGCCATAATGACTGTAATGACCTGTTGCTATGATGCCCACTGCGGCCAGGAAACCAGCCAGATCAGGGGGATGGGGCTGGCCCACCAACTCCCCTGCCCCCAATCAGCCCGCCACACCTCCCACCAGCCGGCCCTGCCTCTGATCACTCCCCCACCCTAATATGGGTTGGGGCTGGCCAGCCAACCTCCTGCAGCCCCACCCCCAATGGGCCCTCACCATCCTGATCAGAGAGTGGCCTGCGACCAACTTCCCATGGCCCCTCCCCCCAGCTGGCCCCGCCCCTGATCACCCCCTCTACCCCAATAGGGGGCAGGGCTGGCCAGCCAACCTCCTACAGCCCCTCCGCCTGCCAGCCCCACCCCAGATTGGCCCCCCATGCCAATCAAGGGCAGGGCTGGCCGGCCAACTGCCTGTGGCCCTGCTCCCAATGGGCCCCACCACCCCAATCAGCCCGCAGCTCCTCCCCCAGTCAGCTCTGCCCCCAGTCAGCCCCCCCATTCTGATCAGGGGCAGGGCCAGCCAGCCAACCACTTATGGCCCCTCCCCTGGCTGCAGATTCCCCAATCGGCTTCCCACCACATTTGGGGGTGGGGCTGGCTGGCCCACCACCCACAGTCCTTCCCCACAGCTGGCCCTGCCCCCAATAGGCCCCCCACCCCAATTGGGGGCAGGGCCCACTGGCCAATCGACCTCTGCCCTTCCCCCCCCCAGCCAGCCCGGCCCTGATCAGGCCCCGATTGGGCAGGCCAGTTGGCCAACCTCCCGCCGTCTCCTCCTCCCAATAGACCTGGCCCCGATCTGCCCTGATTGGGGCTAGGCCAGCCAGACCCCACCCTTGCACGAATTCGTGCACTGGGCCTATAGTATAAAATACAATTTTTGATCTCCAGGAACACTTTTTTTGTTGGGGTTGTCATGATTTACATATAGGTACAATCTCTCTCTATATAAAAGCCTAAGTGACCAAATGACCGGTTGACCAATTACTATGATGTGCACTGACTATCAGTGGACAGATGCCCAATACACAGGATCGGGCTCCCTCCTGTCTGGATTGGGCCTGCAGGGATTGGGCCTGTGGGGATCGGGTTGAAACTGGCTATCTGACATCTTCTGAGGGGTCCCGGATTGCAAGAGGGCTCAGGCCAGGCTGAGGGACCCCACCAGTGCATGAATCCATGCACCGGGCCTCTATTTAAAAATAATGTAAATCAAGACTAATATAGCTGCTATAGATTATGTACTTCCTATAAACAAAGTATCGGGTTAATGTAGATCAATGTGGAAATTGTGGTGCTTAAAATAATGTCTTGAAGGATTTAAAAAGGTGAGAGGGCCAGGGTAAGCATAGGTATGGAAACAAGACAGTTGGGTTGTGAGGAAGTAAAGGTAACCTCACTGGACCACCATTGTCATCAGCAATATTAACATTTTTTTAGGACTTACTATGTGCCAAGCACACGTCCAGGCATTTTACATTTGGGAAATCATTTAAGTTTTACAGTTACCCAGTTGAGGTAGTTGTTACTCCCCCATTTTAAAGGTAAGGAAACTGAGGCAAAGAGGCAGTAAGCAACATCATTAGCAGGAGGTGAAGATAGAATTTGAGCCCTGAATGTTTGACTTGCAAGCCATTGTTTTAACTTCTTTGCAGAGGCCAGAGAAGAGTTGGCTTCTGAATAGATTTAAAGAGACAATAAGGGACAAAAGTAAGGTTACTTCATGATTTAATTTGGTAAGGCCTATTTGTTCAATATAATGTTTATACGAACAACACAAATCAATTTTGGCTAATTGCAGCAAAAGGAATATATTAGAGGAGATTGGATAGCTAATGGAATCAAAGAAAGAACTGTTAATCAGATTCTGGAAAGAACAACCAGTTTCAGGGATCTAGGGGGCAAAAACTTGGGAAAAGCCTTACCCTAGAGAGACTGAATTTTAACTGTTTTCTATCTGAGAGACTGAATTTTAACTGTTTTCTATCTGAGTCATTCTCCTTAAGATTCATGTTCCAAGGCAAAGGTAAGATTGGCCTGATTTGGGCCTTGGGCCCACCATTTGCTCAGTGGGGTTTAGGACCAATTCATAGTGACTGGGAATTGTGACAAGATTGTATGGCAGAGTGGAGAGGAAGTTCTTCAAAGGAAAACTGAAACATTTGACAAAAGAAGGGGAAGGGATGCTGGGCAGCTAAAACCAGTAGATACCCCTTAATAAAAATACCACACACTTAGAGCACTTATTTTTTAACAGGCATTGTTCTGATCACTTTATATATAGTAACTAGAGGCCCAGAGCACAAAATTTGTACACAGGTAGGGTCCCTAGTTCTGGCTAGTGATCAGGGCCAATCAGGTTCCCTGCCTCCCTGCCTCTCCGCCTCCCTGCCTCCTCCTTCCCTCACTCCCTCAGCACCCCACTGCTGCTGCTGGTTGCCCACCCATGTTCCGCACTGCCCCCTGGTGGTCAGCACACATCATAGTGAGCAGTCGAACTCCTGTTCTCCTGGTTGAACTCCTGAGGGGACACTTTGCATATTAGCCTTTTTTATATATAGATTTATTTAATTCTCACAACATCCCTAACATAATTACAAAAAGAATATGTGATTTCCCAGAGAAGTTTGCAAAAAGAGAGAAGAATAGAATTCATTGTTAATGAACAGGAGGAGAAGCAAGTGAATTCTGAGAATTGTGGCGAAACAAATGTAAGAATCAAGATATGGCTTAGATCTGTGGTCGGCAAACTGCGACTCGCGAGCCACATGCGGCTCTTTGGCCCCTTGAGTGTGGCTCTTCCACAAAATACCACGGCCTGGGCTAGTCTATTTTGAAGAAGTGGCGTTAGAAGAAGTTTAAGTTTAAAAAATTTGGCTCTCAAAAGAAATTTCAATCGTTGTACTGTTGATATTTGGCTCTGTTGACTAATGAGTTTGCCGACCACTGGCTTAGATCTACAAGCAACATTTTGATTATGGCCTATTAAATAACTTTAACTCTTCAGTCCTCATTCTGCCCCAAGCTTAGTCATAAGCTTAAACTAAACCAGTCTTGGAATTCCATTTCCCTTGCCAGTGATTGCTTTAGAAAAGGGGAGGTAACAAGAGAGTCTTCTTGGTCAGATTTTTTTGCTTCTGAAAAGAGACTAAAAAAAAAGACACACTTTCCCCTTATCCTCCTCCCTCAATGGCCAGGACTCTGACGTAAATCCTGAAACTGCTAGGCCAACTTGCTCACACCCAGAAGTTGAAGCTAACACCTGGAAGGTGGAGTGGCCAAGGGAGCCATAGAGAAGAACAGCAATGGGGTTAATGTGTCTGGACCACTATCATCTATATAATAAAAGCCTAAGCAACCGTTACGGCGGAACTACCAGAACAACCGGTTGCTATGATGCACACTGGCCACCAGGTGGCAGACGCTCAATGCAGGAGCTGCCTCCTGGTGGTCAGTGCGCTCCCACAGGAGGAGCGCCACTCAGCCAGAAGCTGGGCTCACGGCTGGCGAGCATAGTGGTGGTGGCAGGAGCCTCTCCCACCTCCGCGGCAGCACTAAGGAACAGCGAGCAGGCGGGCGGTAAGGAGCGAGGGGTCCCGGCCTGCGAGAGGAATGTCCGACTGCTGTCTTAGGCCTGATCTCTGGGAGTGGGCCTAAGCCAGCAGGCGGACATCCTCCAAGGGCTCCCGAACTGTGAGAGGGCTCAGGCCGGGCTGAGGGATGCCGCCCCACCCCAAGTGCACGAATTTTGTGCACCGGGCCTCTAGTGTAGTATAGTTACTTATTATTTAAGCCAAATTGAGTTGCTGTTTTCTATTACTTGTAACGAAAGGCATCCTAACTGATACATTTTCTATACCTCATTATTTCATCTATAAAATGAAGGTATTAGCCTAGATCAGTGGTCGGCAAACTACGGCTCACGAGCCACATGCGGCTCTTTGGCCCCTTGAGTGTGGCTCTTCCACAAAATACCATGGCCTGGGCGAGTCTATTTTGAAGAAGTGGCGTTAGAAGAAGTTTAAGTTTAAAAAAATTTGGCTTTCAAAAGAAATTTCAGTTGTTGTACTGTTGATATTTGGCTCTGTTGACTAATGAGTTTGCTGACCACTGGCCTAGATGACTTCTAATGCTCTTGGATTTAAAATAAAAATTCTTCCTAACTGTGCCCCATTTGTGACTCAGCTCTGCCTCTGAGCACTTACAGCTAAATTCTTTCATATACATTTTCCCCTCTAGCTCTTGGTTTACAGTTTCCCCTTTTCCTCTCAGACGTTGAGTGAGTGTTGTCATGGAATATGAGCTTTAAGTGCCACCCATGTATGAGAGTGTGTTCATAAATGTCAAAGGTGGTGATGGGTTCTAGAAGGATCTGAACAAAGAAGAAAGCTTTAATGAGAGCAGGTTGGTGAAATAGACTGGAAGTCAGGTTGTGGAAGATAAAGAGATGGATGGTGAAAAAATTATAAGCAAATAAAGGTCTGAAACAGAGAGCAAACTGATAGTTGCTGAGGGTAGGGGGGAGCGCAGTTGGGGTGTGGATGAAAAAGGTGAAGGGGAATATAGTCAATAATATTGTGATAACTGCATGGTCAACAGATGGTGACTAGATTTGGTGTGGTGATCCCCTCGTAATATATATAAATGTCGAGTCACTGTTGCACACCTGAAACTAATATAATATTATATGCTAGCTACTCAAATAAATAAATTAATAAGTTTACTTAGGAAAAAAGCAATAACTGAGAGAAAATGGTAGTTTTTACAATTTTTATTTTTACAATTGCTTGGAAACTGAGGGGATTACACTGATTAATTGCTTTGCAAATAGAAATTGAAATAAATTCAGCTTTCCTAGCATGTAATGTACTTCTATCAAAATAACAACCACTGCTGCCGAAACCGGTTTGGCTCAGTGGCTAGAGCGTCAGCCTGCGGACTGAAAGGTCCCAGGTTCGATTCCGGTCAAGGGCATGTACCTTGGTTGCGGGCACAACCCCAGTAGGGGGTGTGCAGGAGGCAGCTGATCGATGTTTCTCTCTCATCGATGTTTCTCTCTCATCGATGTTTCTAACTCTCTATCCCTCTCCCTTCCTCTCTGTAAAAAATCAATAAAATATATTTAAAAAAATAAATAAATAACAACCACTGCTACTGCCTCCAACACCATCCCCGGAAACTTCTCAGTGAAATGAGTGTGAGGATAAAAAGTTAGTACTAAAATGCAAAACAGATGGGTGCTTGGCAATAAATAATGTTCCTGCAATGGAATAATGTTTAAAAAGCAAATCTCTATCAGTCACATCAGCCTTAATAATAAAAATTGATTCCTGCCCTGGCCAGTGTGGCTCAGTTGGTTGGAGTGTCATTCCATACACCAGAAGGTGGTGAGTTTGATTCCTGGTCAGGGCAAATACCCAGGTTGTGGGTTTGATCTCCAATCGGGGTGCATGCTGGAGGCAACCAATGATGTTTCTCTCTCACATTGATGTTTGCCTCTCTCTCTCTTCCTCCCTTCCTCTCTCTAAGTTAGATTAAAAATATTTATTTCTAATATAATCTTATAGAAGGCTGTTTGTAATTATAGCCATTGGAGGTACTGCCAATGCAAATGAGAAATTGATAACTTAAATGCATTATCACATGGCTTTCCAGTCCCTGTCCATTGGTCACAGAATTATGTGGAATAATTTATTCAAGAAGGAGGCAGAATCTTTTCTGTTCTTATATAATTGATTTCAGAGAGGAAGGGAGAGGGAGAGAGAGATAAAAACATCAGTGATGAGAGAGAATCATTGATCGGCTGCTTCCTGCACTCCCCCTACTGGGGATGGAGCCTGCAACCCAGGCATGTGCCCTTGACCAGAATCAAACCTGAGACCCTTCAGTCCGCAGGCCAACACTCTATCCACTGAGCCAAACCAGCTAGGCTTCCTTCTGTTTAAGTGGGTTTCATTCTCTGCCCCATCTCCATTCTCCCTAACCAATTGCTCTTTCAGTTCCTTAGGTACCCTTAGCCTGATTCTCTGCCTGTATTTACTATGTCTGTGTTTGGTGCCCCTGGCTCTGGCCTAACCCTGCACCCTTGGTGCTACTGTTTCTGTTCTGTGCAGGGCCCACTTCTCCTCCCATAGCCTATAAGACTGTGTGTCAGCGGCTTTCAGATTCCTCTCTGACCTCATCTCTTATTCTCTTTTCCTTTCTGGCTTTTTTCGAATCTAGTGGCTTTCTTTTCCCCTAATAGGGCACTCACTGTCCTGCCACAGGACACTTACTTTTGCTGTTCCCTCTGCCTAGATCATTCTTCCCTACAGATGTATACTTGCCCCATATTTTCTTCTAATTAATCCTTTCCTGTCCATCTTAGCACTTCATATTTCCCTTCTCTATTTTATTGCTTTTCTCCTCACCATTTTCTAATGTACTTATTCTCTCTCTCTCTCTCTCTCTCTCTCTCTCTCTCTCTCTCTCTCTCTCTCTCTCTCTGATAATTGTTTTTTCACTGCTATGTCCCCAGTCCCTAGAACAGTACCTGACACTCAGGAGATATTTGTTGTAGGAATGCATGGTGATGGATGCTGCTAGGGCAGGATCTATGAGTGGAGGAAGATTCCTGGACTAAGACATAGAGGGTGTAGCCATACCAGACCATAGGAGAGGTTAGGTTGGGGATGTATAGGTTTTAAGTATTGAATATTTGAGACACTCATTGGGTTAGCAAAATATAGCAAAATTGACTCAGCAATACTATGTTAGGATTTTATTTCATAGATGTATTTTGCATACATGTGGAATGATATATTACATTTATTAGTCACTATAGTATTTGTGATAGCAAGACAGGAAATTACTGGCTATCAGTTCACTAAGTTGGGGTACATTCATATGATGAAATAATATTCAGCCTGTGGCCCGGGAGAGGGACAAGCTGCATGCCCTGCAGTCCCAGGAGCCAGCGGCTGCACCTGTGCCTGCAGCCTGGGAGAGGGACAAGCCGCATGCCCCACGGTCCCGGGCACCAGCGGCTGGGGCTGCGGCCTGGGAGAGGGACAAGCTACCAGTCCGTGGTCCTGGGCGCCAGTGGCTGTGCCTGTGCCTGCAGCCTGAGAGAGGGAAAGCTGCCTGCCCTGAAGTCCTGGGTGCCAGCGGCTGTGCCTGCGGCCTGGGAGAGGGACAAGCCACCCACCCCATGGTCCTGGGCACCAGCGCCTGTAGCCCAGGAGAGGGACAAGCTGCCCAATAACTGCCCGCCCCGCGGTCCTGGACGCCTGCGGCTGTGGCCCAGGTGAAGCCGGTCCAGGTCCTGGGTGCCTGCAGCCGGCCAGAAGGAGGGAAGCCCGGGTCCCGGGTGCTTGTGACCGGCTGGAGGAGGGAATCCTGGGTCCTGGGTGTGGGGCGAGGCAGAGGTGGTTAGGGGCATCAGGCCAGCAGGGGAGCAGTTAGAGGTGATCAGACCGGTAGGGGAGCAGTTAGGGGCGATCAGGCAGGCAGACAGAGGTGGTTAGGGGCGATCAGGCAGGCAGGCAAGAGGGGTTAGGGGCGATCAGGCAGGCAGGGGAGCAGTTAGAAGTGATCAGGCCAGTAGGGGAGCAGTTAGGGGCGATCAGGCAGGCAGACAGAGGGGTTAGGGGCAATCAGGCAGGCAGGCAGGCAGGCAGGCAAGCGGTTAGGAGCCAGTGGTCCTGGATTGCGAGAGGCAGTCAGACATCCCCTGAGGGGTCCTGGATTGGAGAGCATGCAGGCCGGGCTGAGGGACCCTTCCCTCCTATCCCTTGCACATGAATTTTGTGCACCCGTCCTCTAGTGATTATATAAATTGATGAAAAGCATTACTTCATTTTAGCACTAAAGTTACTTATTTTCCATTAACTTCCTGCAGAATAGGAATTTTCTATGTACTGTTCCTCAAATTCACCTCATTTTCTAGGTCAGTGAGAGGCAGGACAGTAACACTGAGTGCCTGAATTTTGTCAGACATGCTAGGCATTTCCAAATGCATTATTTTACTTCATTCTAAAAAGCTGCTCTACAGGTAGATGTTATTCTGTAACCAGACTATCAGTAGGTCTGTGCTGCCTGTCACTACTTGAGCCAATTAGCAGAGACAGGGTTGAATCATATATGGGCGGTTATTCCAATACTGCCGGCAGTATGGGAGCGCAGCAGGTCATCCACAAAAATATCTCTGCCTCTCCCCATAAGCCAGCTGCTTATATTGGGTAAAAGGACAAAGATTACTTGGGGAAGTAGGCAAAAGGTTATGCTGAATGGGCAGTTAACAGGTAATTTGCAAAGGCCTGTGGGTATGCAAAGGCTGGAGGTCTTCAAAGGGCTGGCGACTATGGTTTCTGCAACAAGGTTGTTAATCTTTCCATGATTACAGGCAGCTCCCTGATGGGGAGGATGGGCTGCATTTTCAGGTGAGATCCCAGGTTCCATGTGCAACTCCCAGCCAGGTTAGAATGTGCCTCTTTAATCAGAACAAAACAATCACAGTTAACAGAACATGATTACTATTTCTTACAATTATAGCTGGTCCCCAATATTCTATTTCTGCCCCTATCAATTCTTCATTGTTTTCATGGAAGTTGAAAGAGACTTAAATAATTGGCCCTAAGCCAAACTTTCCCTAAGTGATTGAATCAGGCTATTATTTAAAAACAATTTTTTATCTCCCCCCCCCCCCCATTGATTTCTAAAGAAGAAGGAAGGAGGGGCAGTGAGAGAAACATTGACACGAGAGAGACACATCTATTGTTTGCCTCCTGTACGCGCCCCCACTGGGGCTGGGAAACCTGCAACTGAGGTACATTTCCTTGACTGGGAATTGAACCTGAGACCCTTTGATCTGTGGGCCTATGCTCTAACCACTGAAAAACCATTCAGGGCATATTTGTTTGTTTGTTTTTTTGCTACTTTTAATTGAGGTATAATATAAATGATTATATTAGTTCCAGGTGTACAACATAATGATTTGCTATTGTATACATTGCAAAACGATCCCCATAATAAGTCTAATTAACATCCGTTACCATACATACTAGTAGTTACAAATTTCTTTTCTTGTACTGAGAATTTTTTTAAAAATAAATTTTTATTGATTTCAGAGAGGAAGGCAGAGAGAGAGAGAGAGAGAGAGAGAAGGAGGGAGAAACATACATCAATGATGAGAGAGATCATTGATCGGCTGCCTCTTGTATGATCAGGGATCAAGCCCACAACCCGGGCATGTGACCGAAACTGAACCTGGGACCTTTCAGTCCACAGGCTGACGCTCTACTCACTAAGCAAAAACAGCTAGGGCTGTATTGAGAACTTTTAACATAATCTCTAGCAACTTTCAAATCAAGAATACAGTACTATTAACATAGTCACCATGACTTGAAAACCAAGATGGCGGCATAGGTAAACACCTAAACTGCTGCCTCGCACAACAATTTCAAAACTACAACTAAAAGACAGAACGGACACCATCCAGAACCACAGGAAAGCAGGCTGAGTGAAAATTCTACAACTAGAAGGAAGGAGAAAAGCTCACAGAGAATTGGAGGTACGGCAAAGGGGCTTTGTGCGCGCAGAGAGGAAGGGCGGCTGAGAGCTTGGCTGACTTCCTCTGGCGGAAGGGGGTTAGGAAGCCTCGGACCGCGAGCTGGGAAAGGCAGAAGTCTGAAGGCGCACACGGGCCAGTGCGCACAAAGGCTGCGGAGGTAGCCATAGGCTTTCCCTAGTGAAAGGGAGTCAGAGGATCCTGACTGAGCCCCAGTTCTGACTGCAGTGAACCCCGGTTCCAGGCGAGCCCCTGGGGACCCACGCTCTTGTAGGGGGAGTCTGGACTCTCGGGCGGAGACTCAGGAGCCGGGGAAGGCGGAGGACTGAAAGTGCGCACGCGCGCCGCGCCGGTGCGCACAAAGGCTGCGGGGGTTGCCACAGGCTTTCCCTAGTGGAGGGGAGTCAGAGGATTCTGACTGCACCGAGCCCCAGTTCTGACTGCAGTGAACCCCAGTTCCAGGCGAGCCCCTGGGGACCCACGCTCTTGTGGGGGGAGTCTGGACTCTCAGGCGGAGACTCGAGCTGGGGAAGGCGGAGGACTGAAAGCGCACATGCGCGCAGGGGCGGGGCTGACAGGAAGCCAAGACTGAGACTCCACCCCATCCAAGCTGAGCACAGAGGCTATTGCAATTTGGCAAGTCTAATCCTATAAGGCTGTCTCCAGCACCGGGCTTCTCCCAGCATAGACACAGCTGATCCTTACAGCCAACTGGCCCGGAGGTCAATTCTTCCCAG
Organism: Plecotus auritus; assembly: GCF_963455305.1. Taxonomy (NCBI): domain Eukaryota; kingdom Metazoa; phylum Chordata; class Mammalia; order Chiroptera; family Vespertilionidae; genus Plecotus; species Plecotus auritus. The sequence continues at coordinate 215,566,378 of NC_137770.1, forward strand.
TGATACCAACAACAATAAAGACTTAATTACAACAAGGCTGTACACACAGTCCACAAAGGGGTGCACCAAGAGTGTCCACCTCAGGTTAACTGGGGAAGCAGACCCACTGGGCCATATTGGAAACCTAGCACAAATATCTACCTTACCAACTCAGGGATCCAGTGAAAATGCGGGGTCAAAGAATCAGATCACAAACGAAAGAAATGGAGGAAAACAAACGACTGGATATAGAATTCAAAACCACCGTTATAAGACTTTTTAAGAATATCCTAGAAAAGGCCGATAAATATAACGAGACCCTCGAAGATATGAAAAAGGACCAACTAGAAATTAAACATACACTGACTGAAATAAAAAATATTATACAGAGACCCAGAAACAGAATAGAGGAACACAAGAATCAAGTCAAAGAATTGAAATACAAAGAACCAAAAAACACTCAACCGAAAAAGCAAAAAGCAAAAAAAAAAAATCCAAAAAGTTGAAGATAATGTAAGAAGACTCTGGGACAACTTCAAGCGTACCAACATCAGAATTATGGGGGTGCCAGAAGAAGAGAGAGAGCAAGATACTGAAAACCTATTTAAAGAAATAATGACCGAAAACTTCCCCCACCTGGTGAAAGAAATAGACTTACAAGTCCAGGAAGCCCACAGAACCCCAAACAGAAGGAATCCAAAGAGGACCACACCAAGACACATCATAATTAAAATGCCAAGAGCAAAAGACAAAGAGAGAATATTAAAAGCAGCAAGAGAAAAACAGTTAATTACCTACAAGGGAGCACCCATACGACTGTCAGCTGACTTCTCAACAGAAACTATGCAGGCCAGACGGGAGTGGCAAGAAATTTTCAATGTGATGAATAGCAAGAACCTACAACCAAGATTACTCTACCCAGCAAAGCTATCATTCAGAATTGAAGGGCAGATAAAGAGCTTCACAGATAAGAAAAAGCTGAAGGAGTTCATCACCACCAAACCAGTACTATATGAAATGCTGAAAGGTATTCTTAAAGAAGAGGAAGAAGAAAAAAGTAAAGAGAAAAAATTATGAACAACAAATACATATCTATCAACAAGCCAACCTAAAAATCAAGTGAATTAAAAACCTGAGGAGCAGAATAATCTGGTGAATATAATAGAATCAGGGGCATAGAAAGGGAGTGGGCTGATAATTCTCAGGGGGAAAGGGGTATGGGGGGGTTCATGAAGAGAATGGACAAAAATCATACACCTATGGATGAGGACAGTGGGGGGGAGGTAAGGGCAGAAGGTGGGGTGGGAAAGGGGTGGAGGGGAGCTATGGGGGGGAAAAGGAGAAATAATTGTAATAATCTGAATAAAGATTTATTTAAAAAAAAAAAAGTCACCATGCTGTACATTACATCCCTGTGACTTATTTATTTAACAAAGTTTGTACTTTTTGACTCATTTCACCCATTTCTCTCCCCCACTCACCCACTCTAGCAACCACCAAACTGTTCTTTGAATCTATGAGCTTGGTTTTAATAAGTTATTTTTAAAAATTTTAAGGCACATTGCTATTTTACCATACTAACTCTGACACATACTTAGTTGAATGAATGTATAAGTAAACCAATTAATTTATAAATTGTGGGACCCTGGTTTATAAAAAAACAATATTTTAAGTCCAGTTTTTATGTTAGAGGTGGAAATTTTTTTTTCCCTAGACTACAGAGCAATGGAATAAACAGCATAGATCTTATAGATAAGAGACAAAAGCAGTAGTGGTTTCAACTAAACACCTATGAGCCAATTTTGTTAATGTTCACACTGTTAAGTAACCTGATACTGGTGTATATTGAATCATATATTGGATCCTCAAAGTAAAAAAATTCTTAAATCACCTCTAAATAATGATAAATTTTTCTACTCTTTTCTTGGTTTCCAAATACCAATTAAATAGCTATCTATATAAAGAGGGAATATGCAAATTGACTGCCATGCAGTCACAAAGATGGTGACACCCACAGTGGAGTCAGGGTTTCCATTACACAAGATGGCTGCACCCTACAGTGGAGGCTGAGTTCCCATAACGAGCCTTAACGAGCAATCAGTAGGGACCTGAGGCTGCGCCCCCCTGCCCCGGCGCCAGGCCAGGGGACCTCAGGCTGTGCCCCCCACCCCGGCAACATGCCAGGGGACCTGAGGCCACACACCCCCACCCTGGTGCTGGGCCGGGGGACCTCAAGCTGTGCCCCTAGCCCGGCAGGGTATGACGGGGGACCTCAGGATGCACCTGCCGCCCTGGCACCGGGCCAGGGGACCTGAGGCCATGCCCCCTGCCTGGCGGGGCTTGACGGGGGACCTCAAGGTGCGCCCCCTGCCCCAGTGCTGGGCCAGGAGGCCTTAGGGTGCTCCCCCTGCCCCAGGCCCAGGGACCTCAGTTCGTGCCCCCCACCCTGGCACTGGGGGACCTGAGGCTGTGCCCCCCACCTGGTGCTGGGCCGCGGGACCTGACGCTGCACCCCCTGCCCAGCAGGGCTTGACGGGAGAACTGAGGCTGCGACCCCACCAGGCGGGGCTTGACGGGGGACCTGAGGCTGTGCCCCCTCCCGACACCTGGCCGGGGGACCTCAGGCCATGCCCTCCACCCTGGCACCGGTCTGGGAGACCTCAGGCCACACCCCCACCTGGCGGGGCTTGACGGGGGACCTCAGGCCACGCCCCCTGCCCCGGCACCAGACCATGGGACCTGAGGGTGCACTGGGGCACCTGAGGCTGTGTCCCCCCACCCGACGTGCATTGGGGGACCTGAGGATGCACTCTCCATGCAGCGCCGGGCCAGGGGACCTGAGGCTGCACCCCCACCCAGCAGGGCTTGACAAGGGTGGGGCCAGTTGGGTCTGGATCTCTCCCGATGGGGGTGGGGCCGGTTGGGTCTGGGTCTCATGCGATTTTGTGATGCCGCAGGTGGGCAGGGACTTGACTCTGGGTCACATGGTGTGCCCCAGACTCTGACAGGAGGAAGATTTTCATATACATTTTACTAATTTTCTTTCATCTCTGACACTTCTATTATAGAGAAAGGGCAAATAGAAATATTAAAATATTTCCTCTAGTTAATACCCTTTTAATGTGCACGAATTTCGTGCACTGGGCCACTAGTTACTATTAAAGATATAGTAACTAGTGGCCCAGTTACAATAACATTTTCAGAGGGAAGAAAGGTAATTTTCCTTAGAGCAAAATAAGAGGTACTACTTTGGTTTTAAAGTTACCTACAGAAGAATTACTGAACTTTGATGATTAAGTAACTGAATGTGTAGTGTTGAGTTTGAGGTGGAGAGGCAGCACCTGAGAGGCTGTGTCACCACATAGCAGTGTTATGAATGACCTTGCTGGCTACGGGCATCTCCTCTTCCCCAACTTACAAAAGTTGACTTTTTTTTTTTTTTTTTTTTTTTTTTACTTTTTAGGTAAAAATTACAAATTAAGTAGAAGAAAGGCCTACCTCTTCTCAGCATACAGCTGCTATATTTAACTTTTTTGAGGCAGTCTAAAGATCATCTGGTATCAGTTACAGGGTTAGAAAACAGAATTAATGAGTAATTTGTGGGGAGAAGTAAAGCAGAATTCTTTTCTAAAAATGAGGGGATAAGTGTTCTCTAGGAGTAGTTAAATAATTCAATATGCCAGAGACATTTAAGCTATGTTTCTTAATAAAGAATTATGTTTAATAGTTAATTGTGTTCAAAAACATTGAAATGCATATTGAGAAAAGAAGGTTTGAAGGTAGAAATTCTTGTACTATAATTTCTCATGTATTGCAACTCAGTTATGGTGTTAGTTAGAATGTGCAGGCCACCCCCAGAATCTTTTTCACATTGAAACATTTTAAATGGTTTGTGGTCTGTGTTGTAAGAAGACTGAACTCTGGGTCATTGTGGCTTTGGGATACATAATTTAAATGGAAACTATGGCTCCTTTAAACAAAGCCAAGAGCCCTCTGAAGTTAGCTGAATGGAAAGACTTATTACACTTGAGTGACAAGTTCCTAATTAGATTGATGTTCATTGTCAAGCAAAAGTCAACAAATACAAAAATTTATCTCCTATTGGGTTAATCAACCACAACCTTTATTGGGGTGCTTCTGAGTCTTATGTTATATAGGCCAGAGGGTATTGAACAGCACACCAGGATTGTCCCACAACTCTGACTACAGTTTCTCATCTAACACCTGCTGGTTATGCTTGCCTGAGGGCCCTTTTCTGTCCTTTTACTCTGCCTTCTAATAACAGTGTGGGATAATGACTGGTGGTGGGGTAGCTGGGATCAACACAGTGGTGGTAGGTGTCCTTCTAGCAGAACTGGAAGGAGTATAAAGGAAGAACTAAAAACAATGCTTTGGTTTTAGCATTAAAATAAAGCATTTTGGGAGCCTAAGGCAGGGGAGGTCTGAAATCCTGAAGTCTATTTGGGTAAAATGTCATGGGTAGGAATATGAAAGTAAACCCTTGGAGCATGTAAATGTGTTGTAATTTATCCAAAATATAGCCCTAGCCAGTTTAGCTCAGTGGATAGAGACTCGGCCTGCGGACCAAAGGATCCCGGGTTCGATTCTGGTCAAGGACATGTACCTTGGTTGCAGGCTCCTCCCCAGCCCGGTCCCTAGTTGGGGCACGAGCAGGAGGCAACCAATTGATGTGTTTCTCTCATATCGATATTTCTGTCTTTTCCTCTCTCTAAAAATCAGTGGAAAAATATCCTTGGGTGAGGATTAAACAAACAAACAAACCAAAAAAAAACCACAACAAAATATATATTTATTGACTACTCTGTGTCAGACACTTGATGAAGACAAGATCTTTACTTTCATGAAACTTGTTCTAATAGGGGAGACAGACAACAAACAAATATATGTTATGTCAGCTGGGGATAAGTGCGATGAAGCAGATAAAAATTAAGGGAGCCCTAACCGGTTTGGATAGAGCGTCAATCTGCAGACTGAAAGTTCCTAGGTTCGATTCCGGTCAAGGGCATGTACCTTGGTTGCGGGCACATCCCCAGTAGGAGGTGTGCAGGAGGCAGCTGATCGATGTTTCTCTCTCATCGATGTTTCTAACTCTCTATCCCTCTCCCTTCCTCGCTGTAAAAAATCAATAAAATATGTTTTTTTTTAAAAAAAATTAAGGGAAACAAGAGTGACTAGGGATTTGGGTTTGTGAAAAAGTATATGGGGGAGGTAGAAAAGGCATTTCTAAGGAGATGTCTTTCAAACAAAGACCTCAGTGAAGCTGAATCAGGGGCTAGAGAACATTCCAGCCTGGGAAAAGAACTAGTTCAAAGATAACTTGTGGTATAAATTTGAGTTTCCCTAATGGCTAATGATGTTGAACATCTTTTCCTCTACTTGCTTTCCATATGAATAGCTTCTTAGTTAACATATCTCTTCACTCTTTAGCCAATTAACTAATTAGATTATTTTTTATTATTGAGTTTATATAAGCCTTTGTCAAATATTTTTTCTATTCTGTAGCTTCTCTTTCCATCATCTTAACAGGATCTTTGCGCAAGGCAAAATTTTTCTTTAACTTTGATGAAGTTCAGTGTGGGGGGCCCTATTCAGAGTTAGCCAGATGCTCAAGGCCACTCTGAGGGTTGGAATCTTAATCAGGGTGTCCAAGGACTATACACAGGTGCAAGAGCAAGGCCACAGTAATCTGTATGTGCACTGCGCAGTGTGTCCTTGTATAACCCAAAAGACTGAGGTCACTATTTGGAAAGAAGCCTCTTGTTTAGGTAGTATAAAGTTGTTACTGACCAGCCAGTACAAGGCTGCATTATAGGGAAGATGTATTACTGATCAGCAGTTGCTGCTTTAAGGATGGCTCTTGTATAGCTCCTATGTTGGAGGCTACTATGTAGGAAAGATGTATTATTACCTAACTGGCGTGCGGCTACCTGCTGTATGGGACATTGCTTTGAAGAACTGTTTTGTCTAGTGGCTCCTTGTTGGCAATCGCTACTTGGCCACTGGCTTGTACAGTACTCTCTTATATACCTACAACTTCTCATGGCCTCTCCGTCGTCGAATACCTGGCATCCCATGAGGTCCAGTCCCTGGCAGAGGGGCTCAGACCCGATAGTTGGCATAATGAGGCAGAATGAAGGAACTGTATTCCAACAGTTGGTGTAGTAGGGCAAGATAAAGGAACTGAGTTCCAACAATTGGCCTAGTTGGCAGGAAGAAGGACCTGTGCTTCCAACAATGGCACAGCAAGCAGGGTTCAAGGAGGAACTTGCTCTGACACTTGGCACTGTGAGCAGGATTCAGAAATATGTGTGGGTTTGAGGAGCAAGTGTTCCCACATTCAATTACCAATTTTCCCTTTTATAGATTGTTTAAGGTTATTAAGAACTCTGTCTGCCTAACCCTAGATTCTGAAGATTTTTCTATAATTTTCTTTCTAAAAGTTTTATAATTTTACATTTAAGTCTGTGATTCATTTTTAGTTAATTTCTTTAACAGGTGTAAGACATATTGAGATCATTTTGGTGGTTGTTTTTTGCCTATGTATGTGCAATTACTCCAGTGCTATTTATTTTCCCGTCTTTGAATCAGTTTAACACCTTTAACAAAAATCAGTTGAGCATAGCCTGGCTGGTGTGGCTCAGTTGAGCATTGTTCCATGCATCAAGAGGTCACCACTTTGATTCCCAGTCAGGGTACATTGCCTGGGTTGCAGGCTTGATCCCCCAGATGGGGCATGCAGGAGGCAGCCTATTGATGGTCCTCTCTCATCAGTGTTTCTATCTTTCTATCCTTCTCCCTTCCTCTCTCTCTCTAAGTCAGTAAAAACATATTTTAAAAACATCGGTTGAGCCCAGCTGGCGTGGCTCAGTGATTGAGTATCGACCTATGAACCAGGATGTCCTGGTTTGATTCCCAGTCAGGGCATATGCCCAGGTTGCAGGCTTGATCCCCAGTGTGGGGCATGCAGGAGGCAGCCGATCAATGATTCTCTCTCATCATTGATGTTTCTCTCTTTCTCCCTCTCCCTTCCTCACTGAAATCAATAAATTATTTTTTTAAAAATCAGTTGAGCATATTTTCTTAGACCTGTTTCTGGGTTCTATATTCTGATCTGCATGTTTATCACTCTATCAGTACTATACAATCTTAATTTCTATAGCTGTACAAAAAGTCTCAAAGTCAGGTAGACTGATTCCTCCATTTTAACTTCTTTTTCACAATTGTTTTTATATAGTTCCTTTGCCTTTCTATTTAAAATTTAGAATAATCTTATCTATGTCTACATAATATTGCTGCGATTTTTATAGAAATGATATTAACCTTATCAATTAGGGGGGAATTGACATCTTTCCTTGTGAGTTTTGCACCCATGTCTTGATGTGCCTCTATTTATTTATATTATCTTTAACCTTTTTTTAAATCAGTGTTTTATACTTTTTAGCTTACAGGCCCTGCTTTGTTAAGTTTACATGTTAAGTATTTCATTTTTTTTGAGTGATTATAAATGTTACTGTAAATTTATTATCTGTGTCCACATGTTCATTGATAGTATAAAGAAATACAATTGATTTTTGTCTTGTATACTGCAACTTTGTTGAATTTACTTATTAGTTCTAGGAGTTTATCTGTTAGATTCCTTGGAATTTTTTATTAAGACAATTATGTCACCTGCAAATAGAGTCTTATTTATTTACTTATAATCCGTATGTTTTTTATTTCCTTTTTAGTCTTATTGCCCTGGCTAAAACTTCCAGTATTAAGTTGAGTAAGAATGATAAAAACAGATATCCTTGCCTTATTCCCAATCTTAGGGAGAAGACATTCAGTCTTTTACCATTAAGAATATAATGCTAGCTGTATATTTATTTTTGTTTATTGGAAGATGCTCTTTATTTATTAAGGAGGTGTCCCTCTAGTTCTATTTCTCTGAGAGTTTTTATCAATAATGGGCATTAAATTTTGTTAAAGCCTTTTCTGCATCAATGATATGATCATGTGATTTTTTTTTTCTTTAATTTGTTAACATGGTGGATTACACTGATGGGATTTTTTTAAAATCCTCACTGGAGGACATTTTTTCCATTGATTCTCAGAAAGAGTGGAAGGAATGGTGGGATGGGGGAAGAGAGAGAGAGAGATTGATTGGTTGCCTCCAGCCTAACAGGGCTGGGGATCAAGCTCTTGAATGGGAATCAAACCTCGGCCTTTCAGTATGCAGGCTGATGCTCAAACCACTGAGAAAACCGGCCAGGGCTGCACTGATTGATTTTTAAATATTAAACAAGCCTTGATTCATGAATAAACTCCCCTTGGTTATGGAGTATAATTCTTTTTCTGTATTGTTGAATTCTATTTGCTAATATTTTATGTATTGTGTTCTATTTGCTAATATTTTGTTAAAGATTTTTGCATCCACATTCATGGTAATACTAGCTTCATAAAACGAATTGAGAAGTATTCTCTTATCTTTCATTTTCTGGAAAAGGGTGTGTATAAATTGTATTAATTCTTAAATCTTTGGTAGAACTTCGTAGTGAAACCATCTGGGACTGGAGATTTCTATTTGGAGTGTTTTAAATTATAAATTTAACTTCCTCAATAGTTATAAGACTATTGAAATTATTGCATATGAGTGAATTGTGATATTATTTTTTTGAGGAATTGGTCTATTTCATCTAAGTTGTCAAATAAATGTATGCAGAGTGGTTCCTAGCATTCCCTTATTATCCTTTTTATATATGTAGATTTTGTATTGATACCTTCTGTTTCATTCCTGATATTGGTATTTTTTTTGTGTTCTCTGTTTTTTTTTTCAGTCTTGCTAGAAGTTTGTCAACTTATTGATTATTTTCCCCCATGGAAACAGTTTTATGTTTCTGTGATTTTCTGTATTGTTTTTTATTTATAACTAGTGGCCCGGTGCACAGATTCGTGCACATTAATTAGAAGAAATATTTTAATATCACTATTCGCCTTTTCTCTATAATAGAAATGTCAACAAAAACAACCAAATTCACAATTGACAATGACAGATTGAAACACACGTGTGTGTTGGCACCAACGAGAGCTTTATATGTATCGCGCATGCACGAGTCAACGTTTATTTTTAAATTGCCAATGCGCGTCATATGTGCTGGCCTGTAGGTCAGTTGGATGGTCGGAGGGATGTACGGTCGGTCACTTAGCCTTTTATATATATAGATTTAATTGAATTATGCTCTCACCTTTATTATTTCCTTCCTTCTGCTTGTTTTGAGTTTATTTTGCTCTTCTTTTTCTAGGTTGTTGAGGTGAGAGCTCAGAGTGTTGGTTGACATTTAAAAAAAATACTTAATATATGTATTTAGTACTATAAATTTTCTCAGCATTGCTTTAGGTATACACCATACGTTTGATATGTTGTATTTTTATTTTTTTAATATGTTCTTACTGATTTCAGAGAGGAAGCGAGAGAAAGAGAGAGATAGAAACATCAATGATGAGAGAGAATCATCCATTGGCTGCCTCCTGCATGCCCCTTACTGGGGATTGAGCCTGCAACCCAGGCATATGCTCTGATCAGGAATTGAACTGGTGACCTCTTGGTTCCTGGGTCGACACTCAACTGCTGAGCCATGCCAGCCAGGCATGTTTATTTTTATTTTGATGATTTTTCATTTATTTTATGATTTCCCTTGAGACTTTCTATTTCACGTGGATTATTTAGAGGTGCTTTGTTTAGTTTTCAAGTGTTTGGAGATTTTTCATGTTACATTTCTCTTATTTTTTAGTTTCAATTGTCGTTGGAAAATACATTTCATATGATTTCAATTATTTTAAATTTATTGAGGGTTTTTTATGGCCTAGGATATGATCTATCTTGATATATATATTCCACAGGCATTTGAAAAGAATGTGTATAATGCTATTGTTGGCTGGAGTGTTCTATAAGTGTTGATTATATCATGTCAGTTGATAGTGTTGTTGAGTTCTTATGTATTCTTGTTGATTTGGTCTAGTATTTCTATCAAATATTGGGAGAAGGGTGTAAAATCTCTAATTATATTTGTGAACTTGTCTTTTGTTTTCTTTCAGTTCTATTAGGTTTTACTTCTTATGTTTTTTAGCTCTGTTAAGCGCATACACTTTAGGACTGCTATCAAGCATCTCCTAGCCCAGTGGTCGGCAAACGGTGGCTTGTGAGCCACATGCGGCTCTTTGGCCCCTTGAGTGTGGCTCTTCCACAAAATACCAAGGCCTAGGTGAGTCTATTTGAAGAAGTGGTGTTAGAAGAAGTTTAAGTTTAAAAAATTTGGCTCTCAGAAGAAATTTCAATCGTTGTACTGTTGATATTTATCTCTGTTGACTAATGAGTTTGCCGACCACTGTCTAGCCCTGGTGTGGATAAGCAAACTAAATGATTCTGGTGACTCTGGGTGAATTAGAATTTCTTTTTATTTCAATCTCCCTACCTCTTACCCTTTGGCAACAGTTTGTTCTCTATATCTATGGATCTGTTCCTGTTTATTGAGTTGTACTTGACAAAACTGATAGCAAGACTGCTTATCTTTTAGGAATGAGAGGATACGTTCTCTTTCTTGCCTATTGCATTCGGTGTTGAATGGGAGTGGTGATGATGCCCATCCTTGTCTTGGTACTGATTTTAAAGGGAATATTTCTAATGTTTGCCCATTTAGAATAATGTTCACTATAGGCTTTTTGTAGATATCGTTATCGGGTTAAGGGAGTTTCTCTTCTGTTCCTAATTTACTAAGAATTGCTTTGTTTTGTTTTTTGAAATCATGAGCAGGTGTTGAAGTCTGTAAAATGCCTTTCCTGAATCTATTAAGAAGATCATATGGTTTCTTTCTTTTCATCTGTTAATGTGGCAAATTGCATTGATAGATGCTCAGATACTGAGTCATTCTAGCATACTTGGCATAAACTCAGCTTTGTCGTGGTTTGCTATTCTCTCATAGGTTTTTTCATACCTTGGTGTTTTCTTTCTTTAGTTCGTTCAGGATTGATTTTGGGGAGAATTAGAAGTCACGTCCCTTCAGTATTCTGAAAGGAACTGGACTGGCTTAAACAATACTCTTGACACATAGTTTTGATACTGAAGTATTACTGTTTCCTATGCTCTCTGAACCTCAGTCTCCTCATCTGAAAATTGGGTTATAACAGTGCCTGCCACTTACAGTTGTAAGAATCAAATGAGGTAAAAAATAAGTTAATTGCCTTGCATAGTGCCTTTAGAACACTGAAATTATAAACTAGTCAATCCTAAGCCTGCTTAGCCTGTTTACCCATTCATTTCCGTGAAAACTACAACCAGGACTCATGCCCATGTTTTCCCCTTGCTTCCTCTGTCTCCTGACCAACCCTGGTTCTTCTTCATGTGGCCCTGTGTGGTGTGCCATGCCTCCTATTTTTAGGAATCTGTGAGTATAAAAAATTCTTCCTTTGTGACAGTCATTTTCAATTATGCATATTTCCATGCCTATACAACAAATTCCGGATATATTTCAAAACAGTATTGATGACATTTATTAGGATGCAGTGTGCTGCCAGGCCAGGAGGTTAAATGTGAATGCTGGTTGTTTGGGGCCTTCTTTACTATGCTGTTCCTTATAGAGGATGTTCCAGACATGAACTTGTTACCTCTTCATTTTAGGTTTTTATTTGAGTTCCTATCTCCTTTACTGATAGAGTAATTTTGGTTGCAGAAATTTGGAAGAAATCTGAAGGTTCTTTTTTACTCTGTACCTTAGGTCTAGGGCTTTGAGAAGTGGTTCCCAGATTTTTGGATTTCATGAAGCAGAGAAATTAAACATCGATATAAAGCTCCTTACATTGTACTGTACTGTACTGTATTGTATTGTATTGTATTGTATTGTATTGTATTGTATTTTATTGTATCGTATTGTATTGTATTTTAATTTAGAGAGGGAGGAAGTGGGGGGGAAACATTGATGTGAGAGAAAGACATCAATTGGTTGCTCTTCTCATGCGCCCCTACCAGGAACCGAACTCACGACCTTCTGATGCACAGGATGACACTACAACCAACTGAGCCACACTGGCCAGGGCAAAACTCCCTACTTTTTATTATTGGTCAAATGAGGTCCTCTAGTTTTGCCACACAGCATACTCATAGAATATTAATTACCTTACAACCTTGAAAACACTTCAAATTGATTAGTGTTGCTTTATGAGAAACTCTACCTCATCCTCATTATAAGTAAAAACTAGTGGCCCGGTGCACGAAATTTGTGCACATTAAAAGGGAGACTCAGAGTCAAGTCTTCGCCCACCCACATGCGCCTCAAAATCGCGTGAGACCCAGACCAGGCTGCCCCTTCCCATTGGGCTAGATCCAGACCCGGCCAGTCCCACTCTTGTCAAGCCCCACCGGGCAGGGGGCATAGCCTCAGGTCCCCTGGCCCGGCGCCAGGACAGGGGGCGTGGCCTGAGGTCCCCCAGATGGGGTGGGGGGCGTGCCTTGAGGTCCCCTGTCAAGCCCCGCCTGACAGGGTGGTGCAGTCTCAGATCCCCTGTCAAACCCCTTGGGGTGGGGGGCATGGCCTGAGGTCTCCCGTCAAGCCCCGCCAGGCAGGGGGGCGCAGCCTCAGGTCCCCTGTCAAGCCCCACTGGGCAGGGGAGGCGCAGCCTCAGGTTCCCTGGCCTGGTGCTGGGGCAGGGGGAGCAGCCTGAGGTCCCCTAGCCCAGCACCAGGACGGGAAGCGCACCTTGAGGTCCCCAGTCAAGCCCCGCAGGGTGGGGTGTGTGGCCTCATGTCCCCTGGCCTGGCACCAGGGCAGGGGGCAAGGCCTGAGGTCCCCATCAAGCCCTGCTGGGTAGAGGGCATGGCCTGAGGTCCCCCATCCTGGTGCCAAGGCAGGAGGCGTGGCCTGAGGTCCCCCAGCCTGATGCCAGGGCGGGGGGGCACGGCCTGAGGTCCCCTGTCAAGCCCCACAGGAGTGGGGGAGGGTGTAGCCTCAGGTTCCTGCTGATTGCTCATTAAGGCTCCTTAAGGGAACTTGGCCTCAGCTGTGGGTGCAACCATCTTTGTGAAAGAGTGATGGTCAATTAGCATATTCCCTTTTTATTAGATAGGATAGTGTGCTTGCTGTGCAAATGCAACTTCAAAATAAATTCTCTTTCTGCCCCCTAAACAGATTATGACACTTAAACAAACCCCTCTTATTGATATAATTAGTATATGTTTTAAAAATATATATATTTTATTGATTTTTTTACAGAGAGGAAGGGAGAGGAATAGAGAGTTAGAAACATCGATGAGAGAGAAACATCAATCAGTTGCCTCCTGCACACTCCCTACTGGGGATGTGTCCACATCCAAGGTACATGCCCTTGACTGGAATCGAACCTGGCACCCTTCAGTCCTCAGGCCGACGCTCTATCCACTGAGCCAAACCAGTCAGGTAATTATAATATGTTCTCATCTCAGAGTTGTATCTGCGATAACACTTCACACTGTTTTATATTTCTAAGGTGCCAAGGCAGATAGTACAAAATACCTTAACAAAATATGTAGGTGTTAATTTGGAAAATGATAGGAACATCATAAATTCATATTCTACTTGAACCAAAACCCAACCCAAAACTAGTGAAGAATAAAACAAGACTGTAAATCATTTTAACAAATCAAGTTTCCCCAATTTCGTATATTTGGAACTTCACACATGTGTGTGTATAGGTACAATGGTGTCACCCATGGTGAATAGATGAATAAGAGTCTAGAATCACTATAGAATAATAGGTTATGCTGATTTTGAAATGACCCTTCTTCATGCAGTGGAATGACAGAAGGGGTAAAGCAAACAGATGAGTTTGCTTCTACGAGCCTTTATAAAACTGTCACTAACTCTTTATCTTAGAGTTTCTTGACACATGAACTAATCCTTAACTATCTAAGTCTTGAATTCAAGCCAAAACACACAGATGTAATCCAGCCTAAAGTAGAGTTTCCCAGTGGAGCAAGTGCTGGCCTTTGGAATGGGTCATGAAAGTAACTTACAGGAACTCACAGTGTATCTTTCAGAGTTAGAAAAATGTGCACAGAGGGGATGTGTGTTTGGTTTTTTTAAGTAACCTAATGGTGTTAGTGATTTAAAATTCTCATATTGAGCTCATCTGTTTTATGCATTAGGGATTCATATGAAAAAGTCTCTCCTGTGCTTTATTGTTTGCCGGGAGGAAATTATTAAAGTCTGTGTTGATTATGGTATTGTCATTAATGAGCTGGTAGAAAGTAGGAATAAAAAATGTTTATCTGTATTGTGATGAAGTTTAATTACCCTGAATTATTTTATATAATGGTTAAACAGCTTATATATTAGGTTTTGGTCCATTTTAAAAGAGGTTTCATGGGCCGATGGCAGTGCTGAATGAGGGTATCTTGAAGGAAGAAATGATAAACTAGAGTATTTCTTGGAAAGAGATGAAACCTCGATTACATATCAGTTGGAGAGTGTTCTTTTATTACTTTGAACATTATAAAGCTAGTGTGCAATTGTTTATCCTAGAATTAAACAGTGTTTTATTGGGGATTTTTATTTAGTTTTATTAACACATGGTTATGATTTCTGCACTGTTAAAGACATTCTAATGTATTTATAATCTGGAACCAGTCACATAGATATATTTTGTGGTAGCTACAGATTGATACAGAAGGATCATGCATTTTGGGGGGACATTCTTTGCTTTGAATACAAAACTGAAAGTATATGATACACAATATTATTATGCTGATATATAATTTATAACAAACTAGAGGCCTGGTGGATGAGATTCACTGGGGGGGAGGGTGTCCCTCAGCCCAGCCTGCACCTCTACAATCTAGCACCCCTTGAGGGATGTCTGACTGCCCGTTTCACAATCCAGGACTGCTGGCTCCCAACCGCTCGCCTGCCTGCCTTCCTGATTGCCCCTAACTGCTTCTGCCTGCCAGCCTGCTCACCCCTTAACCACTCCCCTGCCAGTCTGATCAACGCTTAACTGCTCCCCTGCTGGCCTGATTGCCTCTAAATGCTCTCCCCTACCGGCCTGGTCACCCCTAACTGTCCTCCCCTGCAGGCCTGGTCACCCCCAACTGTCCTCCCCTGCAGGCCTGGTCCTCCCCAACTGCCTTCCCCTGCTGGCCTGGTTGCCCCTAACTGCTCTCCCTTGCCGGCCATCTTGTCGCAACCATTTTGTGTCTACATGGGGGTGGCCATCTTTGACCAAATGGGTGTGGCCATCATGTGTTTTGGAGTGATGGTCAATTTGCATATCACCTCTTTATTATATAGGATAATACATTTAAAATGATAGCCTTTGCCCCAGTAGAATAAAACAAGTTAAGTTTATATGGTGCTTTATTCTTGTTGAATAAATTAATGAAAATCACTTTTCTGTAGTGCAAGAGATATATAATATTGATGAGACTTGAAGGGTAGATACCAGTGACTTGCTCACAGAACAAGTTGCACCAGGGTTCATGTTTTTTCCATTTCTACTCTGCTTCCTCCCCAAAATGTACTCCAATGTGATATTTTAGTTTAACATTTTTCAAGTGATTTTATCCTTTCCCACAATGTATTACAAAGTTATGGGAATATTCTTTAAAAATATGACAGTGTATAAAAAAATTCTTTTTAAGACAATTTCCTCCTTTCATTCGTTGAACCAAGAGTGGCAGTTCCTATTGATGTGATTATTTGGTGTCCTTAATAGCTCCTGTGCAGTTTTTATTTTCTAGTCATTACTGTAGTATAGTGGCTTTTCCACCAAAATTTTATGGCCTTGCACAGGTATTTAATTTCTCATGGTCACAGTTGTTTTCTCTGTAAGAGTGAAGCACACTGGATGATTTATAAGGAAACTTTGATTGTAATTTCTCTTACTTTATGATTTCTGTGTGCTGTGTTCAGATAATAAACCCCAGAACATGAATTATATAGGAAAGTGGTTTTATATTTGTTTAATTCATGACTGTATCCCCAGCCCCAAGAACAGGGCCTGGTATATAGTGGGCACTCATATTTGTTGAATAAATAAACAAAAATACAATATAAGGACCTTTAATAAAAAGAAATGGATGGATTATATTCTCATAGTTTGGTAATATTTAAAAGTTAAATTTTATCTGCACACTTTGAAAAGATTATAGTTTTAAAGTACATTTAAAGACTGGCTCTTTATACACCTATTTATTCAGCTGTGCAAGTAATAGTAAATCTGCTTCTAACCTTCCCTGGGTAAAATTAGTGGCTCTCCATTGCCCTTTGGGTAAAGACTAAAATTTTTGACTTGTTTTAGAAAGCCTTCTTAGATCTGCTCCCTGCTTACTTTTTCAGCCTTTGTCTTCTCCAGTTTTTCCTCCTTTGCTGCCTGCTCCCTAATTCCCCTGACCCTTCATGTTGACACTCTTAACTATAGCCACACTAAATTTATTTCAGGTCCTCAATTTTGGTCATTCTACATGTTGCTCCTTCCTTCCTTCCTTCCTCCCTTCCTCCCTCCCTCCCTTTACCACACTATTGTCTGTGTCCATGGGTTATGCATATATGCATATAAGTTTTTTGGTTAAGTTCCCCCCACTGCCTTTCCAGTGCCACGGGTCTACTTTACTGTCCTTTTGTGTTTAGCTGCTTTCTCTCCTATTGAAATGAAGGTTAACAGATAATTTTGTTAAAGATGAGGTAATTGTTTTAAAAAGTAGTCAAGAGGAAAGATGACTGTTAAAACCTCTATGAATAATTTGATTAACCTACATTTAGAGCTCATTAAGCTCACCACTGATGGAAGCCATTATTCCTGCTGGGAAACACTGACTCAGATTGCTGTCTGTTTAAAATTAGTTGAAAATGTTTGTTTGTTTTTTATTTTGTTACTAGAGGCCCGATGCATGAAATTCATGCAAGGGCCTTGACCCTGGCCCCCACCCGCTGCCACCATGGCCGTGGGCCTCTGCCACCTCTGCTGTGGCCCCTACCTGCTGTGGCTTTGTCTGAAAGGAAGGACATCCGGAAAGACATCTGGTCTAATTAGCATATTATGCTTTTATTATTATAGATCATTGTATTTCTGTTGGAATACTGTGACTGCTCTTACAAATCCTGTGAGTAAGCTTTACTTCCTGAGCGTGCCTTGAAGAAACCATTTCTCTGAGTTTAGTCACAAGATAATGCTATTCATTCACATTTCACCCTCAGTCTCTTAATTGCATGCCTTTCATTTCATTGAAGTATCACCAGGATTCAACATTCAGCCACATTTTGAAAGTTAATGCTGTCTCATTTATATTTTATTTGGTGACGACTATCCTGTTAATTTCTAGCAGACTGCACTTGACATTTCATACATGCCAAATGAAAACAACTCTAAGATTTCATTCATAATTGAGTAATTCTGGTGAATAAAGAGCCAAGAATTAACTGAAAGAACCATATCTTCATATACAGAAGTCCTCTGAGACTTTAAAAAAGTTAATTGCAGCAGGTTATTGTGTTTATATTCTTGGCCTGTAGTCTTCTTCAAACTGGACAATTTGCTATAATAGTTTGATTTTTAAGAATACAAGATTATCAGTTTATCCAAAAAGAACATACATTTAATATGTATTTGACATGTAGTTACTGACCATGTTGAAACTAATTTCATTTCATAGTAACAAAATGTATATTTTCATAGGACAAATATTCTATTCTATTATTTGTTTCAATAGATTCCTTGAAACATCTATACTAATAATAGAGGGATATGCAAATTGTCTGGGACACCGTCACAGTAACAGTAACGACTGAACAGCAGGCTACGTGGGACGACCAGACCAGCAGGGGAGTGCAGCAAGGGACAACCAGGCTGGTGAAGGGGCAGTTAGGGATGACCAGGCCTGCAGAGGAGGGCAGTTGGGGGTAACCAGGCCAGCAGTGGGGGCAGTAAGGGGCGACCAGGCCAGCAGGCAGAGGCAGTTAGGGGTGATGAGGCAGGCAGGCAGGTGAGCAGTTAGGAGCCAACGGTCCCAGATTGTGAGAGGGATGTCCGACTGCTGGTTTAGACCCCATTGGAAAGGGGGCAGGCTGGGCTGAGGGGACCCCACCCCCATACATGAATTTCATGCACTGGGCCTCTAGTCCTATATAATAAAAAGGTAATATGCAAATAGACTGAACGGTAGACAAACCGAACAACCAATCAAAGCATAATATGCTAATGATATGCTAAGGCTGCTCAACCGCTTGCTATGACGTGCACTGACCACCAGGGGGCAGACAGTCAACTGGTCGACTAGTTGTTATGACATGCACTGACCACCAGGGGGCAGATGCTCCTACCGGTAGGTTAGCTTGCTGCTGGGGTCTGGCTGATCGGGACTGAGCAAGATGGGCCGGACATGCCCTGGAGCCCTCCCACGGTCCCTCCCCGGCCCAATGGTACACCGGCTGGGCCTGCACCCTCTTGCAATCCAGGACCCCTTGGGGGATGTTGGAGAACTGGTTTCAGCCCGATCCTGCAGGCCACTCCCCTTGGGAGGATGGCAGACACAGGGCTCAGGGCTGGCGAGCGCTGTTGTGGCAGCACAAGTCTCTCCCAATCGGGACTGATTGGGCACGAGCCCGCAGCAGGCACAGTGGGGCTGGGATGAGCGGGAGCGGCAGGTAGGAGCTACAGGCAGAGTTGGACTGTGGGTTTCGGCCCGATCCCTGCAGGCCACCCAGAGAGACCCCACCCGTGCATGAATTTGTGCACTGGGCCTCTAGTACAATATAAAAGTAGAACATTTTCTCAGTTTTATCAGTGGTAAATCATTAGAGACTATTTCTCCTTCTTTCTTTCCCAAGAATATAATGAATATCAAATAAAATCTAGATTGGAAATAATACCTCAGGGCAATTCAGGCTTTTTTTTTTTGCCTTTTCAGTTGTTTAAATGATATATGTGCAGAATGATTTAAAATTCGCAAAGTCTTCTTGGAGAGAAACATTTAAAGAAGGGAGTTGAATAAAAGTGATTGGCATTGTATAGTAAAGTGATTGTCAATGGCTATAGTGACCCACAAGGGGAATAGTATGATACTGTTTAAAACATAAAGTGTTCAAAATTCTGAGAGCAAGTTTTACCTGCTTCATGAGTTACTATGGATTTGTTTCACTATTCGCCCTATTACATTGTCTTATGTAGGGCCCACTTGTAAACTTAAGGGGAAGATAGAGGATGTATTAAGGATTTGAAAAGAAAATCATCATGAAAAGTTGAAAATAATTGACATTCTACATAATTGATGCTCTTTGATGATTTGCATAATACAAGCATGGCATAGTGTAGTAGAAAAGTCATTGGGCTCAGAAGCCATGTACCTGGATATAAGTTCCGGATTTGCCATTTACAGGTTGAGTGTACTTAAGTAAAACAGTTGGCTTCTCTGAGGGTCTTTAAATTGGATCAGGGATACTAGTTTAGTTCATGAAGTTAGGGTCAAATGAGTTATAAGAAGTTGTATTGTAAATCCTGAAATGCTTCTAAAATAGAATGTAGTGATAGTATTTAAAATTATTATTATTATTATTTTAATATATTTTATTGATTTTTTTTACAGAGAGGAAGGGAGAGGGATAGAGAGCCAGAAACATCGATGAGAGAGAAACATCGATCAGCCTCCTCCTGCACACCCCCCACTGGGGATGTGCCCGCAACCAAGGTACATGCCCTTGACCGGAACCAAACCCGGGACCCTTCAGTCCGAAGGCCGACGCTCTATCCACTGAGCCAAACCGGTTTCGGCTAAAATTATTTTTTAGTATTACATTTTATTTACCTTTCAAAAATCTTAAATTACTCATGTAAAAAAGAAAAACACTATTTTTGGGTGGGCCTGATTGTTAAAAAGATGTTATCCAGCTGTTCTTAAACTTAAGAGGGAAGACTAACCCTAAGTAAGACTAAGGTTTATAGTAGAGCAAAAAGGGTTTAGATTATGTATAAATAGAATCTAATAGTAGTTTGATTTATTTAAAATAGTACTGTTTTTCTCAGGCATATTATAAAACTTTCTTTGGATGCCTTCAAAAATTCAAAATAGGTTTTCATTTGTGTTGGGTTAGGTAGTGTCCTGCTGCAGATGTAAGGATGATTAATTTAACATTACCTCTAATGTTCACATTACCACAAAAGTTGTGCATCTACTTTTTAAGTCAGCCTGGAAATATATATGTAATTGAACTCCTCATAAAAGTAACAATTCTAGGTTTAGTTTTTAAAAATATAATTTTATTGATTTCAGAGAGGAAAGGAGAGGGAGAGAGAGACAGAAACATTAATGAAGAGAGAGAATCATTGATCTGCTGCCTTCCACATGCTCCTCACTGGGGACCGAGCCCGCAACCCAAGCATGTGCCCTAAATGGGAGAACTGTGACTTCCTGGTTCATAAGTCGTCGCTCAACCACTGAGCCACATCAGCTGGGCAAAACTAGTTTTAAAATATCCTGTTGGTTCAGTCTACTACAGAATTTCAGTGTAATTAAATAAATGGGGCAGGAAGCTGGCCCAGAAGTCATTGCTTAAAAATCTTCATTAAATTGACTTACTATAGCTCTAAGTCTCTAATCTATATCAAAATTCTTTTTTTTTAAAATATATTTTATTGATATTTTACAGAGAGGAAGTGAGAGGGATAGAGAGCTAGAAACATTGATGAGAGAGAAACATCGATCAGCTGCCTCCTGCACACCTCCAACTGGGGATGTGCCCACAACCAAGGTACATGCCCTTGACCGGAATCGAACCCGGGACCCTTCAGTCCACAGGCCGACGCTCTATCCGCTGAGCCAAACCAGTTTCTGCATATATCAAAATTCTTTACATCAACTTGCCATTATAAAGGGATTGCTTAAATTGAAGTTTTTAGTCTTTCAATGGATATCATAATGAATTCTGTATTAAAAAACGAAGCTACTGGCAGTGGTTATCCATATGAGTATACAAGTTGATGAAAATGACTAATGTGCTTCTGAAACAAGTTTCCTCCTATATCTTATGAGGAAATGCTGATCTTTGATTTTTTTTAATTAAAAAAAATATATTTTTATTGATTTCAGAGAGGAAGGGAGAGGGAGTGAGAGAGATAGAAACATCAATGATGAGAGAGAATCATTGATAGGCTGCCTCCTGCATGCCCCCTACTGAAGATCAAGTCTGCAACCTGGGCGTGTGCCCTTGACCGGAACCAAACCTGGGACCTTTCAGTCTGCAGGCCAATGCTCTATCCACTGAGCCAACCAGCTAGGGCTGACCTTTGATATTTTTTATTACTACGGGCTGCTGCTATGTTTATTGATCACTTACTATGTGCCAGACATTGTTCTAGGTCAGTGGTTGGCAAACTCATTAGTCAACAGAGCGGCAAACCGCGGCTTGCGAGCAGCCACACTTTGCCGACCACTGTTCTAGGTGCTTTAGATATATTAGTGCATTCAATTATCATAATAACCCACTGAAACTATTACCATCCATAGTTAACAGGAAACATGTACAGAGAGGTTAGGTAATTCTCTTAGGGACATAGAGCTAGCAAGTGGCAGAATAAGAAGAACCCTCTGTTGTTTGGTTCCAGAACCCATGCTGCTACTAGACTCCAGCACTGACTACCACTAGTTGACTACACTGGCCCTATTGTGATAGGCCCTGTGCAGTGCTCATTTCCTCATCAGGAAAAGAGAGAGTTTGTGCAGTTGGAGAGGATAAAGAATGATATAAAATATGCCATCGTGATTACACAATGGATTTCAATGAACTTTTCTTGACTCATACAATTCAACATTAGGAATTGATTTCATGTGAAACTTCAGTAGTGTGAAATGTCTATTGTATTGACTTTTCTGAGCATATTAGAGAAATGCAGTGATTAACGCCCATACGCAACTCAGATGCCCATATAGGAGTATGTGTATAAACCACCAAGCAGCAGTAACAGAGTGATTGGTGGAGACATGGGTGCAGAACACAGTAGAGTGGTCAGTAACTATGATCTTGACTTCTTCAGTGCTGATTATTTAGAGAACCAGAATTAGTGTATGAATATTAACTGGGTAATTTTAAAGCGACCATGTGTGATTCAGGGCTTAGTAAGGTGTTTTGTACAGGAATTGGATATTAGAAACTGTCACACATATCTAGACAATCAGAATGGCATACATTAAAAAAAACAATTTTCCAGGAAACATGACTTGGCATCAGTGTTAGAGATCATGGAAACTATGTATTTCGTCTGAAATGTTTCACTAGAAAAGAACCAGAGAGTACAAGCCCCAAGTGACTTAAGTATATGTGAACAAATCAGTGTTGTGTAAAAATTATTCAGTATAATGAAGTGAATTCACCTAATTATATACAAACCCTTGAACACATTGAATTATAAGATAATATTTTTTGTAGCAATAGTAGTAGTAGTAACAACTACATAATTACTCATATTTATTGTGAATCAGGAAAGTGCTTTATGTACATTATCTTATTTAACTCTTACAACCTGTGAGGTGATCACTATTATTACCTCCATCTCACAGATGAAAAAACAGGAAAAGAAAGGATTAGTTATGTGCACAGGTTACATAACTAGCAAGCATCATTCATTCATTTTTATTAAGTGTACCTACCACAGGCCTGGCACTGTTCTAAGTATTGGGAAATTAGCAATGAGTAAAATAAGGACCTGTTTTCATAAAAGGACCTTACCTTCTATGAGGGATATAAGCAAACATGGAAGCATATAATAAGTCATGTGGTAATAGGATTATGTAGAACAGTAAAGTCCAGTGAAGGGATATGGGGTGGGGGGGCAGTGCTAGGTTACGGTGCTGGGATGAGCTGTCATTACTCTTTTATATAGGGCAGTAAGGAGGACTTCTCTGATAAGGTGACATTTTAGCAGGCAGCTGAAGAGAGAGGGGATATTTGTAGGAAGAGAATTACTGGCAAAGGAGTGCCTAAGCTTGGAGTGCCTAAGCTTGGAGTGCCTGAGGAAGACTAAAGAGGCCATGTAGCTACTGTGGGTGAAGAGTGCATGGTCAGTTTGAACATGGATTTATCTAACCCCAGAGCCCACATTTCAATTACCAC
Organism: Plecotus auritus; assembly: GCF_963455305.1. Taxonomy (NCBI): domain Eukaryota; kingdom Metazoa; phylum Chordata; class Mammalia; order Chiroptera; family Vespertilionidae; genus Plecotus; species Plecotus auritus. The sequence continues at coordinate 215,589,480 of NC_137770.1, forward strand.
TCTAATCTGATGGGGCAACCACAGTATTGCCTAACCTACTGTGATCTTGAAGACACTCTATATTATACTCATGGAATAGAGGAGGGCAGTAAATACTCTAGAAGTTCTGTGTACAGAGTTGATAGTATGTGAGAAATCTCTGTGTTTTGCAGAGAGGCGCTTTGGAGAATGAAAGTAGGGAAAGATTGTGTACTATAAATTGGGGAAACTGGGACTGTAACTCCCCTCCTCAGAATTTTGTAGTGGTTCTCCATTGCCTTCAGAGCTTGGAGAAGTTAAGTAACTTTCCCAAAACCCCACACGAAATAGACCTAGTTTTGAATGATGACTAAGACTGTGTTCACAACTGCTAAGTTATGGTACTCTTCTCAGAATGTGAAATCAAGCACATGCTCATTGGCGAACTGTTACCTACAGACTGAAGTTGACAAGCCTTGGAAAGTAATGCAGGACCCTAAGAGAGTAGCTCCCACCTTCTCTTTTGCCCTTACTTCTAATGCTCCTTCCCTGGCACTTTAGCATGGAACAAAGCAGTCCTCATTCGTGTTGTGTACCTAGGAATCTGCACATACTGAAACATCCTCCTTCCTCTTGTTTTGTGATAAAGATTTTACATATTCTTTGTGGACTTCCTTTACCATTCTCCTTCCCAGATTCAGTTATAACTTCTTCCCTTGGCTGTTTTTGGAATTCATGTATCTGTGTACTTGCTCATATTTCCAGTAGAAACCAATCTCTGAGCCTCTGCCCTCCAAGCCAGGATTAGAGCCCTCCTCTGAGCTATCAGCTACATCTGTGCCAGCATTGATTATGCCTCTTATCACACTTCTTTTGGGGGATAATTTCTTTGTTTATATCTCTGCCTCTTCTTCCTTTAAGTCATTGAAAGCTTATGCCTTGTATTTATCCATATCTCAGCCATGGGAATGGGCTTGGCTTGCAGTTTACCTGCTTATTTAAATTAAACATAGAATTTTGGGTGCAGAGTTATAACGACAGTTTTGATTAGATCTAAACAAGTAGCATATGTTGAGCAGTGATGTTAGTTCACTCAGAAAAAAAAAATAGATGTTAATACAACTAACTCTTTAATGAAAGATTAGTATGTGCCAGACATTAAACTCAGCACTGAAGTACATCATTCCATTATTCTCAATCAAATTTGAACTTAAAAGATATAATTATTAGGTATAACTTTAAAACTAAATTAATATCTAATTAGATACAACTTTTAAAACCAAACTTTAAAAATTCATTCATTTTCACCCTATTAGCTAACTGGATAGTAAGAGATGTTAGTAGAGTTTTAAGTGAAGGAAAAAGTCCTTGGAAAGGGACAGAAGTCATCTTTGTTTCTTTATATTCAGGTTTTGAAACGTTACTACAAATGTGTATACTTGGCTGATGTAGAGGTCTTCCGGGAAGAACACTGTGCTCATTTATAATTTAAACATGGCATGGTGGGTGAGACAGAGGGCTTCTTTCTGTTATCATAGTTAATGGTGAAGGATGTGCCATCCTTCCAACCTAAGGCCAAAAGTAGACCTTGGTTACTTAGCCTAATTCTTTATTTTCGTTCAATAGAAAACCTACTCATTAGGAATTCTATTGAGTAGTTTCTTAACAGGAATTCTCATTGCTCATTGCTCTGTGCTTTCCATACAAGTAAGTTATCTCAAATTGTTATGCTTATAATCACTGATAAATCATTTTTTGAACATGTGTTAATTTTGGCTTATATAGCATTTATATATTACTGTAGCAATTTGAACTGTACTCTGAAATACTTTAAAATGCAAAATCTAAAAAAAAGTATCATACCTAAAAAATATTATATAGTTTTCTCCCACTTCTCAAAGCACAATATAGCTTTTATTCCTCTTTTTTTTTTTTTTGCTTGGTTTTGTCTCCCTAATTTCTCAATATTTTGTGCTATTTAAAATGGATTAGATGGTCTTCATTTAATCCTATGCCTAGAATCTATCAGTAGGAAAGACTACTTTACTGCTCAAAGAAGATATTTTATAAATTATTTTGCTTTCAGCCTTTTCCATTATTTGGTAGAAATTTATTCTAAAGCTCTTTGTGGTTTTATTGCAGTGATACTGCAGCCAAAGCCCTGTGGGAAGCCTTACTGAACACCAAGCACAAAGAGGCAGTGATGGAAGTCCGGAGACATCTAGTGGAAGCAGCAAGCAGAGAAAACCTGCCAATCAAGATGAGTATGGGTAAGTGTATCCACTTCACCCAGGAGAGACAGTGACTGCAGGCTCTGAGGGAGTTCATGTAAGCCTGTTCTAATCGGTGAGCCAATTTAGCCAGCATGGCACGTAGATAAAAGTATTGACGTATCTGTAAACTGTCAAAAGAGTAGGGAGGGAATACGTACACACTACTCTTGGGGCTCAACAATGACCCCTTTTCTTAGACTCAATTTTCGGAATTCTATGAGAGTCCTTGTATACAAATAATAATTCTTTTAGTTTCTTTAGTTGATCTAAAACTATCAAAATTGGTTTGAACCACCCTTCCTTCATTCTATTTCACCCATACTTTCCCACCTCCCCCTTTTAAAAATCCTCCCTACCTTCTTAATGTGGATGAAAACTCTTTTAGTGGTTTTGAATTAATTAATGAACTATTGTGCTGGCAAAACAGTTAAGCAGACAGACATGCTTTGGCCTGACCTCTCACCTTTAGAATGATCTGCTAATTGTTGAGTCACATAAATGTTATCCTTTCTTCACCAGGGTATTACACATCTCATTTTTCCCATTTTCATTTTTCACCACATTCAGCTTTGTCTTCAGTCTTAGAAGAATCTGGCTGAATGAAATTTAAGTTTTAAATAGCTTTTTTCTTTTATTTTAAATATATTTTTTATTGATTTCAGAGAGGAAGGGAGAGGGAGAGAGAGAAATAGAAACATCAATGATGAGAAAGAATCATTGATCAGCTGCACATTTCCTACTGTGGATTGAGCCTGCAACCCAGGCATGTGCCCCTGACCGGAACTGAACCTGGGACCCTTTAGTCCGCAGGCCGATGCTCTATCCGCTGAGCCAAACCAGCTAGGTATGGCATAGCATTTTTCTTTTGATTAAAAAGTCAGAGAACTAATGTTTTGATTTTAGAAAAGGAATTTGGTAGTTTACTTGTTTTGATTAAATAATTCTATTAATATGGAGTATAGATAGTGAATCTGGTTAATAGGTAGAATTTATTTCTGGAAACTTTATTTCTATATTTTAAAAATGTTTTCTTACTTATAACCTACTCTTAGATATCTAGTAAATATTAATACATTTTACTGGAAGGAATTAAAAAAATTTTTTTGCTGAGATTCCTAGCCCAAATTCTTAATTATTTATGAGTTTAAAAATCAAACTATCAAGTTGAAATGGAAGAACAAAATTTGGAAGTAAAGGAATGAGGATGAACCTAGATTCCTAGAAGGAAATATGTTACAGGGTCATAAAATGAAAGAAAAAAAAATCATGACTTCCAGTATGTTAGATGACTACTGTATATATATATATGAGTGCTTTAAGGAACATAAAGATGATAAGAAAAGTGAAAATAACATTTATTGAGTATTTACAATGTGCCAGGTATTCTTCTAATTCTTAACATGTATTTATCTTATTTAATTCTCACAGTAATTCTGGTGAGATAGGTACCATTACTATTCTATTTTTCAGGTAAGGAAACTGGAATAGAGAAAAATTAAGTTGTCTAAGGCCTTACATATGACAAGGAATAGGACTGAAATTTATTATAGATTAATTGCAATGTAGAATGTGAATCCATATCATTAAATTCTCTATACTTTCTTATATTAAAATCCATTGGTCTCTCTTGCACTTTGAAAGGACAGACATGTCCTGTGACACTTGGAAAATAATGGTTCTCTAAATTATGCACATTCTCCAGATGTTGACACATATTATACAATATAACAAACCAAACTTGTTATTATCCCCATTGATATCTTTAGAAAATCTTTAAGTATTGAGAATGTAAAGATATGGGGACAAATACAAGTCTCCCAGAATTATGATTTTCACACGAAAATTTGACTTTAGTCATTGACAATACAAACTGTCAGTTGTTTTCCTTGAAGTGATAGACTCATTTCAGTCATTTTTTTGGGGAAAATGTGTGAAGAACCAGTTTTTCAGTTGTCTTCTAGTAAAAATTTTGTGCCATAAAATAGTGTGAACAGTTCACAATTCAGTCACACCAGTGTTTTTCCTCAAGGCAATCATTGTATTTTGGTATGCACCAGAAGTACTTTTTGTATATTTCTTATTTCTTTACACAGAATATTGACATTTGCTTAAGGGTTCAGATTTATTAAAATTAATAACACAGTTTCATCATGGCCATTCTGAAGTGAAATTGTCTATTTATTTAATTTGGTGCCACTGCCTTGATTGACACCAAGGCACCAGCACTTTGCCCACCATTGTTTTTGTACCATCTGTGCAAATACAGCATAGTAACAAATTCAGGTAACATCTTAGTATTATTATGAAAATAGTTTTGATTTTTCTGACTACCTAAAAGTGCCTCAGGGACCCTGGGGTCTGTGGAACATCTTTGAGAACCATTACTTAAAAGGGTGCCCTATTCTCTGCAGTGGAACATTGGCAGTTTCCTGGAGATCATTGGAATCATAGTTAGATGTGAAAGTAGAAGAGGGGAAACCTCATGGAAATTTTTTCTGGACATATCCAGATGTAGAAGTAATAGACAATTACTAGATCCTTGTTGTTGATAGAAAAACTTAAAATATTATCTTGTTTTCAAACGAACAAGCTATTTAAATTTGCTGAATCTGTTTTTCTGTCTGCAAAATGGGGATTCTAGTACCTATACAATTAGATGAGATGGTTACATATATGAAACATAGTGTTTGTGAAATTTAAGGTGTTCTGTAAAAGGAATGTATAGCCTAATGAAATTAGTTATTGCCTTCTGGGCAGATAAAACACATTACGAAAATAATGACCAATGGTCATGTAATTGTATATGAAGAGTACTCTACCAGATCTAGGGGTGGAATTGCTCTCTCTGTAGGATTTGATCAGGGGATCATCTCAGTGGGAAATATGTGACTAGAGTAATGGTTTCCAGAAGTGAAAGTAGAGATTTGGGATTTGGTTACCTAGTGGTTATGTTGAAGCTTTAATCTAAAGGAAACATAATTTCCTAAAGGAAATACAATATAAGGAATATAGAAGTATTTCTAAAGGAAATATAAGATTGATCATCCAGAGAGAGAAGGTAGAATGAGTGAGAAGCAGGTTGGAGGCAGAGCCTTAAGGGATATATCCATTTAGTGTATGAAGAAGAATATAATCTAGAGAAAGAGTTTTCATTGAAATAATAAATAATAATGTATGAAAGTGTTAAAGTCACTAAACAAATGATTTCCTTTTATACTTTTATTACCTAAAACAGCATTAGTTGCCTCTGTTTCTCTTGTTCCTCGTCTGCAAAATGGGAATCTGAATTTCTAGTGTCCCTTGTTCAAGCATCTACCTGTGGCTCTATATTTTTTTTAACTTAAATTAATACATCTTCATTTTCTTCTTTTTCTCTCCTCTTCTTCATCCTCCTCTTCCTCTTATTAATCTTTATGTTTTCTCAACTTAAGGGATCCTTAACATGAGAATATGGGAAGGAAATTTATAGAGCCCAACAGAATGATGTGATTAGAAGGCTGTTGGCTACAGGGTGGAAGTTTCTTTATGCAGAGGCTCTCCTGAGAACAGGCATTTGTTTCCAAGTCGGCGTAGACCCACCAAGGAAATGCTCCTTCCCTGGCAGCCTGGTAGTCTGGCCCCTGGATAACAGGGGTAATCCATCTATCTCTTTCCATGCTCTCAGCTGAGTGTATATACGTTAATGCAATGTCTGAGTCACTTCAGGAAGGCTCCATTTCCAAAGAAAGCCAAGCCATAAGTGTTTCTGGTGGTTTTATATTTCACTGTTTTGTATAACTTTCAGGGAGAGCTATTTATTTTTTATTTGTGACCCTTGGTCATGTAGCAATTATACTTTATTCTGTACTATCCTGAAAACATGTCTTGCAATAGATTTCTGAACTTTGGACCCATTTGATTGAATTGATTCTTATAAATAAAATGCTCTTTTTATGTTAGTTTCTTATTCTCTCTTGGTAATACTGTAGAGATAAAAATCTGTGCTACAAGAAATGTATACTGTTTAAAGGATATCCCAGAAAACCGTCTTCAGTATTTATGGTGTTATAAAAGTGGACATCCATTCCCAGCTGGGCTTTATCCAAGTTTCACTATACAGATGGCTGTATACACTGACCTTCAAATCCTTATGGGAGAAGATTGGTAATGTCTTCCCTCTTCCCCCTTTAATAACTTGTTTCTGTGTGTATTGGTCATCCCGATCTTGACATCTTTTTTCTCATGTCTGACTTAAATCTTTCCACCTGCATGTTAACCAGATTTCTTTGCCCTGTGGTCTCAATAGTGGTGGGAAGCAGGCAGTTATTCTTCTTCTGTTGTTTCATCTGTTGAAAAATAATGCTTCATCTATTGTATAAATCAGTGATAGTAATAAACTAAAAATTTCTAGAGAAAAAATACATGTCTGTTCATTCTATATGAGGCATACATGATTTTCTTTCAGAATCAAGAGAATATTTAAAAAGTATTATTAGCACATGCTTCTAGAAAATTCCAGATATAACATCTGTAAAATGAAAATTTAAAGTACCTTTCCTCCTCCCCACCATCTTGCTCTTCAGTACAATCTTTGTTTCTAAATTAGAATCTTGTCTTCCAGGCCTTTCTCTCTGTAATTAGGTAAGAAAGTAGGTAAATAAACATGTACTAGTAAACAAATAATGAGAAAAAAATAAAGGTACATACTAATACTATGGTAATATAGTTTCTATTATAATTTGTTTTCTCTTACTTTTATGAGGGTTTTTGCTATGTAGCATAAAATACCTTGAAGAAAACAATCATACAATTGTGCCTCATTTTAAACATTACTTGTATAGTCTAAAAATTATGTTAAATTGTTAAATTTAATCAAATTTAAAATGTATGAAGACATTGATACAACTATGGAAAACTGACAGATCTATAAAACTAAGTATGCACCCACCACCCAGCAGTTTCACACCTGGGCATTTCTTCAATACAAATGAATGCTTAAGTCTAACAAAAGGCATGTATTAGAATGTTCATAGCATCATTATTTACAGTGGCCCCAAATTGTAAAACCCAAGTCTGTCAAAGCAGAAAGGATGAAGAAACTAGAGCGATAAAATACAGTAAAGAAAGATTGAGAATTTAGATAATGTTAACAAATAAGCTAGACACAAAGGAGTATACTATATGTACAATTCCATATACATAGTGTTCAAAAGCAGACAAAATGATCTGTGGTGATGGAGATAAGGGTAGTAATGTACCTTTGTGGGATTATTGACTAGATAAGAACACAAGGGACTCTTCTAGACATATTCTATACATTGAGCTGGGTGGTGGTTACATGGATAGATACATGTGTCAACATTAATTGAACTGTACACTTATGATTTGTATGCTTTATGTTTTACTTGTCACTTCCATTATACCTGAGGCTTCTGAGTCTAGAGTTACCCCTACATTCTGGCAGGTGGCTCTCTCTTTGCTGCGGTGCCTTTTCTTTCATTTATTCTAAGCAAAGCCTTTTTGGGTAGCTGAAAATAAGAGGTTTATTTTTATTGTTTGTTTTGTTCCATCATTTAGTACTCTTCTATTTCTCTTTTACCTCTGATGGACTTATACTTCTATTAAAAAATTTAAATACGATAAAAATGATGCTATGACAGTATTATTATATTTAAAAAGTCAGAGTTCAGTTGTAGCTATAGTTACTAGAATGTTCTCATTTCTGTTGTTTCTCAGTTTCCTGGTATAGCTAAGTACAGTTATGTCTCCGAACTGAAATTCCATTCAGGTTTTATTATAATATATATGGCTTTATAGCTATATATCTTTTTCATAGCTGAGGAAATTTGGTTATGGTTTTGTCTTGGGTGATGAAAATGTTCTCAAATTATATAATGGTGGTGATTGCACAACTCTGAATGTACTAAAAACCACTGAATTATACACTTTAAGGGTGAGTTTTACATTTTTTGCATTATATCTCAGTAAAGTTGCTATTTTAAAAAGGGCTCTTGGAAATACGGATATTATTGTGAAAATAAAATTCAGCCCAAGTTTAAATATAAATAAAGAAAATTTCCTAAAATGTAGAAAGAACAAGACATTGAAAAGATAGAAAAGAGAGAAAGCAAAGAATAGGAAATTAGCAAAGGAAGAATGTAATACTTTCCCAGATGTGAAGAAAGCATAATCAAATTGAATAGGCTTACTGAAAAATAAGTAGAAAGAATTAAAAACCCTCTACACTAGACATAATAACTGTGAATCCCGAGTATAAGAAAATGAGAAGATCCTAAGAGCCACAAGATGGAAAAAGGAAGCTTAACTACAAAGGAACAAGAATGAGGGTAGCACACATTCCTCAGCAGCAGGCCTGAAAACCAGAAGATAATGAAGCAAGGTATTATAACCAGGAATTCTAGACCCAGATAAACTAGGAGGGCAAGAAAAAGCCTTTTCAGACATAAAAGAACTTTGCTTTCTGCACAACTTTTCTGAGAAATTTACTTCAGCCTGTGCCTCTTGTGGGTTGTAGCGTTTAGCTATGTTCTTTATTATGAGATCCTCAGCTGATACTTGGTGACATAAAATGTTAAAATAATGAGAAAAAATAACAAAAGAATAGCCGTAACTTTTGTGTAATACTAAAATTATTCCCATATGCCAATTGTGTGTGAGTTAATATTTATAAACTAGAGTTTTAGCACAACACATTCCATTTAAATATTTTAATGTACTTTGCCTTTATTATATTTGAAAAATGATTGAAAAGGAGATAATGAAATGATGATTTCTGGGCATGCAAGTCTGAAAATACATGTTTGTTTATTCAGATTTCACCCATTGGGTTTTCCTTCATGTTTTCAAGAAAATGAATAAATACATGCAATGAAAATATTATTATTTCTTATAGTAAGAGTTTTTTTTAAAATAACATGTAGTACTAAATATGCTATTTTAGACAAAATTTCTGATGGTGGTTGTGTTCTACCATTAAAACACAGTTTTACAATTAAATCAAACTTGGTACTGAATATTCTTTAAGAATATCAACAAAGAACCATCTATGTGTAGATACTTGAAATATATTTTAACAAGTCACAAAACAAGTTGAGAGTTATAATTTATTGAGTGTATATAGTAAGTAGAAAAATAGGCCCCAGTATGCATTTGAATTCTATTAAATTTAATTTTTAAAGAATCACAGACTATATTAAATCATTTTGTTTTCCAAATCTGCCCCCTTTTCCCCAAAAGATAATTATATTTTAACTAGAGGCCTGGTGCACGAAATTCGTGCACGAGGGTGTGTGTCCCTCAGCCCAGTCTGCACCCTCTCCAATATGGGACCCCTCGAGGGATGTCCGACTGCCCGTTTAGGCCCGATCTAGGTAGGATTGGGCCTAAACGGGCAGTCGGACATCCCTCTCACAATCTAGGTGTTCTGGGCTGCAAACATTGCACAGCTCCTCCGTTGCCTGGAGGCAGGATGCCTTAGGACAGAGGGAGGTGCAGTAGGTCACTGAACAATGGGTTGGTTGGAGTTTGGAGGGAGGTGGTGGTCCAGAGATACTAAACCTCCTTTCAGCCATTTGGGGCCCTAAAGAAGTTGCAGTCATCCACTGCAAAGGGCACAATTCCCCTGTGACGAAGGGGAACCAATTTGCCGACAAAATGGCTAAAGAGACTGCAAAAAGACCAGTAGGGCCCCTAGAAGTGCTGGCAGCCATACCTACTCAGAATCTGGAGCCCAAGCAGGCGCTCTAGACAACACCTGTGGTCTGCACTGCAGTTTGGCCTTTAAGTGCTGCAACTGTAGTTGCTGGCCAGCTTAATAAAGGCTCATAAATTTTGATCTCTGTCTCTGGTGGTCATCTCTTGTGGGTCGACATTTGGAGGCCCCAGCGAGATACACTCTGGCCACGTTGCCGGTGGATGACCCAGGTGAGGACACTCCAATCTCCATTCCGGGTTCCAGGGAGGCAGAGTGTCTCCTCCAAAATTCGCGATCCGAAAAGTAAGAGCCACCTGGACCTCCAGTGGGGAGGTAAGCAAGTGGTTTCTGTTTATGGAACGTTGCCTTGGTGGACTACAGGAGGGCTGAACGCAGCGGAGCCTCCGAATCTCTGTCTCTGGTGGTCGTCTCTTGCGGGTCGCCTCATAACACAGGACTGCTGGCTCCCAACTGCTCGCCTGCCTGCCTTCCTGATTGCCCCTAACCGCTTCTGCCTACCAGCCTGATCATCCCCTAACCACTCCCCTGCCAGCCTGATTGATGCCTAACTGCTCCCCTGCAGGCCTGGTCACCCCCAACTGCTCTCCCCTGCAGGCCTGGGTCCCCCGCAACTGCCCTTCCCTGCAGGCCCGGTTGCCCCCAACTTCCCTCCTCTGCCGGCCTGGTCACCCCTAACTGCTCTCCGCTGCTGGCCTGATCGCCCACAACTGCCCTCCCTTGCAGACCTGGTCCCTCCCAACTGCCCTCCCTGCTGGCCATCTTGTGGTGGCCATCTTGTGTCCACATGGGGGCAGTCATCTTTGACCACATGAGGTCAGCCATCTTGTGTGTTGGAGTGATGGTCAATTTGCATATTATTCTTTTATTAGATAGGATTAGATAGGATAGAGGCCTGGTGCATGGGTAGGGGCCGGCTGCTTTGCCCTGAAGGGTGTCCCGGATCAGGGTGGGAGCTCCCTTGGGGAATGGGGCGGCCTGGGTGAGGGGCCTGTGGTGGTTTGCAGGCTGGCCACACCCCCCGGTGACCCAAGTGGAGGCCCTGGTATCTGGGATTTATTTATCTTCTATAATTGAAACTTTGTAGCCTTGAGTGGAGCCAAGCCTCCTGCTCACTCCGTGGCCACAGCCATTTTTGTTGGGATTTATTTATCTTCTATAATTGAAACTTTGTAGCCTTGAGCGGAGGCCTGGGCGGCTAGGGCAGACGGAAAGCTTGGCTTCTTCCATTGCCGGGGAAAACCAAGCCTCCTGCTTTCTCCGTGGCTGCACCCATCTTGGTTGGGTTAATTTGCATACTCGCTCCTGATTGGCTGGTGGGAATGGCTTGTGGGTGTAGCAGATGTATGGTCAATTTGCATATTACTCTTTTATTAGATAGGATGAGGTTTTTTTTTAAATTTAATAAATCTTTATTGTTCAGGTTATTACAATTGTTTCTCCTTTTTCCCCCAATAGCTCCCCTCCACCCATTTCCCACCCCACCTTCTGCCCTTACCTCCCCGCTACTGTCCTCATCCATAGGTGTACGATTTTTGTCCAGTCTCTTCCTGCACCCCCCATACCCTTTTCCCCCCGAGAATTATCAGTCCACTCCCTTTCTATGCCCCTGATTCTATTATATTCACCAGTTTATTCTGTTTATCAGATTTTTTTATTCACTTGATTTTTAGATTCATTTGTTGATAGATATGTATTTGTTGTTCATAATTTTTATCTTTACCTTTTCCTTCTTCTTCCTCTTCTTAAAGAATACCTTTCAGCATTTCATATAATACTGGTTTGGTGGTGATGAACTACTTTAGCTTTTTCTTATTTGTGAAGCTCTTTATCTGCCCTTCAATTCTGAATGATAGCTTTGCTGGGTAGAGTAATCTTGGCTGTAGGTTCTTGCTATTCATCACTTTGAATATTTCTTGCCACTCCCGTCTGGCCTGCATATTTTCTATTGAGAAATCAGCTGACAATCTTATGGGTGTACCCTTGTAGGTAATTAACTGTTTTTCTCTTGCTGCTTTTAATATTCTCTCTTTGTCTTTTGCTCTTGGCATTTTAATTATGATGTGTCTTGGTGTGTTCCTCTTTGGATTCCTTTTGTTTGGGGTTCTGTGCGCTTCCTGGACTTTAAGTTTATTTTTTTCACCAGGTGGGGGAAGTTTTCAGTCATTATTTCTTCAAATAGGTTTTCAGTATCTTGCTCTCTCTCTTCTTCTGGCACCCCCATAATTCTGATGTTGGTATGCTTGAAGTTGTCCCAGAGGCTTCTTACACTATCTTCAACTTTTTGGATTCTTTTTTCTTTTTGCTTTTTCGGTTGAGTGTTTTTTGCTTCTTTGTATTTCAAATCTTTGACTTGATTCTTGCATTCCTCTAGTCTGCTGTTGGGTCTCTGTATAATATTTTTTATTTCAGTCAGTGTATGTTTAATTTCTAGTTGGTCCTTTTTCATATCCTCGAGGGTCTTGCTAAATTTATCGGCCTTTTCTAGGATATTCTTGAAAAACCTTATAACCGTGGTTTTAAACTCTATATACAGTTGTTTGCTTTCCTCTGTTTCTTTCGTTTGTGATCTGTTTCTTTGTCTCCGCATTTTCGCTGTTTCCCTAAGTTGGTAGGGTAGCTTTGTGTGCTATGTGTCCTATATGGCCCAGTGGGTCGGCCTCCCTAGTTACCTGAGGTGGACACTCTTGGTGCACCCCTTTGTGGACTGTGTGTACAGCCTTGTTGTAGTTAAGTCTTGATTGTTGGTATCACTGGGAGGAATTGACCTGCAGGCCAGTTGGCTGTGAGGATCAGCTGTGTCTATGCTGGGAGAAGTTCGGTGCTGGAGACAGCCTTATAGGATCAGACTTGCAAAATTGCAAAAGCCTCTGTGCTCAGCTTGGATGGGGCGGAGTCTCAGGGTGGAGCAGATAGTCTTGGCTTCTTGTCAGTCCTGCTCTTGCGTGCACGCCTCCAGATCTCTGTCTTCCACGGCTCCCCTGAGTTTCTGCCTGACAGTCCAGGTTCCCCCCGTAAGAGCGTGGGTCCCCAGGGGCTTGCCCGGAACTGGTGTTCAGTGCAGTTGGAACTGGGGTTCAGTGCAGTCAGGAGCTTCCGACTCCCTTCTGCTAGGGAAAGCCTGTGGCAACCTCCGCATTCAGTCTTCTCTGCAAGCACGCGTGCACCTCCAGGGCCCTGCTCACCGCAGCTCCCCTGAGTCTCCGAGTCTCCGTGTGCCTTTCTCTCTACCTGACAGTCCAGACTGCCCCTGTATGAGCCTGGGTCCACGGGGTTTCGCCCGGAACTGGGGTTCAGTGCAGTCGGAACTGGGGTTCAGTGCAGTAGGGGGCTTCCTTCCCCCTCCCGCCAGAGAAAGTCAGTCAGGCACTCAGCCGCCCTTCCTCTCTACGCACGTGTCTCCATACCTCAGCCCTTTGCTGCTCCTCTGATTCTCCGTGAACTTTTCTCTTTCCTTCTAGTTGTAGAATTTCCACTCAGCCAGCCTTCCTATGGTTCTGGATGATGTCCGTTCTGTCTTTTAGTTGTAGTTTTGAAATTGTGTGAGGCAGCAGTTTAGGTGCTTACCTATGCCGCCATCTTGGTTTCTCCCTAGCATGAGTTTTAATATACATACGAGTATATAATTGGTGGTTAATAAAGTCTTGTGTTTTTCTCCTAGCTAAGTTGAAATCGGAAACCTGTTTCTCTCTCTTAGAAACTCTATCAAAAAGAAAAAGAAAGCCTAATAGCTTTTCTTACTTGAAGACCATTTTCAAGTTTCAAATTGTCAGTTTTCACAAAGTTGCTATATGTTATGCAGTCTTGATATAAAATAACCCTTGTTTCTATGGTTTTAAAAAACATTTGCAAAGCCTTCTGAGTTGACATTTTAAAATCACCATGTAGATATGCCTGACAAGTGTTTTGTTTTCTTTTGGTAATGTGAGGTATGAATAAATGTTCTGTCTATGGCTTTTCAACACCTGGTTCTAGTTGCTTGCTGTTTTAGTTAACACAGACTGAGGCGCTTTCTCAAGTCGTTAATCTCACCACAGCATTTTTGGTGTCAGTGAGTTGATTTCAAGTTGTTTTGTATAAGGTTGTGATTAAGTTCAAGATTTTGAAAATGTTACTAGCCTATATTGTACTAGCCTGTATTTTAAAATTTTTGTGTGTGGCACTCCTTTACTAAATTATAATTAGCACATTATGGATTTTTACCAAAAATTCTGCTTTCATGATGTATTGTATCTTATGAAGTGTTAATGGCTTGTGTGTGTAAGAAAGGGATATACAGAGGGTAACAGACTAGAGCAAGGTGAATAATTGCTAAATTCACAATGTAGTGTTCTATTGGCATTTCCTTTATGAATTATTAGAGGCCCGGTGCATGATTCGTGCACGGGTGGGGTCCCTTGGCCTGGCTGGTGATCTGGGTGATCAGGGCCATTGGGGCCGTCTCGCCCAGTCCAGGGGGAGGGACTGCGGGAAGTTGGGGGCCAGCTGGCTGGGAGTAGGGAACGTGGGAGGTTGGCTGGCCAGGGAGGAGGGACAGCGGGAGGTTGGCTGTGGGAGTGCACTGACCACCAAGGGGCAGCTCCTGCATGTGTCATAGTGTCATAGTGACTGGTTGACCGGTCGTTCAGTCAACCGGTTGTAACGGTCGCTTAGGCTTTTATGTATATAGATACCCATTTGCTCCTTTGGGAAGGTGGCATTAGTTTAATATGGTGACTGGGTCTGCGTCTGAGCTAGGAATTGCTAACTGGATAAAAAGTTCAACTATATTTTTGAATCAAAGACATTCTTAACTTTAAACTGAGCATATGATTATTACAATTGAAATCTAAACAGACCTTTCATGACTGTCTCTGATGATTTCTATTTCTTGCAGTCGCTCTAATTCATAGACAGTTATACTATGAATAGAGTGCATGTATTTTGAGCCTAATTCTTGCTCCTTCAGGTGAGGAGATAGCATTGGAGAGGTAGGGAGTTTCGTGTCAGACAGAGCCATTCACACTTTCAAGACATTTTGAATTTTTCTTTAGTAGTGCTTATCACAATAATGATTAAATACTTATTTTTTTTTAATATATTTTATTGATTTTTTACAGAGAGGAAAGGGAGAGGACAGATAGCTAGAAACATCGATGAGAGAGACACATCGATCAGCTGCCTCCTGCACATCCCCCACCGGGGATGTGCCCGCAACCAAGGCACATGCCCCCGACCGGAATCGAACCCGGGACCCCCCAGTCCGCAGGCCGACGCTCTATCCACTGAGCCAAACCGGTTCCGGCAATACTTATTTTTATAATTATTTTATGAATCTCTCTCTTGATAGGCAAAACGCTGTGTGTCCAGGAACCACACTGCCATCACCTGCAGTACAATGTATAAACAAATGGAGCTCCCAGTGATCTTAAATTTGAACCAATTTTTTGTGAAAATTATACCTTAATAAACCTGACTCAAAACCAGAATTCATGAGGCTGTTCTTTATTGTAATTAAGTGAGCAAATCATTAGCTTGCTGTGTTGAGAATCAGGAATGAACTCATGCTTTACCGAGGAATCAAAGAAACTAGTGGGACTCAACTCCCTACTTATCATTCCTACTATTATTATTCTTTAGATGCTGACCCTGATAAATTGGTAAGAAGAAGCTTCAAAATTCTTAATCTCTTAAAAAATGTAATGAAAAGAAAGAGTATGTCTCAGGCTTATAAATTTCTTCTGTCAAGGTCTTTATATTTTGTGTATCATGAGTAGCAAAAACCATTCATTAAGTGATGATAACTGCCATTTTGCACTGTGTAAGGCAATGAATCCACAGTGCCTCAGGTGGGCTAAGTGATGCAGCACATGCTGTGTGCTACCTCATAGAGTTGCTATGAGAATCCAAAGAGGGCATGATTGCTCTGTGTAAACTATGAAGTGCTAAATCAAGACAGGTGGTTTCATTGCCAAGTATTAACAAACCTCGATATAACAAACAAACTTGGATTTCGGGCATCGGAGAGCAACCAACAAACGGCATGGGTAAGATGTATAGGAAAGATTTACTTGACTTGTATCTGTGTTTGGCCCTGTTGCCTTTTCTTTGCCCAGTAGGGAGAATATGTGGTGTTTAGGAGTTTTGTGCTTAGCACTGGTTCATGGCAGAAATTGAATCTGATGGATTACAGAGTGGAAAGTGACTCAGTCAAAGGACTGCTATAGAAAAAGTGGAACTTAGAGGCTCTGAAGGAGTGAATCTTCAACAGGCGCTTTATTTTTTTGTTTGTTTTTGTACAAACTCATCATAGTTTTTTATGATGTGGGTTTTCGTGTGCCAAACCTAGGTGATCATTGTAGCAAATGTGCTTTGTCACCCATACCAAACTCTCCTGGTATCTTACCTTCTGGTGTTTTTGCCACCCTGATTTTCCATACATTTTTATTTTGTGTAATAGTCACCTTTTACTGTTTTATTATCATAACCCACTGATACCTGTGATAAAATTTTAGCTATAGTCATAACATATTTCTCCTTTTATTTTCTATACATGCACACATAATTAGAAATTTTGCCTTTTGGCCTCTTAGATTACTAACTCGTATGTCTTGGAGAGGTACTCCATGTTGAGTTCAACAATTTATTTGTGTGACTTCATTTGAGAACTTATTTACGGGGTATTGCAGAATTAGAAAATGAATTCTACTAGCAATCCTGATCACCTAACATCTGTTTCCTCAATTGCAAGATGCAGGTAATAATTTCAATTTCACTGTTGTCACCATGTTGTTGTAAGAATCATAACAGCGTAGCAAAGCTTGCAGTCAACTCTGAAGTTCTGTGCCAATATAAGGCAGTTAATGTTATTAATGGCACTCTTCTCATTATTTTTACCACTCCCAGAAGAGGGTTCACTGATAAATTCTTATGTTTCTTCAGGGAGAGTCACTCCGGCACAGCTCACATCCTATATTCAGCTCTTCAAGAACAACCTCAAAGCTCTAGTGAGTCACTGTGGACTCCTGCAACTTGGGCTGGCCACGGTTCAAACTCTGAAGCACCCGCAGACTGCTAAGTGGGACAACTTTCTGGCTTTTGAAAGGCTCCTTCTCCAGGTATGTTGCTGTGGGAGCTTCTTGGGATAGTAGTAATTAAAATTTTCACTTCCAGAGAAAAACACTGATATTTATTGTAGTCTTGGTAATAAATCATATTGTTGACATATGCCCTATATCATATACTCCTGGTAAGACCGAATTAAAATCTAAATAGAATCTTTTTCCAGACACTTTTTATTTATTTTGACAGTGACATCTTTGGCTTCTCTCTCAATACTAAGAATTTCTTTTAGCATTTGACTAACCTTTGTAAACCTCTTTTCAGTTTTATGCCACTTGGACCTTTCTTGATCTTCATGGCATCTTTATTCAATTCTTACTACCTTTCCTATAGAAGAGGATGTGGTTTAAAAAGGTGCTTAATAAAAGATGAAGGGAGGCAAACTCCATTTGTAGTTTTATGAAGAAACTAGAGGCCCGGTGCACAGAATTCATGGGGGGGGGGTGTCCCTCAGCCCAGCCTGCACCCTCTCCAATCTGGGACCCCTCGAGGGATGTCCGACTGCCCGTTTAGACCTGATTCTACCGGGACATCCCTCTCACAATCCAGGACTGCTGGCTCCCAACTGCTCGCCTGCCTGCCTGCCTGATTGCCCCTAACCACTTCTGCCTGTCAGCCTGATCACCCCTAACCACTCCCCTGCCAGCCTGATTGATGTCTAACTGCTCCCCTGCAGGCCTGGTCGCCCCCAACTTCCCTCTTCTGCTGGCCTGGTCACCCCTAACTGCCCTCCCTTGCAGGCCTGGTCCCTCCCAACTGCCCCGCCCCCCTGCTGGCCTGATCGCCCCCAACTGCCCTCCCTTGCAGGCCTGATCGCCCCCAACTTCCCTCCCTTGCAGGCCTGGTCCCTCCCAACTGCCCTCCCTTGTGGTGGCCATCTTGTGTTCACATGGGGGCAGCCATCTTTGACCACATGGGGGCAGCCATCTTGTGTGTTGGAGTGATGGTCAATCTGCATATCACTCTTTTATTATATAGGATAGAGGCCTGGTGCACGGGTCGGGGCCAGCTGGTTTGCCCTTAAGGGTGTCCTGGATCAGGGTGGGGGTTCCCTTGGGGCGTGGGGCAGCCTGGGTGAGGGGCCTGTGGTGGTTTGCAGGCTGGCCATGGCCCCTGGTGACCCAAGTGGAGGCCCTGGTATCTCGGGTTTATTTATCTTATACAATTGAAACTTTGTAGCCTGGAGTGGAGCCAAGCCTTCTGCTCGCTCTTGAAACTTTGTAGCTTTAAGCGGAGGCCTGGGCCATACAGGGTGTGCGGAAAGTTTGGCTTCCTCCATTGCTGGGGGCAACCCTAGCCTCCTACTCTCTCCAGCTCCATGGCTGCCGCCATTTCTGTTAGAATTTATTTATCTTCTATAATTGAAACTTTGTAGCCTTAAGCAGAGGCCTGGGCTGGCCAGGGTGTGCGGAAAGCTTGGCTTCTTCCATCGCCGGGGAAACCTAAGCCTCCCTCCTGCTCTCTCCGTGGATGCAGCCATCTTGGTTGGATTAATTTGCATACTCACTCCTGATTGGCTGGTGGGTGTAGCGGAGTGCTTAATTTGCATATTAGTCTTTTATTAGAAAGGATTTGTTTGTAGGGTGCGACCTTTTCATGATTGATGAAATATTTTAATGGAAAACTTTTGTAAAAAGATGTATTTTTAACAATTGTAAAGTATTTCAAGCTTACATAAAATAATATGACAAATATCTATGTATTTCTTGATACTATACCCTTCCCTGGCATTCCCTGATTCTCTTTGTTCCTTTCCCAGAATTAATCATAAGCTGTGTTACTTGTTTCTTTATTTTTATTAAATATTTATTTTTTCATAAATAATACAGATTATTGTTATGGGCTTTATTTATATTTATGTAAGTGACACCGCACTATCAATATTCCTAAACAACCTGCTTTTTCAACATTCTGTTCGTACGATAATCCAAATTGACATTTCTAGATCTAGTTTATTTGTTTAAACTATACCAAACTATTTGATTGTAAAGATATCCAACAATTTATCCAATTCATATTGATGTATAGTGAGGCTGTTCTGTGTGTGTGTGTCTGTGTGTGTGTGTGTGTGTGTGTGTGTGTGTGTGTGTGAGAGAGAGAGAGAGAGAGAGAGCCAGAGACAGAGAGAGAGAGAGACAGAGACAGAGAGAGAGACAGAGAGAGGAAGGAATGAGATGAATATCCTAGAATAGGCCCTTGGATACACATGTAAAAGAGTTCCCTAGGATATATACCTTGGAAAGGATTGTTAGATTCTTGACCATGCATGTTGTTGAGTTTACTAACTATCATCAAATAGATCACCAAGGAAGTTGAACTAGTTGACCCTTCTGCTAGGAATGGATGACAGTTTTTCCCCCGTATAGTATCCAGCACTCAGGATTATCAAGTGTAAATATTTTTTTTAGTGGGTCAGAGCTATCTCTTTGTGTAAATTTGTGATTTTCTGACTACTATGAAGTTTTATAATATTTATTGGCTATTCAATTCTTTTCTTCTATCAATTGCTTATACTTTGCCCATTTTTTTCTCTATTGGGTAACAGCAAAAACTGTTTTACCTCATGCAAATACTTCTCCCAGACTATGTTTTGTCTTTTAACTTTAACTCCTGTGTATTTTATTGTATGAAAGTTTTAAATATTGATTTAGTCTAGTTCATTAATATTATCCTTTATGGTTGGTGCTTATTTATATTTCATATTCGAAATCCTTTTTTACCCCTAATTTCTAAATATATTTTCTACTAAAAATTAATCTTTACTTTTTTTTTAAATTCAATAAATCTTTATTGTTCAGATTATTACAATTGTTCCTTTTTTTTCCCCCCATAGCTCCCCTCCACCTGGTTCCCACCCCACCCTCTGCCCTTACCTCCCCGCCACTGTCCTCATCCATAGGTGTACGACCTTTGTCCAGTCTCTTCCCGCAGCCCCACACCCCTTTCCCCCTGAGAATTGTCAGTCCACTCCCTTTCTATGCCCCTGATTCTATTATATTCACCAGTTTATTCTGTTCATCAGATTTTTTATTCACTTGATTTTTAGATTCATTTGTTGATAGATATGTATTTGTTGTTCATAATTTTTATCTTTACCTTTTTCTTCTTCTTCCTCTTCTTAAAGAGTACCTTTCAGCATTTCATATAATACTGGTTTGGTGTTGATGAACTACTTTAGCTTTTTTTTTAATCTGTGAAACTCTTTATCTGCCCTTCAATTCTGAATGATAGCTTTGCTGGGTAGAGTAATCTTGGTTGTAGGTTCTTGCTATTCATCACATTGAAAATTTCTTGCCACTCCCGTCGGGCCTACATAGTTTCTGTTGAGAAATCAGCTGACAATCGTATGGGTGCTCCCTTGTAGGTAATTAACTGTTTTTCTCTTGCTGCTTTTAATATTTTCTCTTTGTCTTTTGCCCTTGGCATTTTAATTATGATGTGTCTTGGTGTGGTCCTCTTTGGATTCCTTTTGTTTGGGGTTCTGTGTGCTTCCTGGACTTGTAAGTCTATTTCTTTCACCAGGTGGGGGAAGTTTTCAGTCATTATTTCTTCAAATAGGTTTTCAGTATCTTGCTCTCTCTCTTCTTCTGGCACCCCCATAATTCTGATGTTGGTATGCTTGAAGTTGTCCCAGAGGCTCCTTACACTATCTTCAAATTTTTGGATTCTTTTTTCTTTTTTGCTTTTCCAGTTGAGTGTTTTTTTGCTTCTTTGTATTTCAAATCTTTGACTTGATTCTTTCGGTTCTCTAGTCTGCTGTTAGGTCTCTGTATAATATTTTTTATTTCAGTCAGTGTATGTTTAATTTCTAGTTGGTCCTTTTTCATATCTTCGAGGGTCTCGCTAAATTTATCGGCCTTTTCTAGGATATTCTTGAAAAACCTTATAACCATGGTTTTGAAGTCTATATCCAGTCATTTGCTTTCCCCCATTTCTTTCGTTTGTGATCTGTTTCTTTGTCTCCGCATTTTCGTTGCTTCCCTGAGTTGGTAGAGTAGCTTTGTGTGCTATGTGTCCTATATGGCCCAGTGGCTCAGCCTCCCCAGTTACCTGAGGTGGACACTCTTGGTGCACCCCTTTGTGGACTGTGTGTATAGCCTTGTTGTAGTTAAGTCTTGATTGTTGTTGGTATCATGGGGAGGAATTGACCTCCAGGCCAATTGGCTGTGAGGATCAGCGGTGTCTATGCTGGGAGAACTTCTGTGCTGGAGACAGCATTATGAGACAAGACTTGCAAAATTGCAAAAGCCTCTGTGCTCAGCTTGGATGGGGCGGAGTCTCAGGGCTGAGCAGACAACCTTGGCTTCCTGTCAGCCCTGCCCTATTAGGCCCCTGGGTCTCAGTGTCACTTGGTAATCACTGCAAGCACCTCTGAGAGAAAGCTGTCCTCGAGTTTAGCCTGCTGCCAGACAGTCCAGTTTCTCCCCCAATGAATCTGGATTCCCAGATTCTCGCCTGGATCTGGAGTTCAGCGCAGTCGGGAGCTTCTGTCTTCCTCCCGCTAGAGAAAGCCATCGGCACACTCATTAGTCATTCCTCTCTGTGTGCACTCGTGTGCACCTCCAGACCTCTGCCTTTCGTGGCTCCCCTGAGTTTCCGTGTGCTCCTCTCTTTTCCGACAGTCCAGATTCCCCCTGTATGAGTCTGGAACCCCATGGTCTCGCCCAGAACTGGGGTTCAGTGCAGTCGGAACTGGGGTTCAGTGCAGTTGGGAGCTTCCGTCTCTCACCCGCTAGAGAAAGCTAGCCAGCACTCAGCTGCCCGTCCTCTCCACGCGCGTGTCTCCGTACCTCAGCCATTTGCACCTTCTCTGAGTCTCTGTGTGCCCCTCTCTTTCCTTCTAGTTGTAGAATTTGGACTCAGCCAGCTTTCCTGTGGTTCTGGATTATGTCCGTTCTGTTTTTTAGCTGTAGTTTTGAAATTGTTGTGCGAGGCAGCAGTTTAGGTGTTCACCTATGCTGCCATCTTGGTTTCTCCCTAATCTTTACTTTTGACATTTGAATTTTTAATCCACCTGGAACTTAATTTTGTTTATGATATTATTAGGATCTAATTTTCTTTTCTTCCATATGGATAGCCTGTTTCCCCTGCACCATTTATGAAATATTCCATTGTACTGTAGATTACTTATCCAACAGTCATTTTTCTCTTTCTTATGGTGGTAAAACACCACTTTTGTTCCATGTCTATTCTGTTCCTACATGATTTAGGCAAATCCTGATTGGTCTCAGGCTATATTGGTATTCTCATTTCCCACTTAGCGATTGGTTTAGCCGGTCTAGCTAAAGAGAGGTAGAGGGAAGTTTGCTGAAGGTAATTCTAGGAAAGATTTTCTTTTGCCCTGATAGAAGGATACATAATGAAGAAACAAACTCCTTTATATTTCTCTTGATGTATGTTTGTGACACTGAGCATTTTGTGATAATGAAGAGCTTACTGATATCCTGAGTGAGACAGAACAGAACCTGAATCCTTAATGATACTTGAGCCTTACCTCAAAAGACTTGATTTTATGAAATGATAATTCTTCTCATTGTTTATGCCATTTTGGTTCTCTGTTTTTTGCAGCCAAAAATATTCATCTTTTTCCCACTGATATATAATATATTAAGATTTCATATAAAGGTTTATTTCTCAGTTTCTAGTATTTCAGTGTTCAGCTTATTCATCACAGAATTAATACTACAGCATTTTAAAATTAATATGTCCATTTTATGTTTTTCTCTATAAAAGAAACTTATTAGATTCATTCATGGGTATTTTAAAGATTTTGATGCCATTGTGAATTGAATTTTTAAACATTTATTGATGAGAGAGAGAGAGAGAGAGAGAGAGAGAGACACAGAGAGAGAGAGAGACAGAGAGAGAGAGAGAGAGAGAGAGAGAGAGAGAGAGAGAAATTGATTTGTTGTTCTACTTATCTATGCATTCATTGGTTGATTCTTGTATGTGCCCTGACCCTGATCAAACCTACAACCTTGGCATATCAGGATGATGCTCTAACCAACTGAGCTATCTGACCAAGTTGTGAATTGAATTTTTAAAATGTTCTAATACTTTATTGCTGCTGTGTAGAAATGCTCTTTTTCTTTTCTTTCTTTCTTTCTTTTTTTACTTTAAATAATTTTTTTAAATAGCAGTAACAATCCAAAGCTCCTTAAAAAAAAAAAAAAAAAAAAATATATATATATATATATATATATATATATATATATATATATGTTGATTGATTTCAGAGAGGAAGGGAGAGGGGAAGAGAGACAGAAACATCAATGATGATAGAGTCACTGATCGGCTGCCTCTTGCAAGCCCCCTACTGGGGATTGAGCTCGCAACCCGGTCATATGCCCTTTACTGGAATTGAACCCAGGACCACTCAGTCCACAGGCCGACCCTCTATTCACTGAGCCAAACCGGCTAGGGCAATAATTTTTTATTTTTTGATTGAAGTTGACATACAATATTATATTAGTTTCAGGTGTACAACCTAGTGATTAAACATTATATTACTTACCTTATAAAAATCTAGTATCCATCTGACACCATACATAGTATTGTTGCAGTATTATTGACTACATTCCCTGTATTGTACTTTATATCCCCATGACTACCAATTTGTACATCTTCCTTCCTTCACCATTTTTCACCCATCCTCCCAACCCCAATCCCATCTGGCAACCATCAAGATGTTCTCTGTCCCTATGATTCTGTTTTGCTTGTCTGTTTATTTTGTTTTTTTAGATTCCACATATAAATGAAGTCATGTAGTATTTGTCTTCCTCTGTCTGACTCATTTCACTCAGCACAATACCCTCTATGTTCGTGCATGTTGTTGCAGATGGCAAGATTTCATTATTTTTTATGGCTGTCATAATTGTATATATGTACCACTTCTTCTTTATCCAGTAATCTATTGATGGAAACATAGGTTGCTTCCATATATTGGTAATTGTAAGTAATGCTGCAATGAACATATGAATAAATATGTTCTTTTTATTTAGAGTTTTGGGCTTCTTTTGGATAAATGGAGTTGCTGGGTCCTCCTTTGTCTCTTGTTATATATCCTTTGCTTTAAAGTCTATTTTGTTTGGTATAAGTATTGCTATCCCAGCTTTTTATTTGTTTATTTGTTTCCATTTTCATGACATATATTTTCCCATGTCTTTGCTTTTAGTGTGTATCTTTCGATCTGAAGTGATTCTGTTGAAGACAGCATGTGTAAGGGTATTATTTTGTTATTAGCGGCCCAGTGCACGGATTCATGCACTGGTGGGGTCCCTCAGCTTGGCCTGCGCCCTCTTGCAATCTGGGACCCCTCAGGGGATGTTAAATAGCAGGTTTTGGCCTGATCCCCACAGACCTGATCCATATAGGAGGTAGCCCAATCCCTGCAGGCCTGATCCAGACAGGAGGGAGTCCGATCCTGTGCGTTGAGCATCTGTCCCCTGGTGGTCAGTGCACGTCATAGTGACCGGCCGACTGGTTGTTCGGTCACTTAGGCTTTTATATATATAGATACCAGTACATTCAGCCTCTATATGTCTTTTGATTGGAGCATTTAATCCATTTGCACTTAAAATAATTATTGATAAATATGTATTTATTGCAAATTTATTATTCATATTTTTATCTTCTCCTCTTCCTCCTCCTCCTCATCTCCTTTCCCCCTCCCTCTCTCTTTTCCCCTCTCCCTCTCCCCCTCCTCCCCTCATCTTTCCCCTCCTCCTTCTCTTCCTTCTTAAAAAAGACCTGATCACATCCTGTGCTAGAATACTGCCATTGCCACTCCCCTGCTTGGATCTTCTCACCTCCCTCTCAGGTTCTGACACTGTCATGGGATATTACTGTCACCCAACCTCCACATGCATGCCTTTCTCACCTCCTTTGTTCTGATAACCCATGTAGTGCTGCTGCTCCTAACCCCTCGCCTCTCCCCAAGGGGCCTTGTTAGGCATTTGGGCACCCCTCCCCCCCGCACCTTGCTCAGGTTCTGATACCCTGCCCTGGGCTCTCACTGCTTCCAGCTTCCACATGAATATCTTCTCTATCCTCTTGGGTTCTAATAGCCCATGCCAAGCTCTACCAACCACTATGCGAGGATGCCCTTTTCACTCACATTTGACTCTGACACCTGCACTGGGCTGCTATTGCCCCTGCCATGGATACTCTTTTCACTCCCTTGGGCTCTGATAACCTGCTCTGAGCCACTGCTACAACCTCCTTCCCTGCCTCCTGCACTATCACATGGACAGCCTCGTCACCTTGCAACTGCCTACCACTGACGTCCTTTGATGTAAACTCTGGCTCCAAAATCTAACAAAGGTGTTTTAAAACAAGGCACAGTGGTGTTCTCCCAAGAATATTAATTTTCAACTCAGTAGAGATTTCTAAAGAAACTTGACACAGTATTAATTCTAAGCCATCTTATATTTATAATTAATTTTTAGAATCCTGATCCATATTAGGCTACCTCAGATGTAACCATGGTACTTGGTGTGATTCTTTCAGCAAGTGAAAAGGAATAAAAGGACTGGGAAAATAAGTAAGCATTTAAAATACTAAAAACTTACTTTTATCATAATTGCTCATTGTGCTGACTAGCACTGCATTCTCAGTGATTTCTGGGTCTTTACAAGTTAGTGGTTCAGCATAGGTGAGCTTATAAACTAGCCATCCTAATTGCTCTTTGTTTATGGTCATGCTATTTTATATAGTATTCAATCATCCATTAGTGTAACAAGTCCTAATATAAGGTGAGCTGTTCCTTTTATAGCCTTTGGTTTGAAAGTGGAGCATTTGAGTTTATTTTGAGCATGAGGGCAACTTTTAGCTTTTCTTTTTTTTTTTTTTTAAAGGAATAACCATTTTTTAAAAATATATTTTTTATTGATTTCAGAGAGGAAGGAAAAGGGAGAGAGAGAGATAGAAACATCAATGATGAGAGAGAATCATTGATCAGCTGCCTCCTGAATGCCCCCTGCTGGGGATCAAGCCTGCAACCTGGGCATGTGCCCTTGACTGGAATCGAACCTGGGACCCTTCAGTCCGCAGGCCAAAGCTCTATCCACTGCGCCAAACCAGGTAGGGCTTAGCTTTTCTAATGGGGTTGAAAACAACCTAAATGCAATCTCAGCCAGTGTTGAGAGTTTATTTCTTAGGGGAGTCATTTCCACCACTTTCTACGAGGCCCTTCCTTTACTGGAACCTCAATGTTGTCTTTATGGCCTAAGTTACATTATAGGCAACCTTGGTTAAGAAAAATAAATTGGTCTCAGAAATCTATAATTAAACATAACTTACTGCATTTCTTCTACTTACTGCCATCACTTGGCTCAGTGGTTTTGGTGACTTCATGACTAGTCAGCAGCAGACCTGCCTGCCAGTCAGTCATATGACATGTTTGACTCAGTCTTCTGAAAGTGGCAGAAAGGTAATCTTATGTACTCAAAAGAGAAAATTTTGAGGATTGTTGGAAAAAATCCAAAGGAGATAACACATCTTCTCAATTCCTTTTTCTCTTATCTCCAAGGCCCAATATCATAGCCTTTTAAGCATTCAATACATGTGTGCTAGTCAACAAATAATGTTATTTCTGTTTCAAGTTTAAAATGTAGAAAAAATAAGTTTAACCTGAACATAGATAGTGTTATTATTTTATTAATAAATGTAGTCACTTGTAAAAGTAGCCTGGCTTTTTTAAAATCAAAGTATGGATTTATGTAACTTGGTGGTAGCCTATGAATTATCTTTTTTTATGATATAACAGGAAAGTTTGATTTAGCTTCCTCATCTAAATAGAAGTAAAGTGCCTACCTCATAGTGGTATTGTCAGGATTGAATGAGATTATATCCTGTGTACATCACTAAGTACAGTGCTTTGCATATAGTAAGTGCTCAACAAATAGTAATAATTAGTTATTCTTTTAGCTGAGCGAAAAATACTACAAATGCCAATGCATTTTATGTGAGTAATACCTTTAATATATTCTCACCTAGGGTTTTTTTTTTCTAAATTAAAATCTATTAAGAAAAATGAGACTGTTACTTAGCAAAATCATACTGTCTTTTTATATTTACTGTTTGATAATGTTTAACAGTATTTTTCTTTAAATCTACATTTAAATTCCATTGTTTCTACAATGTATGCTAATTGTCACAAAGAAAAACTTTTATTTACCATAATTTATTGTGATTTTAAAATGATAGCAAAGGATGTAGTAAAAGAAGCATCGGTATTTGTAACTCTTAAAAAAACAGAATTTAGAAATATATATGTATTATCTATCTCCAGTTATTTATTTAGGCAGAACTGACATTTCTAAATTAAAACATCCAACTTGGAAAATTATTTTTAAATAAAATAACAATGAGTTATAAAGCCACTCAAGCCCTAGCCGGTTTGACTCAGTGGATAGAGTGTTGGCCTGCGGACCAAAGGGTCCCAGGTTTGATTCTGGTCAAGGGCATGTACTTCGGTTGCAGGCTTCTCCCCAGCCCTGGCCCTCGTCAGGGCTCATGCAGGAGGCAACCAATCAATGTGTTTCTCTCACATCGATATTTCTCTCTGTCTTTCCCTCTCTTACCCACTCTCCGTAAAAATCAATAGAAAACTATCCTTGGGTGAGGATTAAAAAAAAGAAAGAGACATGAACAGGCTAACACGATGGTCTGTCAGGGGCTCTTGTGATTAGACTCTTTTATTAATTCAAAAGACCTCTGCCCACAATTCAGATCACCTGGGAGAGACACTGTCTCACCTATAGAGAGAGAAAACTTGACTGATTCTCAGAAATTTAAGTTTTCTCTTTACTTTCTCCAGAGAAGTCTTTGCCCTCTAATTCTTTGCCAATAGAAGTGTCATTTCCAAATAGTGGAGGGAAACGACTGAAAAGCTTTTTTCAAAAGCAGGTATTCTGTTCCGTGCCATGTAATAACAGTCTATTGAGTGCTTGCTGTCTGCTGGATGTGAAGTTATAGACTGAAACAAATATGGTTTCTTGGATGTACGTAGAGTTTATTTTGTAATGTGGATTTGATATCAGTACATTAGTACTCTTTGTGCCATTTTCAAGGAATTTTTTAGGATGGTCTAAGTACCTGAGTGTACTTATAGTATTGCCCCTTTGAGAAAAATAAGTTCTAAATGTTCACCAACCTCTTTATAAATACATTTTTTTTGAATTGCCGATTCAGACTTGAGGACTGTATAGCAGAGGTTGGACAAGTTATGAACCTGACCATGATCCTAACTGCTAGTAAGTGTCAAAGCCAGGTTAAAATCCAGATCTGTCGGATACTGAAGCCATGCCCTTCACTATTATTTATTGCTGGAATATTTGTCCTGGGGTAAGGCATCAAAATGACAGTTGGCTATTTTCTCTTATATCCCACTCATACTTGTTCTCAGGCATTAAGATAAAAAAGTTTTCAAAACACAATAGGGTCTATAACCCATTAATACAAATTTCAGTTTATATGCATTTAAGTTGATAACTTTATGAGGACTGTGATCATTAAAATACGTTTCCTACTAATATGTTTTTTCTTGGTAAATCTATAAATTTGGCATCCAGGTTAGATTTCCATCTTGAGTCTTATTCCTCAGCAAGCCTTTTATTGAAACCTGGTAAGACATATTTCTCCACAAGGATACATTATTTCAATTTCACTTTTCTCCTGCAGAATATTTTATTATATGCTGTTCTTCTCCCCTATCACATCATGGCATTGTATTTTTGAATAATAAATGAGAGAGACAAATGGAAAATAGAAAATAATACCCATGAATGTCTTGTTCCTTTGCCCAGGGAAGGCACATTGCCAGGGTTTTGGAGTTAGGTGAATTTGTGCCAAACATCTGATTAGAAAGTGAGAGTTAAATATATATGCTAAGTGAACGATTGCTTTTAAACTGAGCCTCCCTTAGAAGCAGTGATATCATATGTTATTCCAGCTGGAAGCCAGAGTCAGTAATCAGACAAAGTAAGTTAGTTCAAGGCTAACAATTTTGGTTCTTTGCATTTTGTGGGTCTACCAAAAAAGTTTCAAATACAGACTTTATGCCAGTGGCTGACGATACATCTGGGTGGGTCTTCATGTTGTGAAAAACAAGAAGGGCACAGCCATTCTGGTTTGCTTGACCAAAAGGGAAAGAAATCATGGTTTGTGCTTCCCTGACCTGACTGAATCTTCTGTCCTGAGCCACTCCCTCTAGCTGTTTGTGCTATGCTGGCCTCCCCAATGGTTGCTGGCATTCATTTTTTCTTTTTTAAGCATCTGAGTGCCTAAAGAAAGGAAATAACATTGTCTAATTAATGTTTCTTTCTCCCCCTCTTCCTCCTCCTTCTTCTTTAGAGTTAGTCAACCTTGGAGAAAGCAAGTCTTGCCCATTCACAGGCAGGTATCTCTGAAGGAAGCCTAGGCCTAGGCCGGCTGACTGTCTAGAGGACCTCATCACTTCACTTCTGATTTAGGATTTGAAGGTCCTAGAGGTTAGCTTGACATTAGTGGGTACCTGAGACTAGACAGCAGGCGTAAGCCTGGGTGTGGATTTCTCTTCCATTTTCTTTTTTTTTTAAATATATTTTATTGATTTTTCACAGAGAGGAAGGGAGAGGGATAGAGAGTTAGAAACATCGATGAGAGAGAGACATCGATCAGCTGCCTCCTGCACACCCCCCACTGGGGATGTGCCCGCAACCAAGGTACCTGCCCTTGACCGGAATCGAACCTGAGACCCCTCAGTCCCCAGGCCGACGCTCTAGCCACTGAGCCAAACCGGTTAGGGCTCTTCCATTTTCTATATTTCACCACTCTCAGAGGCCTATATAGGACGAACTATTTATTGAGGGTTTTTTGTTTATTTTGTTTTGCTTGCTAGAGGCTGCTAATCCTCAAAAGTAGGAGAAATATATGTTGAGGATCTCAAGTTTCTTTCTAGCGAGGGACTGTGAGCAATAGGCCAAGACTGGTTTACCTGAGCACATTGGCTGAGTGTCTGTGCCTTGGCCCCTGCCTCGGGTAGTCCCATCTTTACTTCTGGGTTAAGGGACACAAAGCAGAAGTGGCGTAGTGCTTGATCAGCTGTCTGTTTCTTTTTCTCCAGAATGTGTTGGCACTGGAAGTGATGAATGTGGAATGAAATATACCTAAAGACCTACAGTCTTTAAGGGGAGTGCTGTGTGGCACTCAGCACTCTCTTATCAGTGTTTTCCAGTAGGGGCAATGCTAGTGTATAACTTGCAGGTAGGAAGGGTTTTTTAAAAAAACTAGTTTGTGTCATTTTATAAACATTATGGAAATACTTATTCTAGAGTAATTTATGTCATTTTATATCTGTGCAGAAAAAAAATCCACTGCTGAGCAATTCCATATTGTTGTACCAACTGCTTTTAAAAGGAGTCTTCCCTTTTTTATTTTTATTTTTTATTGATTAAGGTATTACATATGTGTCCTTATTCCCCCATTGCCCTTTTTCCCCCTACCCCCCCACTCATGCCCTCACCCCCCTGGTGTCTGTGTCCATTGGTTATGCTTATATGCATCCATACAAGTCCTTTGGTATACAGGAACACATCTTAATAGTTTTAATCTCCTGATTTTGAGTTCTTAAAAAAAAGTAGCAAATGAACAAAGCAGAATTGCCAAAAAGCCTACTACAGTGGAAAATATGAGTTAAAAATTGATGGATTACCACACTGCCACATGGAGCTTTTTCTATTATTATCTATTCATGCGATTTAAAAAAATCTTTATTGTGGTTTGACACAAGACTACAAAAGATTCCTTTTTTTACTCAGTCCATGTAAAGTTGGTATAATATTTTTGAAGTGAGTTTTGTTTTGTGTTGTTGTTTTGTTTGATATATTACTAACTGTTTGAAGTTTGTTTCCCTTGCAACATCTTGGATTTGTAATTTTTAAATAGAAAAAAATGAGGAAATGAAATTGCAAAATTTGGGGTGTGGTATTTCTGATTATTAACACTCACTGAAAAATATAGAATTTTTCTTATTCTATCTTGTTGAATACATGATACGTATCTTTTTTACTTTATATTCTTTAGTTTTGGTAGAAAAATATAAAATATAAAAGCATTATAAATTAAATATGTAGAGTACATTAAAGTGTTTTGGGAGTAGAAGGAAGATAATTACATGAAACTTTCACATAGATGTAATATTTTTAGTTAATTTATTAATTAATTTATTTTTAAAAATATATTTTTATTACTAATTTCAGAGAGGAAGGGAGGGGGAGAGAGGGATAGAAACATCAATGATGAGAGCGAATCATTGATTGGTTGCCTCCTGCACGTCCCACACTGGGGATCCCAGGCATGTGCCCTGACCAGGAATTGAACCATGAACTCCTGGTTCATAAGTTGATGCTCAACCACTGAGCCACACTGGCCAGGGCATTAATTTATTTTTAAGGTAACTTTCATTTGATGAAATTGTTTTCTTTAGCTCTGTAGGGATTTTAAAAAGAACAAAACATAGTCTAATAAAAAGGCATGTTAGCAATAACCCATAAACATCTCTCTCTAGAGTCTACATAGACTCTTATACATACATCCGTAATACCTACCAGTTGCCCCATGTCTCATAGTTATTTGCATCAATCTCCTGCCACTACCCAGATACTGACAGGCCAGCATCTTACAACTTATCCATGCTTTCCTTCACTTAGAATGTGCCTGATATATAAGAAGCACACAGTACATATTAGTTCAATGAATGTTTAGTTCTTTACAGTTAGTGAGACATTTTTATCTGATTTTATCTCAAATTGATCTTCACCAAGCCTCTATAAGAGAGGTAATTATGGTTGAAGCAACAAAAAAATGAAAGAGTTTAAGTAACTTTTTATGAGCAGACAGAATATATATGTTTTGGGGCATTGGTGAGAGAATCATGGGTCATAGCCAAATCTGCTTTCAGAACATGAATTTGACATAAAATTTCCCTTTTTTGTTGTGAAAGGTCATAGAGGAGGAGGGTACAGCTGATCATGTCTACAACTTGATCTACGCTTACCAAATCTACAAATCTTGCCCAAAACTTTTATCATCTTTCTTTTGCCAAACCACTCCCTTTCACCTTTCACACTTTGTAAAATCTTTGTGATGTTTTTACAAGATGTTTGTACTGAAGTTGTAAGATAATTTGATCCTTACTGCCACCTCATCCACCACCACTGAGCTCTTGCTAAGTGCCAGGAACAAGGCTGAAGTACTTTACATGCATTGTCTTACTCAACCCTTACAATTCTGGGAGCTATTGTACAGATGAGGAAACAAAGTTACGTGTCTGCCTAAGGTTACACGTAAGTGGGAGAGCCTGGATTCTGTCAGGCTCTGCCTGACCACAAAATCTGTGCTCTCAGCAATTATACTGCATTACCTTGAGAAGCTTATTTGAAAATAGAAGTCAAGTGTATGTCATTATTAAGCTACATATCTAGTATAGAAAGGACAGCTCTGCCTATTTATAAGAAAATTATCTGTACATCAATTTTCTAGGAAATATACATTCAGGCTCATGATTTTTTTTTCAATAATGATTCTTTGTTTTTGCTTTATCTATATAATAAAAGCCTAAGCGACCATTATGGCAGAACAACCAGGATGACCAGCCGCTATATGCGCACTGACCACCAGGGGGCAGACATTCAACTCAGGAGCTGCTCCCTGTGGTCAGTGCACTCCTACAGGGGGAGCACCGCTCAGCCAGAAGCCGGGATAACAGCTGGCGAGTGCAGTGGCGGTGGTGGGAGCCTCTCCTGCCTCCACAGCAGCACTAAGGAGCAGCGAGCAGGCAGGTGGTAAGGAGCAAGGGGTCCCGGACTGCGTAAGGGATGTCTGTCTGCCGGCTTAGGCCAATCCCCAGGAGCGGGCCTAAGCCAGCAGGTGGACATTCCTCAAGGGGTCCCAG
The DNA here is from genome assembly GCF_963455305.1 of Plecotus auritus. Classification (NCBI taxonomy): domain Eukaryota; kingdom Metazoa; phylum Chordata; class Mammalia; order Chiroptera; family Vespertilionidae; genus Plecotus; species Plecotus auritus. The sequence continues at coordinate 215,622,457 of NC_137770.1, forward strand.
ATTGGAGAGGGTGCAGGCAGGGCTGAGGGACACACACCCCCGTGCACAAATTTCGTGCACCGGGCCTCTAGTGAATAAATAATGCACCTTGGAATTTTTTTTAAGGAGCAAGCCCCTCCAGTATATCAAATTCATTTATTTACCACTTTTTTAGCCACACACTATGAATGATCAGTAAATAACAGAACAGAGAGGGTTTAGGCTCCCCAGTGCGAGCTCCACTGGATGTTCTAGTGCAGTGAGGTTTGATCCAAACAGCACACAGTTTTTGAGTTCTTGTAAAGACTTTGTATTATTGTTTGCATTTACTTCAGAAATATCAGCCCTGTTTGTATGTACCAATCATGGATTCTCATTGTTGGGAATTGCTTTAGCAGTCATCTTTGTAAGAATCCGCTCTATGGCAAATCCTCTCTAGAGACAGTGTTTGCAAGTCTGTTTAAGACCTAGATTTTCTTTCTAAACATTGTGCACACAGACCAATTTTACTGTTAGTTTTGCGGGGCAGCATAATAAAGTCAATGAGCAATTTGCTTTAAAAAAACCCAGCCTCTTTATTAAAAAATTTATATTGATATCTCTTAGATACAGTGATCTTTTCTCAAAGTGGACTTTATTTTGACATCTTTCAATGGCTGCAATTATAACTGGTGCTTATTTATACAAAATTAATTGAGTGGTGATGGGAAGGATTTTGTTATTGAAGGACAAGTGATGCTCAATAAAGAGGCCAGAAGAGACAGTCACAGAGGTCGCCCATACCAGCAATCTTCCATTCTGGTGGCTGCATGCTCCATCTTCTTCCTGAGGAACACAAAATGGCAAAAAGGCATGAAAAGATCCAGGATATCCTTAACAGCTAGGAGATCTCTAGAATGTACTTTCACTGGTGCTTTCTTGTTTCTATTGGGTGTAGTGTTAGAGGGGTTTTTGTAGGTGGATTGGTTTCTGGTGGCAGAAGGGACTGTTTCTGCTTGTTTGTTTTCGTTAATCTTTATAATCTATATTAAGTTCACAACCTTGAATGAGACAATTCGCATAAAGTACATATGTGTCTGGCATAAATAGAGCCCTCTATAAGTGTCAGCTGCCACCAGGATTATCTTTATTCCTTTCTCATTAGAATAGAAATGTATTGATGGGTTTATTTATAGTGGCTCATTAAAAAAGGCATTAAAGAAGACGTAATTTTGTCTGGGCAAGCCAAACAAGGTTTCACAAACAGTTGTTACTTAGACTATGTTTTAAAGGCTGAAAGGAAATTTACCAGTTAGGGAAGGGTAGGGAAGGCACTCAAAGTAGTAGGAGCTGCATCTTCAAATAGTTCAGATAGTGCATGGCACGCTGCAGGATCTTATAGCATGGCAGGGTTCCAACATAAGATGCACATTGTGGAGAAAGGGCTGAGGCTTGCGGAGGGAAGGATTAAATTCAAGAGATAATCCATAAACAGAACATACCTGTCTTAGTGACTCCTTAGCTGTCCCAGTTTCTTGAGAGTTTTAGCAACAAAAATTTTATTTGTTTGCTACTTAAAGCTATCTTACTAGCTGTTTCTAATTCAGTTTTCTTTCCTTTAACTTCAACATGAATTGTATGTGAAAAGGACAGAATTCAGATCAAGTAATAAACTACACATGGGTAAATTTCCTTTCAAGCCAAACAATAAGGAGTTAGAGAAAATGACTAGCTGAGCTGTATTTCTAGGTTTAAAAATAAAGTGATCTATATTTATATAAGTATATATTTTTTCCAGAAAGTCAACAGAACCAAGCATTTGTCCATCATCTCAGAGTGATTGCTTCTGCCTATTGGGCTTATTGGCTTCATTCTTATTGTCCCGGGGCTCTCGTGTACATGTGCCATATGGCCTCCACATCTGGTGACCAGTCCATGCTCTTTTTTTGGGGGGGTTGGGGGGAAGAATTGCCTTTGAGGTACTACAAATACATTTCTGTAGAATCTGCTACTGCCCATGTCTACAAATATCTGGGTCCAAAATTAAATGCATAAAGCTGAAATTATATTACTTTTCAAAGATAACAATAATTAAATGAGACACAATACAAATTAGAGCTTTAAGCTTTTTGGAACTAGTTCTTTTCTTCCAGCATATTATTGTACTTGTGATGATATCCCTTTGATGTTTTGACATATCTCTGAAATCACGATTAAATATGGTAACCAGAACTAGTACTGACTTATTGTACTGAGCAAGTCATTTGGAATCAATATTATAGGGGGAAAAAATGCTGTTTGGAAAAGCTCTTTTAATTGTAATTAATTTAATTTGTGTTGAAGTTCCAAGTCTCTTTTTCCCCCCTCAAGAGCTGTCATTAAAGTAGTTATCTCAATAAGTTATTAAACCAAATAAAAACTTCAAATAAAAAAGTAAGTTCAAGATATTATTAGCAAATGTTTATCACCTAATATTTTAAAACTTTATTATAGACAGATATCCACTGTTCCATGGATGAAAATAATAATTAAGCTTTCTGGCAACCACTCATATTGATATGCTTTGCAGTCATTTAAAAATAATTTCTTCCATCAAAGCTTTGAGAAGAATGTTGGAGCACATACATGTGCAATGCTGTGTTGGTGACATAATCAAGATTTTGTGTTTCAACACCAAGGTTTTTATTCTCTTTTTAACTCACTGAGTCATTGTTGCTTCTCTCCCTGTTTTAGAACATGTTTAAAATTTGTACCGTTTTTCTTGTGTTAAGGAAACAAAGTAGGGGAGAAGGAGGAAGATATAATCCAGAGAAGGTGGTTGTATAAGAACAGATTTCCAAAGTGTTAACTGATGTTGTGAAAAGCTGTTTTAGTAATAAGCCTAATGGGAAAACAATATGGTCAGGAAACTCGGTGATATTGAAATCTGACTCTTTTAAAGTAATGTCAGGTACCAGGAACAAAAGGACATAATGAACAGAATCAGTCCCATGTGTTGCTAAACATGTTTTTTGTTTTGTTTTGTTTTGTTCCTCTGCTGCCTGTTCAAGGACTGGACCTACTGAGTCTCCCTATTCCTCAGCTCCTGTGCCATCTTCCAGAAATATTAATCTTGTCCTGCCTTCCCCTACTTTGTCTACTGGCGATGCCATTCTAATCTTAATTATTCTTTTCTAGTACAATAGTCTTGACTTGAAGTTCATATGAGTAATAAGCAAAAAAGTAATAAGCAAACAATTAATGCAATTATATTCTAAGAATTGTATCCAAAATCTGGGCAATATTCACTAGATGGGAATTCATGTTGTTAAGAACAAATAAGAGGTGGTGAGGCACAAACATTCCTAATTGTGGTAGTATTGTAAGAATAGATAGTTACTAGTAAGGTCTTTTTAATTCATAAAGATTTAGATTCAGTAGGGTTTTAATTTAATTTTACAATTTTTGTTATGAGGCGAGGTCTTGGCAACATTAAGAATGCACAGGATAATTTAGTCTCAATAGACAAAGACTCCTGTGTCTGGGAGTCAGGAGACCTGTTTTCAGTCTTTAAATTCTTTTCTTCTTAGTTTCTTCATCAATCAAATGAGGATATTTTCTTCTCTCCTTCCCTTGAGATTCAGTAATGATCAATATTACTTTACTCTGAAAGCTCCAAGAACAGTTGCTTGATCTTCCTAAGCCCCCTTTTCCTCATTTGTTTAACTGGGGTGGCTTTTGTGTGGTTCTGTGCATTAGAAATAATGTATACACTGCATTAGGCATGGTGCCTGCTAACTCCTGGGTACTCGAAAGATAAATTTGACCACTGCAGTTACTCCTGCTGCTCCTGCTCCTGCTCTGCTGCTGTCACTGTTACTACTATCACCTCCTTATTTGCCAGTACTTGATTAATACTAGTTCTTTTCTATGACTTAACTATAAGAATCATGATACTGCTGAGATTCATTTGTACTACTTCCTGTATGAGAAATTTGTTTCACTTTTTTGAAAGGAAAGAGAAGATAGCGTTTCAGATACCCCTGAATGTAATTTAAATTAGAGTTTCAAAAACTGTGGTACATCTACACAATAGAATACTATGCTGTGGTAAAAAAGAAGGAATTCTTACCATTTGCAACAGCATGGATGGAACTGGAGAGCATTATGCTAAGCGAAATAAGCCAATCAGAGACAGAAAAATATCACATGATCTCACTCATTTGTGGAATATAATGAACAACATAAACTGATGAAGAAAAACAGATCCAGAGACAGAGAAGCATCAATCAGACTGCCAAACCTCAGAGGGAAGTAGGGGAGGGCGGGGGTTAGGGGGAGAGATCAACCAAAGGACTTGTATGCATGCATAGAAGCCTAACCAATGGACACAGACACCAGTTGGGTGAGGGCATGAGTGTGGGGGGACCATGGGGGAATAAGGAAACATATGTAATACCTTAATAAAGAAAATAAATAAGTTAGAGTTTCAAAATTTTTATTTCAGTCAGGTATATTTTCTTAGAGAGATTTGTCCTCCCCTCAACCCTCAATGGTAGAATCAATAACAATTGGATGGAGTCTTTGGGACTCTTGTTATGTATGTAAACCCTTGCAACTGACCCAGAATCCTCGAAGATACTTAGTTATGGTTAGTAGAATGCTATTATTAATTGCTTTATTATATCTAATGTTAAATTGTGCATCTGTATACATTTATATGGTCTTTGAATAACAATACTTGACCACATGTCATATAAGAATATCCTCTGTATTTCTAATAAATTATTAGAATATACTAACACAGACACATAGTACTCAATTACTTACTGCAACAAATAATTATTGAGTGCCTACTATGTGACTAATAGTCATGTTCCATTAGGGAAGGGAATACTACAGAGTCTCTTCCCTAATAAAACATTCTAAATAAGGAAATAGACAGTAAACAAATAAATATATAAACAAACAAATATGTAAAGCATGTATATAACAAGCTTATAAACTGATCAGGTTGTTTATAGCCTCTGTTTAATTGATTGTTGCCCTTGCTATACTGGCTCTCAAATAATTTCAGTATCACTATTGGTGATAAGTGCTATGCTGAAAAATAAATCTGGGTCATGGGGATAATAAGCCAAGGGGGCTGGGGAAGCTCTCTAATGCCATGTGGTTAGGGTTGGAAATTTCTGAAGAAATGACATTTGAGTAGAGGCCAGAATGAAGAGAGGAAGTCAACCATGAGGCCATCTAGGGAGAGAATGTTCTAGGCAGAGGCATCAGGAAGCTTAAATACCCCTGAGACAGGTTGGAGTCTACTGCTGTGTGTGAGTGTTATGTAGTGGTGGTGGTGGGGGGTTTGGGCTCAGATTTGAGGTCCCTTAGGCTCTAATAGTAATGGTGGTGGTAGTAACCATTATTATTAGTATTGGGTATTTTGATCTTGATAGGGGCAGAAATAGAATATTGGGGACTAGCTATAATTGTAAGAAATAGTAACCATGCTCTGTTAACCATGATTGTTTTCTTCTGATGAAAGAAGTCACATTGTAACTTGGCTGGGAATTGCATGTGGGACCTGGGAGCTCACCTGGAAATGCAGCCCATCCTCTCCATCAGGGAGCTGTCTATTATCATGGAAAGATTAACAACCTTGTTGCGGAAACCAGAGCTGCCAGCTCTTTTTTTTTTTTTTTTAATATATTTTATTGATTTTTTACAGAGAGGAAGGGAAAGGAACAGAGAGTTTGAAACATCGATGAGAGAGAAACATGATCAGCTGCCTCCTGCACACACCCTACTGGGGATGTTCCCGCAACCAAGGTACATGCCCTTGACCGGAATCGAACCTGGGACCCTTCAGTCCGCAGGCCGACTCTCTATCCACTGAGCCAAACCGGTTAGGGCGAGCTGCCAGCTCTTTGAAGACCCCTAGCCCTTTGCATATCACCAGCCCTTGAAGACCCTCGGCCTTTGCATACCCACAGGCCTTTGCAAATCTCCAGCCCTCATTACCTGTTAACTGCCCATTGGCATACCCTTTTGCCCATTTCCCATGTAATCTTTGTCCTTCTACCCAATATAAGCAGCTGACTTATGGTGGGGGGCAGAGCAGATTTTGGTGGATGACCTGCTGCGCTCCCATACTGCCGGCAGTATTGGAATAAATGCTCATATATGATTCAACCCTGTCTCTGCTTAATTGGCTCAAGTAGTGACAGGCAGCATGGACCCATTGATTGTCCCGTTACAGTCTTAGTATGTCTTAAAATTATGTTAAACATTGAGAGAAACACATGGCATTATTAGTTAGATGAATGTAAAACTTTTAAGAACTATTTGAAGCAGAATTCCACTGGTACTCTTACATGCTGTGTAATTTGCTTGTACATCTGATTCTTGAATTTTCTTTTAGTTTAAACTGGCATAAAGTTTTTGTATACGAGCCCTTAAGAGTTGTGACAAAAGAAGTTTTTTATAGGGCCTGACTGAAAGCAGATAGACTTTGGGGGGTCACTCTGGTTTTAATTTCAGACCCCTCTGTGTATCAAAAGTCAGAAGAGAAATAAATTAAATCAGAGACAGGTTTTTCTTATTCTATTCCAAAGAAGGTTTTGGAGTTTTTGCTTTGGCACTGTGCATCTCCAAGAGGAATTTTTTTTCTATACACCTGCAGCAATAAAACATGAAAAGATGTGATCTGGAGTTCTCTTTTTACTCATCTCTTTATGTCTAAAATCTTATATACTGTTGGTTTTCTTTAGACAGTAAACTTTGTAAAAAGGTAGTGCTTTTTACACCAAGCCTATGAAATAATTCTAGTATAATCATCATTGCTAGAAAGTTTTTATATATACCATATGTGTTTTAACACCCTTTATTTATTATTACACAAGTGTTTCAATATTTTAATAATTGGAATAGCCATACTGATACATATTTTCCTCAGCCCACTGTCTCCCTGCACCTACCTATGAATAGAGGTTTGTTTTTAATCAACTGTATTTGTAAGCAAGATAGAAAACTTAGAATGTGCTGGTTTAAAAAATTATTGGTGTAATCACTACAAATGAGTTAAGGTTCACTTGTGAAGCAGAATTTGACTGTTCTATTGGTTTCCTTTAAAAAGCTGCCATCATTTCAAGAAACAAATGATCCCATGCAGCAATTGTGTAACAATAATACACACACTCATCATTTCCTTACTACATTATTGTGTTTGTCTCTGTTCATGTGCAAAAAGGTTTTGCTTTCTTTTGACTTGAATACTCTTCCCAGCCTGTTTTGGAATTTGTTGTTGGCTTAGGAAGTGAGATGGGCAGATACTTGCTGACAGGGCTTCATCGTGGTTGTGTCAACTTGAGCGTACTGAATACACCAACTTAAACATACGGGTACTTCCCCATTTTGTATTGTTTTGGCTCTTGTAAACCCTGGTCTTTTTAATAGTGGTTAACTTTACCAACTTTGGAGAAAGAAAGGAGCTTTTGGTTTAGAGGAGAGGAGAATGTTTTTCCTACCGTGAATTCTCTAAGTTCAGGATTTTTGTTTTTCCCAGCAGGAGGAACAGAAGTACCTTGCCTGAGTAATTTAAAATTCAGCTGGAGGAAACTTAGTTTGGGAGTACACCACCCATTAATAGTAGAAGGCAACCCAAGAAGAGAAGGAAAAGTGAAGGTGAAGTAGTAAACTAGAAAGTAGGAAATAGCCTCATTAAACCTAAAATTCAAACTCCTTAGTTAGCATTTAAAAAAAAAGTATTTATTTTAGAGAGAGAGAGAAACATTAAAGTGAGAGAGAAACATAAATCAGCTGCCTCCTGCGTGCCCCCTACGGGGGGTCGAGCCTGCAACCTGGACATATGCCCTGACCAGGAATCGAGCCAGTGACAGTTCATTGCATGGATGATGTTCAACCAACTGAGCCACACTGGCCAGGGCTTAGTTAGTGTTTTTGACCTTTCAGTATATAGTTTAAACCAGTGGCCCTCAAACTTATTGGACATTATTATGGACCTCAAAGAACTTTTGTTTATGTGGATTATAGCTATTGATTTTAACCATCTTAAAAAAATATTACTGAGAGCCCAGCCGGCATGTTTCAGTGGTTGAGCATTAACCTATGAACCAGAAGGTCGCGGTTTGATTTCTGGTCAGGGCACGGCACTTGCCTGGCTTGCGGGCTCAATCCCTAGTGTGGGGCGGGCAGGAGGCAGCCGGTCAATGATTCTCTCTCATCATTGATGTTTCTATCTCTCTCCACCTCTCCCTTCCTCTCTGAAAAAAAAAATAAGTAAAAATATATTTAAAAAATATATATATAGACCTAGCTGGTTTGGCTTAGTGGATAGAGCGTCGGCCTCTGGACTGAAGGGTCCCAGGTTCGATTCCGGCCAAGGGCACATGCCTGGGTAGCGGGCTCCATCCCCGGTGGGGGGCGAGCAGGAGGCAGCTAATCAATGATTCTCATCATTGATGTTTCTATCTCTCTATCCCTCTCTCTCTCTAAAATCAATAAAAATATTAAAATATATATATATTACTGAGAAATTTAAAAAAAACTTATTAATAGATTAAAATAATAATAATAAACCCATTGCATACGAACATGCAACAATAACTATATTTTTCAAAACAGAAATATTTAATGAGAAGAGTAGCATTTTTTTTTTTTTTGTATTTTGCAAATCTGTTTAAAATGTCTCCCTTAATAAGAGACAGCTGGATTTTCCTATCTGCTTCTGCATTCAATCTGTTGTCATATCACATGTTTCATAGCTTCTGGAAAACTTCACTGTGTGCTCCTCAGAGAATGAGAATGAAAAAAGGCAAATAGTGTCTTAGTATTATTATGAAAATAATTTTGACCTTGTGGACTCCCTGAAAAGGTTCCCCAGGGTCCCCTGACCACAGATTGAGAAATATTGGGCTAAACAAATCTTTCCAGTCACACTCTTGTGTCAATCCCCCAAGCAGCCTCTTACTATCAACACTTCAGCCTGTTCTTCCCACCCCCACCCACCTATTATCCTAGCTGCCTACAGTTTGGAGAGCAGAATCCTAAGTGTTCAAGTCAAGTAGAATCTACTCAGTGCTATCATGAAAAGTTCAACTCAACGTATTATGAACATAACAAGAGTTCACTGAGAACAAGGGAACTCACGTTCTGAAATTAAAACTATAGTTAAAGTCCCATCCACAGTGATCAGGGCCAGAACATGATTGGTTAATTTTATTTATTTTTATTTTTATTTTTATTTTTTAATATATTTTATTGATATTTCACAGAGAGGAAGGGAGAGGGATAGAGAGCTAGAAACATCGATGAGAGAAACATCGATCAGCTGCCTCCTGCACACCTTCCACTGAGGATGTGCCTGCAACCAAGGTACATGCCCTTGACCGGAATCGAACCCGGGACCTTTCAGTCCGCAGGCCGACACTCTATCCACTGAGCCAAACCGGTTTCGACTGATTGGTTAATTTTAAAAAGCAGTTTCAAAGAGAGAATCATAAAAGTAGATACATTTGCACACCAACATTTTTTTTTACTTAAAATATATAAAGTATAACACATATGTAATACCTTAATAAGGAAAAAAAACATATGTATTATATATATATATATATAAAGAGGCGAGGGGATAGGGACATCTGTAATAGTGTCAACAATATCCTATATAATAAAAGCCTAATATGTTAATATATATATACTAGAGGCCCGTTGCAGGAAGATTCCTGCAATAGGGCTTCCTGCAGCGGTCTGCTTCCCTCCCTTCTCCCCCACCCCACCTGCTTCCCTCCCTACTCCCTGGCCCCACCTGCTTCCCTCCCTTCTCCCCCGCCCCACCTGCTTCCCTCCCTTCTCCCCCGCCCCACCTGCTTCCCTCCCTTCTCTGCTGCCTGGCTTGCTTGCTTCTCCGCAGCTTTGCTCCCTTCTGCAGCGCTTGGCTTCCTTTTACGCTGTCTTCAGTCTTCGCTCTGCGCCTGGATATGCAAATTAACCGCCATCTTGGTTGGGTTAATTTGCATACTCGCTCCTGATTGGCTGGTGGATGTGGCATGTGGGCGTAGTGGAGTTACGGTCAATTTGCATGTTTCTCTTTTATTAGATATGACTAGTGGCCCGGTGCACAAAATTCGTGCACATTAAAAGGGAATTTATTAGAGGGACTATTTTAATATTGCTATTTGCCCTTTCTCTATAATATGTGTCAGAAGTGAAAGAAAATTAGTAAAATGTAAATGAAAATCTTCCTCCTGTCAGAGTCTGGGGTGCACCGCAGGACCCAGAGTCAGGTCCCCGCCCACCTGCGTGCACCTCAAAATTGCGCGAGACCCAGACTCGGCCGGCCTCACCCCCATTGGGTGAGATCCAGACCCGGCTGGCCCCACCCCTATCAAGCACACCAGATCGGGGGGTGCACCCTCAGGTCCCCTGGCCCAGTGCCGGGCAGGAGGCGCAGCCTCAGGTCTCCCTTCAAGCCCCGCCAGGTGGGGGATGCAGCCTCAGGGCCCCATCAAACCCCACTGTGCGGGGGGGCACTCCTTGAGGTCCCCTGTCAAGCCCCGCCGGGCTGAGGGAGCAGCCTCAGATCCCCTGACCTAGCACCGGGGCAGGGTGCATGGCATGAGGTCTCCTGGCCTGGGGTGGGGCAGGTGGGCATACCTTGAGGTCCCCCATCAAGCCCTACCAGGTGGGGGGTGCAGCCTCAGTTCCCCTGCCCCGGTCTGGTGCCATGCAGCCTCAGGTCTCTGATGATTGTTCATTATGATTCCTTACGGGAACTGTGTCTCCGCTGTGGGTGCAGCCATCTTGTATTATGAGAAACCCGCCTCTGCTGTGGGCACAGCCATCTTGTGTTATGGGAACCCCGCCTCCGCTGTGGGTGCAGCCATCTTGTGATGGCGTAAGGGTTAATTTGCATATTACCTCTTTATTATATAGGATATATATATATATAAAGTATATACATTCATTCATCAATTTGTGCCAGGTCTTTTCTTTGAGTAAGGGTTTGTGATTGGAGTTCCCCTTCTTTCCTCTTTGTTGTATAAAATATGCTCAAAATGAATCATCTGTTATTTCCAATTTTGCATTTTTAAAAAATGAACTAAGACTAAAGTCACCTGTAAAGCAATCTCAGGGCTCTCTGAACACTGTTCTGTCACCTCTCTATAAGGTAGTTTCTCAAGGACAAAAACTGTGTCTCGTCATCTTTTTCCTAGTCTTAACACAGTGTCTAACAATAGCTAATAGGAAGCTTATCATTTGAGCGCATAGTGAGAGCATGGACCCATGAATGAATGAAGCAGGGGCTGTCTAGTGAAATTATGTTCCTTGTAAATGATTTCTGACCCCACAATTAACAAGAGAGGGAGCAATTCTGTTGCCATTAATTGGCCTTCTAATTTTTGAACCTTTTAAAACTGTTTTGTTTCCTTTTTTTTTTTTTTTTTTGCTCTTTTTCTGGGAGATACTCTTAACTTTGTCTTCTAAGCTTTTTACTCAGCTTTTTATTTTTGATATATTTTTAATATCTTCTCTCTGATGGTTTTTCCACGTTGCCGTTTTAATTTTTTTTAGGTTGTTTTCTTCTTTATCTTCTATGTTAGAATCTTTTTTTAAGATGTTGGATAATTGCTGGTTGTAAGGATTAGAGTAGATGTTTAAAAAGCTCATTGGATATACTGAACCTATGGTAGGTTTGTGGATTTGAGGATTATTATGGGTAATCAGTAAGTTGTTGGCTGGTGAACCATTAGAATCGGTATTAGGTCTTTTCTCTTGAGCTATAAGAGTTCCCCCAAAGAGTGCCCTCCCATTTTTCTGCATAGAATGGGAAAGGTCTGAATGTATCTTCTGAGAGCCACATAGAAGAACAGGTGGTGTCTTAGTCCATTCAGGCTGCTATACCAAAATGCTACAGGCTGGGTAAACTTGCAAACAACAGAAATTTATTTCTCATAGTCCCGGAGGCTTGGAAAATCAAGATCAGGCTGCCAGCATGGATGGTTGCATTCTGGTGAAGGCCCTCTTCCTGCTTCCCAGACAGTGCCTTCTCACTGTGCTCTTATGTGGTTAAAGGGGCTGGGGATCTCTCTGGAGCACTAATCCCATTCATGAGGGCTATACCTTCATGACTTAAGTCCCACTCCCAAAGGTCCTACTTCCTCATATTGTCATCTTGGAGGCTAGGATTTCAGCATGACTTTTTTTGGGAGACCAACATTCAGACCATAACAGGTAGGTAGTGTTATCATCCAGCTTTTGGTATATGCTCAGTTAATTCCCATGTCTTTGCCAGGCATTCCTTAAACCAAAACCTTTTGTTTTATTCTCTCCAGAGAATATCTCCTGTCGCTGCCAAGGTAAGGGAGGTGTTGCCAAGTGCTGTGAAGTGTTGGAAGGGACGTAAGGATCCAACTACTTCTCAAATAATTTCATCCTACTTACTTTCTTAAAAATATGTTTTTATTGATTTCAGAAAGAGGAAAGGAGAGGGAGAGAGAGATAGAAATATCAATAATGAGGGAGAATCATTGATTGGCTGCCTCCTGCGTGCCCCCTACAAGAAATTGAGCCTGCAACCCAGACATGTGCCCTGTTAGGGAATTGAACGTGACCTCCTGGTTCATGAGTTGACACTCAACCACTGAACCACACTGGCTGGGCTCATCCCATTTATTAATGTACTACAGTTTCATCTCAATTTCTGAGGAACCTTTTGCTGTCATTTCCTGAGCCTTTTGTGGATCCTGTAGTATAAATAGGTTTGCTTCTCAGCTTTTCTACCAGTTAGGATATGGCTTTCTTGCTTCTCCTAAGTCCTTTAATACATATGCATTGACTTTCAAGCTTCCAGAATTTTGTTGCTGTCATTTCCTCTTCAGTGTTCTTTGTACCTGTAAGTTTAGTTATTAAAACAAAAAAACGTTTTGTTTCTTTTTTGTGTGTAATTTTATTAGGGTTTTGGGAGGTCAAATATTTAGATTTATGTTTAATCTTCCATCTTAACCTTGAACTCTTTTGATCTTTCTAAAACTTAAAATGTTACTTACAAATCTTCAATTACACCTACCTGGTCTCTCTAGAGTCAAAAGTACAAACTAAAGGGAATATTTGACCATACTTTCTCTTTTTAAGATCTGTGTTCCTATTATTTATAAACTAGAGGTCCGGTGCACAGATTCATGCACCAGTGGTGTCCCTCAGCCTGCCCTGTGGGGATCAGGCCGAAACCAGCTCTCCAACATTCCCTGAGGGGTCCCGGATTGTGAGAGGGCTGTTCTTGGGTGACGCACCCTGGAATCGGGCTCCCTCCTCTCCGAGAACTGCAGCTGCCAAGTGACCGCAGCTCAGCAGCTCCTGCATTGAGCGTCTGCCCCTTGGTGGTCAGTGTGTGTCATAGCTACCAGTTGGCTGGTCGGCCGGTCACTTAGGCTTTTATATATATAGATGATAATATCAACTATATTTTCCAGCAAGAACTCACACTGATAAAATTTGGATTTTGAGAATGGATTTATAGATCTCAGATGCATAGAGTGAATTCAGTGTGTGTGTGTGTGATGAGATTGAGTCTATTAGATGCTACACAGCTCATAATGTAGATTAAATTTATGCCCTTAAAACAATATACTTTTCTCTGCATTTACCCTTCAACAGTAAATATATAGTCAGGATTTGATCTGAACATATTTTGCTGAAACCAGAGACTTCCCTTGATGGAGAACAACTTCTTTCAGTTATTAGCAGAGCACTTGTCCTATCTCCTGACTTTCCAAACAGGAAGCCCCAATCTTCTATCTAGAAACTGATTTTTACGTTCACCTTAAGTAGAGAAAAACTCTGTTATTAGTCGCAGAGACAGTGCTTATATTTTGCATTTAAACCTGATTATATCAGGATGCTCTAGTAATTTTTTTCATTTCTAATACATTTGAACAGTTCAACATTTTCAGAGATTCACGTTCATAATACTTCTTACATCCTACAGTGAGTTTTTTGTTGTTGAGGGTGAGTTTGGAGGTGGACGGGTGGGAAGGAGAACAGGAGAGGCTGCTAGGTAGGAATTAAGATGGACCTCTATTACACTGACTCTCGGTTGACTCAGTTGCTTATATCATAGTTTTAAGGGTTCAGGTGCAATATAGTTACCCACCCATAGAAAGAAATATTATTATATGGCTCCAAGCTGTATTTCTGATTTTGGCCAACAATCTTAGTGCTGTGGACTGAATTGTATCCTCCTTAATTTGTATGTTGAAGCCCTCTAATCCCAATGTGATGATATTTGGAGATGGGGCCTTTGGGAGATAATTAGGTTTAGATGAGGTTGGGAGGGTAGAGCCCTCACAATAGGATTAGTGAGTGCATTATAAGAATAGACACCAGAGAGCTTGCTTGCTTTCTCTCTGTCATGTGAAGACAGAGTAAGAAGGCAGCCATCTGAAAGGCAGAAAGAGAGCCCTCACCAAAACCCAGCCATGCTGGCCCTCTGATCTTGGACTTCCAGCCTTAAGAACTGTGAGGGAAAAAATTTCTCTTGTTTAAGCAATGCAGTCTATTGTAGCCCAAGCTGATAATGCACTTGGAAATTCTGTCATTGGTCATATGAGAGGCTCCTGGCTTCAACCCATCCATACTATGGAACTATAACTGAGGATGTTTTCTCACACCAACCATTTCTTTAATTCGTTACACACCAACTGGGTGTGCAATAATTCAATTCAATTCTGAAACTGTTCACCTGGAGCTAGCATCAGATCCCCCAAGTTAGAGGGGCTCTCTCCCACAAGACTGGTCCCACTTCAGATGCCAGTTGTAAGTTTGACCACTGGTACTTCTCACTGACTAGCTATAAATTAGCGGTTCCTATGATCCCCTCCTTAGGTTCAGTAATTTGCTAGAATGGCTTATAGAACTCAGCAAAAACACTTCATTTACATTTGCCAATTTATTTTAAAGGATACAGCTCAGGAACAGACAAATGGAAGAGATGAATAGGGCAAAGTATAGAGGTTGGCAGGATTTGGAACTTCCAGCCCTCTCTGGTGCCACTCTGCCAGCAATCTGTTCACCAATCTGGAACCCCTTTAAATCTCCTGTTCAAGAGCTTTTATAGAGGTCAGTCTCCAGCCCCCCTCTTTTCTCTATAGGACTGTTGGTGGAGCAGAAGGTTTCAACCCTCTAATCACTCAGCCTTTCTGTGACCATTCCCATCTGAGGTTACCTAAGGACCCCACCCCAAGTCACCTCCTGAGCATAAACCCAGGTGTGATCATCAAAAGGGGCTTGTTATGAATAATGACTCTTGTCACACAGGTAATTCCAAGGGATTTAGGAGCCCTGTGCCAGGAACCTGACACAAAGGTCAAATGTATTTCCTATTATATACCACATAACCCAAAGCTCATACCCTGGTGTTTCTGGGTCACTCCTATACGAAGGAGGGGAGGCAAGAAAGTGAGTACACATTTATGGGGTTTGTTAGGATGCTTTTTGATTTTAGGTGACAGAGAGATGTTAAGATCATAAGGAAAACATGTTTATTAGAAGAAAAATGCTGCCCCCTTCTCTGTCACAAATGCCAGCAATTGGAGATGATATAATGCTTGCTTTTGGAGGAACCGAATGGTTACATCAGCTTTGCTACAGAAGAACCTTGGCCCCTGCCTACTACTTAAAACCACTTTGGCAGTGCTGTTTGGGCTGGTGAGAAACTAATTAGAAGATGGGACCATTTTACATACTCTTCAAATGACTGAGAGTTTCAAACAGATGTTTCAAGGAAATGCATACCTGGTGCTCTTCCATTAGTCAGTTACTTTGTTGCAACTGTCACGGGCTCTTTTCTACAATAATTATGAAGAATTATGTCTCAACTGGCAACTCAAATATATGTTGTTGAGCTCACTTTGAGGGAAAATTTGGTGGTAATTATAGGTCCGGTTTTTCTGTTAAGTCTTGAAAAAGGAAACCATCACAATTGAGAAGACCTTGATGAAAAGGCCGTGGGGCAGACCACTCTCCAAGAAGCATACATGGCAGAGTCCTGTAGGATCGTGTATGCGTGCATGTGCGCGCGCGCGCGCGCGCGCGCGCGCGTGCGCGCGCGCACACACACGCACACACACGCACACGCACACACGTTCTGATACACAACATAAAACCAAAGAAGCTCTAACTTTTAAATGGAGAAGTAGAGAAAAGTAAGGAATAAACTTAACATAACTTGAAGTAATGAAATTTAGAATTTGTTTTGTTCATACATGATTGAATGAATTCTTGGTGGCTTCTTATTATGTCTCAATAATGTTTTTGCTTTTATAGGATCTCCTTTTGTACACTTAAATATATTGGCTCATATGTCTAGAAAGGAATAGCTTTAATATTGAATTTTTCAGTAGAATTATTAGATTGGGGAAAAATCGTTGTTTGAATCTGTAACACCCCACTCTTAAAACAAGCAAGCCAACAAATCTTTGAGTTGAAATTAAAGACAAAGATAAGCATAAACATTTGTTAAGACTGCATGAGGCTTGACTGTTTTAAAGTCAAATAATTAGTTTTTGTTTTATTTAGTGACCTTAAGGCTTTCAAGTATTAAATAAAAGTTTTAATCACTCTAATTTATGGAATTTAGATAAAGCCATATGGATTACCATTATGTATGGTTTTTAAAAAAATCTCATTATGTATCTATAGGTTTTATTCTTGGAACCTGGCAAAAAAGTTTGCTTTTTCCTCTGCAAACTCCCAAAGCATTGTAAGTCATTGGAAGCCAAGCATTTAGTACAAATAGTTTCAGTTTCCATATTTCCTAGCAGGCCAGCCAAGAACCATTCTAGGCAAATGGAAAGAAAAAGTTTATTTCTGAAAGTACAAGTACATTCTTGTGCTTGTAAATATTTTCTTACCTCATATTTTTGAAATTAACATCAATTAGCATCAGTCACCTTGTCTTGTGCTTATACACCAGCTCTGCATTTCATTTTAACCAAGATGAAATGTTTATTCTCTTTTTTTTTAACCATCTCCCAATGTGATAGTTTATCTATAATAAAAGGGTAATATGCTAATTAGACTGGACGTCTTCAGGACGAAGCAGGGGGAAGGAAGCCATCCTGGGTCCCAGGTGTCTGCGGGTGGCCAGAGGAGGGAAGTCTGGGTCCTGGGTGCCAGAGGGAAGCTGGTGCAGGCAGCCGGGGGAAGGAAGGCCTACTCTTGCACGAATTTTTGTGCATTGGGCCTCTAGTTTATAATAAAGAACATCTGGATATTTGCAATTGGAGAAGTCTTCATGCTCATGAAATATGACATTCAATAAATAGTTCTTCTACTGCTAAGTAGCAATCAATGTGTCTCAGATATTTGGGTAGTTTTTTATAAAAAGCATTTGTTTTTTGTATCATTTAAGACACCTTAATATTGTACATAGGGAGTGAAAAATCAAGTTGGAGTCAGGGGAAAAAACTAAAATTTTGTAATAAATTAGGATAATTATGCCAAGATGGTGTAATCTTAATGAAGAATAATGGTCCTTTTTCCTCCTTCAGTCAGCTCTTGTTTCAAGACTGAGCATGATGTTACGATACTGCCCCCTACTGTAAGACTTTGCTTGGCCCTTTCAAAGGAAGATCGAGAAAAGAAAAAAAAAAAGGAGAAACTAACAGATGACTAGAACAAGTATATCTTATTACATTTAGCATTTAAAAAACATATTCTAATGAGTGGTTCAGGCCCCTGAAATGCAGAAATCTAGAATAATAGTACAATATAGACTTTTGTTTCTCAGTTTGTTTTCTTTTGAATTAATGTCTCAGCTGCTCTGTTCCTTTGAATTAAACAGAGGAGACTTTCCTCCCCTGACATAATTTGGATGATGGATCTTACCCTGGGCTTTGTGAATGTGTTTTTGTTTTAATTAGTGTTGGTTTCAAGGAATTTTGCATCTTTGAAAAAAAACCGTACAGGATATCTTTGAGGCTGGATGAAGAATGATGTTTTTGTCTGTCTACAGTGTGACTTTGGTATTTTTAGTAATGGGAACGAGTCTTATAGCAAGGTATATCAATGCAACCAGTCGTAATCATGGAATTCATCCAGTCTTAAATCTAACGCTCTGTAAACAACTTTGGGTTCTTTTGCATTGAGTAAAATTACAAATTCATGTGAATAAGCCTTTGGCATGAGTAAGATTTAGACTGCCCCCCCTTTCCCTTTTTCGTTTTTGAAAAGTTGAACATTTTTTTTCTATTTTTATGGTACCGCTTTAACAAAATGGTTTTAATGACATTTCTTTCGCCAATGCATATTTTCTGACATTAAAAAACAAATGAAAAGCCACTTATCGTATGAATCATTGTTAAAGTCAGCAGTAATCCACTGTGTAAAATCTCCCTGTGAAGGCGCAGAGGCTGGGGCTTCAACCTGGAGCACATTAAATTAGTTCCAGTCTCTCGCGAATGGGCTTTGCCTGGCTTGCTTAGGCAGGCAAAACGGAAACAGGCAGTTTATAACAAGAAGTCTGCTTTAAAAACCATGGGGTTCATTGGAGCAAGATTTATATCCCCCACTTATATAAACATTACAAATGTGGACTGCAAGTAGGAGGGAAACCTTTATCGAAATCTCTTGAAGAGCTTTTTCATTGTGAGTAAAATGGACAGCTTGCACTGTTGTTTGAAGACATGCCAGCAATTCGACAATCATCTTTTTCATTGCTTTGCCTGATTAAAATGTAGCATTGTGAAGACTAACCAGACCACCTACTTTTAATTTATTTTCATGATGAGACTATGCTGGCATCTAAGTGGAGCCAAAAAAAACTCAGTGCCAAAGGAGAAAATTGTCATTTCAGGGTTGTTGTTGTTGTTTTTAAAAAGACAACTTAATTATATAAAATCTTGGGGTAAAGAGAATCTGGATGTCAGTTTATATCATCTCCTGATTTAGAATGATTTTTGTATGTAAACACTATCTTAGATATCATGTTGTCTTTAGGATTATAATAGAACACAGATGAGGCTTGAAATATTTGGTACAATAAAATGAGAAAGACTGCAAGGAAAGATTACCATCTGAGATTACAGTAGCTATTTGTTTGCTATTTCACTTGTAAGTTTTAGGTCCATGAGCTAAATTTCTTTGTTCCTCTCACTTTTTTTTTTAATCTCACTTTTAATATTTTGAAAATTCCATAGAAATGTGCTTTCCTTTGTCCCAAATAAGTCTAATAGGGAACTAAGACCAAATTATCTTATTATTATTTTTTGCTTTTGTTAACAGAAGCTTCTATGTGATGGACTTTCATCATAATCCCAGGTAGTACTGAATCAGTCTTTCTTAGGATTTCTTCAGTCTTTCTGAAAGATAACACATCTGTTTTTTGCATTCTTAGTTGGTCCCAAATGTAAGGTTATTCAAATGCACCTTAAAAAATTAGGGCTGACTCTAAGAAGTGACATGATGAAAGCATTTGAAGGACATAACATGAAACCAGGACCTGCAAGAGTGTGGGGTTAACATCTCAGGGAGCTCAGCCCAGGAGGGCCAGCTTGAGTTCTTTGCCTGCCAACCCTGTTAGCAATGACTGCAAAGAGAAGAAATGGCAGGTTTTTGAAAAGGAAGGACGTCTATTTGACTTGCAGGTGTGTAGGAGTGAAAGATGTAATTAGGTCTAATATAAAAACATGGTCCAGTCAAGGCTCTCTCACCAATAATATCATAATAATGATAGTAATAATTTTAGTGAGTCTCATTTGTTAAACGCTTATTATATGCCATGAGGCATACTAAATGCCTTATATATATATAATTATTTTTCATCTTTGCAACAACTCAATTTCTTAAATGAAGGGTGCAGACGTTTGGGTCACATGCTCAAGTCACATTGCTGGTGGTGGTGGAGCTGGTTGCTGAAACCAGGCATTGTGACTAGAGCCATGCCCTTACCTTGCTCAAGCATTATGTGATAACATGTTGCTTTTCTCTGTTCCTAAAGACACGTGGGGTTTCCATATCATATCTCTAATTTGGAATCTTAATTCCCTGTCCAGATCCATGGACTTTTTATCATCAACTAAATATGGTGTTGTGAACTAGGATGGAGACAGAAGGGATGCAGGATGACTTGTACCAGAGGTTGTCAGGTAGTGATGGAAAGAACTGTTTGGTCAAGGGAACCTGGTACTCTGTACAGAAGGATTAAAATAAAACATGATTCTTGTTAATCTGCTCTTAGTCTGTGATGTGCCCAAACAATTAAGTTATCTGAAATCTGTAATATTTCTAATGATAGTTAGAAATCCACTTTGGAAGACCTCTAGCTTCAAAGATAAATTGATCTAAAGTTGAAGGCAGCAGAATTCTTATTCACTTACAATTCGTACTTCCTTGGTTGAGTAAAAAGTTGTTTTTTGAGAAATTTGACTTAAGTTTATCTGTAACATGAAGAACAAAATGCATGTTATTAAAATGGATTTTCATAATGAATAGCAATCAGTCCTCAAAAGTATGACACAAATACATCACCAGCAATAACACACAATTATAGGCTCTAATGAGGTTTTGATAGACAATAGTGAATTTCTTTTTTACTTTATATAATCAGAGTAATGCTGACCAAAAGAGAGAAAAATCCCAATGGAATAAGCTAACATAGTGGTAGTAGTGAGAGGAGGAAGAGGAGGAAAGGAGAAAGCTTTACTCTTCTTAGTATGTATACCTGTGAGATAAAAGGTACATTTGGTAGAAGAAGAAACAAAGATGTAACTATTGTATTTATAGTATTTAAAATTAAGAAGGTAATTGATAGATAAAGCAGAGTTGTGATATAAATAGATGATGTCTATAAGCAGTTGTTGTATGTGTGGGAATGTGGGAAGGGATGAAAGTGAGATGAATTCTGGTAGGAAGTCAATAGATAATGTAAAAAAAGTTATTTATAAAAGTGATATAATTATAACACATTATTTAATGACTTGATGGTGACCCCCAGAGAAACCAAACCCCCAAATCAACCAAAAGTGATTTCCCTGCGAAGTAGGAATGGACCATGAGGGGCTGATGCAGGAGGATCTGGCTTTCCATTACAAATCCTTCTGCACTATTTGAATAGAATCTTCTGAACTATGTTCATGTTTACTTTGGTAAGAATAAAAATTAAAAAAAACACACAACAGTGATAGAAACAAAAGAATATTCAAGTTCTCCTTTAACAAAAACTCTTCATGAATTCCATTATACTTTTTTTTTCTTCCTTTAGGAGGATCTGAAAAGTTAAGTAGAATGCAGCATTTAAGTAACTGCTGTTGGTTTTGTTTAGTCTCAAAAGTTCCCTTTGTTGGCAAAGTGAAGGTTTCCAGAGAAGACATTTTTCATAATGTTTGGTTAATTAGGCCAGCTTTTTTGATGACTAAATAAACCTGACCAATGACCTGTGGACCATTTTGATTAATTTCATTCCCAAATTACTGAGGCCCATAGATTTAAGTGATGGATGTAGTGACAAGGTGCCTCAAGGACTTCTTAGATTATCTTTGCCTTTTCGATACCGTTGCCGGAATCTATTTGTATTCTGTAGGTCAGTTTCTCTGTAACAGATAATCACAGCAACCTTGACTGTCTGGAATCTTAAAGCTGGTTAACCACTTATGAAATTTTGTTATGTTCTCTTTGGAGGTGGTAGGTAATCCCAGCTCATTGCATATTTTTAATATCAGCATTTGTCTTAGCTGCCTTTGCAGAAGATTTTTGCTTGTTTTTTACATCATCATTTCTAGATTGACTTTTTTGGTCGTATGTATTGTTCCTTATTTGACTGAACTTATTTGACCTTACACTTATCTGTAGTTCTCAGGAAATTTAGTCATTTCCCAGTTTAGCAATCTGTCAAGTTAGATGTTATTTATGCTTATGTTTTTAAAATAAGGAAATAGTTTTCAGTGTAAAATATATATTTGTATTTCCTGAGTATATAGTCTTAATATTTCTTTTGTACCATTAACCATTAATACAAAATCAAGCTTTTTTCAGTGTACTATCCTTAAATATTCATATAAGATACTGATGCTTTATATTTTTTAAAATGTGCTGTCCTATCCAAAGATTAATGCTACTGTATGGTGACATGTCTTCTCTGTAGAGCACTTTGACATCCCTTATCCCAGTTACTCATCACAGCATCCCTGTGAGGGAGGTGGGAGGAACTATCATCCCAATTTCACAGACTGGGCGGAGAGAGGAGTGACTTGCATGCAGTCGCACAGGTAGTGGTAGAGTGACAACAACTCAGTGCTCTCACCTTGAGTTCATGTTCCTCTGCAGCTGGATTTAAATGAGGGTTTGTACTTAAAAGCAATAAGCAAGTGTGTCGGACTATGAGAGCAGGGCTTTCATCCTCATTGGCAGCCAGGCTGGTAATGTAGACCAGGTGGTAGACAGTAGGGAGTGGTAGAGACAGTGTGACCCTGAGAGCAGGCAGTTTAGCCTCAGTGTTGCTTTCAGATTTTTAAGAGAAGTTGAAAGTGTGAATTTTTTATGGGAAATTTCCTAATTTTCAAACATCCTTCTTGCTAAACAATATATTTTTCTCCCAGGGCCTACAGCGTGGGACCCCTGACATAATGATTACTGTTCCTCTGTTTAGGCACTTAGGGGCAGCCAGGGCTGAAGTCACCCCAGGGGCTGAGCCCAGCTTTTCGTCCACCATCCATCCATCCAGCAGGAGTGGTCTCAACTGGAAAGGACACCAGGACAGGGGACTTCTGGGACACAGTAGGTTACAGACAGTAGACATGGGACTTCGTTGCATCCAGGCAATCCCTTTCTAATAGGTGTTTTCTGATTTTCATAGAGAAAAACATTTCTGCATTTACAAAGTGTTGCATCTTATTTATTTCTGTTAAGAGGCCACCTAATCTTGTCATATTGGTATGTCTAGGAAAAAATAATTTATGAATATTCTCAAACATGATTTTAAAAATTTTTTTATTGATTTTTTTTTATAGAGAGGAAGGGGGCGGGATAGAGAGTTAGAAACATTGATGAGAGAGAAACATTGATCAGCTGCCTCCTGCACACCTCCTAGTGGGGATGTGCCCGCAACCAAGGTACATGCCCCTGATCGGAATCGAACCTGGGACCTTTCAGTCCGCAGGCCGATGCTCTATCCACTGAGGCAAACCAGCTAGGGCTCAAACATGGTTTTTATGCTAGCAAATATTGCTCAGCTTTTATATTTAATATTGTTCTAGATTTGAAGCAAAGTAAGTGCAAACCTTATACTTTTTGGTTATCACAACAGTTTTTCTGTAATAGCATATTTTGGTTATTAAATAATTTTATGTCTTAATTTCTATAATGCCAGGGACATACTCATAGCAACTCTGGTTTCAACTTCCAGAAGAGTTGAAAGTGGATGCTCTAAACAGAGAAGCGGCAATGGATACCGGGCAGAAAAAATAGATACAACCTGCTGCAGCCACCCACTCTATGGTATTTTGTTAAAGCAGCCCAGCTGACTAAGGCAGGTAGATCCATTGTGGAGGGAGGAGACAACTCTCTAACCTCCCTGTCCCGTATTTGTTGCCTTCTGTTGGTTTTATGTGACAGAAATCCAAATCAAATGGTGATGAATGGCTTCAGGCATGGTTGGATCAAGCTTTCAAGAACACTTTCTTAGGACTCTGTTTTATCTCTACCTCTTGGTTCTACTCCCTTCTTTATTACTTTCATTTTTAGGTAGGCTCCAGGTGATGGAAAGATCCCCCCAGGACCAATAAGGCTCATATCCCCTCAGCATGGAAGTAGGGAAGAAAGAATGTGCTGCTTTCCCAAGAGCTTAAAAAAAAAATTCCAAGTCTGATGATTCTTGCCCAAAATGGGCCTGGCTTGGACCATGTAGCTGTTGCATATTCATTCTGTCTAGGGGGAATGAATATATTGCATGACTATTCCTGGGTTACCTGTCAGTTCCTGAAGTTAGAAAATGAGGTCAGTGTCACTGTATGAACCAAAATATGAGCAGTAGTTCCCCAAAGGAGAACTGGGTGCTCTTAACCAGAGAAGAGGTGATGGGTGATGGGTGATGGGCGGGAAAAAGAAGCAAAAACAGGTGACCACTCTAACTGAAATAAACAATAAATAGCAATATAGGCAATTATTTGGTTTGTCTTATTGGATGAAATCAAGAATCTTCTGTTGGATCTATTCTCTCATTAGTTTTAAAAGATCTGCTGGTGTGACTCAGTAGGTGAGCATCAACCCATGAACCAGGAGGTCATGGTTTAATTCCCAGTCAGGGCACATGCCTGGGTTGCAGGCTCAATCCCCAGTAGGGTACATGCAAGAGGCAGCCGATCTGTGATTCTCTCTCATCATTGATGTTTCTACACTTGATCTTAGCCAAAAGGCTGAGAAGAGATTATCATTAATGTTTCTATCTCTCTCCCCTTCTCGCTTCCTCTCTCTGAAACCAATAAAAACATATTTTAAAAAAGCATTATAATTCTGTAATACTTACACAAAAGATAAACATAGTGGTTAGACTTTAAAAAAATAAAAGGGCACAAGTCAATAGACTGCTCCCTATACCATATGTCTACGCTTAACTCTTGGGATTTTTGTTCAGTAATAGTCATAATAATGAATTAATGTACAATGTAGTGACACAGTGCTGTACCTGCTCCCTTGTCATATGAGGAAGATGGGCTGAATGTATTTGCATGCAGACTGGATTCATTCTGAATGTTGGGCCTTTCTTAGGTTTATTATGAAGCTGGAAATACAAACGCACACCACACATACACCAATTTTTGTCTTTTAAATCCTCATCCAAGGATATTTTTTCGTAGATTTTTAGAAAGAATGGAGGGGAGAGGGTGAGACAGAAAGAGAGAAACATCTGACTGGTTGCCTCTGAGGTACATTCCCTGACAAGAATTGAACCTGTGCCCCTTCAGTCTGCAGACTGACCCTCTAGCCACTGAACAAAACTGGCTAGGGCCACACACACCCTTTTTGAAGCATGAGGACTTTGTCTCCTTTTGCCTATTTCCAAAGTGGTTGAACTGATTTTTCCCCTTAGCTGTGACCAAACATTTGAACTGTCAGCCAAAAGGCTCCTTTAAATTTGCAGAAAGCAATGAGTTATAGCATAGATAAACACACACTGGAAGTATTTCTAGAACTACAACCAAAAGATCACTAAATCTTTCATAATTAATGCTTGTTTTTTCTTTTTGCTGCTGAGTAAGCATGCGATTAAGGTTTTAGCTTTATCTCGTACTGCTTGGTTGTTGTGCTTTTGCCTAATGCCATTTAACCCTTGAGCGTGTGACCGTCCCCGCGGTTGTTTTGGCATTTACTTGAACTTTTCCATTAACACTACTTGAGCTGCTCAGACACCCATAGAACCTGGGGGCTGATGATCATTATTGTATGCCTCTTCTGAGGAGTACACTGCAGGCACACTGAAGAGACAGTCTAATTTCAGGGCCAGCTGAGTGATGGGCAGGACTATCTGCTAATGATTTTATTTTTTATTTTGGAAAGATAATTTTTAGTATTTTTTAATTTAAAAATATATTTATTATAAAAAATTTAGAATATGTTATAGCTTTCCAAAGACACCTATTATTTTATTATCTAGAGATAATTTTAGCATTTGGTATGTTTCTTTTCAGATCTTATTAATGTGTATGTATACCCACACATACACACATATACTCTGCTGCTGCTGCTGTTGTTGTTTTTTTAAAAATGTATTTTATTGATTTTTTACAGAGAGGAAGGGAGAGGGACAGAGAGCCAGAAACATTGATGAGAGAGAAACACTGATCAGCTGCCTCCTGCACATCCCTCGCTGGGGATGTGTCCGCAACCAAGGTACATGCTCCTGACCGGAATCGAACCTGGGACCCCTCAGTCCGCAGGCGGATGCTCTGTCCACTAAGCCAAACCGGTCAGGCTGCTGTTGTTGTTTTTAATGAAAGTGGAATCATGTAATAATGCTGTTGTCTCCTTTTTTTGTTTATTCATGGTATTAAATGCCTTACAAGAGGCTGCAGTAGTCACAGTGTTGTCAAGGCATTGTGATTCACTAACCATTCTCGTTGTTTGGATCACTATGTTATGTTCAGTTTTTTGCCCTTATAAACCAGACTGCAGTTTATATATTTGTACATATCAATAATTTCCTTGGCATAAATTGGCAAAATACCATCCAGAAATGTGCCAATTTAAACTTCCCACAAAGCTCTGTACCTATGCACTCTGCTTCATACCATCATCAATATTGCTAATTTAATGAGAAAAATTTGATATCTCATTTTAACTAATACCTTCTAATTATTTAATTGAAGTAAATGTTTTTTATGCTTGGTTATTTCATTGTATATATTTATATTTTGTGAAATGCTCAATTGTGCTTTCCTGTTTATTTCTATGGGGTTTTCATCTTCTTGTTAATTTGTATAAGATCTTCATGTATTTAGTAGCCATCTTTTTTCCACCTGTTTGTTATTTGATATATATATATATATATATATATATATATATATATATATATATATATTTTTTTTTTTTTTTTTTAAAGAATACAAAGCTGCCCCTAACTGGTTTGGCTTAGTGGATAGAGCGTTGGCCTGCAGAGTGAAAGGCCCCAGGTTCTATTCCAGTCAAGGGCATGTACCTTGGTTGTGGGCACATCCCCAGTAGGAGGTGTGCAGGAGGCAGCTGATCGGTATTTCTCTTTCACCGATGTCTCTAACTCTCTATCCCTCTCCCTTCCTCTCTGTAAAAAATCAATAAAAACATATTTTTTAAAAAAAGAATACAAAGGCTGTTTTTATGCAGTCAACTCTATCTTTTTCTTCATTGGTTTCTCTTTAAACATTCATAGAAGACATTGTGTCTGGCTTTGTAGTAAGAACTCTGCAATCATTATCTCAGTCATTCCACCCCATGAACCACATGAGATGGGGGTTAGTGTTGTCACGCCGTTTTACAGTAAAGAAGTTGACTCCACACATGGTACTTGGGAATCCATGCAGCCTGGCTCAGGGCCATCTCTCTGGACTATTTATTCAGTTCTTCTCTTGCTTGGTTTTTGTTTTTGGTGTCGTGTTTAGAAATACTTTTCACTTCTCAAGAGTATGTAAACATTCACTAATATTTTTTTCAGTATAATTATAGTTTAATGTTTACCTATTATTTAATTTAATGTTTTATCCCATACTCTCGGATCTCTTTTGTTCTCTCATCTGCAGGCACAGAGAATAATTGCTTGTTGCTTTTTACTCATGACTCTGTTTTTAAAGCTGCTGCTAAATTCCTTTCTTCTTTCCTCTCCTATTAATGCCATTGTTCGTTCCACAAACATTTGCTGGGCATGCAAAATGAATCGGAGCCTACCTCTCCAGAAACTTGTGATGTCATGGCAAGAAAGAGAAACATAAATAAAGAACTTCAACGTGAACTATAAGTTCTTTAAAACAGAGAGACATAAAATAGAGGAAAAGAGGAAGGTAGAAAATAATTTGAATGGATGAGGAAGGTAGGTGTAATTAAGAAAGAATTCATGAGGAGGTGAAATTTTAATTAGACCTTGAATGATGGGAAAGACTCCGACTATAAAATGAGAATGATAATAGAACCATCTCGCAGGGATGTCCTAAAGATCAAATGAATAAATACATACAAAGTGAGCGGAACAGTGCCTGGCATGCTGTCCAGAATTGAGTCAATATGAAGCATTGTCTTCAAGATCATGGCTTGAGCAGAATCCTGAAAAATGCTGACTGTAGTATAATACGACCTACCTTGTTTATTTTTATTTATATAGAGAGTATCCCTCTTCATTTTTTGGGTTAGTAGTTGCTGGTTTCTATGTTTCATGATTTTCTACCTTGCTTTCACAAAGCTGTTCATGTTGTATGTGGAGGAGGGCAGAATATTTCTGAAGAAAAATAAATTTAATTAACTTGGAGCCAGTTTTATTAACTTTTATGTATCATGCTTTTATTTTGAAAGCTTCACTTGCTATTAATTAACCTTAGACTTCTGTTTAATTAAGAGAGTCTGATGGTCTCACTCATAGATTATAATCACAGTTATATTTATACTAGAGGCCCAGTGCACAAAATTCGTGCATGGGTAGGGTCCCTACGCCTGGCCAGCGATCAGCGCCGATCTGTGGGGTGACTGGCGGGGTGATCGGGGGCCCCCACTGGCACCTGCTTTGGCCAGCCTGGCGCCACCTGCTCACCGGCCCTGCCCCCCGCTGCCGCTGGTTGCCTTCCTCTTCAGGGCAAACGGTGGGGCCCCCTCTGGCACCCACTTTGGCTGGCCTGGGGCCTACAGGCTGGAGGCAGCTCCTACATTGAGTGTCTGTCCCCTGGTGGTCAGTGCGTGTCATAGCTACTGGTTTTTCCACCAGTTGTTCTGCCATTTGGTCAATTTGCATATTAGGCTTTTATTATATAGGATATCTTTTGTAATGTGAACGTGTATGCACACGCATGCTGTATATTACTGTTAGTAATAAATAGTAGCTTAAAATAACATATTGAATAATTCAAGTCTAATTCAGACAATGACTAGAGTTTTCAAAAACCATGTTCTATACCTTTGTCTGGGGGGACTTGGGTGCTTGGAGGACTCTCCCCCTGGAGGAAGGTAGGCTCCCGCCAGGGAACAATAGCATTATTAGGAACAATAGCAGAGATTAGGGAGCAGGAAGCTTGAAGCCAGAATGGAATCTTGGGACAGCAATGTGTAGCAGTCAGAAACCTGGGACCAGACTAGATCAAATAGGTAAGGACTGCTAAACCCATCTCTATTTTACTTTGAAAACAGAAGCCAGTCCCCAAGCCTTGAAGAATTGATCCCTCCTCTGTGCTCCCACAGAGCACCTTATATTGATATCTATTCAAGCAAATACCACATAACATTGTGGTTGGGCTTGAGGGCCTATCTCTCTGTCCCCCCATTAGACTTTGAACTATTTCAGACTGGAGCTATTGTCATCTTGATATCCACAGAGTCTAGCACAATCCTTGCATATTCCTGGCAAGTTTTTTTCTCTCCCTTCTCTACCAGATCAACTAAAATTTTAAAATCTCAAACACTTATTTTAATATATGAAAGCACTTTGCATAATGAAGTACCACTTAAATCAAACAAATAAAGATATAGTATATTAGAATTCAAAATAGTTGTGGATTACTTCTGTAATATAGTTAAAATTTTAGTTAGCTATTCAGACCAGTATTTTCAAGAATGCCAGGCAAAATATTATTCTATGAAAAAAAAATGCCATAGCTCACTACTACTTAAGGGAGTAAGGTAAGCTGTTTTGTGTTTTGGTTCCTATATAGGTTCTTGTCCTAAATTTAATATTGCAAAGGATTTTTATTTCCAGAGAATTTTATTACTTTCCATATTTCCCTTTGGATTATATGTTCCACCTAGTTAGCTCCTGTGGCCTGAAATAAGTGAAGAAGTTTTTCCTCTTTTATCCTCTATAGTGTGATAATTAGCTATTGGTGATGTTCACTGGCTTCTGGTTTGGGGAGTGCATTTTTACATTTAATTTGATTTGTTTGAAAAGCCTTCCCCCCCCCCACCCCCCAGCAAGAGGTGAAATAAAATCATCATAATAAATCCATCCACAAAGAGAATGCTTGCTCCTCAGGAGCGTTAATCTCCTGTAGCTGCTAGCAGGATTGTCTCATGGGCAGCCAGAGTATATCCAAGCAAGTAAGTTCCCAAGCTTCTGCAAGGACTCATGATAACAACAAACAAATGTTCTTTCTTCTTAGCACTGTTGCCATTTGACATGAAGCAAATAATAAGTACAAAGTGAGGCGTTGATAAGTGAGATCCTATTGCTTAGGGATAGTATACCAGCCATCTGGAGAGGCCTGTGGACATACAGAGCAAGATGGTGGTTCATTTAGTTAGGATACATCTTAGGCTATAGCAAATACCCCAAAATATAGTAGACACAAGCATGGTAGAAATTTCCTTCACTCTCGTGTAAAAATCTGTCAGTGGCCTAGGCCTTAAGGCAGCTTCTTGGTGCGAGGGCACAGACCCCTTCATGTGGTTGTTTTGCTTTACACACTTTTTTGTTGTGGTTTCAAATAGCTGCTCTATCTCTTGCAAGATTTCCTTATTCCACAGATAAAAAATAGGGATATAGAGGAAGTGGTGGGTGCAACATGTTCCCTTTAAGATCATGACCCAGAAGTGCTACCTGTCACTACAACTCACCATATCATTGGTTCCATTGCCATACCTGGTGCAAGAGGTGCTGGAACATGTAGTTTCTTTTTGGGTGGCTATTTGGCATGATAACTGGGTGGTCATGTTACTAAATGAAGTAAGAAAATTGAATATTGGGGCACAAGTAAGAAGTTTTGCTTAAATGGCTCTTACTATTAGTTACAGTACTGAAAGGGCAGTGAAATGAGTTACATATTCCGATGGGACATTTATTTAGAGTAGGTTACTTTACCTCACTTATTTAATAATCTTTGAAAGGCATTTGTTATACCAGGTAATGCTAATAGACTAGACTACGTCATTGTCCTTGCTTGGATTAACTGTTGTACTTGCTTGGATTAGCTGTTCGATGTGTCAACGTCATGCAGATATGAAGCCAAGAGCAGGCAGCCTGTTGTACTCTCAGGCCACCTGTAGATGTAGGAATGGAAACTAGTACAACTTTATCCTTGAAAGGGCCATTTTATACCTACTAAGGAGTCTCCATCATCCTAATAACCTAAATACTAGGAAAATTAAAAATTTCCTAAGAGTCCCAAAGTTTGGGCACATTCTTATTATAATCCTATTAATATTCATTTTAATTTCTTAAATAACAGCTTTATTAAGATATAATTCACATACCATATAATTCACCCATTTAAAGTGTATGAGTTATGCAACCTTCACCGCATCTATTTTAGACTATTTTTATCACCTTAACAAAAACGTATACCTATTAGAAATGCTCCCTGTTTCACTCCAACATCTCCCTCACCCCATCCCCCTTGCCCCATCCCACCAGCACCCATAGCCCTAAGAGATTACTACCTATTTTCCATATCTATGGATTTTCCTATTCCAGACATTCCATATAAATGGAAAGATACACTGTGTGGTCTTTTATTACTAGTTTCTTCCACTTGGCATGTTTTCAAGGTCCATCCATGTTGTAACATGTATCAGAACCTCATTTCTTTTTATTTCTCTTCCTCCAGGAAACTTTACCTTAACTCCCAATTCTGGGTTGGCTGCCTCAAATGTATTCTACCCTAAGACCAGGAATGCTATTTACTGTCTCAGACCAACCCTCTGTTTTGTGATTTTCTGTTCATATGTTACCATCAACCACTAAACTCCAAGCTATATAAAGGGTGGACCTTGTTCATTTACCAACATCTCCCTTCTAGCTAGTACACAGTGCCTGGACACATGTTTGTTAAATAAATGTAAGAATGAATGGTCGAAGAGGAGGGAGGCGATGATAACAAAAAGGAAAGGAAACAAACAAGAAGAAAGTACATTTGATTTCATTTATGTCAACATGCTTTAAGAAAGTACATTTGATTTCATTTATGTCAACATCTGACACTCCCAGCTGCAAGCCTCATCATGGAGCTGTCAGAACAATGGTCTAGACCAGTGGTCAGCAAACTGCAGCTCGCGAGCCGCGGTTTGCCACTATGTTGACTAATGAGTTTGCCGATCACTGCCTTAGGGAAAAACACTTAAAAAACATTTTAATAATGTACTAATGTCTTTAACCTGAAGTCAAAACTTCTGGGTAAGGGTAATGCCTTACAGCAGTGGTGGGCAAACTCATTAGTCAACAGAGCGGCAAACTGCGCGGCTCGCGAGCCACAGTTTGCCGACCACTGGGCTAGATGGTTTTATCCCTCAGATGCTTTGCTTATCATGATAGTTGTTTCTTTTTCCTTATTCAGCTCCCTCCTCTAAGCCAATGGTAGGGAGCAGAGGTGAAATAGGGTGTGGTGGGCATGAGAGCATTTCTGTCTTGGCTCACTGGTCTGCTGAATAACGTTTTTCCACTTGTATTATACTCTACCAGTTCACAAAAATAAATGTCCTTTGGATGTTATCTGTAATTTCAAGCATTGCTGATTTAAAATCTATTTAGTATTTTTAGATTTGCAACGTATATTCTATTTATGCTTTAAGTTGTAGATGGTTTAAAGAAGAAATTGTTTTGTAGGTGGACATGTTTTTACTTTGACTATGTTATTTAATTTAGATCTCAGTACTCAATGATACATTTTTATTATGGTACTAGAGGCCCAGTGCACGAATTCATGCATGGTTGGGGTCTGGCCGGCCTTGCCCCCAATTGGGGGGTGGGGAGGGCAGTAGGGGTGGGGGGCCATCGGTGGTGGCGCCAGCCATGGGGAGGGGCTGTGGGCAGTTGACCGGCTGCCCCGCACGCTGGTTGAACTCCCAGTTGAGGGGACAATTTGCATATTAGCCTTTTATTATATAGGATATTCCATTATTTCCTTCAACATTGAGAGCTCTTTCCCAATTTAATGTGCCTGCTCTGTAAAATTAAGTGATAAAATAGTTGAATAGATAAAAATAATTGAAAGTAGGCTATTATGTGGAAGGAATAGAGATAGGAAGAATTGGATGGGCAGTCTTCACTATAGTTATAAAGTCACAGCTTTATAAATACTGATAAAATATTTCATGGAGGCAAATTTGAAGACACCAAAGCGTTCTAAATTAGTCACTGCTTTTTTTTTTCACTTTTCTCTATGCCTGGGGAAAAAAGAGAGAAGGCATGGATAAATAAAATAACAGCAATATAAATCTGATTCTTGTTATATTTTAATTAACTTAGGAGTTAATTTTAGTCTACAATGAATGCTAAAGAAAATGGAAAGATTGCAGAACAACATAGTTATTATAAAGACTCATTTAATTACTTGCAGATTAAGAACAATTATTTAGTCTTACTCCATGAGCAATTGAAATTTTAAACTTAGTAGGATTTTTTGTTTATATTTGAATAATTTGGAAAATATTACAGTTGTGTCTCAAGTGAATTTGCATATCCAACATCCTAGTCTCTAAATACAGAAAATTCAAACCAAGCTAAAATATATCACATTACATGGCTTTGTTTTAAGAAATAAAATTTATTTCTGCAGTAATAATATTTGCTTTTTACTTAAGTGAAAAAGTTATTAACTCTAAAAATGATTTGAAATTTTAGCTATTAGTTAGGTACCTTCTGAATTCCTGAATTTCAATTCAAATTCCTGTGGAATTCTATGGGGATGGCTACATATATGCAGCCATTGTTGAGGAAGAAAGTTTTATCTGCAGTCAGCAGAATATGAAACCCCAGAGAAAACTGAAATTGGAGCCAATTAAGACTTTCTCTAGTCAATATGGTACAGTGGTCTGTCACAAACATGCAAATCAGTTGTCTATGCTGCAGGGCATAAGCAGCAACATTTGCGTGAATGATATGGATCTTTATTATAAACGAAAACAATGCATGCCAAGTGCACTGAATAAAACACATTTCTCTTGACTGAGAACAAGGGTGAGATGTAGGGGTGTAGGGACTCCCTGTTTCAGATTAGCAGATGCTTTTCATATTTTGGTGAATTTATTGTTGCATTTCACCACCCAAAGACTCTTAACGAAATGAGGAAATAAGCCAATTTCTGACTTCATTACTGTGACTCTCATTTTATTCTTCCTAGTGACTAATTTAATTATTTAATTACAGTAGAGATAGAGAATAGAATTGATATATTCAACCAGCATTTTCTGAACACTTTAGGATGTCCTTGGCACTAAAATAGGAGCTAAGTGTGCAAAGATGATTATCACTCAGGACTTGGCCAATTATATTGATTCTACTATGTCCAGCTTCTATTGCTGATATTGAGACACATGGTAATGTCATGGTAATGTCAGTTCCTTTTGCTGTGATCCATTTGACTGCTTTTCAGGTGTGTGTGTGTGTGTGTGTGTGTTTTACAATTTTATTATAATGTCAAAATGTCTAATTCTGGGTTTCTTTACATTTGCCATCTTGGTATACATTGTATTTCCTGTTCTATAGATTTATGTTTTTCTTTAGTTTTCAAAAATTCTCATATATGATTTTTTTCTAGTATTATGTGCCTCCTCCCCCCTTTTCTTTTTTTTTTTTTAAATATATTTTATTGATATTTTACAGAGAGGAAGGGAGAGGGATAGAGAGCTAGAAACATCGATGAGAGAGAAACATCGATCAGCTGCCTCCTGCACACCTCCCACTGGGGATGTGCCCGCAACCAAGGTACATGCCCTTGACCGGAATCGAACCCGGGACCCTTCAGTCCGCAGGCCGACGCTCTATCCACTGAGCCAAACCGGCCTTGGCTCCTCCCCCCTTTTCATTCTGGGACTTTAGTCAAACATGTTTTATACCTTCTCATTCAATATTCTTTTCATATTGTATATCTTTTCTTTCTTTGCCATAGTATTGATATCTTCAGATTTATCCTCTATTTCTCTATTTTTCTCTTCAGTATTTGAAGTCAGTATTTGAGTTTTTAATTTCAAATATTATGCTTTCCACGTTTAAAAATTCTGTTTTTTTAAAATATTTCAGGTTATTTAAAAAATATTTTTATTGATTTCGAGAGAGAGAGAGAGGAAGGGAGAGGGAGAGAGAGAAACATTCACACAAGAGTGCAATATTGATAGGCTGCCCACAACCTGGGCATGTGTCCTAACTAGGAATCGAACCAGCAACCCTTTGGTGCACGGGACAACACCCAACCAACTGAGCCACACCCACCAGGGCACTTCAGGTTATTTTTGAAAGTATGAGAGTATATTATTTCTGTCTTAATTTCTTCATTTTCATTTTTTTTCTTTTGTTAAGCCTCACCCGAGGATATTTTTCCATTGATTTTTAGAGATAATGGAAGGGAGAGGGGAAGACAGAGAGAAACATCAATGTGAGAGAAACACATGGATTGGTTGCCACCTGCACCCTGACCAGGGCCAGGAACTTGCAACCAAGGTATGTGCCCTTGACCGGAATCGAACCCACGACCCTGTAGTCCACGGGCCAATGCTCTGTCCAGTGAGCCAAACCAGCTAGGGCTCATTTTATTTCTTTGAACATCCTATATAATATAAGCCCAGCGACTGAATGGCGGAATGACCAGAATGACCAGTTGACCTGTCGCTATGATGCACACTGACCATGAGGGGCAGACGCCCAGTGCAGGAGCTGCCCCTGGTGGTCAGTGCGCTAACACAGTGGGAGCACCACTCAGCTGACCGGGATGAGCGGCTGCTTCTGCTGCGAACCCTGGGCTGACGGGTAGGAACCCAGGC
This sequence comes from Plecotus auritus, assembly GCF_963455305.1. Classification (NCBI taxonomy): domain Eukaryota; kingdom Metazoa; phylum Chordata; class Mammalia; order Chiroptera; family Vespertilionidae; genus Plecotus; species Plecotus auritus. The sequence goes on from NC_137770.1 coordinate 215,657,812, forward strand.
TGTGATCATTGCCTCCTTGCCCCACGCTCCTCCTCTTCGCTCCCTGCCACCTCCTCCAGACACCTGCAGACCGCACAGCGCTGCCGCAGGGCTCGCAGAGCTGACCCCGGATGCTGGGAGTCTGGTTCGTGGCCGCCACTGGACTGAGGCCTACTCAGCCGCCTCTCAGTGCTATTGTCCCTGGGCCTGGCCCCAAACAGGTCCCCTGGAGAGGTGAGTGCTCTGGCTCCACGGAAGATGCCAGACCAGAGAGCAGCCACTCAGAGGGCGGGTTTATAGCTGCTCGGCTGACCTGGATGAGCAGTGCTCCCACAGCGGGCCAATCCCCACAGGCCACGCCCCCCCACCAGTGCTTGAATCCCGTGCACCAGGCCTCGAGTTTCATATATAAATAGTTTATATTCTTCAATTGATAATTCCACTCTTGAAGTCACTGGGATTGTAGCTGCTGTATGATGTGTCTACTGAGTCATCCATGGTTTGCTTTCTTGTGTGTTTTGAAGTTGTTGGTTGTGAGCTCATATCCAGTAGAATAATCTTTGGTAATTCTGCAGGCCTAACTGAGGGGTTCATTCCTTCAGGGAGATTTGGTCACTAGGGATACTATCAATCTGCAACTGCTTTAATCTCTCCAGTGTCCTGAATTAACATAGGAATTGAAGGTTCAACTCTCCCACCTTGAAAGGGGCCCAGGGCCAAATTTCTGGACTCTGTGCAGAAGCCAATGTTTCCCAAGGCAACACTAGCTTTCTTTTGGCTTGTTTTCTAGCATCTGGTTTCAGCTCAATGACTGGTTTATGGTTTTTTGTTTTTTCTTTGCCAGTACAGATTTTTTTAACTTTCTTATAAACCAGCAATGAATTGAAAAGCAAGTTCATTATCACTTATATATTCTTGTATTGTGTGTGCATTATCATAGCAAGAGGGCTTATAGTAACTAGCCTAGAATTATTCCAGGACACTGCAGTTCACCTTTAAGTATGCCCCGCCAAAATCTGTGTTGTTAAAAGGAAACATTAATATTGAAAAATTTAAATAACAGGGAGCAACACTGCAAGTTACAGAAATTTGTCCAATATGGGGAGAGAACGAAACCTCTCCTCTTGGTTTTGGTGGACAGTATAATCGATGTAAAATCTTAGCATTTGGCAATGTCTTTATCCTAGGTTACCAGTTATTTTTACATGGCTTTTAAATAAAATCCCAAATCAAGTGTCTTGGTTCACTAACCAGATTATAGGGTATCGAGTAGCTGACAAGGAGCATCTGGAAATGCCTAAGAACAACTATGCTGCCTTCACGGTTGTGCCTTTAGGTCCCCATTCCGGCACGTAGGCCTGTTCTGGAGTTTGTCCAAAGGTTCCCTCTGGAGCAGAGAATGTCCCTGAATGGCTTCTGAATAAGATGGCCCAGTCTTATTCTGAGATTCTGGCTGGGGTGTCTTTAGGAGAGTGGGCTCTGGGGCCTTGTCGCAGCGCGCCGAGCTGCAGGTTTCCGCGGGCACGTCAGGGATGTGGGGAAGGTGCATTGTTTCTGGTACCTCTCATGAGGGGGCTTGGGGCCTTGGACAGTGCAGCGCCCTTCTCCTTCCTTCCTGTCAAGTGATACAAAATTTGTTGAAATAGTACTTAACTGTTCTAGTTTTTTTGTTGTTAACCGTCACTCAAGAATATTTTCCCCCTATTATTTGTTAGAGAAAGTGGGAGGGGGAGAGACAGAGAGAAACATCCACGTGAGAAACACATTGATTGGTTGTCTCTCACAGGCGCCCCTGACCAAGGCTGGGGATTGAGCCCGCAACTGAGGTTGGTGCCCTTGACTGGAATTGAGCTGCGACCCTTCACGCTGCAGGCAGATGCTCTAACCACTGAGCAACCAGCCAGAGCAACGGTTCTTATTTTCACAGACAACCTTTAAGCTGGCCTCTTTTACTGGTGCCTCTACCACCTTTTTCTTCCTCCTCCCCATTCAGTAGTCTTTGCTCTGTGGATCCTAGAATTCAAATTCCATCACGGGCTTGGAAGAGCAGTATCACATTCTCCATTTAGGTAACTAAGATTTATATTTTCATTTTCTCATATATTCTCTAATTTGCCAAAATGTAACTCCTTTGCTAGAGTTAGCAAAATGGCATCATTTTAGTTGCCTGCTAAGAGTTGGGAAACTGTTGCTTAGCCAGGTTAAAAAGAAAGCAAGCAAGGAAGGAAAGAAGGAAGGGGGCGGGGGCTAGATAATGTGTATATTCTATGGAATATTTTGTTGTGAGAAGAAATTTATGAAGAGTTTAAGCCAAGAGTGGACACATTGAGTTGGCACTGATTGGAGGAGCGTGAATATTTTTACATAGACTTCAGAAAGAAGCCCAGTGTTGACCTGTTTTTATTATTTTTATTGGCTCCCTTGACAAACTGTCCTAACTTGGGGCCAACAGAACAAGCAGGAAATTTAGGTCATGGATAGTTGCATTTTAAAAACTCCAGATTTTAGCGGCTGCTCAATCATTGTAATTTAAAAGAGAGCTCTTAAATTGTTAAAGTGGCCAGATAAAGACAAATGGCTGGAGATTTTGTTGGATGCACAGTTCCCAACTCTCTGTGGTGCTCTGTTCTGCCCTCTGAAGAAGTAGCTTGTCCCTCGTGTCATGCAACTTATGGCCCAGCTGGCCTGTTTACAGAAAACAGCCTCTTAAGCTTGGCAGTTTTGTTTGAAGCACAGTGTAGCATCGTTTCCCAAGAGATGGGGAAAAACGTTACAAAAACAGTTTCTACCCCCTAAAACATATGTGTTTTAAGCTGAACAGCCATTGAAAGTTGTTCTTTCCATCTTGGGCCAGAACCTTTACCCGTAGCCAAAGGTAAGTGCAGCAGAATTAGATTCTTTGATAACTCCTGTAAGCTTCTTCTATCTTCCTGCTCTTGCTTTGGATCCATGCTAATATGTAATAAGAACTCAAAGTAGATAGCTCTGTTCTTCCCAGGACACAGGAAATGTGGCCTGGTATAATGGCATTTTAAAAAGCTTTTATTGAAGTAAAATGTAACATAGAAAAATACAGTTCAATGAATTTTTACTAACTGAAGACATCTGTATAATCAGCACCCAGATCAAGAAACAGAATATTACCAGCAACCTTGGAAGCCTCCCAGTTACTCCTTTCTTCCAGGGGCAGGGAATTCTAAAAACAGATTAGTTTTCCCTGTTTTTTTTTTTTGTGTGTGTGTGTGTTTTTTGCTTTGTTTTTTAATTTTATGTCAATGGAATCATATAATACATTCCTTTTTATGGATTTTTCATTCAACATTATATTTGTGAGATTCATCCATATTGTTGTTTTATGAAATTATAGATCATTCTCATTGCTGTATAGTATTCCATGGTGTAACTGACTATACCACAATTTTTCTCTAATGGCATTTTTAGTGGGAGAAAAAGTTTATAGAATCTGTTTTCACTTCAACTGAGGACTTTGCCATTTTTCAGTGCCAGGGAATCATTTCCTCCACAGATACAGAATGCCAGCTCATTCCAAGTGCCCCTTACTGGGATACATTTTGGGAAACATGTTCATACTTTGAGAGTAGCCTCTCTGTGTTCCTTTGCATCTTATTCTATTGAGTCTTCTTAATGCCTTTTTCCAACTTTCTTATCTATGCCATTACTCATGAAATGCATATGTCATATAAAGGCTTCATCTTGAAGCCAGTGGAAACCATGAAATAATGTTTAGGAGATCAAATATTTGGTTTAGAATGAGATAAATCATGGCTAGAGATAATGGTAGTTACAACTTAGGTGGTAAAGGAAGGGATAGAGAGGAGGACATCCTATCTAATAAAGAGGGAATATGCTAATTGACTGCCCTGCCCTCAAAGATGGTGGCGCCCTGTCTCCTCAGCCCCACCGGGGTGGAAGGGGCGGGCCCGGCCTTGCCGCATGCCTGCCTCCAGAGTCCCCCAGTCCCCTCAGCTCTCCAGCCGCCCAGGGCCGGGCCAAGGCGCAGGAAAGCTTCGGATGGTGGCTGCCCAGCTGATGCCTGAGGCGCAGGCAAGCCTCAGATGTTGGCTGCCCAGCTGCTCAGGGCTGCCTGAGGCTCAGGTAACCAGGGCCGGCAAAGGATTGCGCTGCCGGCAGTGGCAGCAGCAGAGGTGTGATGGGGCATCGCCTTCCCCTGATCGCTGGGTTGCCTCCCGTCCCTGAGGGCTCCCGGACTGTGAGAGGGGCAGGCTGGGCTGAGGGAACCCCCCCCCCCCCCCCCCGCTCCAGTGCATGAATTTTCATGCACCAGGCCTCTAGTGGTTATATAAAATTATGAGGACTTGGTGGCTTACTCAATGTGGCAGGGAAAGGGGAAGCTGAAATAGAGTCCAAGTTTCTGTCTTGGTCAATGATGGTACCACACAACAGTATAAGGTATGCAGACTGAGAAGCAGATTTGGGGGTAAAAAAATCTGGATTTCAGTTTTAGATGTATTGAGTTAAGTTGCAGATGAGTTGTATGAGTGGAGAAGTCCAATGGCAACTGACTGTATGAGTAGGGAGCAAGGAGAGAAATTTGACTAGAGATATAGATTTATGAGTTATGTTGTTATTCAGGTTAAGGTGAGATATCAAAGAAATCCACAAATACAGTGACTCAGACAGGATAATTTATTTTCCATACACATTGCAGTCTAGAAGTTGTTAGGTGGTTCAGTCCAGATGCCACTACAAACGTGGGTCCATGGGCCAGCAGCATTGGGATCACATGAAAATTTGTTAGAAGTTCAGAATCTTCAGGCCCATCCCATACCTAAAGAATCAGCATTTGCATTTAACAAGAGCCCCAAGTAATTCACATGCACATTAAATTTTGAGAAGCTCTGATTTAAGTAACCTATATTGCTTTGCTTTCCTCTCAAAGAAGATAGTGCCTACTATCACTTCATCTGCATTTTAGCCATAATAAGGGGAAAAGAGCCCTAGCCAGTTGGGCTCAGTGGGTAGAGCATCGGCCTGCGGACCAAAGGGTCCTGGGTTCGATTCTGGTCAAGGGCACGTACTTCAGTTGCAGGCTCCTCCCTGGCCCGGGCCCTGGTTGGGGCATGTGCAGGAGACCAATCGATGTGTTTCTCTCACATTGATATTTCTCTCTGTCTTTCCCTCTCTCTTCCACTCTCTCTAAAAATCAATGGAAAAATATCCTCAGGTGAGGATTAAAAATTTTTAAAAAAATAAGGGGGGGGGGGGAAATAGAGTAAAAATTAAGTAAGAATGTCATTGGTTTATATTTATGCAAATCTCTTTAATGTCTCACTGAATAGAAAACAACTGGATTCTCGTATTTGCCTCCTCATTTAATATGCTGCCATATGTTGTTTGGTTGAACTATATGAAGAACATACGGCCTCATGCAGATGTGGGATTGGGAAAGGGAGGCATATTTTGATAGCTTTTCAGATGTTTGCAGATAAAAGTAGTCATTTCTTAAAGGTAAGTTGTAATATGGGATTGGAAACCATATCAATGAGCTTTTTGTACTATTTAGTATTAAAATTCTTTCATTTATCTTTTATTTTGGATGGATCTTTTACCTATGACTGATTTTCTTACATCATACTTTGGTCATGTGGAAAATATTGGCTCACTGAGTTATGCAGATCTTCCAAATGTTGATACATTTCATTAATGTAATTCAAAAAAATCACATTTTAAATGTCGCCATTAATCTCAACAGAAAGTCTTTAAGTGTAGAGAATCTGGCAAATACAAGTTTCCAAAGTTTGAATTTTTGCTTAAAAGGCAGGATTTTATCATTGGCAATAAATATATCAGTTGTTTTTCTTGAAGGAACAAGGTCACTTTGTTCATTTTCGAGAAAATGTTTGGCAAATGCCCAAGTCTTAATAATCATAATTTCTCTATCTGAAATTCTTTCAATTAACAATGCTCTTGCATGAGAGAAACCATTAGTTCAGTTCACAACTCAGATAATGACGTAAGCGCTTCCCCCCCCCAGATAACCATTGCACTTAGTATAGAGCAGGAGTGCTTCATGCATAGTTCCTATTTTATTACACAGAATATTAAAGAGACCTTTAAGGGTTGACATTTTGTAAGATTAATTTTTACTGCTTAATCAAGAGCATTCTTAAGTGAAATTGGCTTTTTAAAAAATCCAACTGTGAGTACATAGCATAGTGATAAAGACTGCAGTGCCTGTTAGCACAGTTTGCAGCCACTCTCCTTGATCTGTGTTAAGGTACCAGCAATCTCACCCCCATTATTTTTGCACTATTAGCGTAAATGTCAACACAATGAAAAGGGCAAAGAATGTCTAGTATTATTGTAAAACCAGTTCTGACCTTGTGAACATCTTGAAAAGGTGTGTGGGATTTCGAGTGTATGGTCCACACTTTAAAAAATCACTGTCCTACATGATTATGCTGGGCCTGATCAAGATTACATGATTTTGAACTAACTAGTTCTAGGTGAAACCGATAGGTAGCAAATTTTAAATTTGATGTGTCTCCATGCCTTCCCTTTCTGTGACATCCCTGAAGGCACTCACTAGACCCCTAGTGGTACAGATGGAAAAGGAAGGTACCACCCAGGCACCTTCGTGCTTGCTCTTCTTGTTCGTTTGGTTATTTGACAATTATTTATGGAACTCTACCGTGTACCAGTTTCTCTGGACCGTGGGCCCTGATGTGGAGCTTCTCATGACCTTCCTTACACAAACTACTTGTATTAGTTTCCTATTCCTGATACAGCAAACCACCACAAACCTAGTGGCATAAAACAACATACATTTACTATCTTACAGTTGTGTAGGTCAGAAGTTTGACACCGGCCTCGCTGAACTCAAATCAAGGTGTTGGCTGCGCTGCATCTCTTCCTGGAGGCTCTAGGGGAGCATCTGTTTCCTTGTCTTTTCCAACTTCTAGAGGCCCCAGCATTCTTTGGCTCGTGGCCCACTTCCTCCACCTCCAGCGCCAGCAGTGTTGCTTCTTTCTGACCCTTCATCATTGCATCTCCCTCTAACCACGGGAAAGGCCCTCTACTTTAAGGATTCATGTGATTAGATGGGGGTCACCCAATAATGCAGGCTAGTCTCCCCGTCTCAGGATCTGTAACTTAAACAGCTGCAAAATCCCATTTGCCATATAAGGTAACATATTTACAATTCTGGGAACTAGAGTTTGGGCTTCTTTGGGGGGCCATTTTTCTGCCTAGCACACAATTTTAGTAAGTGTGCATTAAAAATTTGTTAAAGTAATGAAGGAAGGATCCTATCTCATTGCTCATTGCTCAGAGCTTTGCTCCTTCCTCATATTAGAGGTTGATTATTTGACTCAATTGTGGTGCCACCTCTTCCAGGATTTAGGTATTCCTTTGCTTTCTTTCTGAAGTGAACCAATAGCTCCACTAAAGCATTGATTATTGCATCCTCACTACTGTTTACTTCTACTCCCACTCCCTGTCAGCTCTTTAATCATGTATCTTCCTTTGTTCTTTGTATGCTCAGAGTATATCACAGTACCTGGCACATCATATGTACACAATAAAGAATGCATAAGTACATCAATGAGTTATCCTTACACATACCAAGATTTAAGTTTTTCCTGGGACAAGTAAAAAAGCAGAATGGCTTGTTATGGGAATTTAAGGCCTAGTGGCAAGTCTTAATGCAAGGATGGCAAGTGATGCTGTGAGGTAGTAGGGCCTTAGGCACTCCTTCAGGCCCTCTCTGGCAGCGAGCCTGGGACCGAGCAGGAGCTTGGAGGAATTGCAGCACCTTAGGGTGGCTTAGAGTTTCACTGAGTCTGCAGGACCTGCAGCATGGAGGAGCAGGTGTGAAGCCAGCCAGCCTGCTCTGCAGCTACACAGAGTATGGCCTTTTGCTCCTCGTGCCTGCAGAGGTAGCCAGCACAGAGATGGACTCTGACCTTGCAGAGGTGTTTTAATTCAGTCCAAAAGTTGGATTTTTTTAAAGACAATATGCATTTGACAGAGGCCCTTTTGTATGGAGTTACTGGGGACTCATTCAAAAATAACAGGAGCCCCCGTCTACAGAATAGTTTTGTCACTCTCAACACAGCTCCAGTCTTCCACCTCCTACCAGTAGGCCCATTTATAGCAAATGAATAAGAAATTTAATCCCTGGTATTTCATAAAGAAGTCTTTTTATTTTTTTGCTTTGGTTGTGGTTTGCTCCGTGTGTGCTTTTTTAATGGCAATGTTTAATAATGTTTATATTGCCTTTCACCTTTGACTAACTTTGCAGCTAAGTTCCAAGATGTGGTTTCACATCCCAGTGTTTGCAGGCTGCTGCTCCCTCCTTCGAGACTGCTAACTCCTATTCCTAGAAGGTATTTCATTCATCTCCATCACTTCTGCTGGGGAAGGAAACAGTCCAGGCGATAGTAGTTGGAGTAATAGTTAATATTTATGCAAGGCTGTGTGATTTACTTCTATTATTTAATCTTTAAAACAACCTTAAGAAGCAGAAGCTATTATTGTCTATTCTCAGATATAGGGGAAAGTGTTTCCCGCAAAATTGGTCCTCAGGAAAGAGGGTGTCCCCTTATGTTTGAGTCCTGAAAAAGCCTGCCCTATGGTGGGGATTACTCTATTTTCACCTCAAAGTAGTTTAAGTAATTGTCAGAATTACTTAATTACATAATTCAGAATTATGAAAATAGGGGCCTGTGGTTTGGGATTGATTAATATTCAAGTATTTGTGGTATTATATCCATTTTATAGACAAGGAAACTGAGACTTGGCGAAGTTAAATAACTTGCCCCAGATCACACAGCTAATAACTGGTACAGCTAGGATTCAAACCCAGGCATGTAATCTTACTTCCATATCCTCATTATTAATCCTCCTCAGAGTCTTTCTTTCACTTTTAAGAAGGTTTCAATCTAGGGGATCGCTGATTTTTTCTTTCCTTCTTGGTATTTCATTCTGAGAGCAGAGAAAACCAGAAGATGAGTATCTATCCAGTCTGGAGCCATGCTTTTATGGATAGCACTAGGAAGCTCTAGTTCACCTGCCGAGCCACGGTAGCATGGGATTCCCTCGGTTACATCCTTGCCAGGTGATCACACGGCCTCCCTTTGCCATTGGTGGGAAGTTTATTATGTCCCTCGTCCGTCTCTTACCTTGGTGCTAGTTGTAGGAGTTCTTCCTCATACGGAGCTGAAATTGTCTAATAGAAAGGAGACCAACATTTACCTGTGTTTGTCTCATCTGATCTCCCCTGTCCTTCCCTCTCCTTCCTCTTTCCTTCCCAATAAATGTTTTTATTTCAGAATAGTTTCAGATGTATAGAAAAGTTGCCAAGATAATACAGAGATTTTTCTATATATCCCTCAGTGTATTGTTAACATCTTACATTACTGTGGTACATTTGTCAAAACTAAGAAACCAACATTGGTCCATTGTGATTAAGTATAAACTCCAGACTTTATTTTGATTTCACTAGTTTTCCTCTAATGTCCTTTCTCGGTTTCACGATCCCAAATTACATTTAGTCATTCTGTTTCCTTAGTCTTATCTGGTGTATGATAGTTTTTCAGCCTTGTTTTTCATGACCTTGACAGTTTTGAAGAGCATTAGCTAGGCATTTTGTAGAATGTTTTCAGGATTTATCTGATGCTTTGTCGTGTGGTTTTGGGTTTGGGAGAAAACAAAAAAGAATGTCATTCTCATCACATCATAGTAGGGACACAATATCAATATGACTTATCACTGGTAATATTAACCTTGATCTTCTGGCTAAGGTCAATTACTCCTCCCTCCCCTTTTTATCCATGGTTTTTTGAGAAGCAAGTGATCATGTGCAGCCTACACTCATGAGGTGGGGATATTGAGCTCTACCTCCAGGTGGGGTGTATTTGCATTAGCTATTGGGACTTTTCTGTAAGGAAGATTTTTCTCTTCTCCTACATTTATTAATTAATGCACTCACTTATTTATATCAGTATGGCATGATACACATTTATTTTATACTTTGGATTATAATCCATTACAACTTAATTTTCTTGCTCAAATTGTTTCAGCTTTGGTTGCTGAGAGGTCTTCTAGTTATCTCCTGTCTCCTTTTGACTTGCCACCATTCTTTAGTATTGTTGTGTTGTTTTTTTCAGGACTTCCTTTACTTTTGGGCACTGCAAGATCTCCCAGGTTCCTCTTGTATTTCCCTACCCATCCCTAGAATTAGCCATTTCCCCAAGGATCCCTGTTTCCTTTTATTTTGGAACTAGAGGCCCGGTGCATGGATTCATGCACCAGTGGGGTCCCTCGGCCTGGCCTGCGGGGATTGGGGTGAAACCGGCTCTTCGACATCCCCCAAGGGGTCTCAGATTGTGAGAAGGCGTAGGCCAGGCCTAGGGACCCCACTGGTGCATGATTGGGGCTGGGGAGGGTCCGCAGGAGGGCTCCAAGGTATGTCCAGCCCTTCTCACCCAGTCCTGATCTGCTGGACCCCAGCAGCAAGCTAAACTACTGGTCGGAGTGTCTGCCCCCTGGTGGTCAGTGCACGTCATAGCCATTGGTCAACCGGTTGAACGAACGGTCGGACACTTAGCATATCAGGCTTTTATTATATAGGACTAGAGGCCCGGTGCATGAAATTCGTGCACGGGGGGGGGGGGGAGGGAGTGTCCCTCAGCCAGAACTGCTGGCTCCCAACTGATCGCCTGCCTGCCTTCCTGATTGCCCCTAACCACTTCTGCCTGCCAGCCTGATAACCCCCTAACCACTCCCCTGCCAGCCCGATTGATGCCTAACTGATCCCCTGCCAGCCTGTTTGCCCCTAACTGCCCTCCCCTGCAGGTCTGGTCAACCCTAACTGCCCTCCCCTGCAGCCCTGGTCCCCCCCAACTGCTCTCCCCTGCAGGCCTGGGTCCCTCCCAACTGCCCTTCCCTGTAGGCCTAGTCACCCCAGCTTCCCTCTTCTGGTGGCTTGGTCACCCCTAACTGCCCTCCCCTGCAGGCTTGATCGCCCACAACTGCCCTCCCTTGAGACCTGGTCCCTCCCAACTGCCCTCCCTTGCTGGCCATCTTGTGATGGCCATCTTGTGTCCACATGGGGGCAGGATCTTTGACCACATGGGGGCAGCCATCTTGTGTGTTGGAGTGATGGTCAATCTGCATATTACTCTTTTATTAGATAGGATAGAGGCCTGGTACATGGGTGGGGGCCAGCTGGTTTGCCCTGAAGGGTGTCCCAGATCAGAGTGGGGGTTCCCTTGGGGCATGGGGTGGCCTGGGCGAGGGGCCTGTGGTGGTTTGCAGGCCGGCCACACCCTCTGGTGACCCAAGCGGAGGCCCTGGTATCTGGGGTTTATTTATCTTCTACAATTGAAACTTTGTAGCCTGGAGCGGAGCCAAGCCTTCTGCTTGCTCCGTGGCGGCAGCCATTTCTGTTGGGATGTATGTATCTTCTATAATTGAAAGTTTGTAGCCTTAAGCGGAGGCCTGTGCCGGCCAGGGTGTGCGGAAAGCTTGGCTTCCTCCATCACCGTGGGCAACCCTAGCCTCCTGCTCTTTCCAGCTCCGTGGCTGCTGCCATTTCTGTTTGGGTTTATGTATCTTCTATCATTGAAACTTTGTAGTCTTGAGTGGAGGCCTAGGTGGGCAAGGGCAGGCGGAAAGCTTGGCTTCCTCCATTGCCAGGGAAACTCAAGCCTCCCTCCTGCTCTCTGTGGCCGTAGCCATCTTGGTTGGGTTTATTTGCATATTCGCTCCTGATTGGCTGGTGGGCGTGGCTTGTGGGCATGGCTTGTGGGTGTAGTGGAGTGATGGTTAATTTGCATATTACTCTTTTATTAGATAGGATATTAGAAACTTAGATCTGACCACTGGGTGTGCTCATTGCTATTGGGGTGTCACTGCTTCTAGAACCTGCTAGTGGACAGAGTTAGGAAATGCATTATGTATAGCAGTCCATGTTGCACACATGTCTGCAGTATTTCTGTATCTACATTTGCTTCCACAGTAAAGCTTTTTTTTTTTTCTTTTGCTCTTATATTTTGCTGGTAACCAACAGTTAGAGCATGATTTGCTGTCTTCTACTTGGGGAGAAAGTGAAAATGGAGCACTTGACAAAAATATAATTTAAAAGCTCAGCCATCCTCTAATTATATCATGTCCTTTTAGAGATAAAGAGGTTATAAGAGGCTAGGTAACTAGATAGAGGAACAGTCAGGATTGGACTCAGGCTGTTTGAGATGGAGCCTCTTTACTTCCTCTGCATCTCATGCCTCTTTCTGACTGATGAGTACTTTTGGCTTTGTATTCAACTCCATAATTAACTTCTTGGAATGCAGTGAGAAGATGAGAATGAAATTTTAGGAATTGGTGTGCTCAGGTATTACCTAACCAATGGAAGTCTGCTGGAGTGACACTACTAAGGGATTTCGCTCTTTGGTAAAACATATCTTAGATTTCCAATTTGGGAGTGATGTTCTGATGGACAGATGTGAGTGAGTGAGTCCTTTCAAATGATTATGATGATAGTCCTACTATGTTTTTGTTTTTAGAACTATCCCTTAAAAAAATCCTTTTGTTCTGGGAGAGATTCGTAGGCCTCTGTAGGAAAAATACTTGAGGTATACACTTGCTTTTTAGAAATGTGTTATAAAACAATGAAGGAATCTGCTTAATGTCATCCAAGGAGTTGGAGATAGAGTAAAAAGTAAAGAAAGAAAGAAGGAAGGAAGGAAGGAAAGAAAGAAAGAAAGAAAGAAAGAAAGAAAGAAAGAAAGAAAGAAAGAAAGAAAGAAAGAAAGAAAGAAAGGAAAAAGAAAATGCCACAAACCCCACAACCCCTCTTTTAACAGGCCAACAACTCGGCTCCTTTGTTTTAAATTGCTTTTGGCAGCTTGTAAAGCAAAGAAAGAATACTTAAAGGTTCCTCACAAGAGAATCCTGAAGCTATAGAACAATTCTAGGATGCCTTCAAAACGTTCAGTGTTTCCTTTGAGAAGTGGGTGTGTTTATACTTGATGAATCGTGTCTTGTCACCATGTAACAGTAAAATCTCTGTTCTGTTCTTTATTCATTTGTACTCTATTCATTCCAAAGACTTACCATTTTATTTTGTGTGATACATTGTGAACATCCAAGATTTTTAGTGGAAATAAATGGCAACAGCTGTTTTTCGTGTACCAGATAATATAATTGTGAACCATAACCTTGACATGATACATACAAATTTTTCCAGGTGTAAAAGTGACTTGACAAGAAAAGCTTGTTTTGGGTAGTCATCCCAATACAGAGTCACATTCCGCTGCTTGCTGCCAACTTCATTCAGAAGGAGAGAGAGTTTTATAGATCTTTCTTTATTCCAATACTCCCATATTCACATGGCTTTTCCTCTTTAAAATAGTTCATGTTCACCGCCATAAACATATACCCTGAATCCCATCTTTCTTTCCTGCTTTATTATTCTCTATTCTACCATCATCTAATATATTTTATATTTTACTTCTTTAGCTTTTTAATGGTCTATTTCCCCAAACTAGACGGTAAGCTCTATGAGAGCAGGGGATTTGTTTTGTTCACTGCTGTATCCGCAGACCTAGAATAGTACCTGAGATAGAGTAGATGCTCAATTAATACTTCTTGAATGGATAATGTGAAAATTGCAAGTGGTGATCATTTTTCCCCTGGTTTTAATATAAATACAAATAGTTAAGTTTTATTTTATAGAGTTATTTTATATTATAGATGAAATTAAATCACACTATTTAGAATGGGGATTTATCTATTCACCCAAAATCTCAGAATCTGTACTACAAATCTGCATAGTGCTTTGTAAGTTATGCAGTTACTGCAGTAATGAAATACTATTTTCACATGCGAGGAATTTTGAAATTCTCTGCTAACTACCACTCAAGAAATTGGTAGAAGAGCTAAAAGCAAAAATGTTTTCAAGGTATTAGGTGAATTACCTTATACTAACCCAAAGATATCTTGAACCCCAAGTGACATTACCCAGCTTGATCCCTTATCTATTCACCAGAATTAGGAGAAAATGGCTTTGCATTATTATATTAAAACAACAACAACATCTATTCAGACTGATATTTACCAATATAGAGAATGTTAAAAAGAATATGCTGCAAAAGCTGAGGTCATTCTTTTGAAGGAGTATTAACACTCATTTGGATATATAGATATTTATTTGTAATCATTTACTTTACAAATACATTAATTTTATTTCAAATTTTTAGTGTCTGAAGTACTTGTATTTTTAATTTTGAAACTAGTGGACACTGTTTAAGCAATATGTAAGATAATATAAAAGGGTCTACAACTGGACTAGGTGTTTTATAAAATAGATCTTTCACCCTAGCCGGTTTGCCTCAGCAGATAGAGCATTGGCCTGCAGACCGAAAGGTCCCAGGTTCTATTCCGGTCAAAGGCACATACCTCCTCAGTTGTAGGCTCAATCCCCATGGGTGGGAGGCAACCAATTGATGTTGCTCTCTCACACTTGTTTCCCTCTGTGTGTCTCTTCTCCTCCCTTCCACTCTCTCTAAAAATCAATGGAAAAAATAACCTTGGGTGAGGATTAACAAAAAAATAAAATAGACCTTTCAAAACAACAACTCTAATGCCAGACTTCATGCAGTATTCTCTCTAGGACGAGACAAACAAATAAGAAGCAATCTAGACAGTGAACATCTAAGCGTTGTTTGCATCCTATGTGATGTAGTGCATAAATTACATCTTTGTACAAGCTTGACGTATTTTCACATTACCAACTTTTATTTCAGAGCATCGGGGAGTCAACGATGCCTGTTGTGTTAAATCAGCTGCTGCCCATGATTAAGCCTTCAAATAAAAGGACCAACGATGACTACAGCCCAGAAGAGCTGTTGGTCCTCTTCATATACATTTATTCTGTCACTGGAGAGTTCACAGAGGACAAAGACCTGGCTGAAACAGAAGAAAAAGTGAAGAAAGCACTGGCTCAAGTCTTATGTGAGGAGTCTGAGTTGTCGCCTTTGCTGCAAAAAATCACAGGTGAGTGCTTAACAAAGATATAATACATAAACATCAGTGATACCGAAAACAGGTTTAAAAATAAAAGCCATTTCAGCCCTGGCTGGTGTGGTTCAATTGGTTGCAGCGTCGTCCCGTATACCAAGAGGTGGCAGGTTCGATTCCCGGTCAGGGCACATACCCAGGTTGCAGGGGATGTTTCTTGTTCACATCGATGTTTCTGTCTCTCTCTTTCTCCCTTCCTCTCTCTAAAATCAATAATAAAATAAAAATAATAACAGCCATTTCAGAAAGAGGATGTAGCCTTGTTTTTTGGAATGGTTTGGAATTTCATAAGGTCTGATGGATGCTAGCTAGCCTTTAGGATCAGAGGTTCTCACTGCAGTATATTTTTTTCCAGTCGTGGGAGTGAAATGGTTTCTAGTTGCTTGTCAGAATTCATATTCCTTAGAGCCATATCCTTGTTAAATTAGCAAAATACTCATAGGGCATAACATCTTAAAAGAGAATATGAAATGTGGTGCATCCTACTCAAAGGGTTTTTGTTTACATATCCTCTTTGGTATTGTCATTTAAAACTTAAAAAAATGTTTTCCTAAGATATTATACAATCTTATAGGATTAAAAAGTTGCCATATTCCAGAGTAGCTTCCTATTTTGATTTTTCATATTTCATTTTGAATCTGAATTAATTAATTAATTAATACCCAAACATCCTAGTAAAGTAGACTATGTTAATTGGGGAGAAATATAAAATTAAATATCATAAAATCTAACTTTTCACTTCTAGTAAGAACTGTGATATCACTCAGAGAGACATTCATTTGTTTTATTCTGTATCAAATTCAATATTTTTATTTTTATTTTCTATAAATTCCAGTATCATTTACAGAAATTAGTATGGACTGAGCCTGGTTCTGTTTGAAAGTCAGATGTTATTAAAACTTACCCATAAAACTTAAATGCTTTAAAAACATACCGAGTTTCCATTCACTAATGGATGTGTGTGTAGGTGTGTGTAGACCTCTCCATTCAGGAAGGCTCTGCTGAGGCAGCTGGTCTATCTGCCAGCTTTTCCTCCTGTCCCCTGTTGCTCCTCCCTGGGGTGCATCAGATTGCTCCCACACATGTGTGTTCTCCTTCTTGCCCACCGCTGACCTTTCCTATGTGTGGTTATGGAAAATGAAACTCTGATGAGATGGAAACCGAATCAAGTTTCCATAGAAATGAGCCGTTTCCTTGCTTAGTGTAGAACCTGTTTGCCAACTTAAAATCTACTTAAGGAAAACGTGTGGAATTTGTTCCCTTTCATTTAGGTACAGCACTAGATGTGATTACTTGTGTTTGGCTATAGACGAGTATTGAAGCTTTAATATGGTTTATACAGTGCTAAGAACAGTGATTTGATTAAGAGTAAAATTGAATGCTACGAGAATTTAATTGGAGGTTATTCTTGAAATGCGTAATTTTAGAAACAGACAACAAAGATGGTGTGTTTTAGCTGAGGCTATTTGGATAGCTTTTCTGTAACATTAGTAGTTCCTTTATTATTTGGGGAATTGAAGTCATGCTGTACAAGTATTCATTTAATATTTGCTCGAGGTGTTTATTGACCTAGCATTTCATTCTTTATTAGTTTCTATATTTATGATTGCTCAGGATATTGCCTTTGCTTGCTTTTGACTGTGATTTCACATTTTAAAACACTTCTGTACATTCATGTTTGTATTAGGAAAATTTGTATGTGTAGCAGTTGAAGAATTAAAAATTTGTGGAATTTTAGTATATTTAAAATTTTTAGAGACACCGCATTTTGTAATACTGAGTATACATTTCTCCCTGGATTAACTTTGCATGTACAGCTTAAACTGGATGGGTAAGATATGGTACTTAAACTTGACTCGAGTGAACTTACCAGAAGAACACACATGCCCTAATCAACCTCTGTGCACACCAAAAGGACTGGACTTCTGAAGATAGACTTTGACTTTGCCGGTGAGATATCCCCTTGTTAAGTAGGTTGTAAAGTCGTGTCCTGAGAACTAGGGTTCATGTTTGCAGCTAGCTGCTGAGGAGAATGTGTAATCTGCACCCCATGATAACAGGTAATAGGGTAGTGCTGAGGCTGTCGTGACTCAGTCTTGTGGAACAGAATGGGATACCCACTATGTACTGGAAGAATCGAATTGCTTTCAAATGTGCTTATTGTGGAACCAGGTTAGTCTGGCTTTTTACCATGAACTTGCCCACAGAGTTGTGCTTATGTTATTCCAACTTAGTCTAAGCTTATTTGTTATTGGGTGGCAGAATTTATTTTATGCCTTGTGCACATTTTGTGGTTGATGAAGAGTTGGTTAAAAAGTATTATTGAAAATAAGCAATGAGTCAATATAAGAATTCTACTTTTTATAAAATGCCATAATTTTACTGCTCTTAACTGTTGATAGGATCAAGAGAACAACACTGTTTCCGGACTTAAAAACCTAAGCATGTTATCATCACCCAATTGCTGAGTAATAGAGCCAGGATTTGAATCCTGGTGTTCAGGATCTAGAACCCACGTCCTTTAACACAAAATTCTACACCTGCTGTAATCTCACTTCCATAACCCCTGCATTTATTATATTCTCTCACTTAGACTTGCTTACACTTACTGTGTTAAGCCATGCATGCTCAACCATTCCACCATGTTCTTGTTTTCTGAACAGTGAATTAACATTTGGTTAATATTTTAGATATTGGTTGTGCACTTGAATCTGTCTATAATAGCTATTTATAGATGTTTCTGTATACCTTCCTATTTTTATGCATGTATCCTCTTTTTTTTTTTCCCACTGAAGTTGATGTTTTATTTTTTTATTTTTTTACTTTAAATAAATCTTTATTCAGATTATTACAATTATTTCTCCTTTTTCCCCCCATAGCTCCCCTCCACCCATTTCCCACCCCACCTTCTGCCCTTACCTCCCCCCCACTGTCCTCATCCATAGGTGTATGATTTTTGTCCATTCTCTTCATGAACCCCCCATACCCCTTTCCCCCTCAGAATTATCAGTCCACTCCCTTTCTATGCCCCTGATTCTATTATATTCACCAGATTATTCTGTTCCTCAGGTTTTTAATTCACTTGATTTTTAGGTTCGCTTGTTGATAGATATGTATTTGTTGTTCATAATTTTTCTCTTTACTTTTTTCTTCTTCCTCTTCTTTAAGAATACCTTTCAGCATTTCATATAATACTGGTTTGGTGGTGATGAACTCCTTCAGCTTTTTCTTATCTGTGAAGCTCTTTATCTGCCCTTCAATTCTGAATGATAGCTTTGCTGGGTAGAGTAATCTTGGTTGTAGGTTCTTGCTATTCATCACTTTGAATATTTCTTGCCACTCCCGTCTGGCCTGCATAGTTTCTGTTGAGAAGTCAGTTGACAGTCGTATGGGTGCTCCCTTGTAGGTAATTAACTGTTTTTCTCTTGCTGCTTTTAATATTCTCTCTTTGTCTTTTGCTCTTGGCATTTTAATTATGATGTGTCTTGGTGTGGTCCTCTTTGGATTCCTTTTGTTTGGGGTTCTGTGGGCTTCCTGGACTTGTAAGTCTATTTCTTTCACCAGGTGGGGGAAGTTTTCGGTGATTATTTCTTCAAATAGGTTTTCAGTATCTTGCTCTCTCTCTTCTTCTGGCACCCCCATAATTCTGATGTTGGTACGCTTGAAGTTGTCCCAGAGTCTTCTTACATTATCTTCAACTTTTTGGATTTTTTTTTTTGCTTTTTGCTTTTTCGGTTGAGTGTTTTTTGCTTCTTTGTATTTCAATTCTTTGACTTGATTCTTGTGTTCCTCTATTCTGTTTCTGGGTCTCTGTATAATATTTTTTATTTCAGTCAGTGTATGTTTAATTTCTAGTTGGTCCTTTTTCATATCTTCGAGGGTCTCGTTATATTTATCGGCCTTTTCTAGGATATTCTTAAAAAGTCTTATAACCGTGGTTTTGAATTCTATATCCAGTCGTTTGTTTTCCTCCATTTCTTTCGTTTGTGATCTGATTCTTTGACCCCGCATTTTCACTGATTCCCTGAGTTGGTAAGGTAGATATTTGTGCTAGGTTTCCAATATGGCCCAGTGGGTCTGCTTCCCCAGTTAACCTGAGGTGGACACTCTTGGTGCACCCCTTTGTGGACTGTGTGTACAGCCTTGTTGTAATTAAGTCTTTATTGTTGTTGGTATCACTGGGAAGAATTGACCTCTGGGCCAGTTGGCTGTAAGGATCAGCTGTGTCTATGCTGGGAGAAGTTCAGTGCTGGAGACAGCCTTATAGGATTAGACTTGCCAAATTGCAATAGGCTCTGTGCTCAGCTTGGATGGGGTAGAGTCTCAGTCTTGGCTTCCTGTCAGCCTTGCCCTTGCGCGCATGTGCGCTTTCAGTCCTCTGCCTTCCCCAGCTCGAGTCTCCGCCTGAGAGTCCAGACTCCCCCCACAAGAGCGTGGGTCCCCAGGGGCTCGCCTGGAACTGGGGTTCACTGCAGTCAGAACTGGGGCTCAGTGCCGTCAGGAGCCTCTGACTCCCTTCCACTAGGGAAAGCCTGTGGCAACCTCCGCAGCCTTTGTGTGCACTGGCACGCACGCGCGTGCGCACTTTCAGTCCTCCGCCTTCCCCGGCTCCCGAGTCTCCGCCCGAGAGTCCAGACTCCCCCCACAAGAGCGTGGGTCCCCAGGGGTTCGCCTGGAACTGGGGTTCACTGCAGTCAGAACTGGGGCTCAGTGCAATCAGGATCCTCTGACTCCCTTCCACTAGGGAAAGCCTGTGGCAACCTCCGCAGCCTTTGTGCGCACTGGCCCGCGCGCGCCTTCAGACTTCTGCCTTTCCCAGCTCGAGTCTGCGCCCGAGAGTCCAGACTCCCCTCGTAAGAGCGTGGGTCCCCAGGTTTTCGCCCGGAGCTGGGGTTCAGTGCAGTCAGAACTGGGGTTCAGTGCGGTCGGGGGCTTCCTTCCCCCTTCCGCCAGAGAAAGTCAGCCAGGCTCTCAGCCGCCCTTCCTCTCTGCGTGCACAAAGCCCCTTTGCTGTACCTCCAATTCTCTGTGAGCTTTTCTTTTTCCTTCTAGTTGTAGAATTTTCACTCAGCCAGCTTTCCTGTGGTTCTGGATGTTGTCCGTTCTCTCTTTTAGTTGTAGTTTTGAAATTGTTGTGTGAGGCAGCAGTTTAGGTGTTTACCTATGCCGCCATCTTGGTTTCCCTCGCATGTATCCTCTTTATTTCTGCATTGCTATAAAGAAATTAAATCATCATTTCTAGTCATTGAAATCTATTGGTTGTCTAACTTTACTAAGACAGGACTAAGCAAACTTAATTTTTTTATTTCAGTAATATCTCTTGACAATAATTGCTTTGTATGTAAAATTCATATTTCCTTTTATATGTTAAGTATGTAATTTAATTTTGACAATTTCTTTTCTTTCTCCCTATTCTTCCCTTTATGGAAAGGACAATGAGAAATTGTAACTGGCAAATCAAAACAAAACTTCAGCATGATCAATGGCAACCTACTACTTTCTTTTTAATAGATACTTTTTGGGAGAGTGGTAGGCAAAAACTCTCTTTTTCTACTCACACAAAATAACAAGGGCTGGCTCTCTGGGTATCAGAGATGGGAGCTGAAGAAAGAAAATTGGTGCCTAAATATGTCCTTTCTCAGTCTTGCTAAGTTCAAAGAGGGTATCAGTTTCCATATACATTAGTGTTTGCATGGCAGTCACAAGAGAAAACAAAGGAAAACCATTTGAACTCTCTTTCAGAGAATGAACTCAAAATGCGAATTTTAAAGATCTGTACAGACTCGGAATGGCATCCTACAGGAAAGCATAGGGCTCAGAGGCAGAAATCCTTGATTCAGAAGTCCTGGCTCTGCCATTTTCTAGCAGTGTGTGTTATGGGACAAATCACCCATCTTTGATAATAATAAACATGAGTGCCCTATTGACCACTCAAGATTTTGTCGAGAACAAAACAGTGTTACGTGTGAGCTAATTTTTGATCCATGTAGTATTGTTAATAGGTCATTTTCCCCCCTTGATGTTATTATTTTGATAGCATCTAGTTGTCATATAGGGCAGTGCATTGTGATGCACACAGGCAGTGAGAATATTTGCATAGTATACTGGGGTAAATAGGCAGGACTCTTGTGGACAGAGGCAACCAGCCCTGGGGGCTCTGGACACTCTAGGCCCTACCCAGTTGACCTGTGAACTGAAGTGAAGCAACAGCTTGGCACACCTGGAACCTATTAGGGGCAAATCAGTGTGCTAAGATTGGTTGTTCAGAAGGTTCTGGAATCAGAAGAAAAGACAAACAAAACTTGCACATGGATTTTAATATCCCAAACTATTTTGGAAAAATTTCTTTTTGGTAAACAATTTTTATATTGCTCATTGATTTATTTTCCTGAATTTTTATACTATATTTAAAGAAAAGGTCAATAGGGATTAGATATATTTAGTGATGTTTAGAGTAAAGCTAGGAAATGAATGATTATCTAAAAATTAGGTGGTTCAAGATAGAGCCATACTAATGCCATAGAAACTGTAACTTACATTTGTTAGACTTTTCTTTTACTTCCTGTTTCTAACTTGAGATTATCAGTTACTATATTATTGCATTAGGATTGCACCTGGATATATGTAATGGGAAATTTACCAAATTAGCTCAACAAAGAGGGATTTATTTTTCTCTACAAGGGGATCAAAGACAGGCAGCAGGACTCTCTCTGGCTTCTTCCTCTCTCCTTCCCTCCCTTCCTTCCTCCTTGAAGGCATGGTTTTGTTATCATGGTCCTACGATGGGCACTTTTTCTTGACGTATTGTATCCATGCTTCAGTCAAGAGGTGAGAAAGGATGAAAGTAAAAAGTATATAGTAACTTTGCTGGTGTGGCTCAATGGTTGAGCATCAACCCATGAATCAGATCACAGTTCGATTCCCCATTGGTGCCCATGCCTGGGTAGTGGGCTTGATCTCCAGTAGGGGAAAATTGATGATTTTCTCTCATCATTGATTCTATCTCCAGACCAGGACCTGAGGTCTGGTTCTGACTCTGGATCTCAGTACCAAACTCATGGAATAAAATATTCAAAGTGCTTGGTACAGATCTTGGTGCCTAATGTGTCATCAGTATATGTTATCTGTCATCATTATTTTTATCATTATTGTTATTTTATTGTTGTCATCACCAATATTTTCATCAGGCAATATCTCTTTTCAAAGAGCTTTTGGTCATTTTAGAGACAACACAAACACAGAAAACACTACAAAACAATGTAATATTATATAAAATATAACTAAGCACCCAAAATGTGTGAATTTTAATGCTGTGATGACTTGGTATTAAATGACATCTATGAACAATGAATTTCAGATTACTGAATTGGGTCTGTCAAATAGAATCCTATATAGATAAGGATTGGGGAAATATCAGGTATTAATAATAGCATTATAACATCTGACAATCCTAGATAATACTGTAGTGTTCAAAGAATTTTCATATACAGTATCTCTTTTGATATGAAAAGAATATGTAAGTTTGAGCCCATAAACTCAAGTATAAAAAATATACCCCAAATCTGAACTCAACTGAGATAATATCTATAATGCTGATTCTCTTTGAGATAATTTATTCACAAATATACTGCTAGTATTTTAAACATGGTTTGGGAGAGAATATAAAATTGTATCAACATTTGGAAATATTGAAGTTGCATTTTTCACTGTGTTCACATTTTTCCATGGCAGTTCCCTCTCTAATAAACTTTTTGTTTTTAGGTAAAACCTAGGTACATTCTTGGGAGGTCCTGTAGTTGCCTGGATTTATGATATGTGTAAGGACTCACATGCATATATTATTATGTTTTATAGGTGGAAAGGTTCTCAATAATTATCTAGGCTCTTCACTTTGCACATGAGAAATCAAGGCTGTCTTACCTAAAATCACCAACCAAGAGCCTGTTCAATACAAGGATGGAACTGGACTGTCTCCTGGTTCCCACTAGAATTCTTTTTACTGGACCAGTGAGCCCAAGCTTGGGCTCATGGACCCCTGGGAAATATAAGACTTAGAGCAAAAGGTTCACTGCTCCATGTGTGCTTTATACACTGAGTGGCCAGATTATTGTGATCTCTGAACGCATAATAATCTGGCCACTCAGTGTACATCACCCATACACTTAAGTATTATTCGTCACATATAAATATGCAAATATCTGTGGTGCTATTGTGATTTATAATATATAAATTCATTTAAAGGTATTGCGAAGGTTACAGAATTTTTCCGTTGTATCTTTCAATTGACAGATACCAAAAGCATAATTACATGGTATCCCCATACTTTACAAATGTTTGAAAGCATGGGTTGCAATAAGAGTTTCAAATTCAAATGCATACAAGGACCAGCAAGTAATATAAATAAGTAAAATGGGTTAGGTTTTAGAAAAACAGCTGTGAAAATCCTATATAATAAAAGCCTAATATGCTACGTGTCTAGTTGTCCGGTGACCCGTCAACTGTTCAACCAATCAAAGCATAATATGCTAATGATATGCTAAGGCTGCTCAACTGCTTGCTATGATGTGCACTGACCACCAGGGGGCAGACGCTCCAACTGGTAGGTTAGCTTGCTGCTGGGGTCTGGCTGATTGGGATTGAGCCAGATGGGCCAGTCATGCCCTGGAGCCCTTCCATGGTCCCTTTCCGGCCCCAATCGTGCACCGGTGAGGTCCCTCGGCCCCTTTCCCTTGGGAGATGTCAGAGAGCTGGTTTTGGCCTGATCCTGCTGGCCACTCCCCTCAGGAGGGCGCCAGACACAGGGCTCATGGCTGGTGAGTGCTGCTGTGGTGGCTCCAGCCTCTCCTGATCGGTACTGATTGGGCATGAGCGTGCGGCAGGCACAGTGGGGCTGGGATGAGTGGGAGTGGCAGGTAGGAGCTGCAGGTGGTGTTGGACTATGGGTTTTGGCCCGATCCCCACAGGCCACCCCGAGGATCCCCATCCATGCATGAATTCGTACACCAGGCCTGTAGTACAATAATAATTAGCAAAGGACATTCAGTCTTAAAGAAGGAGGCAGGCAATAGGGAGTGGTGAGGACTGTGTCAAACTGGAGATTCTCTAATTGTTGCCAGGAGAGCATGAATCTGATATTGTCACTCTATCAATAAATCAAGCCCTGGCCAGTGTGGCTTAGTTGGTTGGGCATCATACCATACACCAAAAGGTTGCTCGTTTGGTTCCCAGCTAGGGCACTCATAGTCAGCAGATGGATTGGGGACAAAAAAAAAAAAAAAAAGGCTGAAACCGGTTTGGCTCAGTGGATAGAGCGTCAGCCTGCAGACTGAAGGGTCCCAGGTTCGATTCCAGTCAGGGGCATGTACCTTGGTTGCGGGCACGTCCCCAGTAGGAGGTGTGCAGGAGGCAGCTGATGGATGTTTCTCTCTCATCGATGTTTCTAACTCTCTATCCCTCTTCCTTCCTCTCTGTAAAATATCAATAAAATATATTAAAAAAAAAAAGGAAGACAGAGAGAAAACAGAAATCTGAATTTTTTAAATTTAAAATTAACCAATTTTAAGAAATTGGCTCATTTTTCTAAAACACCGTATGAGTCAAAAATGTTACTGAAGGCCAAAATGCAGCCTGTTGGTTTCCAGGTTGTAATTTTTATAGGAGATACTGCCTCAGGTACTGATGACAAAGGAAAGCCTTTGAATCTCTACTTTAGGACTTACTAGAAATCTGATAGATCTCCAGGCGGATGAAATGATACTCTATAGTTTTATCAGAAACCAAAGGAAGGGACCTAGTGACCTCCTTTTTTGACTTCTTTTAACTAAAGGAAAAAAATCACTTTTGTTTAAATGTTAATCTGGCATAAATTTACCGGTGAGGCAACATAGGTTTTCTTTCCAAATAGATTCTGTAAAGATACCATCTGAGTGGAAGTAGACTTCTCACAGAACTCTGTTTATTGGACAGAAAATACTAGGAGGCAGTTTGAGTTTAATAAAAGGAAGGTATCTCAGGAAAATAAAGCCAGCCAAAAAGTCCGACTCACCCCATGAGGAGCTTCCCACCTCAAGGAGCAGACATTGGGACTAAGGCAGTGGTCGGCAAACTCATTAGTCAACAGAGCCAAATATCAACAGTACAACGATTGAAATTTCTTTTGAGAGCCAAATTTTTTAAACTTAAACTTCTTCAAATGCCACTTTTTCAAAATAGACTCGCCCAGGCCATGGTATTTTGTGGAAGAGCCACACTCAAGGGGCCAAAGAGCCGCATGTGGCTCACGAGCCGCAGTTTGCTGACCACTGGACTAAGGCATTGGCACTGAAATGTGAAGAGTTAAAATTTGAGGAAGGGATGGTACATAAGTTCTCCTCAAATTCTGGATGGTATTTTTCTAGCTAGATCTATAGCTGTGCTTCCTTATTTGTGTAATTCCCCAAACTTTGGCTTAAAATAATGGCCGGATTCTTGTTACTCTCACTGGAATAATCAGAACTTCACACACTGCTTTAGATAAAATCTATAAATTACCATGATTTTAAAAATCATATTCTGTTTTTAAAGTATTGGTTTTGAGCCATTTTGTTTCCTAAGTTTTTGCTTCTCTATTCCTTCTCACTTGTCCATTGCCCTGTGCCCTGCCCACATTAACCACATATAACAATGAGGAAAGGCAGGTCCCGTTTGGAAAGTACCATTCTTAAAAACACTAGGAAAGAAAGCATAGTCTAGTGAGCTCTCAGCTGGAGTTCACTTGCATTCCCAAATAGATGTCTAAAAGACGAGTCTCTTTATCAACTTCAAATGAGGAAAGAGTTGAGCATTTGTTTTCAATAGGTTGTGCAAGGCAGCTCATGGTATTTTAAGTTCTGCTTTACAATGGAAAACATGTATGCACCCCTATCCATATAAAACAAAGCCACATTCTATAGCCAAGGGTAAAAATCTATTGCAATAATTTGTTTATGACAGCTTTCTTCTTTTGAAAAGTTCAAGTAATCATAGACCATATAAAATTATTATTGCTCTTCGTGGCTGCCACTTTATTATAAAAACTTGCATCTCCATTAGCACAAGACATAGACACTTTGTTTATTATGTTAGTAGAGGTATGTTTTTCAAACAAAGCTTTTTTCATAGTTGCCAAGTACTTTTCCTAGCCTTATAGAAAGTTAGTGTTCTTAATAAAATATGAAGTACTTCCAAACAGAGAATTGTAAAAGATGAGGAGCTAATACGAATTTCTCCTTGTATGCTTCCTTCACTCTATCACCTCTGCATTCTTTCCTCATCTCACAGCTTTCCCTCAGTAATTCATCAAATTCAGAATACGCACTTTTGCAGATTTTTGCTCCTAAGGGCACTATTCCGATTGAAAAACGGTTTTCAAGATTTCACAAATCTTTCCCTCGAGAAGTTGTTCTTTAGACCTTGAGCATTCCTATTGGCTTGGCAATGACAAGGCTGGCGGTGTGGTAAGTGGAAGAGTGATCCTAAAAGTGCATCACAAGTCTTCATGTTACCCACACTTGAACAAAAGTTTTAGCTCATTACAGTAAGTGACAGTGTACAAAATCATGACTGTAGAATCCACACACTCGGCTGAAGGAGGACTTCAGGATGTAGGGAAAATTCACTTCAGAAGGGAGTCTGTCTCATCTCTTGTTTCTAATTTATGGGCTTTCAGTTATTGTGGCATTCAGTATTAGACTTTTTATTAGGAATACACCTTCACTTCACATTTCAGATCTCTTGTTTCAGGGCTGCCAAAGCAAAGCAAAACAAAAACCATACTGTTGTTTTTCATTATGGTTTGCAACACTGTTTGATATAAATAGGGTCTATTTTTTCATCTAGATTTCTAAGATTTCTGCTGGAAACTCTGATGAAGAACATATGTCTGCCCTAAATCACTCCCATGAGAAATGTTGGAACTGTTACATTTAGTTTTACTGTCCAGCATATTAAAATAGTTCACCACAGCACATATTACAAAAAGCTATATCAAGTGAAGTTTAAAATATTTAGTTCATATTTAAAATTTATCACAAACTGTGAAGACAGATATTTAGAGCTGCCTATTATGGTGGCAAACTAGTTAAGTAATTTTGCTAACATATTAAGGGGTCACTACAAATTACTTTCTCAAGTACTTAATTTTTCCATGCCACATCATTAGAACGTCATTCTTAACTAAGACACTGGAATGGATCTTTTTGCACTGCTATTTTTATGTGCAAAATGCATAAGACATACTGTCTATATCATTTAATTTTGTGTCTACACATGATGCCAATAATCATAATTGTGTGGGTGACAGAGATTAATTATTGCTGATTCTTAAATGCATATTAGATGTTATATAAATGTCTCAGTCAAGAAAAAGAAGAAATTGATTGCATAAAATACAGGATAGTTTTCTTAACCACATAGCTATAGGCCAGATAGGAGAGATGGGGTCCGGTTGAAAAGTGGGAGGGGGCCTTATTTCTACTCCTAAATATGCCCTTATCTATGTAACCTGAATGTAAGTCACTTAGCTTGCTTGTCTCAGGATCCTCCTCATAAAATAGGATTTTCTTTAGGTGAATGTAAGGTCCCTTTTTTCTCTTCCATTCTATGGTTCTAGTATACTAACCTGAGTCAGAATACTTCCTTCCCTATTTCTAAATCAGCTCTTCCTCAATACCCCTCTGTCTTTTTCAGGATGCCTCCCAGAAGGGAAAAAATGGAGTCATTGACTCAACTTCATCCCCTGTAGCCCATCTCTACTGGTATTTCCTTGGAGATTCTGTTTACATCTCTCCCAAGATGCTTCTTTATTCTCAGGCACACACTGGCCCGTGGACTTCTCTCAGTATCCCTGACTCCACACCAACCCACTCATTCATCCTGCCTACTGATGGATGCCAGCCTAACATTCTTTAATTTTATATGTTATTATCTATACTTTAAGGTTTTTCCTCCACTATTACAGTCATATCTTCTCATTGTAGAAAATTCGGAAATGTAAAGAACAGTGTAGAGGCCATATATAAATTTCATTTTATTGAGTACCTAATGAAAAACAGATATATGCTACTTGTGGTCTTTTTTGTTTTTTCTACCGAATTATTTATTTTATTCTTAATAATTTAAAATCAGAGCACTTGGATTATTAAGGTGATTAATACTTAATCATATATTCTGCTGATGTTTTCCACGTTGGTATTTGCCTTTCATATTTGCTCATACAGGAAGTTCAGAGACACAGCTGTATTTAGGAGAGTTGGGGCAAAAGCTCCAATGGTGTGATCAGGACTCTGCATCCCAGATTTTCTGCCTTCTAAGTATGACCTCATTCTTTCCTATCACAACTGCCTCTGTGTGACCTCTCATCTTTCCAGGCCATTCCTGGCTTATGTCATTCCAGATTAGCAACCCAGGGGAAAAAATAATCTTTTTTCTTCTAGGGGTTGTAGATCAATCCTAGGAAATGAAGCTGACTTTCAGTCACTGTTGCCAGGAGTAATGAGGTCCCTTTGACCAAGAAGAGTCATGAGTGTTCACTACCCAAGGTCAAGTCTCCTTTCGTCATCATATATTTGATCCCCTTTGTGCAAATATACAGATGATGTATTATAACACTAGAACATATATAAATTATTAACCAATGTCACCCCATAAATTCAATAAAATCTAAAATAAACTAATTTTTTTAAAAGGATGAATCATGAGCCCCTCCCCCCCCACCCACCTACCCCCCCCCCCCCCCCCCCCCGTTGTGTGGCAGCAGGCAGGAAAGTGTGCGGCAGGGATCTGAAGCAGTGGGCAGTGGGCTGTGACTGACAGCCCATCATTGCCACTTAGAATAGGGGTAGGAGTGATTCCACAGTGGAAGGGATACTAGCATACAAAAGAGAGATATGTCCACCATGAGAACATTCACTAATCAATTAGTTTTATATCTTTACATTAAAAAATACATCTTTCCTTTCTTGAGTTTAATATTATATCTGAAATGGATAAAGATGTCATTGATACCTGCGTAACTGCTTCAAGAGCAGGTATGTGTAGGCCTAAAATAACTGTCTGGAATTTTCACGAATGTTAGAAAACAGCTTCAGAACAATTGTCCACTAAAGTAATTTTTAGAACTAAAGCTGCTCTCACCATGTGGATGCCCCTCAACACTCAAGTAGCAGTAACTGTGCCTATCGGGCAGAGCTGTGTAATCTATAATAATAAAAGCATAATATGCTAATTGGACCGGACATCCTTCCGGGACTGCTGCTGCAAGGGCCGGGGCGGTGGCTGGGGCTGCTGCCTCGGCCCTCAGAGCCCCTTGCACGAATTTCGTGCATCGGTCCTCTAGTTATATACACTGAGTGGCCAGATTATTATGATCTCTGAATACATAATTATCTGGCCACTCAGTGTGTATATATATAATATATATATATTAGAGGCCCGGTGCATGAATTCATACATGGGTGGGATCCGGCCAGCCTGGCCAGGGGGAGGGGACATGGGCGGTTGGCCGGCCTGCCTGCTGGTCGAACTCCTGGTCGAGGGGACAATTTGCATATTAGCCTTTTATTATATAAGATATACACTGAGTGGCCAGGTTATTATGCGTTCAGATATCATAATAATCTGGCCACTCAGTGTATAATCCTTTGACTATAAGCTTTAGAAGGGCAGGGACTGTCATTTGAATGGATTTTAAAGCTCCATTCGTGCTTATATGTTCCTTAAAATATTTTTAGTCAGATTTTCCCTGATTACAGAAATCTTACTTGCTTATTGTAGAATACTTGAAAGACCTTTTGCTCTTTAACAAACACACACAAAAAAATAAAAATTACCTATGAGCCCACCACCCAGCGAAAACTACTGTTAGTATTTTGATGTATATTTGATGATCTACTTACTGATAAGTAGAAACTCAGATCCCATATATGCTTCCCAAGTGAAGGTTTCAGGTGGGATTTTGTGTTAAATGTGTCCGCAATTTCTCTAGTAAGGTCATAGTGCTAGAATAAAGAGACACAGGTGTATTGTCATCATCAGGGTTTTAAAGCTAATATTGGAAAGGAAGTTGTTGAGCATGTTAGTGCTGAATTGGCGTTCCAGATTCTGGGAGACATTATCCTCAAAAGTAAAATCAGAATATAAAGCAGGATCTGCTAAGCCTGAAAGGAGGACCATTAGGACCTCGGGTAGGAGGAAAAACATTTAGGGATAAGCAGTTCAGGTACTAAAATTGCAGCAGAAGAAAATTAAAAAGAGACACAAAGGGCCCTAGGCTTTGACTTACATTATTTTATTATGTGAGAATAGAAGATTAACATTTAAAAAGCCAGAAGGAGAACATATGTGTACAACAACAGTGATATCTCTGTGTATTTTAAAATGTAGTTCTAAAGGTAACCAAGGATGTAATTCCCACAGAAGCCTGACATGTCTTCCTTCGTGTATTGCCTGTTTATTCTGTTCTTAGCACCTGGACTGAATTGGTCCCAAACGAAATTGTAATTTTCACCAAACTGTTTATAAAATTAAGCCCCCCTTCTTTTTTTGTTTCTTTTTTCATTTTAAACACAAGACATATGCCTGCACCTTTTCGTCAGGCTCTTGAGTTGTTGCCAACCCGACAGAGAACCATCTGGAGTAGAAACTGATATGGTGCAGTGTTCATGAACAGTTTACATTTTTCAGCATGCAACATGGCTAGGGTTTTAATTTTAGAAGCTGTGGTTTTGTCCAAACTATACTCTGAAATAATTGGACTCTTTATTTCCTTATTTTTGTTGTGGTGGTTAAGAAAAAAACAGTTAAATCCAATCTGTTTTTTTAATGCAGTGATGTCAGATTCAGCGTTTCTATTTGGTACAAATCACCACCTTGCAAAAAATTTAGTCTTTGGCCAAGAAAGGTTTTTTTCCAGGTTAAAATGTGATTGGATACTTTTTAACTGGGAATACACACCCTTTCTGTCAAAGTAGAGGCACAATGTGCCAAGTAAACAATAACGCTAGTCATAGTTCACAGTGTTTTAGTTACCTCTTTGATCTACAAGACGTGAAGTACATGTTTTCATCTATTAAAAGAAGTTAGAACACTTGAAATGTTGTTGCTAGAAACAAATCACACAGCATCAATTTATTCTGTAATTGTATCTTTAATATTATTAGTAAACTTTAATCTCTAGCTTGCTATCCCCCTCCCCACTTCCTCCTTCCTCACTCCTAATCTCACACTTCTGTGAGAATACGGAATTGCACACCATATTCTTGATTATTTCAAGTTGTTCTCCCTGAGAATGCAGAAGCCCAGACAAAAATGACATCACCGGAGATGAGTCCAGCCTTTTATTTTAGAGAGGGATATTAATGACTTTTGACTTTAGAGTGACTATAGCATTTCAGGGCAGCAGCCCTTCCAGATATTAGAATGGAAGTGTTGAAGCTGTTACATATCCAGGCAGCTCCACACAGAGCTTAGATCAGAACAAAAACCACCAGGGTGTATTCGTTGGAGCTTTTTGGTAGGGTAGTACAAATAAAAATCAAAATATCGAATTCCTAGTTACTTCCTCATTGTTGTTATCTTTGTAGTTCTTTCTTGAGCCAATTTATGCCTATATGTATTTTAAATTCAGATTCAATATATGAAAAATCAGGCGAAAATTCTGAGAACATACATACATTTACTGGCTTTTTATTGTGTGTTTCTTTAAAGGACATGGCTCTTGTTTTGCAGTTGGGCAGTGAAAAACAGTATTTTGCTTAAAATAATAGAATAGCAAAAATGGACATGATCAGGCTGAAAAAAATCTGGGTCATTCCTCTCCAGGGTGGGAGGAACTAGAAGCAATTGCCAAATAGTGTGCTACACCCACACGTCCTGTGTCTGGACAAAATGACGCACCTTTTGCACTGGACTGCACAGGCGTGAACAGTGTAATTTTTCTATGCTCACCTTCTCACTCTTTATTCTCTCATGTCCTTTGTTCCAGCCATAGGCTTTTCAGTTCCTTAAATACCGTACACTCCC
Source organism: Plecotus auritus (assembly GCF_963455305.1). Lineage (NCBI taxonomy): Eukaryota > Metazoa > Chordata > Mammalia > Chiroptera > Vespertilionidae > Plecotus > Plecotus auritus. The sequence continues at coordinate 215,689,891 of NC_137770.1, forward strand.
ACCACACTTGAGGTCCTTGCACAAGTAGTTCTCTCCAACTAACTCCCCACCCCGCCCTTTGGAGCTCAGTTCAGACCACACATCCTGGAGTTCGCCCCCTCAGACTCTCCATACTAGCTCAGTTCCCTGCATGCCCATCAGGTGCGGAAAGTGAACAATTTATTGTGTATTTCTGTGATAATTTGATTAGTGTCTGCCTTCCCTCCTAGACTATAAATTCCATGAGTTTTGCTCACCATTGTATCTCAAGCCCTGCTCATGCTTGGGGGCACATGGAAGGCTCTTGATAAGTATTTATTGAGTGAATGAGGGAATCAGAAAGTTCCGACTCTGCTTCAGTGTTTAATATGACACTCTGCACATGGCAAATATGTTGCAACTTTACCAGAGGAACTTTTTTTGGCCTAAAATGAATGAGAAAATTGCATGATGCTAGTGAAGGAAAAGGAGAATGAAAAAGGCTTTAAATCCAGGCAAATAATACATTTAAGAACCCTTCTGTTTTTCTCCCCAGGGTTTAAATAATTTAATTTTCATCTCTACAATAAAGTATTTTCCAATAATATTATTTTCTATCCCTTATATACATCCCCCGCCCTCCCATTCTTACCTGTAAAACTCTCACCTGTTCATTAAGATGCAACTCAAATTTCACTGCCTTTCTTATTCCCTCTCTAATTATCCCAGCCCAAAGTGAACCCTGTGCCTCAGTATCCTATATAATAAAGAGGTAATATGCAAATTGACCATCACACCCTCACACAAGATGGCCGCCCCCATGTGGTCACAAGATGGCCACGCCCATGTGGTCAAAAGATGGCCCCCCTCAGGGGGTCACAAGATGGCTGCCCCCATGTCATCACAAGAGGGCTGCCCCCATGTCATCACAAGATGGCCAGCAGGGGAGGGCAGTTGTGGGCAATCAGGCCAGCAGGGGAGGGCAGTTAGGGGTGACCAGGCCTGCAGGGGAGGGCAGTTGGGAGCAACCGGCCAGCAGGGGAGGGCAGTTGGGGGCAACCGGGCTGGCAGGGGCGGGCAGTTGGGGGCGATTGGGTCAGCAGGGGAGCAGTTAGGTGTCGATCAGGCTGGCAGGGGAGTAGTTAGGGGGTGATCAGGCTGGCAGGCAGAAGCGGTTAGGGGCAATCAGGCAGGCAGGCAGGCGAGCGGTTGGGAGCCAGCAGTCCCAGATTGTGAGAGGGATGTCCAAGTGCCGGTTTAGGCCCGATACCTGTGGGATCGGGCCTAAACCGGCAGTTGGACATCCCCCAAGGGTCCCAGATTGGAGAGAATGCAGCAGGCTGGGCTGAGGGACACCCCTCCCAGTGCATGAATTTCGTGCACTGGGCCTCTAGTTGATTTGTGAAAATCCTAGGGCACCTACGTAGTATTTGTGTTGTTTCATATGCTAGATATTTGTACATGTGTGTTCTCTCTAGCTGGTGATCTTGGGCACGTTGCTTAATCTCTCTTCCCTCCACTACTCCATCTTTAAAATGGGGATATAATAGTACCTATCTCAGGGGATTGCCCTATATAACACTTAGCTGTGTATAGCTACTACTGTTGTTTGTTACCTCTTCTATTACATTAAACTCCTATGGGCAGCAACTATTTATTATTCACCTTTGTATTCCTGGCTTTCATTTTAAAATTGTGGTGCTGAATGAAGATAGGGATAAATACTGGGTTTTGACATTTTCATGATGTTCTTCACTTTTCTCTATTCCTAGACTTGGTTGAATGGAGGCTAGATTGACAGTTCACCCTTTTGGGGGTCTGGAACTAGTTCTGAGATGTTTAAATGGTGAGAGAAGAATTTGAACATGATTACTATTTTCTGTAAAATCTTCTTACTTTATAAAACTGTTTGCTGTATTGCAGAAAACTATTTCTTCTACTCCTGGTAAGCCAAATGCTACAAACAAGACGTCACCACCTAGGCAGTAAATCTAGGTGTTCTTCACCAGTGCCACTTGGAAAATAAATTTAGTCATTGACACTCTCATTTTTCTTTCACACATACATATCTGGAATTGAAATATTTTTTTTTAACTTCATTAGAAAAGGACATTTAAGCTATGCATAGGTGAGATGAACTTACTTTCTTGTATTTTTTTTCTCTGAAGAAAATCTTATAGGTTGGGTTGGGTTATCACCTGACCCTCAGCTTTCGTTGCTCCAGCCATGGGAAGTTGGGTTGTCAGATGCCAGTGCATTTGCCTACATGGCACGAAGAGCCCTGATAGACTTGTTCTCTCTCTTTCTCAAATACTAGCGCCATGCTCCCAGCACACTGCCTGGCACTAATAGATTTAATCTTTATTGTTTGCCAAAAATATCTGGACACAGCATCAAAACCATCTTGTAAGATGATCTAGCTCACTGACCTCATAGCCTAAAAGACACAGTAACATGTTTGGCCCTTTAATAGGACGAAGCCTTCCCTGGCAATGTTCTGTTCCAATGAGCTCATCACTGGGTGCATGGAGCCTTTGGTCTCCAGCTCCCAGAATGGGGATTCTTATTTTTTAATTTATTTTTAATTTCTTAATTGCATTTTTAAAATTTATTCAAAGCCATATTAAAAATAGGATTTCATTGTACTTCCCATCCACTCTACAATCCAGTTACCAAAGGTTTTGGTTAACATTTCAATAATTTAACATCTTACATTGAACTGCAATGCCAGGCATTTAACTTAATTTAGTATACCTTTTATTTATTTCACAGAGAATTTTAAGCCATACAAATAAAATATAATTAGGAAATCAAGAATCCTATCTAATAAAAGAGTAATATGCAAATTGACCATCACTCTGCTACACCAACAAGCCACACCCACCATTCAATCAGGAGTGAGTATGCAAATTAACCCAACCAAGATGGCTGTGGCCACGGAGTGAGCAGAAGGCTTGGGTTTCCCCGGCAATGGAGGAAGCCAAGCTTTCCGCCCACCCTGGCCGGCCCAGGCCTCCACTCAAGGCTACAAAGTTTCAATTATAGAAGATAAATAAATCCCAACAAAAAAGGCGGCAGTCACGGAGCTGGAGAGAGCAGGAGGCTTGAGTTGCCCCCGGCGATGGAGGAAGCCAAGCTATCCACACACCCTGGCAGGCCCAGGCCTCCACTCAAGGCTACAAAGTTTCAATTATAGAAGATAAATAAATCCCAGATACCAGGGCCTCCACTTGGGTCACCGGGGGTGTGTGGCTGGCCTGCAAAGCACCACAGGCCCCTCGCCCAGGCCGCCCCATGCCCCAAGGGAACCCCCACCCTGATCCAGGACACTCTTCAGGGCAAACAAGCTGGCCCCCACCTGTGCACCAGGCCTCTATCCTATCTAATAAAAGAGTAATATGCAAATTGACCGCCACTCCAACACACAAGATGGCTTCCCCCATGTGGTCAAAGATGGCTGCCCCATGTGGACACAAGATGGCCGCCACATATGGCCAGCAGGGGAGGGCAGTTGGGAGGGACCAGGCCTGCAAGGGAGGGCAGTTGTGGGCAATTAGGCCAGCAGGGGAGGGCAGTTAGGGGTGACCAGGCCGGCAGAGGAGGTAAGTTGGGGGTGACCGGGCCTGCAGGAAAGGGCAGTTGGGGGGGACCCAGGCCTGCAGGGGAGAGCAGTTGGGGGGTACCAGGTCTGTAGGGGGGGCAGTTAGGGGTGACCAGGCTGGCAGAGGAGGGAAGTTGGGGGTAACCGGGCCTGCAGGGAAGGGCAGTTGGGGGGGACCCAGGCCTGCAGGGGAGAGCAGTTGGGGGGGGACCAGGCCTGCAGGAGAGGGCAGTTAGGGGTGACCAGGCCTGCAGGGGAGGGCAGTTAGGGGCAAACAGTCTGGCAGGGGAGCAGTTAGGCATCAATCAGGCTGGCAGGGGAGTGGTTAGGGGTGATCAGGCTGGAAGGCAGAAGTGGTTAAGGGCAATCAGGAAGACAGGCAGGTGAGCAGTTGGGAGCCAAGCAGTCCTGGATTGTGAGAGGGATGTCCGACTGCCCGTTTAGGCCCGATCCCGGTAGGATCGGGCCTAAACGGGCAGTCGGACATCCCTTGAGGGGTCCCAGGTTGGAGAGGGTGCAGGCTGGGCTGAGGGACACCCCTTTCTCCCCACCCTCCCGTGCACAAATTTTGTGCACTTGACCTCTAGTGTGTAAACATAAAAGAAGTGTAAACATAAAAAAATACAGGTCATAAAATACAGTTTAGATGTTCACCTCTCTGCTTTTAAGAAGCAAAAGTAAATAAAGGAGAATCATTTACATATTTTACAACTTTATAAAATATCAAAAAGTATCAGGCAGTATAGAAACATTTTTTATTACTAAATCCTTAAAAAATTATTCATATGACTGAATATGACATTTAATATGGTTGAGCATGACTCAGGAAAACAAATTTTCAACGAATTAAGAGAATATAGCACACATACTGAAGTTCTGAGTGGTTCAGCTTGACCCATCAAAAGGCAGGAGGAGGATTTTTAGGGTTAGGGTTACCATAGATGTGTCTGTGAAGATCTATTTGGGTTCTTTCCTAGAGTGGTTTCCAACAACCCTTCTGCAAGCCAGCTGTATCAGAAGCACGTGAGAGTTGTTTAGCATACAGCTTTGCAGGTTCTACCCAGACCTACCAGATCAGAAAGTTGAGGGGTCAGGTCTGGGTATCCATATGGAACTGGAGTAGTGTGTTCTTTCTGGGGCCCCCTTGATCAGGCATGGGAGGGGCTTTCCCTGGAGACCTCACCCCACTTGAGGTACCCAGACCTCACCCTCTCTTCTGGAACACTTAACCAAGGTCCCGGGTCATGTAATGGGGTGGGAGTTGTCCACTTGGAGTGGGTCAGTTGGCAGAGTCTTAGGTATCAACGGGCATCATATCTTACAGGCACTCAACTGGCGACCTGCTGGCCATGTTTATCACTGCCCATCACACACCTATTAAGTAAAGGAGCTAGAATTCAAACTGAGGCCCATCTGAGGCCAAAACCAGAGTTCTTCATCGCTGCATGGTGTTGGGTATTAATTCTGGACTGAGCGGCTCCAGCTACTCCTCTCCACCTACTTATCCTGTTTCTCATTGTTTATTGTGACACAGCTGTTCCATTTAGTGGCTGAAGTTCTTGCCAGAATAGGGTTCGTAGGGGACTCTTTCTTCCCTTTCACGGTGAGTGAGCTGGAGCTTGTCAGCATGTCACGCTTCAGAAGTCAGAATCCAAGATTTTTTTCCCCTTTAGATTTTTAAAAAAATTAGCTTTCTCGTTGAAAGTATTACAGATGTCCCCTTTGTTTATTTGTTTGTTTGTGTTTGTTTTTTTCCATTGACCTCCTTCACCCTACTCCTGCTCCTCCCAGGCCTTCACCACTCTATTGCCTGTGTCCTTGGGCTATGCATGTAAGTATATAACTTCTCCTGTTAATCACTTTCCCCCATTAGATTTCATCCCTTTAGATTTTTTTTTATTTGGCACCAAAGTAACTGAGTCTTGGGAAGTTATTCCTTAGGTTATCCCATTAGGCAAGGAATATGATGTGATGATAGCAGCTGAAATACTAAAAGCCACAATACACTTTGGAAAAGAAGACAAGAAAAATGAGAGCAATCTTGGTAGCTGCTTATATTAGTGGTCTTGATTAATGCCTCCTTTTAAAAAAGTCAAATTGCTAATGCATTTCTAATCACTGTAGCAGTCATAACCAATTAGCTGTGTTTATGTAATATGAAACAGTGTGCAGGCAGGGCTGGCTGGAATGTCACTTTCTTCCACGAAAGGAGTCAAGATTACAAGGCTTTGCCGCGTCTGTCTCTACCTAGCTTTTGCAGGACACTATTCTGATTGTGACCAGGTCACAGCATAGCACTCAGTCAGCTCTGCCAGCAGTTCACAGAGTCGGTTCCCTGTGGACGTGCAAGGGACTCAAAGGAGCTGCCCATGACAGCCTTCTCCCAGGCCAGGCTGCCTCTTTCCTACAACTCCTCGGAGGCACACTGGATTGCAGACTCATCCCAGCAAGCCTTAGCTATTCCGTGGCCCTATTTTGTTTGCCTACGCAGTGTTTGTGAAAACTTTCCATTGTAAGCCAAAGCAGAACAATAGACTTCCCATAAACAGATGAGTTTTTTTCAAGAAAAATGTGAAGAATTGATTGGAGCTGAATGGCGGCTGCCCCTTAGAAGGGTCCATGCTCACCAGCCAGCCCCAGCATCTAGCCCTCACTTCCTTCTCTTGTATTACCTGGGGCCCAGGTGCGGGCAGCTGTGGCCTCTGCCCTATCATCACTGCCATGTTCTTCCTTCACCTCGCTGTTGGTAGAAAGGACAGAACAACCTGAAACTGTTATATTAGTTATCATTAAACTAATATAACTAATAATTAAATTACATCAACTGTACTTTAAATAAAAAAATTTTAAAAGAGGAAATAAAGAGCTCAATAACTACTGTCATTAAAAAAAGAACAGAACAGGCAGCAGTTCTGATCAACTCGGAAATGGTCCACTTATCATTGTGTCACTTTTTTATAAACAGGAAGTTGAGATCCACACATTTATGTGTCCTTAGAGATCCAGAAATGTATCCAGTGCAGGCTGTGGCGTGTAGTAGCCACTTGGAAGACATCTGCTTAATGATAGAATCTGTGACTAGGAATCCCAGGTGCTTGGGGACTTGGGGTCATTTGTTTGGCTGGAAGAAGAGACATCATGGGGCAGTTTGGGAAATTAATGGCACTCTTTAAATGCATGCAGAGATTGGATGACAGGTAGAAATTTTTCAGTTTTCATAAAATATAGGACTTTATTTTTATTTTGTGATGAGATACCTTGGCCACTCAATACTGAAGCCCTTTGGGAGACATTAAACTTTAGTGACCTTACAAAATTTCAACCAATTATTTTTGTTCTCATTTATGCAAAAAGTCCTCTTGGGTTCGATTGGGTCTGACAGTCTCTCTAACCTGATACCGGCTATTTGTCCCAGTGTGGAGCTATGAAGCAGGGCCTGCATTTCAGGTCCCTGTCACCTCTGGCTCTCTGGGACCCAGAGGCCTTGGGTGTTAACCATGATCCCTTATTTTGTTAATAGCACCTGGCTCTGCCTACCATGCCAAATACAAGTTATTAATGCCCCATCTCAGGGGTTTAGGACTGGGGTTCTATAGATTGCCTGGGTCGGAATCCTACTTCTGATACATGTTCATTGGATGGCCCTGCAAGTTTGGCATCATTTCTGTATCTCAATTTTCTCATCTGAAAAAATGGATATCCTGGTAGTACCTACACCATAGCATTGTTAGGACAGTGGCTGGCACATTGTGAGTGCTCAGTACTGATGGCTGCTGTGTTGGTGGTGGTAGTGACAGAGGCAGTAATACCTGTTTTAAATTATAAATAGAGCCACAAAAAAGCGGGGGAAGGGAGAATGTAGCCATTAAGAACATTTTTGTGATTTAGTTTTATTTTAAATGCATTTAATAGTTGAGAATTACGAAGTCTTTTTTTTTTTCATAAGACTGTAAAATGATTGGATACTTTTTTTCCTCTTTATGTAGGATCAAGCTTGATTTGATTAAACGAGAACCTTTCAGTTACACTTACAAGGGGCCCATGGCTTTCCTGGTTACGAAAGCAGATGAGGCCTGTGTGAGGGGAGGCCGTTATCTCCCCGTAGAAATTACTGTTTTGTAAAACCCACTTTTCTCTCACCCTGACAACGATGGAAGGAACGCAAGACTGGTTTCTGCGTGTGCTCCTCACAGGGAAGGCCAGCTTTGGAATGTGGTGTGATGTCACCGCCGATTGGGCCCCGGGTCTGGGTTTCATCTGTGTTGTTGCAATACCTCAATTTATCTGTTTTCCACAGGGAATTACGGCACTCTTCAGGGGGTTGGAAAAACCTAAAATGAAAGCATACTTCATTGGTAAGACATGCCTGTCCCAAACACTGGCAGTCCTCACAAGATTAACAGTGCATGTTAACCTGAAGGAACTATTTTTTCCTTTAGCCATCAAACCACAGGGCTTTTAAATTGCCTTTATAACAGTCTCTCCTTGTAGTCCATCCCCTTTCTTTGGACAGAACCTCAATTTCAGGGGGCGATGTAAACTAAATGCTTGGGTTGGGCCATTTCTTCCCAGTTACTTAAAGGTTCCTTTCAGGTCTACACCAGGAGAAAGTGCACCTCTCTGTCACAGTTGGTTCCCTAAGTGGCTTTTGATGTGGATACCATTGAAACAAAAGCCTTCCATCAGGGGGGAGAAAAAGAATGCCTTGCAGATTATAAGGAAAAAGTGTAGTGTGCTGGTTAAAATAGAGCTGAGGAAGGTGTGGAAGGAAGCTCTGAGAGTCAGGATTGAAAGTGTTCTTGCCAATGAGGACTGTGACCTTGGCTGTTCTTACCTGTCAGTTTCTTCCTCTGGGGAGGGGAATCACAGTACCAGCCTTACACGGAGCTGGGAGGATGAATGCTTGGCCTGCCCATAGTGAGCACTCAGTAAATAGTATGCGATCATTATTACTGTTACTATTAACATGCCTTCCTCTAACCAAACCTGGAAGAAAATTCTACTGATTCGAGTTATGAGATCTCATGTCTTCAAAGCATTTGGAAACACTTCTTTTCTGATAGAAATATTTGAATTAGCTCTCTCTTTGTGATCACATCTCATTTCAGATTTTACTGATCACCAAACCTCTTGATCTATCTAATCAATAACTACTCACAGATGGAGAGATGCAGTCACCGATATGAGTAATATTATTTCGTTTTAACCCTGGTGGACCGTGAGCTGCTCCAGCTGGTCATTTCATCAGTCATCCCTTGTTGACTGAGTGCCTGGTATGTCCCAGCAGGAGTGGTTCTGGGGGTACAGTGGCAAACAACAGAAAGCCCCTCCCTGCAAGAGCTTGTGTTTCAGTGGCAGCATTACTTGCTCCTCATACTTATGTCCCACTCATCCTGCATAGTACCTGGCATGCAGTAAGTACTCGATAAATACCGGTCCGTTTGGTGAACTGAGTGCAACTTACTGAAACGAAAGTCCAATGTGCCCTTTCTGGAAAGTTTCCTGTAAAGAAAAAAAAAAATTAATCTAAGGTTTTTCCATGAAACAGCCACCTTGTCTTTATGTGTTATTTGTTAACAATCTCCATCAGTCTGGTTGGACGAAAAAGACATCTAGCTGATTACTGTCTTCTTGCTGTTTGAAGGAGCCCTTCGCTGTGATCCCATTTATAAAAAACTAGCCGTGGTGTTTGTTTTGTTAAAAGAGGTTTTACTGAAATACAAACCAAAGTTGGTGGACTTGCTCTTGAACATGGCTAGACTTCGCAAAGCTTGACCAGAGCTCTTTCTCTAAGGTACCCAACACTGCTCTTCTGCCTGCGCACTAGCAGCCTCTCCTTCCTCATCCACAAGGAAAGGAGGAGGTGAGTTGGGAAGGAGGCAGCAGGGAAAGCCTATTAGGTGTTTGGCCTTGTAGAGAATGATTTACTTTTTTATTAAAATCCCCTCTTCCCTGTGAGGTGATGTTACTCCTCTCCATCTTCCCAATACAGCTGAGGAACCTGTGGCTCCGAGGTTAAGAAATACCCAGTTGGGAAGTAGCAGAGGCAGGTTTTGGGCCCAGGCCTGCCTACCCAAAGGTGCTGCCTGTGGGGACAGGGCCACACCCCTCCTTACCTGGTTGATATTCTTGGGTAAGTCTTACTAGATTCAAGACTCTTTCTCAAAGCTGCTCTGGGGTGGGGCAGGCAGATCATAGGAAATGGTAAGTTGCAGTGTGCTCTTGTGTTCAGCTCTCCTCAGGCTCAATACATGGACTCCAGAGGAGCCAGCATGGCCTGGATTCTCTCAAGGTTCCATGGTTTTGGTTGCAGGATAGGTTTCGAGTTATGTGGAGTATCACTTTCCTGCAGAAAAATAATAGATAAATAAAAATGCACCTCTTCCTGGTCTATTTCTCAGAGCCTGTCAAGATGAGATGCAGAAATTGTGTCTAGGTGCGGTTAGAATTAGTGCATTTTTGGTTTTCTTTCTCCAGAAGCATCATCAACTTTAATCCCACACAGAATCCAAGATATCTGTAACAAGGTGGAGGCACCTAGAGGCTCTGTGGTTGCCTAAAAACCTGTTGGTATTTCAAGAATATGTTAAAATCCTTCCATCTTCTATCATGTTTCTCAAAACCCCAAAATACTGTTTGGTTCTGTTGTCTATTGTGGAGTATGTGGCTTGGGATTCTTTTAGTTGTTGAATATGGAAGAAAACACAACTGAATTAAGAAAAAAAAATTGAGTTTATGGTTTCACATAAACTCACAGCCCAAAGCCATCTAGCTTCAGGCACAGCTGGACCCAGAGGCTCCAACGGTGTTATCAGGATTCCATCCTCCTCCACCACTGCCAGTGTTCTTCTCCACAAAGCCTGGAAATTCCAGGTTTATAGTCTATATAATTGTTATAGCTCACCAAATTTTTTTCAGTTTTCCACCTTCTGGGTATGTGGTAGTTTTGTGCTCCTATGTCCCATAAAATAGGTATGGCAATGTGATTTGCTTTGACCAGTAAAATGTAAACATGGGAAGCATGTGCCACCTCTGGGCAGAAGCTTTTATGAGCCAGTGCACTATTCACAGCAAGTCCACCAACCTTGGTTTGTATTTTTGTCCCCTTCTCCCTACCATGGTGATCAATGAAGTATGTGTCAAGATGGGGCCGCTATCAGCTGTAGTCGCTGAGCAACTTCAATGAGCAGAGCTCCCCTGCTGATCCATGGTGGATGTGTAGTATGAGGGAGAGCTCCTGTTGCATTAAATCACTGAGGTTGTGGCATTTCACTATAACACAATGTAGTCTATCCTGACTAATATACATCCTCCAGGTTCGTATACCAGGGAAAACAAAAGGTATTTCTATACTGGTTTCTCAAATAAGAGTTCTAGCATCTACTCTGAGTAGCTTTGGTTAGATGATGTAGCCATCTCTAAGTCAATGCTGTGGCCTAGGAATGCAGTGCTCTTATTGGCCAGGCCAAAGCTATATCTTTACCCCTGAGACAGAGGGGAAATCAGCCCACCCAATACAATTCCTTTGTATTCTGGAGCAAGAGTCCCATTGTCAGACCTTTTAGAAGGCCAGTGTCCGCATAAAATTACTGAAGAGAATTTTATAAACTTGTTTATTCTCCAACCATAAATAGGTATTGTCAGGAAAACTTGTAAATTAGCAAGTTCAAAATAGAATGAAACTGTCAGTCTCATATCCAGGTGCCAGTAATAAAATAAAAGATTAAAATATTAATGTAACTGCCTCCCCTTTTCTTCTTTTCGTAGTCCCCCCCAACTTCAGTATTTGTCTAGCTTTAGTAAAGATACTGCCGATGAGAGTACATGTCTGCTCTCTCTTTGGCTTCTTATAATGATTGATAATCTCTCTACCTCTGATTGACATTCATTAATCTGCCCTCTGGGAATCAGGATGAAGGTAAACCTTATACCACTACCATGTATGTGGGAAATCGTAGCATAGACCTGCAGTAAAGAACAGGTTCACAATGTACATTTTTTAAAAATTTAAAGATTTCCTGTTCCAATCTTTTCTTCTTCAAGTTAATCTTACCATGTTTTCTAGCTTTTCCTTGAATGACATGCTTCTAAGAATAACTATATAGACTATTTCCTTTTTCTTGTGCTCCAATTTGTCTATTCATCTGTTTTCCTTTTATTTTTAATCTATTCGATAATCTCAGTCTTTTAATTGTGTTTAGACCCTTTACATTTATTGTAATTATTGAATTATTTAAATGTGTTTAGACCATTTACATTTATTATAATTATTGAAGTGTTAGGTCTACCATTTTATTATTTGTTTTCTGTTCTTTGTGTTTTTTTATTCTTCTGTTTTCACTTTTCTTCCTTCTTCTTTTGGTTTAAACATTTTTTAGTATTTCATTTTAATTTTTATGGGAATTTTTTATTCAAAGAAATTTGCAAATCTTTCTATAGTGTTTTTTTTTTGTCTCTTTTCCATCGATTTTTAGAAGTTCTTTATTAGGTTTTTATCTTGCATATATTTGTAAATATTTCCTTCTAATTTATGGTGTTTTGACTTTGCATACAGTGTTTTTGCCATGCATTTTTTTTTAGATAGTCAAATATGTCAATCTTTTTTATTGCATCTGGATTTTGAGTCATATTTAGGAAACTTTTTTAAATTTTCACGTTATAAAAGAATGATAGAGGAATCCCACGCATTTAAAAATTAATTGCATAATTTGACTTTTAAAATATCTGATCAGTTTGGAGTTTGCACTTATAGATAGCATGAAGAATAGATCAAAGTATATCATTTTAAAATGACTATCCATTGTTCCAACACCATATATTAAAAAGCTTATCTTTGCCCTCACATTTTGAGATGCATCTGTATCATATTGAAATTTCCATCTGGGATCAGATCACTTTCTGGATTTGCTGTTCTGTTTCATTGGTCTTTCTATTTGTGCTCCAATACCATGCCATTTTATTTACAGAGACTTTGTGGTAAATTTCAATATTTCGTTTGGCTATTCCTCTCTCATAGCTCTTGTATTGTTTTCCTTAGGTAACCTTGGGTTGTATTTTTGTTTTTAATTTGAACTTTAGTATTTAGTAAGTTAGTTTATTTCCAGAAACAAAAGACTATTGGTATTCTTATTGGGATTTCACAAAATTAATAAAGTGACTTAGCACAGGTATTTTTTGATAATGTTAAAATATTCTAACCAAGAACCAAAGATGTCTATTTGTTCAAGTCTACAATTGTGTATTATAGGAGTGTTTTAGAACAGTACTTTTCATATAAGTATAAAATTTTTCTTTTTAAATTTATTTCTAAATATTTTATCTTTTTATTGTAAACAGGGTTTTTTCTACCATTACATCTTTTAACTTCAACCTAGTGTTTTTAAATTTTCTCTTTAAAAGCACGGCTTAAGGGCATTTGTGTGTGTGTGTGTGTGTTTTATTTCAAACAATTATCTCAGCCAGACTTTGTGCTATGCATCAAAGATAATTCTTCCATGAGTAAGTAACTTCCTCATGTCAGCAGATAAGTGTAAAACTTTACACATGTACTGTAGACTAGAATCCACTGGAACCTTCACCATCTCGAATTCAGAAGAGCAACTATTATGAAAAGGAGAACATCATTCTGGAAACATTGTGAGTTGCTCTTTGGATTAGTGCAACAGGAATATTGTAACCACAGTCAAGGAATGGAGCAGGGCCAGAGAGAGATAAGCACCAAGTCTTCAGGGAAGATCAGCATTTGGAAGTACAGCTCATTGCTGGGTTTCTGTATAATATAGTGACTAGAACAACCCATAAACTCACTCACTCTGAGTTTATGCAAGTCAATCCTTTTATAATGCATGACGGGTGCTGTATGTTACGTATTTTATCATATAGAACGTATCGGTGGTTCTTCCCCGAGCAGGGGAGCCACAATGCTTCAGTGTAAACTTTGTGTTTGACATTTTTCTGTCTCTGCTGAGGCATTTGAAGTTGTGCCAGAGTGGAGATCTGTTTCCCTGTACTTAATCTCACAGCTGTGGGTTTGTGTGATTCATTCTGCAAGACAGTTGGAGTGGTGGTGATTATTTATGCTAAAGTTCTGAACATTTACAAAATCATGAGATTTTAATGGAAACACAATTTTTTTTACAAATTACTTTCAGTATTGGTATACTTTACATTAACTTTTTCTAGTTAAAGCAAGTTTTCAGGACCCAGAATAACGCTGAAATAAAGCCAGAAGTTAAATTTCTATAATCTATTGATACTTGCTGGGTTTGGGCTGAAATCATGTATGATTCCACAGGGAACTTTGTGTGTTTGTTCATTCATCCGCATCTATTCATCCCTCATCTAAGTCTTATTCTCACAGGATTTTTTGTCAGAAAGCCTATTAAAGCATCTTTTTAATAATAGGATTTTATAATGTAGTCTTAATTACCTTTCAACACCTGATTTAATGAAAGCAATTACATTTTGTTGTGTAGCTTGGATAGAAAATGATTATCATGACCAATTAAATTATCAGAATAAACCATTTTCGTTTCTCTTCACATAAATTTAATTCTCTGCACACATTTTAATTAATTTATTTGTATACTTTATTTAGTCTTTTACCACTGTGATAATATTTCTGATTCTTAATAACCTAAGGCCATCACCAGGAATGCTAATATTTTTAGACTATAATGAAGAAGAATAGATAATATATATTTCACACTTCTATACCAGAGTCTATTCCAAAACTATATTTATTCTTCATAGCAACCCTATTAAGTGGTTGCTATTATTCTACATTGAAAAATGAGGAAATTGAGGCAAGTTAAATAACTTTCCCAAGCTCACCCAGGTAGTAAGTATTGATAATCTAATTCCTGGGCCCTTAGCCACCATAGAAGTCACGACTTAGCAGAAATGAAGCCTAGGAGTTGGGGTTCCTGATGTGACAGCTTAGAGAGTGCTGTTATCCTTGTGTCCCTGTGCAGCTGCACTGACCCCCTTGCTGTTATTCAAAGACACTGAGCATGCTCCTGCCTTGATCTCCTTTCCTCTCCTCCTCAGATACCCAGCCGGCTCACCCTGACTTCCTTTAGAGCAGCCTTTCTGACTACTAACCCCTTCTCAAAATGGCCTTCTGCTTTATTTTTTCCTCTATAGCATTTATCATCTGACATACTGTATTTTTACTTTTATCATCCTACCTCATGTCAACCATTACCTGTTTTCCACCTCTATAATTTCATCATTTCAAGGATGTTATTTAAGTGGAATCATACAGTAAGTAACCTTACAGTAAGTAACCTTATGAGAGTGGCTTTTTTCACTCAGATGGCCTTGACCTCTAAGTTGTTGTAATAGTTCATTTATTTTTACTGCTGAGCAATATTCCTTGGCTTATGTGTTCCACAGTTTACCTATTCACCCAATGGACATGTGGGTTGTTTCCAGTTTCTGGCTATTACTAATAAAACTCCTATAAGCAATCATGTACAGTTTTTTGTGGAGGTGTGAATTTTCATTTCTCTAGGACAAATAACTAAGAGTACAATGGCTGAATTGTATAGTAAGTATACATTTGGATTTTAAAGAAATTGCCCAGCCCTATCCAGTTTGGCTCAGTGGATAGAGTGTTGGCCTAAGGACCAGAGGGTCCCAGGTTTGCTTCTGGTCAAGGGCACATATCTCAGTTGCAGGCTCCTCCCCAGCCCAGGCCCTGGTTGGGGCACATGCAGGAGGCAACCATTCAATGTGTTTCTCTCACATCAATGTTTCTCTCTGTTTTTACCTCTCTCTTTCACTCTCCTTAAAAAATCAATGGAAAAATATACTCAGGCAAGGATTAACAAAAAAATAGAAGAAAGGAGAAGGAGAAGGAGAAGGAGAAGGAGAGGGAGAGGGAGAGGGAGAGGGAGAGGGAGAGGGAGAGGGAGAGGGAGAGGGAGAGGGAGAGGGAGAGGGAGAGGGAGAGGGAGAGGGAGAGGGAGAGGGAGAGGGAGAGGGAGAGGGAGAGGGAGAGGGAGAGGGAGAGGGAGAGGGAGAGGGAGAGGGAGAGGGAGAGGGAGAAGGAAAGAGAAGAGAAAAGAAAAAAGAAAGGAAGAAAGAAAGAAAGAAAGAAAGAAAGAAAGAAAGAAAGAAAGAAAGAAAGAAAGAAAAAAGAAATTGCCCAACTTTTTCCAGAGTAGTTGGACCATTTTACATTCCCTCTAGCACTGTAAGACCATTTCCTTTTTTTAAGATGTTGAGAAAATATAAGGGCTTTTTATTATGTATTGTATTATGTATTTTATCAGACAAATCATAATGTAAATTCAGCAAAGTCTGGGACTGTGCCCTTCTGCCTTTGTATATATGCTTGTAGCACAGATCCTGGCATCTTGTACTATCTAAATACTAGTATTTGTTGAATGAAATGAAGCACAGATATGGGCTACAATCTACACATGGCCTATGTGGCAATCTCTGATTGAGCTTTGATTCACTGGGATTACCTTGCATGTATAATATTCTGATGGCTCCTTTTTATGTCATAACCTCCTAAAAACTGGCAGTGATGTTCATTTTGACTCTGGATGGTTTCTTTTTCTTTAGTTATTGAATCACTGCATCTTCTGTGAGCTTCCTTAGCCCAGCAGAATATAAACGAAAAGAATTACTTTAAAGAGAAAAGCAACAAGTTATTATAATTGGGAAAAGAGCATGACCTACTGTGTCTTTAGAGTGAAGATGTGATATTGCTAAGATGGATTTGAAAGGACCAGACTCTATGGCCATATACATCAGAGTGCGTCTTTTCTCCCAGAAGTCCTCAAGTGTGCCTGTGTTGTATCACAGGGCACCTAAGCAGTTTTTATGAAAGCTGTAGCCAGGGACTCAAGAGGGACGTTAGGTTTTCTAAATTTGAGCTGTTGAATGTTGTACTAGACTGACATTTTATGGAACAATAATTCAGAAGTAACTTTTATTTAGCAATCAGATTTATGTTGATATCCCAGGAGGATTATGTTAATATCATGTATTTTCCAGAGTCTGAAAGACCATCAGAGATAATATATTCTCTAGTGGTGTTTTTTGTTTTGTTTTTTATTCTCAATCACTTTAGGACATACACACCATCACAGGGCAGAGTTTGCCAGATTTCTTCTTTTACATGGTTTCCTCTTTTCCCAGGTGCTAAGAGGCAATTCTTTATTTCCCATGAGACGTAGCACTCTTCCATGTTAGAAAAAGTCATAGCATTATTCCCTCCCATGTGAACATCTCTTTAAACTTTGTATATCCTAACTCACTCCTCTCTCCTCTCAACAACCATGAGAGACACACAGCTTCCTTTTTGAAGTCCATGGATTTCAATGTTACAATTCTCAGGCTTTCTCTGTAAATGGCTATAATGGTATAATGTAGAACAAGATGGTATAACACTCACTTGTATAATTGCTGTGCAACATTGAACAACATGACACAGCAGCTATAAAATTGTGGCCTTAGAGGCCCGTGACAAATCTGTGATGGATGTGCAGCTATGAAGATTAGCAGTTCAGTGGTTAGGAAGCCCTGTGCTTGAGTCCCTGATTCCTGGGCCTAGCCAAGTCCCTTAACCTAAACCTCAATTGCCTCATCTGTGAATTGAGAATGATAATAGTGGCTCAGCCCACAAGATTCATGTGAAGATCAAAGGAGATAATTCACATGAAGCTCTGAAAACAAGCATGGCACACTTCAGTGCTCCATACATAGCTTTTAATTATAAGCTCCATGAGGGCAGAGGTTTGGTCCATTCTAATATATAAAAAGCCAGGGGCTGTCATGACTGAAACAAGCAGACAGATGACCGAACAGCAGGCTGCATGGGGCCATTATTATCAGACAAATCGTAATGTAAATTCAGAGTAGCTGGTGGGCCAGCAGGTGGGTTAGTGAGGGATGACCAAATGACTGAACAGAAGGCTGCATGGGGCAACCAGGTCGGCACGGGGGTTAGTGAGGGAAGACCAAATGACTGAACAGCAGGCTGTGTGGGGCAACCAGGCCAGCAGGGGGGGCAGTTAGGAGTGGCCAGGCTGGCAGAGGGGGGCAGTTGGGGGTGACCAGGCCGGCAGGGGGGGCAGTACAGGGAAACCAGGCTGGTGGAGGGGGGCAGTTGGGCGCAACCAGGCTGGCAGGGGGGGCAGTTGGGGGTGACCAGGCTGGTGGGGGGGGCAGTTGGGGGTGACCAGGCCGGCAGGGGGGGCAGTACAGGGTGACCAGGCCCGTGGCGGGGGGCAGTTGGGGGCAACCAGGCTGATGGGGGGGCAGTTGGAGGCAACCAGGCCGGCAAGGGGGTCAGTTAGGGGTGATCAGGCAGGCAGGTAGGTGAGCAGTTAGGAGCCAGCAGTCTCAGATTGTGAGAGGGATGTCTGATTGCCAGTTTAGGCCTGACTGATGGGTCCCGGATTGGAGAGGGTGCAGGCTGGGCTGAGGTGACCGCCCCCCCCCCCCCATGCATGAATTTTTGTTTACTGGGCCTCTAGTCTACATATATAAAAGCCAAACGACCAAAATGACTGGCTGCTATGCTGTGCACTGCGGCCAGGCAACTGGCCCTATCAGGGGCAGGGCCGGCTGGCCAACCTCCTGTGGCCCTCCCCCCCTCCCCCCCCAGCCAGCCTGGCCCTGATCAACCTCGAATGGGGTGGGCTGGCTGGACCCCACCCTGCACGAATTTGTGCACCAGGCCTCTAGTTTTGTTCATAGCTGTATCCCCAGCACCTAGGACAGTACCCATGGTAGGTTCTCCATAAATATTTGCTAAATACGTGAATGGTTATTAAAGACCTCATTCAGGAATACCATGGTCAGTATTCTTTCCTCATCTTAGAGCACATCCTATAAATAGTTTCATTTAAGGTCATTTATTTCTTGTTTATATCTTATCATTCTTTCCTATGCCCTCTCTTAACATAGTTACTTAGCACTAAAATTTTAGGAATACGCAGTGAAGAAAAATTGGTCTCTGCCCTCAAGAAGATTGTCTTTTTAAAAAAATTAAATGTATTGGGACAATAGTACATCATCTATATATTGCATTGTATACACCACTCAAAGTCTAGTCCAAGGAGCATCTTTCTTATAAGGAAACACAACTAAACAGACAAGTTGCTTTCTGAAGAGGTGTCCCCTCCTGCTTCCCTTCCATTCTTCATTCAATCTCTGTCCGCATTTTCAGTGAGTGTAGCATGTGCATTTTCTGAAATTATTGCCATGTACGCTTAGAATACAACCGAAAATCTAACTGCTTGTGGGAAGATGTTTATTTTGAGTTTCTTATTTTTTGTTTTATTGCCAAAATAGTTTTCACTTGTTATCCTCTTTTTGACTGGCTTCCAGTAGAATTTCAGATACAAAGCAACAGATGGCTGGGAAGAGGGTTTCACAATGTCCCTTGGGCCTAGTGCAATCCCACTTGCCACCCAGACGTTGCAGTTTCTGACAGGTCTTCAAAGCTTCTCCAGCTTGTTTTCCATTGCAAAGCTAGACAGTGCTTAGAAGTCACCATAGCATCTTTTATTATTACCAACGAGGAGTTCTGGCCATTGCAGCTCTCTGCAGAAAAAGCAAATATATCACACACAGTGGCACAGATGTCTTTAAAGTTAATTTGCCTTTAATGGTTGAGCATGTTTTGAAATGTTACAGGGGAAATATGTTTGTATAACTTCTCATCTTTAGAAATGTTGGCAAGCAAAGATGCTTTTTGAATTAATGATATTAGCATTTAGTCCAGATGTAGATTTCAAAACATGTGAAAATACAGAAATTCTCCAAGCAGATGGGCCATCTAGAGATAGACCTCCATTCTATCCATTGTCAAAAACTGCTCAGATTCATTTTGATGTTTTTTCAAACAATTTTTCCCTGACTTGAATAGGAAAACAATTAGTGCATTATAAATGTTTTATGACAAAATTAATTTGGTATATTCTGACTATGCACCTTTTAATTTGCCCATTTCATAGATATTATTTCTTTTATAACTATAGAATTAAGCAGAGAGACAAACCGGAAACATTATTGTTGACATATCTCCTGATATCATATATCCAGCACAATGAACTTCATCAAAATTAAAAACTTTTTCCCCCAAAGGGTACTATCAAGAAAGTAAAAAGAATTCACAGGATTAGAGAGAATATTTGAAAATTATGAATTTGGTAATAGTTTATAGTATTCAGGAAATATAAAGAACTCTTACAACTCATCAATAAAAAGACAAATAACCCAATTGAAAAATGGGCAGAGGACTTAATAGACATTTCTGCAAAGAAAATGACCAGTAAACATATGAAAAGATTCTCAGCTTTATTAGTCATTAGGGAAATGCAAATCAAAACCACGAAATACCACTTCGCACACATGAGAATGACTATATTTTTTAAAAAGTACAATAACAAATGTTGGTGACATTGTGGAAAAATTGGAACCTTCATACACTGCTGGTGGGAATGTAAAATGGTACAACCAGTTTGGAAAATACTTGGTGATTCCTCAGAAAGTTAAACATAAAGTTACCCTATGAACCAGCAATTCCACTCTTACATCCAAGAGATTAAGGATGTGTGTTCATACACAAACTTGTTATGTGAATGTCTTTTTTGGTTTGTTTTTTGTTAACCTCACCTGAGGATATTTTTTCCATTGATTTTTAGAGAGAGTGGAAGGGAGGGGGAGAGACACACAGAGAGAAACATTAATTCGAGAGAGCCACAATGATTGGTTGCCTCCTGCACACACCCCAAATGACACCGGGGATCAAACCTGCAACCAAGTTATGTGCCCTTGATTAGAATCAAACCCAAGACCCTTCAGTCTGGGGGCCGACGCTCTAACCACTGAGAAAACCAGCTAGGGCTGTATGTGAAGGTTTTAGTAGTATTTTTCACAATAGCCCCAAAGTAAAAACAACCTAAATGTTCATCTGCTGATGAGTGGTTTAACAAAGTGCAGTATATCCATGCCATGGAATAGTATTCAGTCATAAAAATAGAAGTACTGACACATGCTATAACCTAGACCTAGGTAAACCTTGAAAACATTGTTCTAACTAAATAAGTCAGACACAAAAGGCCACATATTGTATTATTCCAATTATATGAAATATCCAAAAATAGGCAAATCTATAGAGATAAAAAATTAGATTAGTGGTTGCCAGGGCTTGGAGAGGAGAGAAGATAGGGGATGACTGCTTACGAGTCTGGATTTTGATGGGATGATGAAAATGTTCTAGAATTAGAACATTTGTCAGTTGTACAACCTTGTGAATATACTAAAATTCACTGAATTGAATCCTTTAAAATGGTGAATTTTATGGTATGTAAACTATGTCTGACCTTTTAAAAAACTGCACAGAAAACCTTTAGAAAATCAATTAAATTAAGAATCATCTTAATATGAAAATATAATAATCATCCAGGGTTGTGATGTTCTCCTTGAGGTCTTATTAAAAAGGTAGTTTATGACAGCAAATATCCCTCCCAGGATGTGGAGGATAGATTATACAGAAATCACCTAGATTTCCTCAACCCACACACTGAGATAATTGCCTGAAATCCTACTTCAAGTGCGGTCAAGAGTAAATTTAACCATGTGTTGCATTTACAGGGATTAGGAGGTAGACTACAGTTTGCAAAAGCTAACTGAAATAATGTAGTGGCTAACCTCTGCGGCTGGAACTATCACATACTTTCATTGTATTTATCTGTTCTAAGCTGCACATTTCCGTCCCCCACCCCAATTTTAACATCTTTGGGATGTATTTTACACTTGATGGTATCTTGCATTTGGTGAACTATGGCAGTTTTGTGTTGTGTGTTTGCTTGCCTTTCTAGGGTGGTTGGCTGTACAAGATTAATGTTGCTTTTCTCTAAAGGGCTACTTATATTAAAATATCATTGCCAGAGTACCCAGCAGTTTGTTTATTTTGAGGCTTTGAAACCCAATTGTTGACATATCTCCTAATTGCATACAAATAGTTCTCAGAGGTTAAATGAAAGCTTCCCACACCCCTCCTGTCTTTTGTACTGTGAGTACTATGAATGCTTTCCCCCCTTTTTCTGGAATAGAGGGAGAAAGACTTCTCAAGTTGCCCTACCCTCTTATTCCCTTCTCTTACACTGGGCCATTTGAAGGAGTAGGTGGAAGTTGAAATAATTAGGCGTTTTACGAATCCTGTTTCTACATATGATATTTTGACTTAAAACTTCAAGTATAAAGTTTACAATATTTCTATAGCAGACCATAATTTAATACTTTAAAAACAAACAAACAAAGAGCTATAACTTATTCTAACGATGTCAGAAAAATCCTACGAGACCACATAGATAGTCTTACCCTGTATCTTCTGTAAGGCCTTAGGAACCAGAAGGTCTTAGATTCCTGAGTGCAGTTTGGGAGGATATTGTTAATCCATAGTTTACAAAATGTTTGTTTTACCCCTAAACACAGAGTGAACCTGATAATTATAAATGGCTATCCTTCTTAAAAATGTAAACATGAGATGAAAACTCAGCATACTTAGGCTACGAAGCAGTTGTCATGCGGAGTAGAGCAGAAGGGGGCCTTTTCATTATTAGCGCCTTTGGTTCTGTGTGGTGGTTCCCATCTACAAAGGCAAGGTTTTTACTGGCATTACCTTTAAACAAATATATTAATCCTGCCATCTGTCTATGCCACACAACAGGAATACCTAATTGTATTCCTCAGTGAAAAAAGGAATTCCTTCATGTATATAGCCAAATGAATATACACTGAGTGGACAGATGATTATGATATCTGCATGCATAATAATCTGGACACTCAGTGTATATCCTATATAATAAAAGGCTAATATGCAAATTGTCCCCTCGACCAGGAGTTTGACCAGCAGACAGGCTGGCCAATTGCCCATTTCCCCTCCTCCTGGCCAGGCTGGCCGGACCCCACCCATGCACAAATTCATGCACCGGGCCTCTAATATATATATATATACACACACACACACACACACACACTGAGTGTCCAGATTATTATGCGTTCAGAGATCATAATAATCTGGCCACTCAGTGTATATCTTCTAATATATGTGTCTGTATATGCCATCTAGCCATCGATCATCCCTCAGGGCATAGTTCAGTAGTGATTTGTAGTGGAAAGAGTGACTGTCTCATGCTCTTGGTTGAAGATTTGAATTGGATAGTAAGTCCAGTAAACTAATAACAGCTAATTAGGTACCCTTGTGTAAGTTACTTCATTGTTCTATGCCTCATTCCTGATATGGGACGCTTGGACTAGATAATTTTTGAGAAATAAATGTTTATGAGTTCAGGAAAGATAGACAAGCTTTTTTTGTTTGTTTGTTTGTTAATCCTCACCCGAGGATATTTTTCCACTGATTTTTAGGGAGAGTGGAAAAGATAGGGAAAGACAAAGAGAAGCAGCGATTTGAGGGAAACACATCGATTGGTTGCCTCCTACAGGAGCCCCAACCAGAGGAGGAGTCTGCAACCAAGGTATGTGCCATTGACCGGAAACGAACCCAGGACCCTTTGGTCCGCAGGCTGACGTTCTATCCACTGAGCCAAACCCGTTAGGGCTAGACAAACTTTTAATACCATAGAGATGATTGTGCATTATCTAGGATATAAATATTACTGGAATTTGCCACAATTTGTCCAGAAAACTAGTATATGAGAAAGGGAGGAGTGAACATTAGATCTTAAAATTGAAATTTGACCTATTAAACACAGTTGATCATTTAAAGGATCATATAAAGTTTTGAAAGCACTGATTCAATATTGAAATAACTACATGTGGAAAACTTCTATTTTTAAAAAAAATATTTTTATTGATTTCAGAGAGGAAGGGAGAGGGAGAGAGAGCTAGAAACAACAATGATGAGAGAATAATTGATCGGCTGCCTCCTGCACACCCCCCACTGGGGATTGAGCCCACAACCTGAGCATGTGCTCTTGACCGAATTGAACCTGGGACCCTTCAGTCCACAGGCCAGTGCTCTATCCCCTGAGCAAACTGGCTAAGGCAAAAACTTCTATTTTTATGTTGTTATTTTTACAGTCATACTGTGAGATCTTAAATGTGATCACATTGAAGCCAATTATATACATACTAGAGGCCCATTGCACGAAGAGATTCGTGCAATAGGCCTTCCTTCCCTTGGCTTCCAGCACTGGTTTTTCTCCGGCACCCGGGACCCAGGCTTTTGCTCCGGCCAGAGTCTGCCTTCTTGGTCTTTGCTGCAGACTCAGGGCAGGGTCTGCCATCTTCGTCCTCGCTGCAGACTCCAGCAGGAGTCTGCCATCTTCGCTGCAGACTGCCGTCTTCGTCTTTGCTGCAGACTCCGGAGTCTGCAGTGTTGTCTTCGCTGCGGCACTCGGCTCCTGTAGATCCCTTTGCGGCCCTCCCCCCCACCCCATAGCAGGCATCCTGCCCCACCTGGCCACTCTGCGCCTGGAGTAGCTGGGCGGCCGCCATCTTTAGCCTTCTAATTTGCATACTCACTCTGATTGGCTGTGGGCATAGCGGAGGTACGGTCAATTTACATGTTTGTCTATTATTAGGTAAGATGTATTCCTCAATGCTGTATTTCCTTAGAAGAACAGAGGAAATTCTTCCTTATAGTGTTAGCTCTGTGATGATGCTATTGGATGCTAGAACAATATGCATCTTATAGCTCAATTGTATTCTGAAACTTTGTCATGGCAAAGTTTGAGCGTTATACAAAATCTCTTCTAGTGCATTTATATTAGGGTAACTACTAAGCCTGTTGCCTTCTTCTCTGCTGCTGAATAAAGAAATAATTTGTTCTAAAAAATAATAATAATAAGGGCAAATCGGGCCCTCACCAATGTGGCTCAGTTGTTTGGGTGCAGGTTTGATTTCTGGTCAGGCACATACTAGCGGTTGTGGGCTCCATCCCTGGGAGGCAGCCCAATTGACATCTCGCTTTTGCATCACTCTCACATTGATGTTTTTCTCCTTGTCCCTTTCTCTTACTCTAAAAATAAATTTAAAATCTTAAAGGAAAAAAAAGGCAAATTGGAAAAAGAAGCCCCAATGGATAAACCCAAATGTGCCAGCAGCCTGCTCTGGGCCAGCTCAGAGAAATCCTGTGGAGGAGCCCTTCTTGGTCGCCATTTAAAGGTTCATCAAGTTTGATGGAGAATTATATTTAAATGTTAGCAGGTCCTTCTTTTCCTCGCAGCTTTTTAAATTGCTCCTTTTCCCACTGATTGGTCCAACCACCTCATTTTCCTCTTAATATTTCACTAGCACGTCTGCTCCTGACAGTTATGAGGACTCCACGCCAGCCAGATATCAGCGGCTCGCTCAGCCCAGCAGCAGCTTAAGAGCAAGTCTGACCAGAGCCAGGAGCAGAGGCTCTTCGTAAATAATGGTGGCTCTTGTCAGTGGTTTTGGCCCTGGAAGGATGGTAACATGTTTCCATCGCAGATGGGTCTGCTCTTGTCTGCCATTCTGTCTTTGAACTTCCTGTTCAAGGGTATGGTTTTCATCAACCTCGATGCTGTGAAGAACACCTACTTTATAAGATTGGATTTTTTTTTTTTTTTTTTTAGCCAAAAGAAAATAAGTGAATGTTTTTTGTGTATAAAAGGCTTCTTTGAAAAAGATTAAAAGGGGGTGGAGTAACCAGCCCAGATGTCCAAGTGAAAAGTTGTAACTGTGAAAGGGGCTCTTTCTTGTAATGCATGGAAATTAAGACTGGGGAGAACAACCTTTTCTGGGCTCCAGTTTCATTAACTGCCATTAAGAAATTATACCTTTTGCTATAAAACTGCTTTCCCTTATTTTTTTTGTAAACAATCCCAGTGCATATATGTCATTTTGCCCACTCATGCCTGCAAATCTTTTGGCAGGAAAAATAATGTCGTCTGCCCTTTTTTTTTCAGCATCTTGATCTCATTTTCAGAGGGACAAGCCCAATGCAGTGTTCACAGGGTGAGCAGTGATTGGAATGCTTGGTATGCTAGCCTCATTCAGATGGTATTTACTGCTGGGGGCCAACAGTGGCTCAGGTAAATTATAGGGACCCGATCAACCTTATTGGATCCATAAAATTAGCTTTATTTAAGCAATAGAAAGTAAACAAGTTTCAAAGCTTTGTATATTTCCAGAGAGAAAAATAATATCTATTTCTGTCATGTCTGTAGTGGACACACAAGTGTATCCTACTTTAAGGAAAATTTTCTTTTCTGTTTATTATATCTATGAGATGTTGGAGGTTAGCTAAACCCATGGTTGTCATCATTTCACAGTATATGTAAATCAAACCATCATGCAGTACACCTTAAACATATACAGTAATGATGTCCATTATTTCTCAATAAAACTGGGGGGAATTTAATGAGCAATGGAAAAAATGAGATTTTTGCTGTTAGTAAGATTGCTACTAAAATTCAATAGAATTTAAAAATCCCTGAGAAGTAAGAATTTTGTCTGTTTTGTTCCCTGCTTTATTCCTGACATCTAAAAGAGTATGACATAATAGGCTCTCCACATGTATTTGTTGAATGAATGAAAAAAAAATCAATAAATGAATTTTCATTGAGACAAATTAGAAATGATTAGGAGCACTAAAAATAGTTAGGCTCAATTAGACACTATTCCTAAATTGATCACGTGAGTGTTCCTTTGTTAAAGAAAAGGAAAAAATTAAATAAGAGACACAAAATGCTAGAAAGATGCCATTGAAGATACAGTGATATAGTGAGTGAGGGGGCTCTAAAATTATGGATGAAAATATCTAATATTTTAAATGCTGAAAGAGGTTCTCAGAATCATGGCATGTTGATAGAGAGATGACCACCTATAAAATCCTTTGCCAGAAAAGGTGGCTCAACATTTTTGTTACAAAAATTTTGAGAAGGTTAAGGTCATCAGAGGTAGCACCACTAAATTGCCCTCAGCAAGTCCCCATTTTCAATATTAAAATTGTTCTTTTGTTAGTTCATTTGTGCTTATTTTGTCCTTGAATCTACTTATCTTCATCAAGTCAGGCACTATGTCTGTTTGGCTTACCACAGTATTCCCAGCTCCTAGCCTATTACCTGGCATATAGTGGGTGCCTAATAAATGTTAAATGAGTGCAGGAGTGAATGAAAGCTTAGGAGTTTAATTTACGTTATTATGTTTAATGTTTGCATGAGTCAGTATTCTTTAGGTGGCAAGTAACAGAAACCCAACTCAGACAAATCTCATGAAGAAGGTGGTTTTATTAGGAGGAGAAGAAGTCTGATCAAAGACTGTGGAAGCCAGGGCAGCCTGGACATGTCAGGACTAAAACCAGGCTCTGGATTGCTGGCAGGATTCTCTCTCTTCCTCTCCACGCCTGTCCTCTTGCCTTGGCCTCTTCTGATGTGTAGATGATGATCTTCTACTGTGCAAGAGGTTTTCTTTAAGAACTTGACTCATGTCCCTAGAGTCCAGCCATGGGCAAACTACGGCCCGCGATCTGGCCCGTTCGGCTGTTCTATCCGGCCCGTGGAGCCGAAAGAGCGGAGGGTTCTCTTGCTCTCCCCTCCGCTCCTTTACTTTGTTTATATTAGTTCACACAAACACTCCATCCATGCTTTTGTTCCGGCCCTCCGGTCCAGTTTAAGAACCCATTGTGGCCCTCGAGTCAAAAAGTTTGCCCACCCCTGCCCTAGACTCATGTCCTAACAATTCACCCATTAGCTCCATTTATAAAGTTACTGTGGGCACACTTGGATTGGCCTGCTTGGATCGTATACCTCTGAGGAAAAGATCTGTCACCAGAAGAAAGGCAGGCTGTGTTGTTAGTGAAGCATTACACAGGAAACAAAGCTTTGGGTTTTTTTCTCTTATATTTTAAATAATCATATGCAAATTGCATTTCTATCTGGTGCTTTAAAAAGTAGAAATTATTTTAATGTAATTAACTTTATAATGTCTGAATTTTTAGTTATATAAGAATAGAATCCCCCTTTTAGAGCGTAACTCTTACTCTTAAGTTGTATGTACTTAACTTCCTATGTATTTAAAAATATTTTTTTATCCTGACACAAGAATATTTTTTTCTTTGATTTTTTTTAGAGCGAGTAAAAGAGAGGGAGGTGGGGAGGGGGAGAGAGAGGGAGAGGGAGAGGGAGAGGGAGAGGGAGAGGGAGAGAGAGAGAGAGAGAGAGAGAGAGAGAGAGAGAGAGAGAGAGAAACATCGATGTAAGTGAGACACATTAATTGGTTGCCTCCTGCACATGGCCCCAAACCTGCAATCGAGGTACATGCCCTTGACTGGGTATGGGACCTAAGACCCTTTGGTCTGAGGGCTGATGCTCTAACCCTGAGCAACCCAGCCAGGGCTCCTTACATATTTTTAAGAATTTTTTAAAAATAAAAGTTGGGGGTGCCTGTCCATGCATTACAGTCATTAGAACAGTGATGAGAACATGGGGTGTGAAGTCATTCCTCTTGGTAATGGCTTTCACTCTATTATTACCTTTGAGCAAGAGATAGACCCTGAGCCTTTTGTTTGTTTGTTCTTGCTTTTGAATCCATTTTGTGGGGTTCATATTTGCTTTTTAATCTATAAACTGATAAGATTAAAAACAATATATACTTCACAGGGTGTTTGTGAATATTAAGAAAGATAAGGGTACGAAAAAATTTGCTAATTACAGAGTACTAACATTAAGTGGTATTATTGTATCCTATACAGATGCTCCTCCACTTAACAATGGGGCTACATCTGGATAAACCCATCAGAAGTTGAATATTTCGTAAATTGAAAATGCATTTAATACTACATTGTCAAATATTGGTTATTTACCCCCATGTTGCGTGGCTGGGTGGGAGCTGTGGCTCACTGCCACTGTTCAGCATCATGAGAGACTATTGCATCAAACATTGCTAGCCTGGAAAAAAGTCAAAATTTTAAGTATGATTTCTACTGAAGTACAATTATTTTTTATGCCTTTGCTTATGATGTGTTACTTTTTTTTGGAACCATCCTCAAGTCAAAAAATTCTAAGTTGGACCATCGTTAGTAAGGACCATGACTAAAGTGATACATAGTAGTATTTCTAAAGTGATATTCTTAATTTGGGATCACTAGATAACCACCCCTCAAATTTTATGTAAACTCGTATGTGCTTATACCCATATCAGTCAATAGTAGGTTCAGCTGAGAGAGAACACCAAGAAACTGTGGCTTAACAAAACGTAAGTTCATTTCCCTCTAAAACTATACAAACTCCACAGATAAGCCATCCAGGACAAGCATGGCAGTTCCATAATCGTCAGCGGCCCAGGCTCTTCCCTGTTGTTGTTTGGCTTTACTGAGCCTCTGGTTTTCTTCTTAGTCCAAATGACAGCTACAGAATTCAGGCCAGCAATCTAGATGAAAGGAGGGGCGGTGGAGGGGAACCAGTAGAAGGCAATGATCCCTACCTTTAGGAACACTTCCTAGAAGTTGAACATGACACTTGGACTTATGTCTCATTGACCAGAACTTAGTCGCAGCCACACCTAGGTTAAAAAGAGCAACTAAGAGATGCAGTCCCTATTTGGGGCATTTCATTACTTAGCAAGAAGGGAGAGAGCCTAATGGAGGAATCTCATGTGCCTGCAATAAAACAGATACATATTTCAGTCTACAGTTTTCATTAGAATCTTAAAAGAGATTTATTATAATTTATAAACATTAAAAAAAAAACTATCACGGTTCCAAAATGGAATCAGCCATTTCATTATGTAAACATGTACAGTATGAGCATCTTTCTAGATCATCTTTTCTCTGTGCTGTGAGCAGGAGAGTAGGAAGTAATCAGTCAATCCTTAAGCATGGATCTGTGCTGTTTTATTCACAGCACTAGAGGCCCGGTGCACGAAATTCATGCACTGGGTGGGGGGGCCCTCAGCCCAGCCTGTGCACTATTGCAGTCCGGGACCCCTCGCTCCTTACCGCCTGCCTGCTCGCTCCTTACCACTCGGCTTGCTGCTCCTTAGTGCTGCCACGAAGGTGGGAGAGGCTCTTGCCATCACTGCTGCACTTACTAGCCGTGAGCCCGGCTTCTGGCTGAGTGGTGCTCCCCCTGTGGGAGTGCATTGACCATGAGAGTACAGCTCCTGCATTGATCGTCTGCCTCCTGGTGGTCAGTGCCATCATAGTGACTGGTTGTTCTGGTTGTTTCACCATAATAGTCGCTTAGGCATTTATTATATAGATAGATACCATTTGATAATGATAGTTTATTATTTTAATTTACCCCCTTAAATCAATCACTGTACATATTATGTCTGGGGCTTCTTTTGTATGCCTCTGCTTATGAAGTGTAATTCTTAAGCAATTTAAATTTTTATCTATACCCTTTTCTTCCCTCATCATTTTGGATACTAATCCAGATTATTTTTGAGAATTCATTGACTTTTGCTTTACATAATTAATTTAATTTAAATTTAATAAAGCCTAGTGAGTATCTTTCTTAGTTTAATTGAATTTTTGCCTTTAATGTTTTTGCTTTGTGCAAATCATCTGATCTTTTTGTTTTTACCCCATTTTAAGTAATACATGTTGAACAACACATAAGATTTCAAAAATTCTAATTTAATTCATTCAAATGTAAACAACTTATAAAACTAACTAATAAAGTAAACAGTTTTAAGACATTTTAATGGTTTAATTTTGTTTTTATTGTGCATAGTCCTTGTTTATGCAGAAATTTGTAGCTATAAATGGTTGGGTTATTTATTTTAATTAATGTCTACTAAGAAGTTTTTCTCTTTAGAAACAAGTCAGATGTCAACATTAAACACATGACCCAAAAAACAGTCCTACTAATTTAACTGTCAAAGTGAAACTATGTGAGGATTTTGTAAAGTATTAAAAATAGTTAATTATACAGCTATTAAAAAGTCCATCCTGACTGACACAGAGAGATGTATATTTATATTGTTAAAGTGGAAAGTAAGGTTACGAAGCTAGTGTGTCTAAGATGTTATTAAAAATATTTAAGTGTCAGGGAGAAAACAATTGCTAACAATCTACACCAGCTATCCAACCATCTAATAGCATCTATATTTGAATGATGAGATTAAAGATGATTTTTACTTTCTAGAGTAATTTTTTTCTATATTGTATGGATTTTTATAGTATTATTTGCATTACTTTTATTACCAGGGAAAAAAATATATAACTAACTAGCAAGATTTTCCCATTTTGGAGAAAAGTTACTTATAAAATGAATAAACCAAGGTAGTATTTTTATTTTTTTTTTACACCACAGAGTTCTATCTTAAAAAATAACCATGTCACTTAGGAGGTAAAATTATATACTGACTACTGTGATTTTGAAGCATAGCATTTGGGAAATCTCGCAGGAAATTTGATTTATTGCTGCTTTTGTTGAAGAAGCTTCTTTGCCTTGCCTGTGTTGGGCTGATCGCTACACAGAATTGCAATGAGATATGAAAATACAGTCACTCAATGTGAATTAGAAATTCGGTCTCCTGGATATCCTTCCCCTTAGAGTCGCTGACTTAATGAGGATGTGTGTATGTTACTTATCACAAGGTGTGAGATTAGCAGGTGACTGCTGGGGAAATCAGTAAAGCTTTTGTGCACTGTGAAAGCAAGAATAAGCCAGCTATTTTAACCAAAGCCCAGGCTTTCCCTTCTTTGGATTCCCTAGCGGATCCTTCAGCTGAATCTGAGCCTTAAAAATAAAGCCACTTTCTATGCCTCTCTGTGCACACTGAGTATCTTGCCAAAACCTTCTATGAGATATCTGTGAATTTTTCCTGGGAGAACACCACACAGTGTCCTTGGCTTCCTGTTCTAAATGACCCACTCCAATGACACACTGTAATACTACTCAAGGTAGGGAGAATGGGCTGCCAAAACCTATTTATCACTTTGCTGGCCTTGAACTGTGCGCATCCATTTAAAGTTGAAAAGGGTCATAGGAAGAGCTTCTCTTCTCTCCTGCCTTGCCAACACTAGTATCTTGTATAAGGATTAAAATAAATTGTCTAGTGTCTCACTGCCCTGGTTCTCCCATCCTACAAACTGCCATTCCTTAAAGATGTATAAGAGAATGTATTTGGGGAAATAGAAGCTTGCAGTTTCACAAATAAATATTGAATACCCAGAGCTAAGAGGCATTGTTTAAATAAATGATGGTTATTCATAAAATGGAATATTATATTACCATTAAAAATGATGTTGAAAAATATTTAATCAAGTGCGGAGAAGGCCAGGGTATTCCATTGTATGGGTGACAATCATCTTTTAACCAAAATAGTATGCATAATATCATCCAAGTTTTTGTTTTTAAAATTAAAAATATATATACAGGGAAAAGTACAGGAATATATGCTCCCATATATATATATTTTTGTACTTACTTTCGAGTGAAAGGATTATGTTTGAATTTTCCTCCCTCCCTCTTCTTTTTTCTTTCTTTTTTTATCAGGATCTATTAACTTTTCTACTTTGAAATAAACTAAAAATTAAGTCATTTAAGACAAGTTAATTAGTTTGATTCTTATCTAAAATAAAAAATTTGCCAGTTAACATGAAACAAAGGGGACAAATTTTAGAGTATTTTATTTTTGGCAGTTAAATTTATATTTTTAAAAAGACGCTTTAGAAGTGGGAGGTGTGTAGGGGGGTAATACATAAACTGTACTTTCTGCTTGTTTTTCATCTAAACATAAAACTTCTCTAAAAAAAAATCTATTAATTAAAATTGTAAAAGCCCCTTTACACTCTTGTTATTTGGCTACCTTTTCTTTTCTTGCCATCACAGGTATGTCAGTCAGCACGTGTTACATTAATACTTGAGTTTTAATAAGCCATAGGGCAGTGCTTACAAGCAAGATGACCTGGCTCTAGTCTGGAAAGCAGTAAAGGCTCGCTGAGTGCTCTGAAGACTTTAGGACCTGATATTGTGAATCTCCCTCTGGCTGACTCCTCCTGGCTTCTTGAACCTCAGAGTCCATCATCCCCCTCCCACTCCTAATCATAGATCAAAGCAGAATAGTTACCCCCTGGATCCCATAAAAGTTGTTATGACTCCTGTCCAGTGGCTTTGCTGTGAAATCCACTCAGTGCACACACTGGTTCTGCAAGGTTGCCACAGTGCCATTACAAGCCACTCTAGTTTATAATCCTGCCTCCAGGAAGCTCTTATAGAAATGTAAGTATGAGAATTGACCTTATTGACCAAAAGCAAGATGTGAGGTCCAGGATGAGTAAAGAATGTTGGAAATGAGTACAGCAGCTAGAAGGCCGAGATGTGCAGGACTGAGCTCCAACTCCGTCCTGTATGTCTTGCTCCATGTTTCCTGTGGCATGAGGCCTCAGGGAGAAGGAAGAGAGAAAAAGAGAACCAAGAAGACTGGTGAGGGCGCTCCCACTATCCTGGGCTTGGCGTGGGGTAGAATTCTATTCATCATTTTCATCTAACCAGTAGTAAGTACCTTACCAACTA
Organism: Plecotus auritus; assembly: GCF_963455305.1. Classification (NCBI taxonomy): domain Eukaryota; kingdom Metazoa; phylum Chordata; class Mammalia; order Chiroptera; family Vespertilionidae; genus Plecotus; species Plecotus auritus. The sequence goes on from NC_137770.1 coordinate 215,722,936, forward strand.
ACTATAGTTACTTCTTCCCTACTTCTTCCCTTCCCTTTCATCATTCCTTAAACACACATTAGACATATACTCTATGCCTGGCTTGTGCTAGATTCTGGTGAGCACAAGCATCCATGACCCCTTTTCCTCATGAGGCTTACAGTCTGATGGGAGAGAACTACACATAAAATGCAAAGTTGCAGCTGTGATGATAGCTAAGGAGGAGAGGTACATGTCATATTTTATTAAAGACTAGAGGCCCGGTGCATGAATTTGTGCACAGGTGGGGTCCAGCCAGCCAGCACCCCAATGGGAGCTGATTGGGGCTGGGCCGGCTGGGGGAGAGGAGCAGCAGGCATTTGGCGGGGGTGCTGATCGGGGACCCCCATGGGGCCAGTTGGCCGTCACAGTGCATGTCATAGCGATTGGTCATTCCAGTCATTCTGCTGTTCCAGTCCCTTGGCTTTTACATATATAGATTATATTATTATTACTGCACACACATTACTATGTATCATCTATACTAATAAAAGGGTAATATGCTAATTAGACTGGACATCTTCCGCACATTCTTCTGGACAAATCCATGGTGGTGGGGTGGAGGCAGAGGTGGTTAGGGGAGGACAGTTTGGGGTAATCAGGCCGGCAGGGGAGGGCAGTTCGGGGCCATCAGGCTGGTTAGGGGGGCAGTTAGGGGTGATCAGGCCAGCAGGGGAGCAGTTAGGGGGATCAGGCAGGTGAGCAGTTAGGAGCCAGTGGTCCTGGATTGTGAGGGAGATGTCTGACAGCGAATCCCTGTGGGATTGGGCCTAAACCGGCAGTTGACATCCCCTGAGTGGTCCCAGATTGGAGAGGGTGCAGGCTGGGCTGAGGGACCCTCTCCCGCCCCCCAATGCATGAATTTCATGCACTGGGCCTCTAGTCTATAATAATGAAAGCATAATATGCTAATTAGACCAGACGTCCTTCTGGACGAAGCCATGGTGGTGGGGGCTGAGCCCCTTGCACGAATTTTGTGCTTTGGGCCTCTAGTACTATTATAGCAGGGTTGAATCTGGGAAGTTAGATCTGCACAGAAGTAACATTTCAGCTGAACTATGAAGGATGACTTGAGTGAACCAGGAAGAAAGAGTGGGTGGTTTTCCTGACAGAAGAAACAGCACGTGCTAAAGCTCTACCTAATGTTGTTTGGAAGTGGGCTGCTAGAGCACAGAGAAAAACCCTCAGTGTTTAATGTCCTAATTCCCAAACACCCCACAGGACTCTTCCGGGTGCATGTGAGTGTTCTTCTGAAACCCTGTAACTCATTTTTTGTGTGTGTTTTGCTTCAGCTACAGAATCTGTTTTTACAGCTGTACTTTCTGGTACAGAATTTGAATATGTATCGTAAAACAATCCCAAGGAGAGAGTACCCGTATTAATTGTTCTGGTTTTGATTGCTAAATGGCCGCTGTCTCCCAGCAGTTCTTTCATCCCCTTGATAACTGTAAAATAAGCACCAAAGGTCAGGCTCTCAAATTTAGGTTGTCTTAATAACATGATGCTCATTCACTTTTTAATTTTGCTTAACGTTACAGCCTTGATTTTAGAAACAAACCAAATTAGATTGTGCTTTGCCTGCAGGTTGTTTTCTTTGTAATTTTTTGATAAGGTAAAGAGTTTTGTCAAGCACTGTTTTTAATGCTTGAATTTAGAGAACTTCAAAGACAATTAGTCCTGGTCTGAACATTCATCTGTGATTATTTTCATGGTGAAATGGTAGTATTAAATCTCCTGATGTTAAGGGAATGATTTTACTTCAAAGCATAGTTCCAGAATATTCTGTCTGGTCTTGCCACAAGTTCGTTTTCCTTAAGGTTTTATTCTTGTAAGAGTTGTTCAATGAATACAGTAGCAAGAAAATGAATGAAAAACATATGGTGTTCGTTCAAGGGCTCGGCTGACCATTTTTTTCTTTTTTATTGAATTTATTGGGATGCCATTGGTTAATAAAATTATACAGGTTTCAGGTGTACAAGTCTATAATACATCATCTGTATACTGTACTGTGTGTTCACCACCCCAAGTCAAGTCTCCTTCCATCACCATTTTTCCCCTTTTCCCTCTTCTACCTCCCCCACACCCCTTCCCCTGTGGTAATCATCATACGATCATTTTCTTTTTAAACCTTCAGTCAGCAACCTTATTCATTTCTTCAATGTATAGGATTGTATTGTGCATGTGTTAAAACTGTTGAAAAAGGGTCAAACATATAGTATGGTAGTGGGATGGCAACAGGCATTGTGTATGTTATTTTCTTATGTTAGGAAGAAAACAAACTCTATTTATATAATATATGGTAACAGAAACCAAATGGAAAGAGAGAAAATTACATAAAAAATTGGAGACAAAAATTTTAGATTAGAATGGTAATGTTTTTTAATAATGTTGACCTAAAAGATATTATAACATACTTTGAAGTGTGATATTATTAATATAAAAGCAGAATAACTGTTCATATCTTTAAATCTGACAGTGTAGTTTTAGAAAAATAATAAAATCTATTAGATGGGTCCCTGGGATAGTTTCTCAGTAGGACTGCAGAGATTTTCCATGCTTTCTCCTAACCTAACATTGGCTTATTATTTGCGTTGTAAATGTTCTTACAGTAGAAGTATTCATTTTTTTTTTTCTTCAGATTTCCCTTTTATATTTAGACCAAAGTTTGTCTCTGTTTTCCTTTTCCCCAGGTTACTTTCCTGGTCTATATCCTGGAATTAATTTATATTGAGTATAAATATTCTGAACTCATAGAGCCATATGGAATTGATTGTGCTAACTGGAATAAGCCATCTATGACCACTGCTAGTTGCAGGCCTGTCATCTGTGTAATAATTAACCTACTGAGATGATCTTCTGCGCCAAGTTTCGCTACCACTCTCAAGGTCTCTGCTGCCATGACGGGAGTTCTCTACCCTCCCTTTCTCTATATTGTTCTGGTGACTTTCCCACCCTTTTTTGCATTTTGGAATTTTTAGAAAAACTCATTGTTGGTTGTTTTCTAAAAGAAATATGTTCACATAAGTAAGCTTCTAGGATCATTTATCCCAGTGGAAAATTATAGATGCCCCCAAAATATTAATAATATTGTAAATTATAAACCATAATTTTTAGGACTTTCCATGTGCCAGACATTAAAGTAACTACTTTACATGGATTATCTCATTAAATCCTATAAAATCAGTGCCTTTCTTATGTCTATTGTTCAAATGAGGAAATTGAGCTCAATTAAGATACTTGTCCAAGTTCTCAAATAGTAAGTGGTGAAGTTAAAATTCAAACTTCATATAAGACATATTTTAAGACTATGGTTGTTGTTGTTTTTTCAAAGTAAATAATGTCACACTTTATTACATTAGGGTATCTTCTGAAAGTGAGCTTATTCAATAACAGAGCCTTCACCCTCAGTTATCACACCTTAATGTCTCATGTCTGCTTTCAAAGAGCTTCAGTGATCGAAGACTTCCTCCTGACTCATCCTCAGGAGTTTCCTGAGATTGGTATAGAAAATAAAGGGGGCATAAAGTGGACTCTATTATCTTCAGGGCGTATGCCCAAGTAATAAATCCCTCCCCCCTGAACTTGTGAACAGTTTCCACACGTTCATTTGCATTACCAGCATATTGTTAGAAATATCTTCAATAGCAGCTTTGCCACTGCGTTCAAGTGTCTGATTAAAAATGAAGGTAAACTTGAGATAACGCTAATGTTTCAAACTTCATAAGGAAGGAAGGAAAAGGGAGTGTGAGACTGCAATTTGCCTCAAGGTTTGCTTCAAATGATAGAAAATCCAAGATAGACAGCTGGTGCCTTGAGCTTAGCTAGAATGAAATTCTGATAAGCAGAGAATTTGCCACAGGAGCCCTTTTGCAAGAGCTGATTATGTTCATCTGGGGAGGTCCTAGAGAGTTAATTGAATCAAGTAAATCTAATTTTAGTGATTAAGGAAGTTATTTGACATGAAGAGACCTTGAATAAATTCTGGGCACCTTAATCAAATAATAGTGAATCTTATTCAAATTATGTTATGGTCTTTCACTTTTCTCATATAATGAGAGGTAAGCATTGTCCTAGAGGTTTCAGTTTGAAGCCTAACTTCCCTGTTTATCAAGTTTGAGACTTTGGACAAGTACCTTCACCTCTCTGAGCTTCACTTTCCTTACCTGCCAGAGGGGATAATAGTATTGTTCTTTAGGGTCATTCATTTAATTTATAAAATTAAAATCAGAGCCTTCTCCTTCCTTTCCTTTTTATCTCTTTATAAAATGGCAATTATCATTTTTGATGTATTATGTAGTACCTTTTTTATTCTTTTTGTTTTTAATATATATTTGTATTGATTTCAGAGAAGATGGGAGAGGGGGAGAGAGGTAGAAACATCAATGATGAGACAGAATCATTGATCGGCTGCCTCCTGCATGGCCCACACTGGGAGATTGAGTCCGCAACCTGGGCATGTGCCCTGTCCAGGAATCGAACTGTGACCTCCTGGTTCATAGGACAAAGCTCAACCACTGAGCCACGCTGGCTGAGCTGGTACCTTTTCTTTTAAAAACTATGCCTCTCTTATTAGCTTTGGAGAATTATTACATTGGGTGATATATTAAATACAGAATAATTGCTCTGGTTTTTTTTATTAGGACTTATAAAGATTGATTATACAGTTTTATATGTTTAAAGTTGAAAGTCATAAATTCAGTATTCACAAATAAATTATCAGTAAAATCTAGCACAAACACTGTTCCAAATACTATTTTTTAATTGTGAAGGTGAAATGGCTTAATTTAATCATCACCATGCTATCCTATATAATAAAAGCCTAATATGCAAATTGACTGAACTGCTAAACGACCTGTGGAATGAGCAGTCGCTATGATGCCACTGACAACCAGGGGGCAGATGCTCAAAACAGGCCAGCCAAGGTGGTGCCAGCAGGGGCCCCCCCGATTGCCTTGCCAGTTGCCCCACAGATCAGCCCTGATCGCCAGCCAGGCTTAGGGACCCTACCCATGCACGAATTTCATGCAACAGGCCTCTAGTTATTAATAAACATGTATCAAGGTCCTAAGTATGAACATGTATTTTTATAAGTTAAGCTTCCATTTTGTCATCTCAGTGTGAAAAGAACTCTGGAAATTAGTAGACAAATGATTTTTTTTTTTTTTTTTTTTTTTTTTTTTTTTTTTTTTGGTAAGCCAAGGTAGTTGAACATTTGTAATAGTGTTTTTATAGTACTGTACCCCTATTAAATTATATGGGTTCCATGTACTGATGCCATCTGTTAGGAGACTAAATCACTGGAAGGTGCTCAAAGCAACTTTCCTTGTGTCTAATCACATGTGATGTTGCATCTCCTCTCACTTGACCTGAAAATACTTCCTTTTTCTGTGTGGCCACTGAATCATCATTTTACCCTGGTATTACACTTATATCATAATGGGATAAACGTTGTGATGTTTGATCAAATTTTAAAAATGCAGTTAGTAACAGCTCCTGGTTACCATTCTCCCCAACTGTCTAGAAATAATATTTTTGCTTCTAGGTATGTATGTTATGATACTGAAGGAAGAATACCTAGAGTTCTTTGTTTGTTTTTCTGGTAACTAGGGTTTGGGTTTGAAGAGAAATGCAGAGGAAAATTTCCAAATCAGCAGTTGTCTATGGATAGCAAAGATAACTCTTTCATGAGAGACAAAGACTACTACCAATACTCGTAGTTATTAATAAACATTATCACTATGTTACATATTATATTTTAGAATTACACTAGTAATGATATATTTTTTAATCACCTAATAGCATATTGCTACCTCCCTGGACTAAAGGCTTGTGCCACATCTGGATGTGATAACATCTGGCCAACTGCCTCTCTCACCTCTCTGTCCAGTTGTGGGTTTGAGGAAAGTGACTTACTGTTCCTCTTGTATCAACTTGTATACTAGCATCACACTTCCTTTTAAAGTGAAGAAGGACTAAGGCAATCATATTTGCATAATGGGAACAGAGGGACATATTGTCTTTATGAGAATTTCCTGTGACGCACCTCCCCAGGGAAAAAGTCCTTAAAAACAACTATCTGATCTCACAGCCCCAAAGCACTTCACACAGAGGGTGTTATTTTCCAAATGAATAAATAACACAACTGCAGTAAGCAGAATTCTTCCCTGAAGGAACCCACAATGTAAAGGCAACAGAAGGCAGATGCAAGGACTCTCATCCACATCCCATTATACTCTTAAAAGCCTATCAAATTGCGATTTCCCATTTTTCATTTGTGCCCCAAAGCCTACTACTTTGGTACGTAGGAGAGGAAGGTTCCTAAGACAGGAGAGGACTGGATATGTTATAGTGGTCCACTTGGTGGTTTGGAGCAGAGGCTCTGGAGACAGATGAACAAGAGTTTGGACCCCAGCTCTCCCATTTATCAGAAGTCTGACCTTGGACAAAGCATCCGCTAGTGTGGTTGTGAAGACTCTGAGAGAACAAGTGGAAAACACTTAGAAATGGGCCTGGCACAGAGTAAGAGCTCAATAAATATTAGCCTATTGGTGATACCAAAATATAAGTGTTCAATTTTATGTTTTCTTCTCTAAAGGATGTTCACAACTCAAGAAAGGCCTAATCTTTTTTAAGCTCTTACTTAGCTCACTTAAAATAGAGAAATGTCAAAACAGGCTCATAAAAATAATGGCATATTTTAAATATCTACATTTCTCTAAATGACATATCTACACTAATAAAAGAGTAAGATGCAAATTGACCGTACCTTCGTGATGCCCACCAGCCAATCAGGAGTGAGTATGCAAATTAACCCAACAAATATGGTGGGTTAATTTGCATATGCAGGCGCCAAGTGTCCGGGGGTGGGGTGGGGTGGGATGCTTGCATTGTCGCCATGGCAACCACGCAGGTATTCCACACTGCCCCAGCCACTCCAGGCCTCTGGGCAGTGTGGGAAGGCAGAAGGCAGCTCCGGCCGGAGTGAAGGCGGTGCCGGCAGCCAGGGGAAGGAAGGCCCATTCTTGCATGGATCTTCGTGCATCGGGCCTCTGGTTTTATTATATAAAACTATTTATATAAAGGCATTTGGTCAATGCTTTTCATCAAAAATATAATGCAGTGTATTTTTGCTACTCTCAGAATAATTACGAGATAAATTCAGAATTCACAGCTCTCTCTAGGTGCTTTGACCCAGTAAAGCAGCAGTTCTTGAACTTGATGGTATTTAGGACCTCTTTTACAGTCTTAAAAATAATTGTGAAATCCCAAAGGGCTTTGTTCATCAGTTTATGTATCTCTAACTGTTTATCTATTAGAAATTAAACATGATAATAATCCATTACATGTTAACAGGGTAACATATCTTTACAAGAAATAGCCAGCTTTTCCACAGAAATTACACGTGTAGTGAGTGACATTGTTTTAAAGATTTGCGTATTTCTTTAATGTCTTGCTCAATAGAAGACAGGTGGATTCTCTCACCTCCTTCTGCATCACATGTCAGATAGCCACTGCTTACTCATGAGAGAATGAGAATGAAAAAGACAAATAATGTATCATGCCACATTTCTAGATTTTGTAGCCCTTCGTGGATCAGAGGCTGGGCCAAATGGCCCTCCCCAACAGCCCTGTGATAACTTTGAAATAATACAGAGCACAATTTCTTTTTCATAGAGGAAGTGGAATTAGCTGGGGCACTGGTTCTTCAGCACTCTGACCTAATTGGACAAAGATCCAAGCCAAAAGACTCAGTTAAGGGAAGCATGTTGCTTTCCTTTTTGATAATAGTTTTGAACTTAAGACTGCAAATTGGAATCACTTGAGGAGTTTTCAAACTGTTGGTGCCTGATCCCACCTCCAGAGATTCTGATGTCATTGGCCGGGGGTGTGGCCTGGGAATAACAGTTTTTAAAGCTTTTCAGGTGACTCCATTGTACAGACAGTCCACTGCTATATGGACTTTGGCCTGAAATTCTGCATACATTCAAAATAGCCATTTCCCTTGGACATTATGTATATTTGAACTGAAAACACAGTTCACTATCTTTGTGGTTGTCTGACTTGTATATTGAAAATGTGTATCATTTTTGTTTTACTAAATATAACATTCATTCAGATCTTTTTAAAGATAAATGAATCTCCTGTTCTGTCCCTCACACAGTTACACAGAAACAAAGTATTACCTGTAAATGAAATAGGACTCATATTATTTAAATAATCTGTTTAATATCATGGAATACTAAAATGACCATCTCTGTCTTAGCATTGTTATTTAAAGTAGATTGTTAAAATTAATCATACTTGTAATTAGATGTGTAATGAACTAAGTTGGTAATAAATTCAAATGCCTCTTAAAAATCAGATTGTATCTCATACATAACATCAGGTGTGCTGGGAAATGAGCGCTGAGGATGGCGGGGAGGTTCCCTTGCTCCAGCGGCTTATACTGACAGAGCTGAGTGCTTTCTGCCCTCTGAGCTGTCTTCACTCTGTAAGCTGGAGTCAAGTGTCTGTTAGTCACTGATGCCTTTAGCTGTTCAATGCTCGTGTTGATAACTTTACTTTTGGGCTGCTAACACTGCACGGGGTATCTGTGACTTCATTCTTATGCCCATCACATTGGAACACTAATGAGAGGCCTCTAGTTACCCTCCCTCCTAGCCTGGAATGGCACATACCTTCTCCGTGCTCTAATGAGCAAGCTCCCAGTCCCTGATATTTTTGTCTTTATCAGCTCTACCTGACTTTCCTTCTTTCCCCAGTGTCTCCTTTCATGTCCTCATTAATTCCCTTTCTTCTCCATCTTTCAGTATCCATGCTCTGTACCCATAGTCTTCTTTACCTTTTATCCCTGTGTTCCACAATACACATGAATCCAAACCTGAAGGAGATGGAGGCAAGTATAGAAACATGAATGATTAGTGGCTGAAAGTGGTTCTCTACTAGAGATGCTGAACCATTAGAAAGAAACACACAATATATTACGGAAAATCCTGTCTCTAGGAGGGAGTCATGAGAGTTCACACTACTTGTTATTGTTCAAATTGTATTTCATGTTTGATTCTGCAATTTAATTGAATAATATTTAGAAAAAATATTAGCTGTAAGTCCTTTTGTTGTGGGTAAAACAAAACCAGCACTTTCCTGTGAAATCTACTCTTTTTCCTTATGTCCAGGAGCTGTCATTTCTTAGAGGGCCAAACCATACAGTTCACATTAACATTTCAGAGATGTTGATAGAGCTACACTGTGGCTGAGGCTGAATGGTTGGGATTTGCTGTAAGAATGGACATCCCCTGGGTCGTCACCTGAGGTCATTAAATTGATTTACTCTAGGTCCACTGGCTGTATTTGAATGCAGCTTAGCTGTGCAAGGACAAGGCTCCATTGTGTAATACAGGCCATGCATTGTTATTTTTCTAGGCCTGTCGGTGTAAAAAATGTGTCTGTTTGCCTTCCCCTATGACCTGAAAAAAAATGTTTAAGGTATATTGTAGGGTAGCAGAACACCTTAAAAATGTTGGTTTTGGAAGGTACCTTGAGGAATAACCTATAAAAAAAATCTGGCAACATAATTTGGTAAAGATGCCAGGGATACACATGTTCATTTGGGGTACTTTTATTACCCTTCCTTTTCAGTTAAGTACTGGGACCAGGAGGGAACCACATAAAGAGTCTCTAAGAGTCTGACGGTGGTCTGCTGTGGCCAGAGAGGTCATTTTCCCTGCAGCCAGTTGGAGAGAGGCCAAGCAAATGGGCACATGTTCCAAAACCCAGAACCCTAGGAAGCCACACTAAATATACTGTGTCCAAGGTTTGCCCAAAATAAACCAGGTGGCATTCAGCTTGCCAGGGCGTTTAGTATAATGTTCACTGTGGGTTCTTGCAAGACCCATGAGTTCGTCATAAGATTCTGGGGGAGTCCTGGTGTTTTCTTTTTTCTCTCCTTTTTTTTTTTTTGGCATGTGACCATTGGTAGCCATTTCTTCAGATCTGTCTTCTTGTGGGTTCCTCTAGGGTGGTTCTGTTTTATCCTAGTTGGTACTGAGATGAATACCTTATAGGAAATCGCCAGGCAGCTTCACATGTGGTTTTATAACGGGCCTATTTTTAGGCTACTTTCCATACCTCTGGGACTCCCAGCCATTCCTTCCCAAGGGTAAGTCTCCAGCTGTGGACGTTTAAACGCTACAAGTGGACACAGGGGAGGAAGTCTATGTCACTTTTCTGCCTATCACCCTTCCATGTGGGCTTCTGAGCCTCACTATCTGGAGCCCCCCAGGCCTGGGTTAGAGTCTGAACCCTCCGCATCTTGTCTGAGTGACCTCCAGCAAGCTACTTACCCTCTTAGAGCACCAGTTTCCTACTACGTAAAATAGAGATTAATAGCAGACCTTCAAGAGATTGCTTTGAAGATTAAATCAGATAATGAATGCAAATTGCCTAGTAGATAGTAAGCATTCAATGAATGTTAGATACTGTAATTAGCTCTTATTACTGCTATTACTCTGAATATCCTGACCTAACTCATGCCCTGCAACCCACAAACACAAACCCCAAATTATTGTCATTGCCACTTCTCTCCCCTTAATCTGTTAAATTTAACTTGTTAAAGTTGAAGTTTTGTTTTGTTTTTAAACCTTAATTTTGAATACTAAGCTATTCGTTTTGATTCTTTACTGCATCCCTGGCTTCTTATACTCTAAAAGGTTTTAGTTTCGTTAAACTAAACACTGGTTAAGATATCCTCTTGTTATATGTTCTCCTGTGTATTTTTTTAATTCAAGCTCAACAAATATTTATCAGGCACCTTCTGTGAGCTAGGTACCATGCTAGGAGCTAAGGATACAGAGCTGATGAATACATGATTCTTGCCATTGAGGAGCCTTCATGGCAGACATGTAAAGAGTCAACTAAAATAGAGTAATACTTGTCATAAATTATAGAAGAGATGGAAAATACATGGGGGACCAAGAAGAAGATGCTCCTGACTCCGCCCCAGGGAGGCCAGGGGGTCTTCACCGAGGGGCAGCGGGAGCATTTCCTGGAAAAGAGGAGGTGTCAGGTAGACAGCAGGCTTACTCCTCTCCAGGCAGAGGGAAGAGCAGATGCAAAGGCATGGAGGTCAACAAGGGCATGGCGTGTCTAGAGAACCAAGAGCCTGGAGCCTAATGTGCAAGGGTGGGGCACTAGGGGCCGAGATGAGTGAGTCTGGAGGGGCTAGATTAAAAAAGGCTTTGTAGACCTACTTGAGAAATTGAGACTTAATCCTGTGGACTGTGATAGAGCCATTGCGGGGCTCTCGGCAGTGGAGCACCTGTTTTCTTTTTCATTGAAGTACCACGTACATAGAGTAAAGTGCACAAGTGATAAGTCTGCAACCTAATGAACTTCTGACTTATATGCACCTGGGTGTATATGGGATCCTTCCAGCAGCTCCCTGCACATCCTCCCTTCTGTCGCCCCAGAGGTAACCACCGCTCTGACCTCTGTCACCATATGTTAGTTTTGCCAGTTTTGAGCTTCATATAACAGGTTTGGTGCAGTGTGCGCTCTTTTGTGTCTGGCTTGTTTTAGTCAACGTTTTGCCCGTGAGGTCCATCCATGTTGCTGCGTGTAGCAGTCGCCTGTTCCTTTTTTCCCCAAAAAAATATTGTTATTGATTTCAGAGAGGAAGGGAGAGAGAAACAGAAACATCAACGATGAGAGAGAATCAGTGATTGGCTGCCTCCTGCACACCCCTCACTGGGGACCGAGCCCGCAACCCGGGCGTGTGCCCTTGACCAGAATCAAACCTGGGACTCTTCAGTCTGCAGCCCGACGCTCTATCCACTGAGCCAAACCAGCTAGGATGCCTATTCCTTTTTGAATGCTGCATAGTTTTTACTCTATGGTCACTTGTGACCACTGGTTTGTTTATTTTTTAATTGTTGACCTAAAGTTTCTGAAAGTGCAAAGGCCCTATGGCGGGAGGAAACCCCCAAGGTTCCAGAAACTAAAAGAACATTGGTGTATTTGGAATGAGAAGGAAAGGAGGCAGAGTTCGAGTTGGAGGTATATGCAGTGACCCAATCACGTGAGAGCTTGTGTGCCTTTGCGAATCTCAGATTTTATCTAAAAAGCAATGTAAAGTGTGATCTGTTTTGCTTGTTTTAAATAATTAGGTTCTCTGCTGCACTTTTATTAAAAAGAAAGGGGACCTGCTGCTGAATATCTGACCTGTGGGTTTGGGGAAATTAGCTCTAATTAACAAACAATTATTTGGTGGCTTCGTCTCATTTTTAGTATGTCCAGGTCTTTTCTGTATGATTTCTCTTCCTTGCATCCTAGACTTTAGAACTTCTTCCCTTTGACTAAGATATGAGGGGAAGTATTCGGCAGAACTGATTTTAAAATCCTTACTTTCTTCTTTAACTGAAATCTTCTGGAGGTAAACCTGAGGATGTGCACTTCAGAGGGGCTAACACTTTGATACATCACTAGGCTACTTCAGTGTCATTATCTTTACTCTATATGGAGTCTGAGAAACAACTTAGTGACATAGTAATTGTATTAATCAGAGTAATAACCCTAGACACTATAAAAATAGTAATAAATCAAAGCAGCTTCACTTAATAAAGTTTTATTTTCTCACTCAAGCCAAGCCCAATAGGGTGAGCTGGCCCTCTTCCATAGGGTAACTCAGGGACCTGGGCTCTTCCCCCAGGTGCTTCCATCATCGCAGAGTCTTTACCTTCCGAACAGCGGTCGCCAACCTTTTGGACCTCGGACCACCAGTTGGTGATCACTGGCTCAGAAGATGGCATTCTGTGCTAGTCCTGGAAGGGGCAAGCATCACATCCCTCCTGCACACATTCTATTGGCCAGAGCACTGTCACATGCCCACAGAACCTGATAAATAGATGTCTTTCTGAGTGCCAGGAAGGAAAGATTTAAGGAGTTAGCATCTAGCTGGTCTGCCACAGTGATATAAAACGTGCTTAAACTTGTGTTGCTTTTATAAATTACATTTATTCATTCTTTTAGTCACTAAGTGCCATGAGTATTTGCACTGTGCCAGGCACTAAGAATACAGTGGGGAGCAAGATAGATAAATGTGGTTTCTGCCCCAGGGTGCTTGCCGTTTGATTAAGAGATGGTCAGAATAAAACAATCACACAAATGGATATTTAACTATAAGATTGTAATAGGGCTAAAGGAAAAAAAGCTTGATGCTATAAGAGAGCACATACCCGGAGACCTGACCTAGTCAGAAATGTCCAGGGAGGGCCTCTCTAAGGAAGAGTTGGGTAAGCTGCCATCAGACAGGTGGCAGGGAGCGGAGAGACAGCTTTTGGAGGGAGCATCTGAAGAAAGCATGGCTGAAGTCCATGGAGAATGGGGAGACAGGAGTCAGACGATCCATGGGCTGTGGGCCATGAAAGGACATTTGGGAACTAAAGCAGTGGGAAGCCATGGAAGGATTTTCAGCCTAGGAGTAACATAACCATATCTGTTGTATAAAACGCTGGCCTTGATGTGGAGAATGGATTGGAGTGAGGCTAGGGATGGTGTCAGCATTACCATGTGGTTTTTCCTGGTTCTGTTCTTCCTTCATAGCTTCCCACCACTGTATGTAAAACTGTTAGGATCCAATGGAAGGACTGTCATTTTCAGTTCCAGACGTGAAGATGTTATCCATATTATTGAAGGGCAATAATCTAATCCAATTCGGAGCTCTCTGTCATTGTGAAATATTTCTCATGGCCTATACTGTCTATCTTGATTCCATTAATCACATTAGCTATTTAGCCAGACTGTTTCTAGCAAGATTTGCCGCCACTTAATCTGGAGCTGGTAGAAAGCAGTGCCCCAGCTGCCATTTTGAAAATGCCTAATCAGCATCTCATTTGTCCAGCAGTATTGGCAGATAATCTATCCCACATAGACTCTTGTTTCTCTTAAGTACTCAGAGGTGTTTTTAAAGCCTTTTTTTACTTCTGATTTCAAAAGTGGGCATAGAAACAATATTCAAGATAGAGTTTTCAAGGAGAAAATCCTTCCCTCCATTATATAATGATTTTTACTTTTGCATATCAATTAGAGTGTTTGTGGACTTGCACTTATATCAAATATATTCAACTGTCTTTTCTTTTTAACCTTAACACGTTAAGCGCCATGTCAATCACCAGTGACTGACACTATACTTTCCATCTGGAAGACAAAACAGGTTGGGCACTTAACGTGTTAATATTAATACGGTGACTGGTCTATGGCAGAAGTTAGCTGAGTCATTTAACATATAAATGAATACCTGTTAATTGAAGAAATCTTAATATGCTGAAAAGCCAAAGGGAGAAAATTAAAATGACAACCCTTTCATGCTGATACCTGTCACGAGTCTGTCAGGCCACAAACAAAGGAGAGAATTTACCTCTAAACCTCAAGTTGTTAACATCTCAGGAATTGTGCTGTGAATATTTATTTAGAAATATCACCTTGACAAAGACGTAGCAAACCGTGCGATAAACTAGTTCAGTGACAGTGCAGTGGTTCACTTCAGGCCAGTGTTAAAACACAGGCAAAAAGAAACATCACTGGAAGGTTGTTAGTGAGACAGAGGCCCAATGAGCCTGAAGCACGTTCTAGTGGAGCAAAGAGACAAAAGAGAGAAAGAACCCCAGAACCTGACTCCCCTCCAAACAGTAACATCCCTCCACCCTTCCTCTCCATGTTCAGTCATCAATAGCTCTCAACATTAAAGGTAAGGTCTAGTGTGTCTGTAAATTTTCATTTTTCAACTAGAAGCCTGGTGCACAAATTCATACACAGGTAGGGTCTCTCAGCCTGGCCAGTGATCAAGGCCTATTGGGGAGGGGGGCCGGCCAGCAGTGGGGAGGAACCCTGGGAGGTTGGCCAGCTGGGGGAAGGGGCTGTGGAGGTTGGCTGGCCGCCCTCCCCCTATCGGGGCTGATGGGGTAGCTAGCCAGCTGGGGGAGGGGCTGTGGGGGGGCTAGATGGGGGAAAGGCCATGGGGGGCTGGTCGGTCTGGGGGTGGGGCCATGGGAGGTTGGACGGCTGGCCCCCCCCTATTGGGGCCAACTGGGGGGAGGAACTGGGGGAGTGCACTGACCATCAGGGTGCAGCTCCTGCATTGAGCATCTGCCCCCTGATGGTCAGTGCACATCATAGCAACTGGTCGATTGGTTGCTCCAGTCGTTTTGGTCATTCGGTCATAACGGTCACTTAGGCTTTTATATATTTTTTCAATGTATAATTTCACTTCTTTTTTGTTAAATTTTCATGTCATGTCCTTTCTGTTTTTAAAGTGTTTGTAGATTAAACAGTACATTAGACATGTACTATATACAAGAAAGGTTAAGACAGGGAATCATTTGGGGGTCTGGAATGGATTTACATTATTTCTAATGGGAAAACATGGTCCAGTTTTTGAACAAATTGCTTCTTGAACAGCTTTCTGGAGCAAGTTAAATTCAAGAACTGAGGTTCCACTGTACCAGAAAGCCAGACTGACTGGATTTGAGTCCCAGTTCCCCTGTGTGAGCTTGCTTACTTAAGCTCTGTAAACCTACCACTTTGGGCTACCATGAGGATGAAATAAATTAATACAGGAAAGGAAAAGTGCATAGCACATTGTGGCACATAGCATGCACTCTGCAAGTGTTTGTTGCTATTGCTGTTGTTACTATTATTGCCAGTAATCCATACCTGGGTCACGGTACATCCCTTATCCACCCACACTTAGATTATGAGTGTGCCGGATGGAGTTCCGTCCACAAGATTTCCAATGGCAATGCTGGGCAGACACTCTTGACCTCGTAGATGTGCTTTTGCCCTCACTGGTAAATTCCAAGACTCACAAAGGGTGAAATTTTTTTCAAGCAAGAAAGTCCCTTTTCACATGGAAAGAAACATTCTTGGGTTATATAAACTGAACTGGGTTAGAAGCAGGAATGCTACTCTGTTGGGCTCATTCTTTGGAACTTGTTTTCTAATTCTCACTCAACTGCTCATCTGGACCACTCTGCAAGCTAAAAGTGGTCCCCAAGGTTATGATATGTTGGTTTATTTATTTATTTTTTTAAAAATATATTTTATTGATTTTTTACAGAGAGGAAGGGAGAGGGATAGAGAGCTAGAAACATCGATGAGAGAGAAACATCGATCAGTTGCCTCCTGCACACTCCCCACTGGGGATGTGCCCGCAACCAATGTACATGCCCTTGACCGAAATCGAACCTGGGACCCTTTAGTCCGCAGGCCGACACTCTAGCCACTGAGCCAAACCAGTTTCGGCTGTTGGTTTATTTTTATTTTTATTTTTGGTCAAGACAATACCACAAAAGTTAAAGTGAACCACTAAGTTTTAATGAGAGTATTTAATCAGAGTAATTTCAAGCCACCTTGCCCCAGAAGCCATGGCTGAAAGCATGGGCCACATTCAGGGATCACTAGCCAATACACACATTTATTTTAATCCTCACCTGAGGATATGTTTTTTCATTGACTCTAGAGAGAGAGGAAGAGAGAAACATCAATCGGTTGCCTCACACTCACACTGCAACCTAGGCATGTGCCTTGACCAGGAATTGAACCTGGGACCCTTTGGTGCAGAGGGCAACGCTTCAACCACTGAGCAACACCGGCCAGGGCAAAAGAAGTTTATTTCTAAAAAATTTTAAATAATATTGAAGTGCACAAATGTCCCCTTAGTTACCACTTCAGAAATCTGGTGCGCATCCTAACAAAGCTTTTTCTATGCCATATATATTTGTATGTCTTGTATATACAAAAGTAGAACAGTATTAAAAGTAATACTTATTAAAAGTCATACTGTTTTACAAATTGCATATTTTTATTCAACAAGATAATACCTTTAACATCTTTCCCCACTCTAACCTCCATGTTTTGTTACAATTTTCTAGACTTTTTTTAGATAATTATTACTTTTTCACTTTAGATTTTTTCAATTTAATTAATATTTATTTACAAATGCATGAAATTTCACAGCAACATGGTCAATGATTATTTAGAGTTAAGCAGGACTGTTTTCTTTTCTCAACCCTGTTTCTTATATGTTAAATCTCCCTAATTCATTTATATTTGTTAGTTGACAGCCACCTACGACCTCCAGCCTAATCAGATGCTTTAATTTTGCTGCCATCTGTTTCCAGCCTCTTTCTGGCTCGAAGCCATCACTCTGACTTCACTCTTCACTGATGTGGGCTTCATCTGATTCCCCCAGTGCCTGTCCTGGTTCATCTGATCTGCTGTTGCCTTCAGTATTTAAAAACAGAGCTTTATTTATTTATTTATTTATTCCTCACCGGAGGATATTTTTCTATTGATTTTTAGAGAGAGTGGAAGAGAGAGGGAAAGACAGAAATATCGATGTGGGAGAAACACACCTATTGGTTGCCCCTGCACAAGCCCTAATTAGGCCCCAAGCCTGGGTCAGGGAGGAGCCTGCAACTGAGGTATGTGCCCTTGACCAGAATCGAACCCGGGACCCTTTGGTCTGCAGTCCGATGCTCTACCCACTGAGCCAAACCAGCTAGGGCTAAAAGCAGAGCTTTACAGAGGTGTTTTTCCAGCCTCCTTCCCTCTTATCCCTGATTTCTTTAATAGGAAGTCAATCAATTTATAATAAAATTAAAATTATTTTTTATTGATATCTAAACCCACTGCCATGATCAAGACTGGTGAGGTGGTATTTATTTTTAGAATTAGTGCCAGACCAGGTGCTGTCTGGTTTCTTTGTCTCACAAGATGGAATATTAGTTTTAATATCTCAAGTTGTGAAGATTCAACTCAGCCTTGCTCTAAGACAAACCAGAAATAGCATTTGGGTGGCAATCACCTGGTCCTGGGAAGAGACAGCAAGAGGCTGCTCCAACAAAGGCAGTCAGCTTTGGGGGTTCCGGGGCTGCATTTGCATAAGTGGAGGAGATGAAGATAAAATGATAATATTCAGCTGGAAAAAGATTGGTTGGGACAAAAAGAGGAAACTACCTTAGTACATGCTTTTGTGTGTGTTTTTTCCCCAGAGAATGTTTTGCCTTTAACTAGAACCGTTTCATATACATTTTCTTAAACACATTATTTTATGTATTTATTGTGATATTTAGATCCTGCCTTAAAGTTTCAATTTCTAGGAAGTCCTAATGTACATCTTTTTTTTCTATTGAATTGTGTAAGGCAAAGTACATGATGTGTTCAAGAAAGCTGAGAAGTTTGTTTTAATTGGTTATCAGTATGTAAAATGATTAACAGACTTACTGTGCCAACAAGATGTCTGTGGTTCCTTGAACTGCGTATTTTCCAGTGGAAGATCCATTCTTTGGAGGCCAACTTGTCCCTTTGCGAATATGCCAGTCTTCATAAAAATTCTCTCTCTTTTTCTCAAAATATGACTTTTTTTAAGCACAGTTAAGGTGAACATATTTGGAGAATAATTTCACTCCCAACTGATAGACACAGTTTGATAGGTGTCCACTTTAACTTTGGATGACATTTTCCTCTCAGAGGAGAGCCGAGTGGTAGCCCCCTTCAGGAAGGCGCCCAGTGATTCTCACTTCCTAGTGTTCACATCTTTCTGTGTCCCCTCCCACACTGAAAAGAGCAGACATATGCAACTGACAGAATAGGCTGCTGCAGAAATGAGAGTGTGTGTGTGCTTCTGAGGCTAGGTTATAAAAGATATTGAGGTTCCTACCTTGATCTCTCTTGAATCACTCTCTCTTGAGGAAGCCAGTCATCCGTCATGAGGACACCAAGTCTTGAGAGGGGTTCACTGAAGGTGCCTGCCACACCCAGCACTAACTAGCCAGCAGTGTGAATATGCTGTCTTGGGAGCAGAACCTGCAGAATCAGAGCCCCCAGCTAAGCCACTCTTGAATTCCCACAGAAACTATGAGATAATAAACACTTATTGTTTACACCTCTAGATTTTGAGGTCGTTTATTGCTTGGAAATAGATAACTAATTCAGATAATAACACAATTCTAACAGTGGAGCTTGGAAATGTGCCCACATGTTTTAGCCGCAAGCATTATCGTGAGTTTCATTATTAATAGCCTCATGTTCCTTTTCAGAAAACTGGATAAAGGCTAACAGTATTCACCCAATCTTTTAGGATTTCCTATAGCTCCTGGTAATTCTTTCTATCTGTTACACCTAGTGGAATGTGAAATCAATGAAAGAGCATGGATTTCATAGATGTGTTCTCTACTTCATGGCAGTAGGTTGGTTTTGTTGTGTAAAGGGAAGTACTGACCTTATTGTTATTGAATCTTATTATAGAAATTTTTATTATTATGGAACTTGTGATATCACTTATTTTAGTGATTTTCCAACACTTTCAGAATGGAATCCTTTTTATTCCACATTAAATATTTCATGGAGCCTTAATTTCTAAAACAATATATAAAAATAATCAGTAACAGCAATGAGGCCTTTTTAAAATTTATAAGTTTAATGTAAGCTTAATATGATATTTATAATGAATTAAGGCATTTTGGTAAATACATAAATTTGAAATTGGGGATTATAGATGACAGTTGCAATTTTATATCAGCTTTCGCATCCAATTTATTTGCTATCTTGTGTTGGTTTTAATATTACAAGCTCAGTTACACTGTGATAACAAATAGATCCTGAAATTGCAGTGGCTTAATATAACAGAAGTTTATTTGTCACTCACATCAAAATCTGACATGGGTCAGGCAACCCCCCTATAGAGAGACCCAAGTGCCTCCATGTTGAGGCCCTGCCAACTTCTACTTGAAGTAAGCCAGTGAGGTAGAGAGAGCGGGGAGAAAGGAAGTGAAGAAGGAAGACATACACTTAACCAGGCTAGCCTTGAAAGTACACAAATAACATTCACTCATATTGGTCAGAATTAATCATGTGGCCACCCTAACTCAAGGGATGCTGGGAAACATAAAGGAGTATGTCGATATTGTTGAGCAGCAACAAGTCTGCTAAAATTGCAAAATATTGCCAAAACACTGAAACACATAGGTAAGCAAATGGTTATTATTATTTTTTAAATGGTACTTCCTGAATATAAGAATACTCTTCAACAAAATATTAGGACTCTGTTATCTATGTGACATATATTGGTACTTTGATAAATGCATTTAACATATAAGGATGCATTTTAGTTTTTCTGGAACTTATTATATTTTTTAATGATATAAATCAGACACTTGTGGACTTTATGAAAACTGAGGCCTAGAAATGAGACCAAAGGAACCAAGACAAGAACTTGATTTTTCCTCTGCTCTACCCCTATCAATTCTCAAATACATTTATGCATCCAGTGGCATCCTTAAATTAGTCATATATCTTGGTAAAAGCCAGGTTTGGTTTCATTTATACAAATATGGAAAGCATAAGAGTATTAAAGGTCTTGTGCAGTGGATGTTACTCTACATTCTACAGAGATTGCAAACTGAGATACTTGCAGGGATCAGAAAGATAATAGAAATGTGACAAGGGGACCTGAGTCTTGCCATAGGGATTGGGTGCACTTGCTCAACTCTAGCTGATTGTGGCAGTGTGGGAATGAGAGCCCAATGATCTCAGATCTTGGTTATTTTTTGGAGAAGTGTTTTACTATCTACATGGCAATAAATGTCTATAATAACAGGTTGTTGAAAGCACAGCAGTGATTTTATGTACTTCCAGATTTGGGTTGGGAAATCTATGGCAATTATAACAACATGGAGTATAGAAAATGAGAGAAAAATCATGTAGCAGTCCTAACCAAGATCAGCTTTGTGAACCACATCAGGGTTATCAATTACCAAAGAGCCCAGAAGTCATCGGAAGCACTGTCCAGCTCTGTCTTCATTTGATCCATGAGGCCAGGTCTTGGCTCTAAGCATATTTGAGACACGTTTTATCTCTTTGACATAGCCTATTTGTCCCTCAGCTTAACAAAGTGTTTAGTGCGCCATGCTGTCATATTGAAAAGAGGACAAACACAGAAATAAGGAAACTCCTGAGGGCAGCATGTGATAGAAATGAAGAGCTGGGTGAGGCCTGGGAAATAGAACTGTGCTATGGAATACTTGACCAGATAAAACTCAAGTATTTTGGCAGTTCCAAGTAATTTAATCACCATTGAAATAGTTTTCGAGGCAAAGATTTGTGCATTTCTTAAGAGCTACATGAAACCAACTCCAAACCACATGTACAAAGTCACCTTTTCCGTTTTCAAAGCTAGAGGCTCTTTGTTCCTCTCTTCTTCACTTAATCGTGCAAAAGTAAATTCTTACACTTCCCAAATTGTAAGAATTGGACTGGGATTTATGGTTATTCATTTAGTTACTCACGCTGGATCACCTCATCTCCTGTTTTAAATGCTGTTTTACTCTGCACAAGCATTGTAAATAGGTAGGTGTAATGTGATGTTGATATATTCTGCATAGAATTGTCATTAGAGCACCTTGACTCCATAGGAAATCTTTAAGTCTACTAAGTATGTGTAATGCTTGTACATCCCTGTTCAGTATGAAACATAACTTATGGATCCACCATGTTCACCGTCACCTTTGTTCACATCATCATCAATGAGAGTGTCTCAGGCATCCATACAACTCGTATAGACAACATAAGATGCAGCAGCACTGAGTGTCCTAGAAACAAGCCTCTGCCATTGGGGGTCCCACAGATTGTTGCACATGTCCTTTTAATTAGCATGTTATTGACCCAATAATAGTTTCTTCTGAGAGATGTGTTTTATACTCCAGTCCACCCAGCTGGCATGGATATGCTGCTTAAGGACCACATAATAAAAGTCTTTATGAAAAGGCACACAGCGTATGTCTTTAGCAGATTTATAGATTGAGTAGGCCCTGTGGTTGCCTTTTCCCTGCCCCCACCACCAAATAAGGGAATTGAATAAACATCTAAAACTTGAGCAGTTGTTTAGGTTTAGCAAGGTTTTTCTCTCATTCACAAAAGACCGGGTCAACAGGTTTAAAGTCTTTTAACCTCTGTTTTCAAAATTAGTTATCATTTTCACTCTTGGTAAAGATCCTTTACAAAATTCATCAGTAAGACATGAGCTGTTAAAAAAGCACAGTGCTTATTGATAATGCTGCAAGTTCCATAATGAACCTGCTGGTAAGAGGCAATGAGTAAGAAGTATGCACTGAAAGAATGTAATGTGTCTGTGGTTTGCAGAAAAGACAGGAAGCTCAAAGGACAGAAATATTTATCATATTTCCTTATTTTTTTATTTTTCAATTACAGTTGGCACACAATACTATACTAGCTTCAGGTGTACAGCATAGTGATTAGACATTTATATAATTTACAAAGTGGTCACCCTGAGAAGTCTAGTACCTATCTGATATCATACATAGTTAGCACAATATTATTGACTACATTCCCTATGCTGTACCTTACATCCTTGTGATTATTTTCATAATGGCAATTTGTACAACTTAATCCCTTCCCATTTTCCCCCAAACCCCCTTCCATCGAGGAACCATCAATTTGTTCTCTGTATCCATAATTCTGTTTTGTTTTCTTTTGTTCATTTATTTATTTATTTTTAGATTCCACATGTAAGTGAAATCATATGGGATTTGTCTTTCTCTGTCTGATTTCATTTAGCATAATACCCTCTAGGTCCATCCATGTTGTTGCAAATGGCAAGATTTCATTATTTTTTTGTGATTGAGTAATATTCTATTGTATAGAGCATTTAAAATTTTCAGCCAAAGTAATTGGAGCAAAATATCTATTTTAAATATAGCTACATGCTTTCCATTTTTCACACTAGCAATATTCTATAATGAAGCATTATAGAATCTCAAATTATTTCATTTTTATTGCATTGTAGGAAATTAAATTTTGATTTGAATGAACCCATTTTATGAAACTGAGGTATGGTAATATAAAAATCCAATATGTATTGTTTATAAAGAACCTTCTTTGGGTAATTAACTTTATTCATTCATTCAATATTTTATTGATTCTGGACAATTGATATTAGAGTCAAGCTCACCTCCTTTTTCACATCTTTTATGAGTCACTCTCTCTGATTGTTACATGGGGGTGCAGGGGGGTGGAGGGAGTAAATGGAAGGAAAAAGAAGACATCTGTAATACTTTCAACAATAAAGTTAAAATTTTAAAAACTATATATTACTTGATTTGATAACATTAACTCAGCAAAGAGTAATGGTGCTATTCACAGAAATAGGAAGCCAGTGGGAAAATCTAGTACAAAAAGGCATATATATGTAGGATTTCAGGCCACACTCCCCCACGGTGACTTTGCTATGACCACATCACTGTGCTGGATGCTGATGGAGGTGTGTTAGTAGTGTGAAGTCACTGCCCTCTAACTGCCACATTGGGAAGGTAAGCACAAGTATATCATGTAATTAGCTGTCCAAGACAGAATGAGATTAGGTGTCAAATAAGCGATGCCAAAAATAAATCTGGACACGGTTCAGAGCAGAAGAGATAGATGAAAGCAGCAGAGAGACAGGGAAAGAGCAGTGGCTCTAGGGTTAGATAGTCCTAGAGAGACTCTTATTGACCATTTTATATCAACAACATGGTCTTAAGTCACTTAATGTCACTGAGCTCCAATTTCCTTATCTGTAAAGTGGGATCAAAATGCCCTCTTTACAAGTTGTTATAATGATGGAATGAGATTATGTATGGGAAGTACATGATGTGTAAGAGCCACTATTACATGTTATCTATTACTGTGGCTATTTTGATCTAGCAGAGGCAGGAGTAGGGAAGCCAGTTCTCATGTATATGTGCTTGAACTTGCCATTTAAACACAGAAATTAGTGAGAAGACTGGCCCACTAGAAATTAGTCTTAAAAATGTGCTAGAAAACTTTGAAGTATATTGGAGTCAGATTACAGAGGGCCTTGAATGCCATTAAGAGAAGCTCTGACTATTCTATAGGCAGCTGGGAGCCATTTGGAAAATTTTGAGAAAGGAAATTACCTGATGAAATTGGTGTTTTAAGACTCTTATTCTGACACTAGAAGCCTGGGTGCATGAGATTTGTGCACTCTGGGGGGAGGGGGTCCCTCAGCCCAGCCTGCAACCTATCACAGTCCGGGGGCCCTCGGGGAGCAGGCCTAATTCGGCAGTCGGACATCCTTAGCATTGCTGCAGAGGCGGGAGAGGCTCCTGCCACTGCCGCTGTGCTCGCCAGCCGTGAACCCGGCTTCTGGCTGAGCAGTGCTCCCCCTGTGGGAGCACACTGACCACCAGGGGACAGCTCCTGCATTGAGCATCTGCCCCCTGGTGGTCAGTGTGCATCATAGCAACCGGTCATTCTGCCGTTCAGTTGATTTGCATATTAGCTTTTTATTATATAGGATGATAATTGGATATGCAACCTAAATTGGAAACGAGAGAGAGTCAAGAGCAAATGATGAGAAAGAGTGAACATTTATTGAACACCTGTGGTATATGTTTTATACCATGGCCTGAAAACCAATTTCTCATTCCAAATGGGGTTCCCACTCAGGAAGAATCAATCAACCTCTCTTCCTCTTTAGCAAAATGGAAAATGAAAGTGTAAAATTCTGAAGGGCCCAGGCTAGGGCAACCAAATTACCTTCTCTGATAGAAGAGAGAGAATCTATGGTGCCGGTAGAAGGAAACCTTAGGATGCACGTTCTGTGTGAAGGGACACCTGGTGTTTTCTATGCTCTTTCCCCCTATCCTTTTGTGCTTAGAGTAAAACTCATAGTGGAGAAGACTGAGCCTGCAGCAGACATAAGGCATTATTGCTACATCCAACTCTCCTTTCAGACCCATGTTCATTAAAACCAGACTGTTTTAAAATGATAGCTATTTAAAATAAGCTCTTCTATGAACATGGGACCATTTGTAAGGAAATATACAGAAGCCAAATTATCAATCTGAAGAATTGTATCAAAAAATATCTAGTTTCCTTTACTTTTGAGGATGTTCCAAAGAAAGGTGACCTCATTTTGGCAGACTCCCTGGTCCATGGAACCCTCTTCAGACTCATGAAAAGATTTGCCAACCCCAGTGGCTACAAGTGGAGCAACCACAACCACAACTACAACTACAGAGTGCTCTTATTGGATTTTAGTGAGTGCCAGTAAACAGGTCTGTAAATCAGAAAACAGGAATTCTTTTTAGACCGGCATTCATTTTTCTTTTCAGAAGTATCTCTTCAACATGCTGCTCCGATTAAGGGAAATTCTGGGAACCATGTGACTGGAAGAGAATTTGGGTTTCCAATTAATTTAAAAAAAAAAGTTACATTTAAAGCCTAACATTGGCCAGTACTTTTAAAAATCCATAGCACCGCCATTTTATTTGCACTGAATGCAATCTTAATAAAAACAACTTCCATGCTCTGGCTTACATGGAAGTGGAATGTTCCAAGAAAATATCCAAGATCGGTATTTAGTAGGGTTAGGTTGAACTGTGACGTTATGTTCATTGTTGGGTTGTCATGTTTATCATAGATTTATTTTGGCTTTGCTTGGCCATGATGAGTTCTCTTGCCTATAACAGATACACATGGTTGTAAAGCAATTAGACATTTTTCTGTGAAAAGACAACTTTAGATCTGAGAGAATTTAAGTGTTCTAAAGACTTAGGATTTGGAAGCTGTAGAAAGCTTTGCCTTTATGCGCACCTGAGCTTATAGGATATGTCTCATATTGGTTTGCCTTTTTCATTGGTTACCTAAAATGTTCTTTTAAACCTGGTAGGCATTGTGATTGACAATGGGGAAACTGCCAATCTTACCTTCAAATCTGACTCTAAACTCAGAATTAAGCTTCCATTTCATATAATTGCTGAGACCTCTTTTTAAGTGCCTGGAAAGAGATCACTTAAATTCTGTGCTTTTATGGGGAGATACATGCATGTCTTCAGCTCAAGACATAAGATTTATATCTTTATGATTTTGTATTATGAAAAAAATATATTTGTTTAAAAACTTTTTATATTTTTAGAATATGGATATCATAGAAAATGAAAGTTTTTTACCATCCAACTTCTCATAAAATACTTCTCTTACTATTTTGGGGAATATTTCTCTATAGTTTGTTTTCTATAGAGTTACTAACATATACGTGCAATATTCATTAAAGTGGAATCACCATATACCTACATTCTAAAACTTGCTTTTCTCTCTTAGATACCTTTTGCTATTATATGAGCCTACCATATTCTTTTCTGACAAGAATACTTTATTCCTTTGTGAGGTGGCTCATAATTTATTTGGACAATCCTGTTATGGACATTAACATGATGTGGTATTTATTCACTTTTTAATTTATAGACAGAAAAATTCACTATTTTTGGTTTAAAGTTCTAGGAGTTTTGAGGAACAAATACAGTCATGTAACCACCACCACAATTAAGGTACAGAACTGTTGTATTACTATAGAAGTTTCCCCCACACTGTCCGTTTGTTGTCATTTCCTTTCCCCCCCACCTTGGCCATCACTGATCTATTTTCTATTTCTATAGTCTTGCCATTTCCAGAATATCATAAAGACTGAATCATGGAGGATGTAACCTTACCAATATGGCTTCTTTGCCTTAACGTAATGTGTCTGAGATCCATCAATGTTGCTGTGTGTATCAGTAGTTTATCTATATTTATTGTTGAGTAGTCTACCATTATGTGGAGGTGCCAGTTTGTTTACTAGTATCTACTTGCTGGTTGAAGGGACATCTGGGTTGTTTCCAGGTTTTGAAATTATGAATAAAACCACTTAAATATTCATGTACAGGTTTTTGTGTTAATGTAAGCTTACTACGTCACATAGTATATGTTTAATTTTATAAGAAACTACTAGATTGCTTCCACAGTACCTGTACAATTTTGCATTTTTACCAGCAAGGTGTGTGGGCTCCAGTTTTAAGTAACTAGCACTTGGTATTGTCAGTTTCTGTGTGTGTGTGTGAGTGTGAGTGTGTGTGTGTGTGTGTGTGTGTGTGTGTCTGTGTGTGTGTTTTTAAACCATTCTGATAGGTGTATAATGGTATTTCATTATGGCTTTAATTTGCATTTTTCTAGTGACTAACAATGCTGGGTATTTGCTGATGTACTTATTTGCCATTCATATGTCCTCTTAGGTAAAGTGTCTGTTCAAGTCTTTCCCCATTTTTATTGGATTGTTTTCTTATTGAGTTTTGAGAGTTTTTTGTATTTTCTGGTTGCAAGTTCTTTACCTCATGTTATTTTGTAAATTTTTTTTCCCAGATTATGTTTGTCTTTTCAAACTGTGTCTTTACAGATCAGAAGCTTTAAATGTTGATAATGTCCAATTCATCATTTTTAAATGGGTGATGATTTTGGTGTCATCTAAATCTTTGCCTAACCTAAGACCTCAACCATTTTCTCTTACGTTTTCTTCTAGAAGTTTTATAGTTTTAGTTCTTATATTCAGATCTATGATTCATTTAGAGTTAGTTTTCATATAATATGCAGAGTATTGGTTGAGGTTCATATTTTCACTTATGAATGCCCAATAGTTTCAGCATCTTTCAATGAAAAGATTATCCTTTGTCCATTGATCTGTCATTGCACATTTATGAGAATGAATTGATTATATGTGTGTGGATATATTTCTAGATACTTTATTCTATTCCAGAGTTATTAATTTTAACAATCTACCATATTTCTGCTAAATTCATCCAAAGAAATGAAGGTACCAAATTTCATTTAGACCATGCATTTGTTTATAGTTTATTGAAGTCAAAGTGAAAGCATTTTATAGTTAAGCTTGAGTCATAAAAAACTTGCATTATTTGAGGCAGAGTTGGGCAGGGGGAAGAACAAAGTTAATGAAAAACAATACATCCTTTGGTTTAAGTATTTTTGGTAGGATTTTTCCATAGATGAAGATTGGTGTTAAACTTTTCCAGATTTTTCTTAATAAGGAAAGTGTGAAATTACAGAATAATTACCCCTTGCACTCAAACACACATGCACATATACACCACACATCACATGCACACATGCACACATACATACCACACATCAGAAGGAAATTTTATAGCTCAAAAACATTTCATGTTTGTTCAAGCCTAAAATAATAGAATCTTTTTATTACTAAAACCTTGACTTTTGCCCTAGCCAATTTGTCTCAGTGACTACAGCATCAGCCTGCAGACCAAAGGGTCCTGGGTTTGATTCTGGTCAAGGGCATGTACCTCAGTTGTAGGTTCCTTCCGGGCTTGGGCCTGGGCCTTGGTAAAGGCTTACGCAGGAGGCAACCAATCGATGTGTTTCTCTCACATCAGTGTTAATCTCTGTCTTTCCCTTTCTCACCCACTCTCCCTAAAAATCAATGGAAAAATATCCTCAGGTGAGGATTAACAATAAAACAAAACAAAAACACACACAAAAAAAACTTGCCTTTTTCTTATATTGGAACAGAGTATTAGAAACTGCCTTTTTTTTTGTTTGTTTGTTTGTATCAATCAACAGGATCTCAAAGCAAGGTATAAAATATGTGTAACATGCATTTATCAATGAAATGGTTCAAAAAATAATCCCCCTCTTAACCTGTCTCTCATCTCTAGTTTGCTGGCTTACTATATACTGGCCTACCTAACCCCCAAAAGCCCTGGGGACATTTCATCAGTAAGTGAATCACCTCTGTGGTAGAGGTATTCAGAAAAAAAATCACTTCAGCAAACTTGAGAAGAGCTAGGCAGGTGCTCCCTCCTTTATACTTAACTCATAAAATGCTTGACCAGGGAAAACTTAGAACCCTGGGGAAGATCTTTCTTTCTTCTACTTCTTTTTTTTTCTTCCTCTCTCCTCCCTTGTTATATCATTGAGCCATAATATGAAGAAATATGACATAGTCCCTCCCTGATAATTTAGTTGAACAGAGAACACATATATACAGAACATTTAAGTAATACCATGGTACTATTCACAAAGAATCCTGCAAAACCAAGTTTTACCAAGGTGCACTGATTATATATATATATATATATATATATATATATATATATATATATGCCAATAAAATAAAATAGACACAGCCTTTTGTCTAATTTGCCAAAAACAAAAACAACCAAGTTAATGGGTAAAATTTCAAGCATTTTCTCTCATGTTTTTCTTCAAACTTTCACACTTGCTCCCACTAGTCTATTCCAAAAGAAAAAAAAAAATAGAATCAGAATTAGCAGAAACATTTACATTTTATTAAATAATGTGTATATCAATTGTTCATACTCTTCTACAAATCACACCCAGATTTCCAGGTGAAGAATTTAAAGAACTGCCAAAGCAACAACAGCAAAGAGTTCATGAAATTATAGACCTCAGGGCTGGGAGGGACCTCTCTAATCACCTTATCCAAGCCTGACAGGAAACCATCGCTGGGCAGGTTAGCTCATTTTACCAAGGTCACTGCCTGGGACACTTCAGATGCCAATTTTTCTTGCTTAAAGAGTACCTAGGATTGTCTCAAAAAGGAATGGGCCCCGAATGACTGTACAGGGCTCCAGACAACTAGGCCTGGAACGATGGTGGGAATGGGGTAGGCAGGGGAGAGGATGTGTCTGTAGAGCTGTGGAGTTTGGAGCACTCTGGGTAGCAAGTGCAGGTTCTGAATGAGGTTTGCTAACTTAGAGACAGGTTGTCTCACTGCTTGCATGGCCAGTTAGGAACCTAAGGGGCTCTGTTATATTGGTGTATATTAATTCTGTCAGGTCATTGGGGCGACAGTGAATACATTGCCATTTCAAAAGAGTAAAGCATGCACATCTCGTTCTGTAACGTCACACTTTTACTAGTAGGGAAAATCTGGGAGAGTTTAGTTACCATTTCAACTTCAGAATTTGTCATTCTTCATTTCCTGATTTTCCTTTTTTTTAAAAATAATGGTTTAAGTTTGAAAGTTTGCATATCATTCAGTTTCTTCTAGTGCCCTGACCACACCCTATTCCAGTGACCCTGAAGTAGCAGTTGCTATTACTCTGGTTGCCTAAAAGTCATGGAGTGGTTCAGACATCCAGAGGCTTCCAGAGTGATGCCGTAAATACTAGCGGTGAGGAAATGATATGGTGGCAAGCCAGTACCAATGGATGTGTAGGGTTCTCACTGTAATTTCATCCTGATATGCACAATGTGTAGAAGATTAATTCAGCCCTGGAGATGCCTGTCTCCAAGCGTGGGTCTGATATCCTTATTTCCCATTTAATGCATCATTGCAACACTGGTCTTGTGGCTTGGTCACCAGGCTGTAGAAGGACTGGATCAGGAACTCAAAGGCGGCACTTTTAGTTCTTGTTAAGTCATCTGTTTATCCAGTAAATATCTATGGAATGTCTACTGTGTGCCAGACATTGGGAACCCAAGTTTCTGCCCTTGTGGAGCTGCAGTAATGTCTCTAATTAGCAGTGGGCTCTGGGCAAGTTTTCCTTTTCTGTAAATGAAGGACCTGGACTGGATGTGCTTGAAAGGTTCTGAACTGGAATTTTCTAGTCCTTAAAGCAGAGTTCCTGGTATCACAGATGGGAACTGAGGGCAACTTAGTATGGAGGGGGTTGCTAATGAAACAAATTAACACAAAGAATTTTGGAGGTTTGTTTTGTTTTACTTTTTTTTTTTTTTTGTGATGATAACGTCCCTTGTTCTAGAACATTTTATGGAATTTTCTTGAGAAGAGGAAAGAAGAAATAGAAAACCTTCAGTCATTTATACCATCCATGTTAATTCAAGTGGATTTTAAGAACATAATTCAGTTTACATAAAAAAGATTCTTTTGAAACTTTTAATATATGAAATCATCCTTGGCAAATCAAGTTAACTCTACAAAGGTATTTAACAAAAGTTAGATATTGACAAACTTTTGTTTAAAAATTAAACCCGTCAACTCAATAATATGACACCAACTGATAACTGTTTTGTCTCCTGAGGGGCGCACAGCAGCAGGCTGCATGGGCCACCAGAGGTGAATGCAGCACGGTCCTTGTCTTCAAAGAGCTCATGAACTGAGCAGCTTTTAAAAAATATATTATCTTTTTAAACTCCAGTCTTTAGCATTTATAAGGGAAATATGATGCCCTTGATCATTGGGGAGGGCTGGGGGGGAGGTATGATATCACCATAGAACATGCTGAGAAAACGGCAGAAAACTTGTGCTTTGACTAAAATGTGGGAGATTGGGAAGGAGCTGTCTCCCTCCTGTAAAGGTGATCTGTGAGTTGTACTTATGAGGCATTCTCCATTCCCAGCACAAAGAATATTTTGTTTTCTCCGATGTATTTCTTGGTTTGGAAATATCAATGCTGTTTGACATCAATTAAACTAAAAAATGTTTTTGTGGATTAAGAGAAATATTTGCTTTGGTGTTGATTTTCTAATTTTGTTGTAAAATGGATATCCCATCTGTGCTCCATCCATGGCAACTTGGAAATAAAGATATTTTTAAGTGTATAAATATGACTTGAGAATTTGGAAAACTTTGTCTGGTATTTATACGAACTAGTGTAGATTTCTATTTAAGAGGTGGCCACCCAGAAGGGCTAAGCCACCTTCCCTTCTATTCCAACCTCCTTCTCCTTTTCATTCCTTTTTTTTTTTTTTTAATCACTAACTATGACAATAGAAGCTTTCAGCAGAGCAACACAGCAGGTCTGTGAAATGCTTACAGGTTGGATCAATCACACATGCCCTGTTCAGCCATGAGTAGCTAAGGTACAGTATTACCAGTGGGGAAAATGTACCAGATAGTCAGGATCTAAGCTGATGTTCTGGAGGACCAGGGGCAGGGGTGGGATTTAGAAGCTATATTAATGCCTCTGAGTTACCAAGAACTGTCTTCTGCCCTAGCTTGTTTGGCTCCGTGGATAGAGTATCAGCCTGCGATCTGAATGGTCCCGAGTTCGATTCCATTCAAGGGCACATGCCTGGGTTATGGGCTGGATCCCCCAGCAAGGGGGTGTGCAGGGGGCAGCCAATCAATGATTATCTCTCATCATTGATGTTTCTATCTCTCTTTCCCTTTCCTTTCTTCTCTGAAATCAATAAAAAAATTTTAAAAAAAGAACTGCCTTCTTCAGACTGGTGGAGCCTGGGATATTCTGGGCCAATGTGTGATAACTGAGGTGGTGACAGACAAGAGTCAAAGGGGCCCTGGGACCCTTCTGCAGTACCATCATTTCAGGGGTCAGCTAAAAACCCTACTTGGAGTGGCTAAAAACAGAAGAAATGTCTGTAGGTGTTAAAAATAACCATTTAATACAAATACTGTCAGTCATTACTGCAGGAGGGGCAGGGCCTGAGGAGGGATGGAAATTTTCTTTTTATTTTTTTAAAGTTTGGCTGCAAAGTTTTGGCAGAAAGTAATGGCCTCAATTTGGTATTGGATAGCCAGTCTTCAAAAGAGGCCAAACCAAAAGTTTATAAAGAACTGAGTGTCTTAGCCAACCATTTATTCATTCAACCATTTATTCATGAAATACTTATTAATTGGCTACTTTATGCCACCTTTCCTCAACCTGCCTTCTCTCCTTTATCTTATATCTTCTAACAAGTCAGTCACACTATTTTTTAAGTAGGGCTTTATATCCTATCTGTTAACCTGTTACCTGGAACATACTGGATGAAAAGTCTTTGGTTTCAGCATTTGTTAGCCTCTTTGAGTTGAATAAGGGGGAAAAAAATCATCTT
The DNA here is from genome assembly GCF_963455305.1 of Plecotus auritus. NCBI lineage: Eukaryota > Metazoa > Chordata > Mammalia > Chiroptera > Vespertilionidae > Plecotus > Plecotus auritus. The sequence continues at coordinate 215,755,636 of NC_137770.1, forward strand.
GGTCCTAGCTAGGTAGCTCAGTTGGTTAGAGTGGCATCCTGATACCCCAAGGTTGCAGGTTCAATCCCTGGTCAGGGCACTTACAAGAATCAACCAATGAATGCATAAATAAGTGGAACAACAAATCAGTATTTCTCTCTCTCTCTCTCTCTACCCCGCCCCCCTTGCTTGCTCTCTCTCCAATCAATTTTTTTAAATCCTCTTTAGAGGACTTTTCTGTGGCAAAAATTTAGCCCAGATCCTTGATATTGGGGAGCTAAGTGAGTCTTCAAGTCTTCAGGTTTCCTTGTGATGGCTAGGACTTGTCATTGGGGTTTTAGAGACACAGCCACAAGTATTTAAGGAAAGCAGACATCTTGAAAACAGGCTTCCATAGGTTGGTTATTTTCCAGATTCCCAAGAACAAGGCTGCTGCCAACGGTGGCGTTTCTTTTCCAAACTAGCCTCAGATTCATTTGAATGACAGGGTCTCTAGAACTCTGACTTGTCCTCAGTAGGGCTTCCCCACTGCACCCACAGTCTCCCACCCAGAGAGGTGTTCTCAGGGTTGGGAATAAAGCTTTCCCTTGAATGATTAACTTCTCATGATAAGCTGGTGGTGACAAAGCTTGAAGTCAAAGGGCTGACTTCAGGTTTCACTCTGGAAACCTCCTAGGCTGGCACTTGTAGTTGTATTTATTAATATTACTAGAGGCCCAGTGCACGAGTTTCGTGCTGGTTCCCCCAGCCTGGCCTGTGCCTCTCACAGTGCGGGAGCCCCGCTATCTATCACCCCAAAGAGGTAGGCCCCGCCCACCATCCAGGGCTCCTTGATGGATTGAGGTAGGCCAGAGCCGTGGGACCCCCAGACCTCACTGTGCAGAGCCACAGGCCTTGCCTCCATGCTGCAGGGAGCCGCGGGAACCCCCAGGCTTCGCCACGTGGAGCCATGGGCCCTGCCTCCGCATCGTGCACACAGCGTCAAGCACCCGCCCGCCCACCCACGAGCACTTGCTGCACATGCAGCCTCCTGGTGATTGCTCATTGCTGAGGGTGTCACTGCCTGAGGGTGTGACGACCATGTAGGCTTTTATTAATAGGATACCAAAAGAGATCCAAAGTTATTTGCAAAGAAACATAATATAAAAGCAGTGAAAATACCAGAGCAAAAAGAAAAGTAGAAAATAAAGAAAATCATGGATGTAAAATACAAAAGCCAGAGAGGGTCTTTTGTAGTTGAGATTGGATTTGGCACAGAGCTTCCTGGCAGCCAAAGAAAAAAGAGAACTAAGATTAGTTAGAATCGGATGTTATAGCATTCTGCCCACCCAGACTTTACCTTCTAAGTAGGGCTAAGTTTCCTGGGTTCCTGAAAATTTCTGGAGCCACACCAGTATTTCAGGACCAGGTTCACATGGGTCCACAATTCCTTTTCCCAAAGTGTGGCTTGGGAAGCTGGTGTCACAAGTTCCCCAAGGTCAGTGTTGGGGTGTTCATTGAATTGGAGTCACAACTGCAGATTTCAACTTCCCATCTTAGCAATACTCATCTTTTAGGGAGCAAATTCAACTCAAAAGGAATGAATGAGAAGTAGGGAAGTGAACTAGGAGTTCAAAATTAGATGTGGTATCACAAAAAAGAATTTTTTTCCTCCCTGGAGTCTAGATGTCTAGATCTACATTTAGACTCGTGTAGCCATGAGTCTAAATATTTATTGGCCTCTTTATGCAAAAAGGTCTCAAGAAGATACAACTACCCATATGTACCATAAATCAAGTCAATTGCCTGTGATGTACTGAAGAGGTTTATGGGTCTTTCTTTAGCCTTTTGGATAGTATTCAAAAAACCTGTAGAAGCACTTTAATCTATAGATTCACCTGGCCCCATCCATTCATCTGTACAATAAATAATTCTTGCACTCCAATTTTGTGCCAGGCACTGAGATAAAGCAGTGAATAAAAATGTCAAAATCTCTACACACATACAGTTTATAATTATTATTTTCCTGTTGTTACTTAGTGTTAAAAACTTAACTCTCCTTGCATTTTTTTTTCTAGCTGACCAATCAGTCTCTGAAGTGTTATCTCATTTCTATCTTGATCTCTAAATTACCCTGTGAGGAAGTTTGGCAGGAATGAATCCCCTTTTTAGAGATCAGGAAAAAGTTTAAACTTGCCAAGGTCACATAGAGCTGGGCTTCAAAGCCAGGTCTCATGAGCTCTTAGGCCTAACCATTCTCTATGCTACCATTCTCCTGCTTATGTATTTTCACACCTCCAATTTGGTAGATGGAAAAAGATAAGCAGCTGTTTGCAACACTGTAGATACAGCCACACAGATTTCTCAGAAAACCAAGCAAATAGGGAGGGGTCATCATATAATGTCAACCTCAAGCTTTATTTAAATGAGGCATGAGGCCCGCCGGCCACAAGTTTGACATGCTTGAACCCTGGCTGTGTTTCAGGGATATTTTCAGGGCTACCTCATGGGTAGAGAAAACAGAAAGATACTTCATTTTTATTCCTTGTCTCTAGCAATTTAACAAATTCAGGCCCCAAGTAAGAGAAAAGAACACTTTTCACTGTCTGTTCCCTTTTACTAGTATATGTATTTCTCAATAGTTAACTTGCATTCAACATCCTTTTGCAGTTCAATCTCCTTTCTCAACCTACCAGAGATAATATTTTTTCTACTGCCTAAACCTAAAGAATAAGAAATTATAGTGGGAGAGGGTTCTGACACCACCACAAATCACTTGACAACATCCCCAGTGGCATTAGCCATCACGCTCTGTGATACATGGACCTGTGGTCCCTCCTCATTTTTCACGTGGGGTGCTGGCATCCAGTCATGGGGTAGAATTGGCCTAGTAATGTTTTCCATCTGCTGGCTTGGCACCAGTCATCAGAGAGTGTCACCTGGGTTCTGTCTTACGGTCTCTGGGGCCAGGGCTAGAGGCACTGCAGAAGAACAACTACCTTATTCATCTGTCAGCACTGTTTACTTTATGTGAACAAAACAAGGTTTTGCTGAAGTATATAAAAGAATTTTACTGGAAAAGAAAAGTCTGGTCAAAAGGGCCTGAAATGCTTTAACCCACCATCTCTCTTCCTTTTCTCTCCCCCACATCTTCCAATTCTGACAGATCTCAAATGTCACCTTCTCTAAGGACCTTTTCCCAACGCCCTCACCCCTCTATGTGCCCTGGAGAACTCATTTCGTACTGCATCGTATCACCATTATTTATTTGTATTTCTCCCTCTCCCACTAAACTGTAAACTCTTCAAAGGAAGACAGGCATCATATCTTTTAAAGTTCATGCCATACGGTATATTTCCGCTCAGGCAATGATTTGCCAGTTTAGAAAAAAAAAAAAAAAAAGGTAATCTCTTTTTAAACAAAATCTGCAGGAAAAAAATATGTTGAAAGTTGCCATTATATATAAAAAAAAGTTGGTTAAAAAACTTTTTCCCTTTTATAAAAAGTTAAGAGTAAGAAGTTCAGTGTTGGAACTTTCGGATATCTTTTTACAGACAATTTTAAAAAACAACTGAAATATTTTACTATTGAAAACCAAAAGGATATTTGAATCTATTAAATATAATTTAAAATTGATCTCATACATTCGACAGCTCCATCATCAATAAAATGCTTGTGGTTCTAAAATGGGTTTCTGCTTTAACTGAAATTGTTGCATGATTAGCATTTCATCATCTAAGTGATATATATGCTAGTCATGGTTGAAATTATTTCTGCGCTAGCCGGTTTGGCTCAGTGATTGGAGTGTCAACCTGTGGACTCCGAGGGTCCAGGATAGATCCTGGTCAAGGGCATATACTTTGGTTGCAGACTCAGTACCCAGCCCCGGTCAGGGCACGTGCAGAAGGCAATCAATCTACGTGTCTCTCTCACATCAATGTTTCTCTCTCTATGTTTCTCCCCCACCCATCCATTCTGTCTAAAAATCAATGGAAAAAATATCTTCAGTTGAGAATTAAAAAAAAAAAAGTATTTAAAAGAATATAAGATCTTTCTAAATGTATCACATTGACGCTGGCTTGCACAGTTTAGGGAGAGGTGATGAGGTGGCTATAGCAGCAATTCTGGAAGAAGAAATGTCTGGGACAAAGTTTTGACTCAAACAAAAGCCCAACCATCTACCCTGGCATTCAGACCCTCCACACCAACTTTTCATCGAAGGGCAGAGACAGGTATTCTTGATTGGCTGTTATCTGAGCAATAACCTTCACACCCAGGCTCCATCTTTCATGCATGTTTACTATGACCACATCTGGGAGGTCTTTATGGGCCTGGCATGGCAGTTGAGCACGTCACTTATGCCCATAGTCAGTCACGTGGCCATTCCTACCTACAGGGGAGGCTGGGAAACAAGGGCGAGCCATGTGCCCAGTGGAAGAGAAAAGCGCTCTGGCCATGGCAATCTATTCCCTGAGATTTGTACTCATTTCTTAGGAAACCTGGTTCCACACATAGAGCAGAGGGAGTGGACTGGGAGCTACAAACACCAGAGCTACTTGGATGGGAACTAGCAGGACAGAGTGACTGGCTGGGTGAGGAAGTAGAAAAATAAGAACAGTACTGACAGTTTCCTAACCTCTCCCTGTGAAAATTATTTCTTTAAAGTAACTGGAAAAGGCTCTGAATAGTTTGTCTGTTGCAAAGTTGTTCTGATACAGTGACCCATTAACTCACAAGAGGCATACACACTGGCTTTTCATATCCACTCTAGACCATTTGAATCTTTAGAGAGATCACAGTCTGATTTGAACGAGTATCGTCCAATTAATGTGAATTAACATAGCAAGTACAGTGCCATTACAAATACATTAAAGGCCTTAAAGTGAAGAAAAGTCATGAAATGACATGCTAATTTAGTGTGTGGGCACCGGAAGAACTATTATCTATTCAAAAATAGTTTGAAAAGAATCAACCAAGACAGGCTGGCTGCTAATGGTTTTGGCGTGGGAGGAACAACTGCACTGCAATTCTTGGCTCGGAGGTGGGGTCAGGCAGGTCAGTAGCCCAGCGTTGACCTTTGTGTTTGGAATCTTTCATATTGACTCACCAGACTGTTGTAATTTGGTGAGCCAAATAGCAGAAATGTAGACGGCGGTCTTTGTGCCTGAACTTTAAACCTCCTGAGTTGTTTGTCCTTTACGATAATAATTAGCATTGCTCGGGATGCAAAGCAGAGTAGCCACCTAAGACCTACCATATTAATCTAAATTAAACCACCGAGTGACCAGGAGAAAAGTTGCTCAGAAGATGGGGGTGGGCAGCTACGTAGCACAGCTATATACCTTTGTACATCGTTTATTTACAAGTCTGTTCAGAGGTGATTTTTTAAAATAAAAGTGATGTATAAGACAGACAGAATAAGAGAATTTCAGTGATATTGTTATGATCACGTGCTTATCAAGTGCCACGTTCTCCAATCCCTTCACATTCAAGTGGGTTTTTTACTCCTTATTTCTTCTCCTTATGGTGAAGTAATAAATATCTTTTTAAAATTCAGGCCAATGGTATTTTTTCAAAATTAAGTAATATCTATTTATGGTAGAAAACTATGAAGTTAAATTTTTTAAATCACTTAGAGATAAGGACTGTAAGTATTTTGGTAAGTTCTTTCAATCCATAGGCATGTGTATATATAAATATATTTGTCTTAAATACAAATTAACCTTTATATCAGGGGGTACTTCCCAAGTTATTTTCAAAAATTTACCTTAAACAATTGCATTATATTCTAAGATTTACTATTATTTATTCAAGCAGTTCCTATTTTTGGACATTTCAGTTGTTTCCATATTTTGAACATCTTTGTACATAAATTCTTGTCTTTATCTTTGATTACTTCCTTAAGATAAAGTCATAGAAATGGCATTACTAGGTCAAAGGCTACAGTTCTTTTAAGGCTCCTGATGAATGAGTCACATTGCACCCCAGGAAATTTGCTGAAGTTTATTCCTATCATCTGAGTAAGAGAGAGCCTGTCTGACCAACATCATTTCAGCACTGAGCATTACTCTACTCATCAAGTCAGAGTTGGAACTTTCCAACTGGGCTATCACTTCTTTAGCTTTATAGGCTGCTCTGCTGAATAACTGGCCATCTCGAGTCCATTCTGTTAAGAGGCTATTTCAGCAGACCTTATTATGGCTTCCTTTGGTCTAAAGCAGGGGTGGGGAACATCTGGCCTGTGGGCCATATAAGGCCCTCGAAATCATTTGGTCTGGCCCTGCCAAGGCATCAGGCAATTTTTGACCAAATATTGCAGGCTAATTTTTAAGTTGGTAATTTCGTATGGCCGTCGAATGATGTTATAAATATTCAAATGGCCCTTGGCAGAAAAAAGGTTCCCCACCCCTGGCTAAAGGCTAATAAGATTGGACATGGCCCATCTAAGATGTGTCCAGGATGAGGACATGCATGACATAGTTCTTACTTAGCAAAGTCAGGCTGGTGGGAGTTCTGTTAAATCTGTATGTCCTAAGCATCCTTTAGGAGGGTGGTCTTTGGTCTCTGGAGTTGATATGCTGAGTCTCTTCCCCAGAAATGTCTGTCTAGCCAAGAGGAAACTCCAAGCGTGAAAACTGCACATCATGGGCCCCATAGAGTTTTCCTGCTGGCAGAGAATTGATTGACTGCATGTAAATCACTCTGACTTCTCCACTCAGGATGAATCCAGGAGAAGTCACCAGAAGGAAATTGGCCTCTGAAGTGTGAGGACATTGGATTATTGCCGTCAGAAGCAATGCTTGTCAGGAACGTTGCATTTTTGCCTTATTTCAGATCTCATGTCATTTGGAGCAATATTAGAGTGAGATATGGTTTAGATCTATCTGTCTCTATGACTACATGTCCTGTTTATTTCCTTTTCCATTTTAGTAGTTATGAACAATAGATTTATAATAGTTTCTAATGCTTGGTTTATTTGGTAACAATATCAAAATTTCACCAACTTTTTCCTAAATGCTTAACAATGTCATCGGAATCAATGAAATCATTTAATACTAGTAAATATGTCTGGCCCTATCACAGGCCCTGGAGTTAGAACAGTGATAAGTCCAGCTAATCTCTGCCATCACTGAACTTGTTTGCTGGTGTGGGAAGACAATAAACAAATGTGTAGTATGTCCCATACTGATAATAGCTTTGGAGAAAAACCGAGCAGAGGCCGGGTTGGGGAGGGTACAGCATGAAAAATGAGTGTGCTATTTCATATGGGATGGTCAGGAGAGGCCCTGGAATAAGAGACATTTATGAACAGACTGGAAGAGAGCGAGGCAGTGAACCCTTTGGATATTGGGAGAATGATGTCCCAGGTAGAGGAAACAGCAAATGCAAAGGCCCTGACGTGGTGGCTTGGTCTCTATCAGGAGCAGAATGAGCAGGTCGGGTGGGAGGAGAGGTGGCAGGGCACAGAGCAGGTACACCCTGGTTGGTGTTCGTAGAGACTGTGGCTTTGGCTCTATGTAATATGGGGTTAAAGGGGTTAGAGTGGAGAAGTGACATGATTGGACCTCGGATTTTGTTGGTAGCAGAGGTGGTCTGTTGACCAAAACAGGAGAAAAGTGGTAGTACTTGGGCCCAGGTGCAGAGATTGGTAGATGGGAGGTGGGACCACATGGAAGGCCTCATGGATGGCTCTGCTTGGTGAAGTAGGAAGCCAGGCCCCAGCCTGCAGCGAGGGTGCGGGAGGAGGCTGTGGAGGCTTGAGGAGAGGGTGTGAAGTAATGGTCTGGGAGGATGGGTGGCTGAACGGAGAAATAAGAATGCATATGGCCATGAATGACAATGATTATCGATCACTTGAATAAAGGACCAATTGTATACAATTTATTTTTGAAATTGTTTTCCAATTGTCCTCTAGCCAGCTGCCTCTGCAGCCTTCAAAATAGCCCTTGGCTGATTTGCTTTGCCAGTCTTGACACATTATAACTCTAGGAGTTTTGTGACAGGGTGGGGGAAACCTAGGTTTACAGTTGTTTGTATGGAAAATAATACAATAATTAATAAATAATAGTAGAAGAATAAACTGTGTTTCATGGACTCGCAACTGTAAACCCACTTTTGCCCCACCCTGTATGAGGACTAAAATCCTGGGCAAATAGCACTGGAAAGGGCCTTAGAAATCCTGTGGCTCAATCCCTTCATTTTATAGGTAAGAGATGTGAACCCACCAGTGAGATGGAGTGACTTGCCCAAGGCACAGAACTTACAGGTTGTAGAGCTTACCTCAAATTCTTTCCCCTGAGTCCCAACCCAGGGCTCTTTATAGGATAACATTTTGCTTTCAATTTTAAAAGAACTTAATTGTATGAATGTTGTTTATTTTTACGTTCCTATTTAGATGGAATCTAACTGGTTTAACTTTAAATGATACCTGAAAGTTGGGCAAATACTTTTTTTTAACTGTATTGAGGTTTGTAAAACCCATATATCACCTACTATCTCATCTTTCATGTCACACACCCTATCTAATAAAGAGGGAATAAGCAAATTGACTGTCACACCATAACAAGATGGCTGTGCCCACAGCAGAGGCCGAGTTCCCATAACAAACCTTAACGAGCAATCCGCAGGGACCTGAGGCTGCGTGGTGCTGGGCCGGGGCAGGGGACCTGAGGCTGTGCCCCCTGCTTGGTGGGGCTTGACAGGGGACCTCAGGCTATACCTCCGCCCCAGCACCAGGCTGGGGGACCTCAGGCCGTGCCTCCCCCTCCCGGCAGGGCTTGATGGGGAACCTCAGGCTGTGTCCTCTGCCCAGCAGGGCTTGATGTGGGACCTCTGGCCACGCCCCCTGCCCCGGCACTGGGCCAGGGGACCTGAGGCTGCAACCCACACTCTGGCGCTGGGCTGTGGGACCTGAGGCCGTGCCCCCCCCACCTGGCGGGCTTGACAGGGGACCTCAGGCTATGCCCCCTGCCCAGCGGGGCTTGACGGGGACCTCAAGGCGTGCCCCCTGCCCCAGCCCAGGCCAGGGGACCTTAGGCCACACACCTTACCCCAGCACTAGGGGACCTCAGGCTGTGACCCCCGCCCTGGCACCAGGCCAGGCAACCTGAGGCTGTGCCCCCCACCTGGCGGGGCTTGACAGGGGTGGGGCCAGCTGGATCTGGATCTAGCCCAATGGGGGTGGGGCTGGCTGGGTCTGGGTCTCCCGTGATTTTGAGGTGCACGTGGGTGGGCGGGGACTTGACTCTGGTTCCTGTGGTGCGCCCCAGACTCTGACAGGAGGAAGATTTTCATATACATTCTACTAATTTTCTTTCATCTCTGACACTTCTATTATACAGAAATGACAAATAGCAATATTAAAATATTTCCTCTAATTAATTCCCTTTCAATGTGCACGAATTTTGTGCACCGGGCCACTAGCATAGATATAAAACATCATCATTGTCATCAGAAATTTGGGTGGTTACTTCACTATTTCACACAGCATGTTTTTGTTTAATGAGTATTATTCATCCTCTCTCTCCCTGGTGTTGTTTTTTAATATACAGTATATATGTGATTGAGATGTTTTTCTATACTTATTTCCAGTGGGTGAAGTGTGGTCCATGTGGTACCATTGTGTAACCACCCTACCCCTGGATAATTGCCCTCCTTATTTTTAGGAAGCAGAAAATAGCCTATTGTGTTGTAGTCAACAGTGCCCACCCAAACACAAGGCTTATGTAAGAACTTGTGCTTCTCTCTTTCACAGAAGGGAATGGAGATGGAGGCAGGAGGGAGGAAAATATATTGATGAGTTTTGAATGTCCTGAAATACCATCTTGGGAAAGATTCATGGTTTTTCGGGTTCCCTAAGAGACTTAAGAAACAACATACAAACCCTTTTTAAAACGAAATGTTCCAAAAAGTGACAAGTATACATTTTCTTTCATCTATCTACTAATTGGGACCTCTTACTCATCTCTAACATGAATCATTAATTTTTGTCTAGTACAGAGGATGTTTAGAATACTCACTCATGGCTAACGAGCTTGAGTTCTCACTAGATAAAAATTCTGTACAGTGAGCACTGGAGTTTTGAACATCTGCATAAGGATTTTGAAGACATTTATGAGATTCATATTTTAACAGTATAATCTCTTAATTATATTTCTTAATCTGCTTTGCTTCTAAAAAAAATGTTAGCTCAGGACAGATATGATATTCTTGCTTTCTGTTCCTATACTGTCCAGGACAACAACCAAAAAGCAGAATTTGTGACATCAGATTTATTTCCATGGCAACGGACCGTAATGTTACAAACATTGGGTTATTGACTGGTTCAGGAGGAAGGTTAAGAAAGATTCTTATTTGAACAGGATCATCCAAAACCAACACCGAGGGGAATATTATCAGAGCTGCCTCCAACAGCGTGTCCTTTTCAAAAAATGTTCTCATTATGCTGAGAGCTTTGTTTTATTTTGTGAGGGTTTTTGTTATTTTTTATTGTTGTTTTTGTTTAATGTTTTGTTTTTGTTGTTGTTGTTTGGTTTATTTACTTATCCCTCTCTTCCCCCAGAGGTGATCGGGTGCAAAAATGGTTATTTTTAGTAATAGTAGCCCCCTCTTTTAAGCTGTCTCCGCCTTCATTTAATTCTTCCTGCATAAATGAGTTATTTTGGAACTTTAGTCAGAAACATCTGTACTTTGTGCTGGACAAACATCTGCCTTCCTACTAGAGCTGCTGGCCCTCCTGATGTTAGATAAAGCCACTTTGCTCTCTGAGAGAAGAGAGTGTAGAAGAAGAAGTCCATTGATTCTTTAACCCAGAGTGCCTCTTTGTGGCCTGAGCAAGTTACTACAGGAAGAAGACTGTGTCTAAACTGTTTACCAGTTTGCTCTCCATTCCCCCTCCCCAAACTCATGAGGTTTTTAAAGGCAAAATATACTTTCACAAATACATTATTTGATGATGCAGTATGACCACAGAGCTTCTGAGAGCACACAGTTTTGTCACCATCCTAGAAGATAAGCCACTGTGAGTGGCACTCTCTTTGAGGTGTTTTTCAGATAGTGATGGAAGACAAGCACTGATCAGTTTTCAAAGCCTTCTGTGAACCGCCCAGTATTAACAACATACATTTGAGATCCTGCCCTGCCTATGCTTACTCCAAAGGTTGGATTAGTTGTTATTAATTAATTAATATATACTTTTTTACTTTTCTTTATCTCTTACTAGGTATAAATTCCTTCAAGCAGAGCTGTTTTGTTCTTCACCTCTGTATTCACAATGGTCAGCACAGTGTCTTGCACGTAGTAGGTCCTCATTAAATGCTGGGTGAATGATAGGCATTTAAGGACCAACTGTGGTAGATCAGAGGTATAAAATGTATAATTTTGGCCGGTGCCCTGACCATCCGAGTATATGGTTAGTCTTTATTACTGTGTTTTTCTGTATTTACTATTTGGAAATTGCCTTAAATATAGTGAGCTTTGCTTAATGAGAAACTGAGGTAGCAAATAGTAGATCCTGTAATAAAGCTGGACATTTTGACATAGTTCCTCTTCTCCCTCCTGACTTTGTTGGCTTTTGGTTTGTTTTGCTAAATCATTAGCTTGTAATGTCTACTTTTTATTCAAAACATCTGCTACGCAGTGCTACACTAGTAAAATTTTCTGGTGAATACTATAAATTCAGAGTAAAATAGCCCCTGTACCCTAACAGCAGGGAATGCTGAGTTATGCTGGTTTTCAGAGCACAGGGACCTCCTAACCATTTTTTGATTGTCACTCTCCATCTGCATCGAACATGCTATGTAGGAAACACTTTTTTTAAAGGTACATTTAACTATATTTTGAGAATTGAGCTATATTCCACCAAACACATGTATCATCCAACAAACATTTATCGATCTCCTACTGCGTGTTGGCATTGTGCTAGGATTACAGAAGCGGATAAGACAGACCTCCCTGGACCTCATGGGGAGGCTGAGGGAGCCCTAATGCAGTGTGATGTGTGTGTACACACAGAGGGTGAGGTAGCACAGTGGAGAGAATAGTGCCTGTGAAATGCTTAATAAATACTGGAAGAATTGAATGCAAGGCCTTTTTATGGTACCTTTGTGTGTTGTAAAGCCAAATTGAGAACAGTGTCTGGATCACAAGAGAGAATAGTTAGGTAAATAACGCTATATACCACACTTAAAACATTTAATTTGGGCAAGGCAAAGAAGGAATGCTTGGCTGTTAAGTGTGGCCAGTAAAAATCAGAGACTGACTTTCTTACCCCCTCCCCCGCCACCAGGGCAGACCACTGACAGACTTTCCAAAAACTCGGAAACTTTCCTCTCCAGACTTTCACAAAAGTTGTTCCTTCTGCCTTGACTAGTCACTGCCACTCTGTCTCCAGCCCGAGCCCTCCCTTCATCCTGGAGATGCCCCACTCAGCACTCTGTGCTTCCCCATCACAGGGCCTACCAGGGCATGATGTAAGCAGTCCACCTGTTACCTACCTGTCTCCCTTACAGGACTGCCAGCTACATGGTAAAGGGTGCGTGTCTGTCACGCCAGGGCCTAGCACTCACTTGGCACCTTTCATCTTAAAAAGAGATGTGTTGTCCTGGCTGGTTTGGCTCAGTGGATAGAGTGTCGGCCAGCGGACTGAAGGGTCCTGGGTTCGATTCCGGTCAAAGGCACATGACTGGGTTGCAGGCTCGATCCCCAGTAGGGGGCATGCAGGAGGCAGTCAATCAATGATTCCCTCTCATCATTGATGTTTCTATCTCTCTCTCCCTCTCCCTTCTTCTCTGAAATCAATAAAAATATATATTTTTTAAAAAAGAGATGTGTTGATTAAAGTGGATAACTAATTCATTCCCAGTGGCTCTCTAGTGTTGTGTCTCTGTATGTGACTTCCGAAGGCCAGATATAGATATAATCCTCATCAGAGGATATTTTCTCCATTGAATTTTTTAGAGAGTGGAAGGGACCGGAGGAGAGAGAGAAACATTGATGTGAGAGAGACACATCGCTCAGTTATCTCCCACTCACACCCCAACTGGGGTAGGGGTGGAGTCTCCAAAGAGGTACATGCCTTTGACCAGATTCGAATCTGTGACTCTTTAGTTGGCAGGCTGATATGCTAACCACTGAGGAAACTGGCCAGGTGGCCAGATATTTCTTAGTTGGCCCTTTTTTCTGGAAGAACAGACAAGCCCTTCTCATATAGATGAGGGGACTATAAGGGCCTCACTGCATGGAACCCAAGCAATATGCTTTCCGTCAGTGGCACACCTAGGAAGTTTCTTGGAGCAGAGGAAAGTATATTGTTTAAAATAAGAAGGAGATACAGCCTAGGATCTGCCCCAGAGCTTGTTTCCTCATCTGTAAATAAGGACGTGGGCCTATGAGAGAAACTTCCAGCAAAAGTTGTTCTAGGAAGCCACATCATAAACACTATAAAGCCACCTTATTACTGCCAAAATTCCACATGATGTTTGTTAAGATTTTGTAGAGTACTTATGAATAATTTAGAAGAAAAAGTGAAGAAACTGTCTCCCTAATAGCATCTAGTACACAAGACCTAAGTGATTTTTGTTGATTAACTAAATTATTAGAAGAAAAAAAAACCCCAATAGTTAAATGGGCAATGGGACTTTCAGGAAGGAAAGGGAGAATTGTCTGCAAGGGCACAGTGGACATTCATTGTGAAAAACGTGTTATTTAAACAGTCCCATTATTTTTTTACATGGGAAATGGCTCGTGAATCTACAGTGAAAAATCCTTCCAATATGAGAATTAGGCCATGAAACTAGCGTAGCTGTATTTACAGGCCAGTACCTGATGAATGTCATGAACTAATGATTTGAGGAAGTGTCTTTTTGAAATTGAGTGACAAAGAGTCTCAGGAAAGTACTGGAAGCTGTGAAGAAAGAATGGACCATTCTGAATTGCCTCTTCTCTGTTACGGGGCTGTTTTCTGGGGCTCTACCGGTTTTCAAACACAGAACTGCAAATGTGTTTGTTGTCAGCGAGGCCGCCATTTGGAGCTGGCCCGGGAGCTCCAAGCATCTTTTCTATGGACTGGCCTAAGTGTGGCGGAGTTCAGTCTAGCAAGGGCCCCTTCCTGTCATAAATAAGATTACTTTCATTTCACTTGTGGAGTGTGCTATTCCTCAGAGTAATGAATTTCCTCTGTGCCTTTGAGCACATAAACATGGTTTTCATTAGCTTTCTCTCTTTAAAAAAAAAAAAGAGCAGGGGACATGGAGGTGGAAGGAGGAGCGAGAAGCTGAGCAAATTAATAGATGTCAATTAACTCCATAACTGCAGATGGGTGTTTTTGCCAACTGGCTGGAACATGCTGGGGAGCAGTACCAAGAAGGCAGTGGCCGGGTCTCCTGCAAAGCTACGGAAGTGCAGTGGAATAGGGATACACAGCTCATCCCACATGAACAAAGACACACCGAGAGATTGAGAGGATATTCTTTTTTAAATCTTCTTTTAAAAACTCTATCAATAAGTCCATCAGAGTGGCTCCCAGGCCACACAAATAGTCCTGGTTTTTCCAGAATTTGGAGGACATCACAGAAGACAACATAACATGTCTCTTAGTGCAGTCTCTGCGTCTACCTCCCCTGTCTTTGCTGTTTGTGCGTGTGCGTGTGTGTGTGCGTGTGCGTGTGCGTGTGCGTGTGCGTGTGAGAGAGAGAGAGAGAGAGAGAGAGTTTTTGCTGATAAGATGTCCCAGCCTTTCCCAGTTTCAAACGTACCCCCTCGAGACTTGCAAGTCCTGCAGTTCACAGTGCTAACTATGCAGTTGTTCAATTTTATGGTTTGGAACCTCTTGTCAAGGTTGACTCATTACAACACGGCTGGACTTTTCTCGTTGATGGTGCATACTTGAGCCTGAAAGCTATTTAGGATCCATTGTCCACTGACCCTTTGACTTCTGCCAGGACCTTTTTTTTTTTTTTTTTTTTTTTTTGGCTGTTTTTGGAAACTTGGGGGCAGAAGGTGGAGTCAAGGGGTGTTCTCAAATCATTCCAGAGAAGGAATTAAGCCATTAAAGGAAAAAATAAAAAAGGTCTAAAACTGGTTTTTCAGAAATTACTATTCCAGATGGAAGATATCCAGATCTGTCCTTCCACAATCTTCTTCTCTCTTCCAACATGAACGTCTGTTTCAGCCCCAATTCATAGTCTATTATGTGCTTATTTATACCTCTAGAGAGGAAGAAATAATAATGCTCTGAAAGCATCAAGAATTTGAATTCTGGGCCACAGGTTGTCCCTGACAATTCACAGCAGACAAACTTTAACTCCAATGAGGAGGCTTGATGCATTTCACAGTGAATGTCTTCCAGCCCCGTTTTGACCTCCTGGATAGGTGTTCTTGTTACAGTTTACTAGTACAGATGGTTTCCATTGACACGAGAAGGATGAGGTTGTTTAAGAAGCCAGGGTCTCTCCTAGGTGAAGGCTGCTTTCCTGAAATGTGTACAGCACACAACAAGGAGCCTTGAAAACAAGCTTCCATTTCACTTCGCTGCAGCACAGGAAATTATTTCTGGCTTGTTTCTGTTGTGAAAGAGCACTGCATATTAAAAATTCTCTGTAGTTGTTTAATATTTGCTGGGTCGTGTGCTAGTCCCCAATCAAGTCCTTCTATTCGGTAAATCATGTCAACTCTGTCACTGTTTTGATTGGAAGCATGAGCAGTTATGATGAAAATCTCCCGGGACAGTCAACCTCTGCAGCTGTGGAAGGCTGGAGCCATTTACTGATATTATTAAAAGAACCTCAGTGACTTCTTGGGGAGGGGGGTGGAGGGGAAGCGGAGGGGGAGAGAGCGAAAATGGAGTAAAATTCATTAAGTGCACAGAGATTTAGAATGAAGGTTCTATTATGAGCACAGCCCCATAACAATATCCTCATAGAAGTAGATACAGCACAGTAACAATTGTTCCATCAACTGGCATTTTTTGCTCTTCTTTTTAGAGGGGAAAATAGAGTCCAAATATAAAATATAAAATCAGACATATTTAGAGCTTCAGAACAGTGTTTGAATAGAATGTTCTTTCAAGGTATTCTGTAGGAACAAATATTACCTTTGTTTCCTAAAGGCATTTTGAAGGGTTTGCCATTCGTGTTTTAAGGCCTTAATTCTCCTTAGAACAAAAGAAGTGGGGAAATTTTAAATTTTCATTACATGAAGATATGGTGACTAGACTGCCTTCTGCTGTTTCAGGGTCTAAGGCAGGTCCTCAGAGTACAAAGGATGAGTTGGATGGGGCTGAATTCCAAGGAATAGGAAAAGGAACAAAGAGAACTAAAAACCTTTGCTTGGCCCTGGCTGGTTTGGCTCAGTGAATAGAGCATCAGCCTGCGGACTGAAGGGTCCTGGGTTCGATTCCTGTTAAGGGCACATGCCAGGGTTGCGGACTCAATCCCCAGTAGGGGGCATGCAAAAGGCAGCCAATCAATGATTCTCTCTCATAATTGATGTTTCTATCTCTCTCCCTCTCCCTTCCTCTCTGAAATGAATAAAAATATATTTAAAAACAAAAACCTTTGCTTGGGAGCTGAGACCAATACCACACCTAAGACATTTATTTCCCAGATTGTTTCTTTGTTCACCTGTTCATACCTTTATTCAATCATTTACTCCTTTAAGAAATGTTTATTGAGCATCTACTCTGCACCCAGAACCATGCCAGGTGCTGGGAGGTCTAATTTAAAGGCAACTTGCCCTCAAGGACAGGGCTTCCTGCCAAGACTGTCCTGACCTCACTGCTATAGTGTAACAAATGACTGGATTCCCCAGTTCAGCCTTGACATTCAGCAGAACTCAACACATCTGAATCTAAAAGCACAAACCTGTTTGTGTGGCTGTTGTTCTGTTAATTGCCAGCATTTTGCTATTGTGTAAAAGCCACCATTCGTTTTAAAGGCAGCCTTCTAGTTAGATATAACTCTCTGTCATATCTAGAAGAAACAGTTTAAGGCCCCTAAGAAACAGTATATGGAATATATTTTAAGTAATTTAAAAGGAAGTACCTGAAAATTTGCCCGTTATTCTAAAGTTAACTATCAGGAATAAACATCAAGATCCTGCAAAGCTACAGAAATGTAGTGAATGTGTTTTCTTTGGGGCCAGAGCAGGATAATAATTAGGGAAGAAACTTCTAAAATAGCAACTCAGCAAAGCAAATACAAGACTATCTAGGATTCAGTCATCATGTGGGAGATTGGACACTGGGAGATATGTGGTGGAATAGATGGTTTCCAGCTTAATCTCAGGCAGGAAATGAAATATAAGCTCTTGACCAGAAGATGATGTGCTTCAAGCTATCAGGGCAGCCCTAGAAAAGACAGTGAGCTCTGCGCTCCTGTAGGCCATAGGGCCCATGAAATGTTGGGTCCTTGGGGAGGTTACAGAAAACTAGACTGAAAACATGTACAAGGCCATCCTGTGTTCCTACCTGGAATGTGTATGCTGTTCCCGGCCTTGATCCTCAAGAAAGATAATTTAGAATTGGTCAAGGTTCAGAGAAATGCTATTAAAATGATAAAGGGGGGCAAGGGTGAAAAAGGACACATGCCATATTAGGGAAAAAAACAAAAAAGTTGAGTTCTTTGGTCTGTAGAAATGGAGGTCGAGACTGGTTATGTCTATAAATGGTTACATATAAGGTCAACACGAAATCTCAGTATTCCCAGAAGCAGGGGAAGAGCCCACATCAGTTGGGAAGCCTTGCACAAGACATTTTTCCCTTCTTTGGATCCCAGTTTCTTCTTTTGTAATGCACATTCTAAGGTTTCAGCAACATACCTGTCCTGCAAAGCGCTTTCTGGAAAAAAGGTATTCTTTAGATAAATAAATTTGAAAATCTCTGCATACCGTGTCTTCCTCCAGGAGATTCATAATTTGCAGTTGGTATTAAAAGCTCTCAGAAGTTCATCCTTAATGAATATCTATTTAACTTTTATGGATCCCAATTAGTATTTCCCAAAGTTGCTTGACCATGGAATTCTTTGTTCACTTCATGGTGCCTCTGAAAACTTTTGAAAATGCTTAAGGGAAGTGTGGACTCCAAGATCTCTAAGGTCCCTGGAAGGATGTTGGTCTTAGAAAGAGAAGGTGCTCCCTGATGATGCGAAACTTGTTATTTCTAGAGTTGATTAGAAGAAAATCAGTTTGCAAAAAGGAGTTTAGAGCTACCTATAGACAATGGCAGATTGATCAAAGGTAAGTGGGAGGTGAGGCTCACAAACCACAGGGAAGACATCATCATCTGCACGGTGCTTTCAGGAGCTGCTGTGAGACCAAGGTCTCCACATCAGGGCTTAGGTTGTTCCATTAGGACCGAATATGTACCAGCAACAGAGAGAGTGCATAGAGGCAGCTCGTTTAAGTTTTGGCTGAATCAAGCAGGTAGTTCTGCAGGATAGTAAAATTATAGACAATTGGAATACACTTCTCTTGGACTTTTTGGCCAGTCACATTCCATTATTTACAGTTTGAGTTCATGTCTATTATGACAATTTTAGCTGCTTCATATAACTTGTGTATGAAAATCTGGCTAAGCATTCACACTCAGCAGTTTTATAGACGTGTGTGTGTGTGTGTGTGTGTGTGTGTGTGTGTGTGTGTGATCTAAAAACCTTTCTCTATTTTGAAAAGTGTTTTATACAAGCAACTCTCCATCCCTTGAACCACTAGCTGACTCTTCCCCCTTTCTCTCACTCTCCTGCCTCACTGAGCCTATGTATATAGCCATAGTGTCCTTCTAACATTGTAGTGTTTTCCTGTGATTTACTGGTCTTTAGGGAGAGCAAATGAATATGGTAGATTGAATAATGAAGGCTTGGGATAGCTTTCTTGCTCTTTGGCACACCTTAGCCTCATTGTGCTGGACACTCTGCCCTGCTCACTCTTGTCCATTCCGCTTAGTGCAGGGGCAGGGAGGAAGAGGCAGGGGGAGGGATCTTCTGCACGGACAGCACCAGTGGGCTCCCTTGCCCTGTGGCTCCTGGTTGGGGTAGGCTGACAGAGGGCACAGGCTGGAGATTTCAGGAGGAGAGCAGAGAGGGGAGAGCAGAGAGGGGAGAGCAGAGAGGGGAGAGCCTCCTTTTGGGTGGAACAAGAAGGTGAAGAGAAGTGTCAAAGAAATTGCGAATATGGAGGATCTTGCTGCTGATGGACATGAGTTCAAGAAGCCACAGAGATTTAGAAGTTGAGCAGGGGGAAATGGAGGCAGAGAAGGGATGCTCAGGGTCATATCGGGAGCAGGAGTGAGGAGGAATGACCTGGAGCCTTGGGTGACATATAAAAAAGGGAGCAGGACATGTTGGGGTTTGTCCTGATGGCCTCCAAGGCAGATTGTGATGCTGAGACTGGGAGTGTTGAAGAAGAGACAGGGATGGATGAAGGGAAAGGATTTTTCAGGAGCACATAGAGCTTGAGTACCTCTTCATTCCTGTTTTCTCCTGGAGTGTGGGGTGAAGTACATGACATACAGTAGTGCTCATTCACAGGCACATGTCACTGTGCAGCACGCAGCACTGTTAGGGATGACACGCCTATTACAGTTTTGAATGCACACAAAATTGGAAGCTTTCAGTAGAATTTGGATGTTACTCTAGTAACACAACTAAGAAGCTTGATTTAGTCATGTTAAGAACACATAAGTCTTATTTTTTCAGTGAAATACTCTTTGATTGCAAGTTTTATTTTTCCAACTTATTGTAGTTTGCCCTGTCTTTGTAGGACCAACGGACTTCAAGAAATAGATGCTAATTGAAGAAATGAATAATCTTTTCTAAGACAGGGGCTGCTGCACTTGTAATGGTATAATTGGCATATCTATAGGTATAGGAATATGCAGAGCTTATGGTACTTGCTGCTGTCTCGCTGTCTCTTTGGTTTAACATACAAACTCTTCCTCGTGTGTAGAAAAAACTATAGGTGGTTGGGGTGTGGAGTTGCCCAAGACTTGGGCTGTTGGGCCTTGCTGACCAGAGGCAGATGCCTGACCTCCAGCAGGCAAGCCAGGGACTTTTCCGTCAGTAGAGATCAGCTGTGTTGGGTCACTCTCGGTCACTCCCCGTGAGACTTCATGGAAAAGTACAGAATTTGCAGATCTTGTCAACTTCTATTGCCTTGGCCTCCACCGATTTGGGGAGGTGAGACATGACAAAAGTTGTGTTGTAATCCCCTTCCCTCCCCAAAGCAGTGAACTTTCAGGGAGGAAGACCTGAACATACTCACCCAGTGGTGACCCGTTTCCCTGATTCTCTGCTCTCCTCGAATCTGGTGGTGCACCACCTGTCCCCAGGGTGTCAGGCTGGGGACTCGCCCTGGAAAGTTTTGTCTGTCAAAAAGAATCTTAATGGTTCACATCTTGTAGGGTCGCCTTAGGAATTCAGTGAATTAAACAATGTCTGGCGTGTAGTCAGGATTAGCTAAGCGTTAGTTATAGGACTTATTCTGGTGACAATGAGCAAGGACAGGGGTGTCTGGCCGATCACCAGGTCGCCTTTATGCAAGATATAACCATGTTTGTCTTTGTGCTTCTTTGGCAAGCAGACATGGGTCATTGAAGGTGTCCTAATCTGGCCCCATGTAGCACTTGTTTACATTTCCTCTCCATGCTCTCCAGTCTGCTGGTTCTCCTATAGCTGAGATGCCCACTGGATCGGACAGCGCCAGACCACAGCGATTCCGAATCAGAACCCAGAGGCCTCCCTCACGGACCTCATGTCGTGTGTATGCTGTTATTCAGTTTCCCTTTGTGGCTAAGGAATGGACACCTAAGTACTGCTTCTTTTTATGGAAGGCTCTACTAGCACATCTGCTGATTAAAAGGGAGGCCTTGCAGAGCATTCATTTGCAATGTATAGTAATAGTTAGGAATCAGGAGTATTTCAGGCCAAACTAGGGAGGGCATGCTTTTTGTTTACTTCCTCCTAATGAGAATTCCTTGGAAGTTTGAAAGCTGTTATTGTGCCCTTTCCGTCTTCCCCCACATCTCAGCCTTCCCGTCCAAGCTGCTGAGCAGTGCTGCAGTTAAAGCTCTCACTTAACTTTGAAAGGATCCTCTTCCACTCTCCCCTTAGAATAGTAGCAAGCTGCCTTTGTTGACTAAATGCATATGGAAACTTTTAATACATTTTAAATCCTACCTCTGATTCCTCTCTCCTCTGGGTGGTGGACCTTGACCTCCATCCTGCTACGTCAAACATTGCCTCCTCTGTACTATTTCTGTACCAGGACATACCATCATTGTTGTACTTATCACATTATTGTAACCTTTAATGATTATTGAATAGCGCCTACTATGTGCCAGACACAGGCAGACTCCAACAATCTAACCACAAATGAGCCTGCAGAGCAGTGCTGTGTGACAGGCTCCTCCGTGGGGATGGAAAATCCTGTGTCTGCCGTGTCCATTCCAGAAGCCACCACCCGCCTGTGACTGTGAGCACCTGAAATGCGGCTAGTGCAACTGAGGAGCCAGTTGTGTAATTTTATTAATTTAAATTTACATTCAATAGTAGCATGTGGCTGGGGACTACTGTATGGAATGGCATAGCTCTAGAACATATGCTTCATAAGGACAGAGACCTTTCTCTTGGGACTGTCGCTGTACTCCCAGCACCAAGAACAATGCCTGGCACTTGGTGTGAAGGAGAAAAGAGAAGGAGGGGTACAGAGGGGAGGGAGGGCGGGAGAAGACAAGGTCTCTGCCCTTGTAGAGCTTAAGATAGAGTAGGGACCTGTTGTTTATATATTTGTTTACAGGTCTTTAAGTCTGGAAGGCAGGGACTTCCCTTTGCCCATACCCTTAGACCCATGGTCAAGAACCATATCAAGGCCACAGGGGTTGCTCAAGAAATGCAAGTTGGATTGAATCAGATGCCTGTGGTAGTTGCCACAGTGGTGGTTGCTGCTGTCAGCAGGGGGAGAGCACCACTGTCCGGTGCTCTGTCAGTCAAGCAGTCGCATCTCCTCTGGTTGCTGCATCTTCCCCAGGCCTTCGGAGCCAGCAGGCGAATCTGCCTTCTCTGACACGTCCTCACCTTTGGCTCCCTGCTTGACTTGGAAATCCAGCCATGCACCACGTAAATCCTTTATGGAGAGAAATAATTCTTCATTATTACTACCCTCAAGTTCCTCTCCCATTTCCCCTTAGCCGTGGATTTCTCACAAATGGCCTCTCTTGGTGCCTGTCCCTGCTCAGATGCCTCCCTCCTTTGTTGTACCACATCCCTCTGGCCTTCCTCCTCCTGTCCTTCCCTCTGGACAGCCATGACTGAGCCGTCATATTATTCCCTGGGCTCATTGACTGTAAGACCCCTCACTGGCATGTAGTAGAAAGAACATTGGCTTCAAGGCCAGACCCTTTAGATTCAAATGTTAGCTTTGTAGCTTACTATTTATGTGAACTTGGGCCAATTACAAAACTCTTAAACTTTAGTTTTCTCATCTATAAAATGACATAGTCATGCATGTCTCTGAAATTTAAGATTAAGACATTGTATATAAAGCATCTAGCACCAGGCCTGGTGCTCAGTGAGTGTGAGCTCTCTGTCTTATCCGAGTAGACCTTTTCCTAAACACATAAACGCATCTGAATTTAAAGTCAGTTTGGGGTGTTCAAGTTTTAATTACACTTCACCTTTATGTATTGTCCTACACACCTATTTTTCTATTAAAATATTAAATAACTAAAAATATAACTAGTTTACCCTTCATCTGAAAAGACAGTTTGTTTCAGTTATTATAATAAAGATAAGCAAGTTCTCAGAGCAGCATAGTGGAAACCTCTTTTACAAGTAAATAAAAGTCAATTTTCATCTGTTTCTCCATTGCAAATCAAGCAAACTGCCTAGTTAAGCCAAATAAACAGAGAAAGAGGAATAAAATAATGGAAAAACAATTCAGTAGAAGACAGGAAATTGGGATGCTTTTAGTGTAAACTCATCAGGGTAGTTAGGGTTCTTCCCAGTTCCTCAGCGTCCTCTTTTGACTGTCCTGGTAGAAAGGGCAACAATCTACACACAAAACCGATCCCTGTAGAACAGCCCTTTGAGAGGAAGTCTGTGGTTCTCCACGGCTCCCATGTGCTCCCTCTCCCCAAAAAGATCATGAATACTAGCCACCTTTCGGCAAGCTTAGTCCTTCAGAAGGCAGACACACTGTGTTACACGATGGCAGTTAGCTTTGATTACTCTATTACAAGATTATATTTAAGGAGTATAAAATATTGCAGTGTTGTTGTTTTTTGTTTTGTTTGTTTTTTTTTTTTTTTTTTTACAAAGAAAGCAGCCAATGCCATAGCATTTACCATAACACATAATGCATTGTTCTTCATTAAAGACTGCAGTGCTAGGAGAATTCTAGATCCTTCTAGGCCAATGCTAGATGGACTTGATTCTAGCCTCAGGTCTGCCATCAACTAGTGGTCTGACCTTAGACTGGTTCTTGAGGCTTCAGTTTCCTCAACTCTCAACTGAGGAGGCAGGGAGTGTGAGTGTTCTACTACATATAATCTCTCATATTACAGGTGTCTGTGATACTATATTATAGTTACTAAATATGTGAACCTTTGCAATTATATTTGTTCAATATGTGTGAAAATTAGTATAAATCACCTGAAGACCCTTTTACGTTATTTTTAATTGACAAAATGTTGGTTATTGGGCAACTTCAGTCTTGGGATTAAAATACAGTTTAACAGGGGTGGGCAAACTTTTTGACTCGAGGGCCACAATGGGTTCTTAAACTGGACCGGAGGGCCGGAACAAAAGCATGGATGGAGTGTTTGTGTGAACTAATATAAATTCAAAGTAAAGGAGCGGAGGGGAGAGCAAGAGAACTGGATAGAACAGCCGGATCCGGCCCGTGGGCCGTAGTTTGCCCAAGGCTGGTTTAGCAGCTAGTGTCAGTTCATAGGCATCTATATATATAAAACCCTAATATGCAAATAGACCGAACGGCGGAACAACCAAACACCTGGTCGCTATGATGTGCACTGACCACCAGGGGGTGTGCGTGGAACATGGTGGGTGTCAGCAGCAGGCAGCAGAGTGCAGAACATGGCGGGCATCAGCCGCGGCAGGATGGTGGAGCAGGTGAGTGGGGGTCACTGTCATTGGGGTGAGCCTCTGATGGTTACTGAAAATTCTTTGCTCCCGTGTGCCATGATCCTGCCTGCCGCTTGCACCTGCTGCCGGCGCCTAGCGCCAGCCCTGTTTACTTGGTGCCGTCAGCGAGTGCGAGAGGCGGCTGCTGGCCCTGATCACCCCTCAGGGCTTCTCCACCTCTCCCTGCTCCTGAGGGGCAATCTGGGCAGCAGCTGCCGCTTGCACCCACTGACAGCACCGGCCCCATTTGCACCCACTGCTGGTGTCGGCCTCAGTCGTTCTGCGCTATCAGCAGGTGCGAGTGGGCCGGCGCTATCAGCACGTGGGAGCAGTGGCAGCAGGAGCGGGGCTGCCGGCAGAGAGGGGACTGGGGGGGAGGGGGTCTGTGGTGGGAGGGGTCAGGCAGGGGCGTGGAGGATGGGCTGAGACCCACCCCTGTGCCCATCACAGGCTCAAGGCCTACAGTTCCTTTCAAGGTGCACAAATTCATGCACTGGGCCCCTATTAGATAATAAAAGGATGGAGAGTTATTTCCGTTTTCCCCTTTTCTGTTATTCTTAGAACCTTAATGACATTGGTCATTAAGTTTATTTATACAATTAATATGTATTAAATTCTTGCTATGGGCTAAGCAGGATGCCAAGCCCTAGGCGTTTAAGAAGATGAGAGAGAGGGGGGGCGGGGAAACAGTGTATGTGGGAGCAGTTGGTATAAACTTCAGTTAAGATCTTTCTAATGAGTTCAGCTCTGTTCAAAACTTACTAAGACTTAGGGCCCATGAAAGGTTTCCTGGGAGAAATAACTTCTAAACTGAACTCCATGGTTAAGTAGGAGTTAGCCAGAGGAAGAGGAGAGATAAAGAATTGTTCTGGGTGATGGCAATAGCATATGCAAAGGCTCTCTGAGGAGAGAATGCTGGGAAGTGGCCACAGCTTGGATGCAAATCAGAGCATAGTGGGAGGTAAAGCCACGTGGGTAAGCAAGGGACAGATCCCGAAGGGCTTCCATAAGCTATTTGAGGGTTACCTGAGGCTTCCCACCTCCCTTTGAATAGGACCAGGGCACAGGTTACAGCGCATGGTAAAGGCTGACAGGGAAACAGCCTCTTCCACATGATGCTCCCCCAGTGCCAGGTCCGGAAAGTAAAACGCTTTGTGACTGTCAGGCACATGTCTATATGTGAAGTCAGCTGTGTTACGTACAGAATGGAAGTCTTAGTTCTATTTGTTTTTACAAACATCGCATCAAGGTAGAAACCAAAACAAAGAAAAGTAATGGCCTCCCACAATTCTTTCATATTGTTGTCACCCTCCGTCCCACCCCCCCCCGCCTCCCCCGCCCCCCTTCCCCCCCTGGCCCCCCCCCACCCCCCCTTGAGCCAGTTCATTAATGCTCTGCCTCTGGGCAGAGGAATAGAATTAGCCTGCAACCCGGTGAGTATTATTAAATGGAATACAAATGGATTAATTTATACCCTGTTAATTTTGGAATTGTGGTAATTCATACTAGTAATGGGCTGAATTTTCCTTTGTTCTTTGAAATAAGGGAATCAAAACAAACAGTGTGAACAGGTCTCAGGGCACAAGTGATTGAGATGCTAATTATGTGCAGTCCTTGTCAGTTCATTAAAGCAGGTCCCCAGGGTCTTATTTGCCAATATTCTTGTCAACTTTGAAGGGTCATCTTATGTTCTTGAAAGTAATAATCATTCAGTTCCTTAAAAATTGATTCCATTATTATCTCTTCATTGCTAATTCAAGCTGCCCGCAAATTAGATTTCAGAGGGAAGTTGTAAAAAGTATGCGTATAGTTGAATTTGCAGAAGAGGATAGGTAATTTTTGCCCCAGATGAGGCTGTATTTTTCTGACACCTTTTGCTCCAGTATTGTGACTCAGGGACTGTTGGAATGAGTTATAATGCCCAGAATGTGTTTAGGCTAAACAGTTTTTAGTAGCATCCTACGTTATTATTACTAGTAGTAGTAGTACTCAAAACATTTCAAATAGTATTTTGAAATATCACTCTAGATGTTCATTTATTGCAGAATCAAAGATAAATGCACGGTACACTGTGCCTCTATAACTCCACGTCAACAACAATTGAGCATCTGTCTCCTTTTTGTGGGATCCAGCCAGAGGAATCCCTGACTATGGGGGCCGGTAGCTCCACACCTACAGTTATATCTTTGGCTGAGGTTGAGGGGCTTGGTACTAGGAAAGCTGAGAGAGCTCTTTTGCAGTTGATAATCCCTTTCATTTCATGAATAGGGTGTATGCATTTGAGAATGAACAAGAGGGATGTAATCTCTTATTATTGAGAGACTGATAGTTGAGCGTGTTTTTGGCTATACTACAACTTTCTCATGATGTAAAGTGTTCAAAGAGCTAGCCCACAGATAAATTGATTCTTTGGGGAAATAAAACTAGCCTTGCTTCCATTTTCGCATTATTTGGTAACACTGCAATGCTTTGTATCTCCTGGGAGGTCAAAGGCTGTGCCTGTCTTACTCCACATTGCAGCCCACAGCGCCTGGCACGTCTGATGAATGATCTTACCTCTTGCTACCATCTCACCTCTCAGGTGTTAAATGTTCCCTTATGGTCCCAGACGTTGCTGATAACTGTAACTTTCTCTTTGCACGCATCCCACTTGTACTACTAACTAGCCATGTGAACTGGCGAGATAAAAAGTACCTGTGGATCCTAATTTATTCACTTGTAAAATGAAGGGGTTGGGTTTCGTTAGCTCAGAAGTCCCTTGGATTTATACCAATATTCTACCAGGTGTTTGAAAGAATCAGATTACCTTATAAGGAAAACAGTATCATTACTAAGCTTGTTTAATGGTCAAGCAACACATAGTCTTAACTTGTAATCATGTCTCTTTTGAAAAGAAAATTCACCAACATCCCAAATCCCAGCATCCAGGCGTGGTCAGGGGTTCAGGCGTAGAGGACCCTCTGGGCAAAGGCATTATCTTCCTGGAATAGTTGGGCTGTGGCTGCAATTCCTTATCTGACTGTCTACACTGTTGAGTGGATCACACCATACAGGAACATCTGGGTCTCTTTTTCTTTAAGGCCTCTCTCCCAGGGAGGTGAAGGGGCCTCTTTTCCCCAGGCCCAAACCCTGGGGTGGCCTCTTTATCATTCCCAAGGCTGAGGCTGGATTGGAGGAAGGGTGGGAAATATGAGCAAGTAATCTCAGAGAGCCCGTGTTGTCCACCCCAGAACTCCTTCCCCCGGTTCCATGCCAGGTGGGTCCCATATAGGCAAGAGGCCTGTCTCGCTCACCTGCTCCTGGGAAGGACAGAGAACATACCACCAGAGGCTTCTCACCTGTACTCCTGCCATGGAAAGTTCCAATCGCCCCTCTGCCAGGTCCCACCTGTGTTTTCCCAAAGCTCTTTTCCTCCTTGATCCAACTCCAGAAAGCCCTTTTTTAGGGGCTGAGTGGGAGAAAGGGAGCCTGGACCTCCCTTGCAACTCCACATGGAGCCAACAGTAACAACGTGCGGCGCAGAAACCTGGACGGGGGGGGCGGGGGAAGGGGCGGGGGAGAGTTCCGCCGGAGAGGGCTCCGAGGGATTCAGTCCTCAGTGTCTTCAGCACTGCCGCGTGGTTAGGGAACGAAGGTCATGGTCCCCTGAGCCACGCCTATGTTATAGCCGGCCTGCAGTCATGCCTGCCCCAAAGCGGCTGAAAGTCAGACATCTGAAGTGCGCCTGATGACACTGCTAGTCTGAGGTTTTTAGATGCACAGATACAACCAAGTACTTGCTACGGTTTTTGAAGAGAGATTTGATTGTGTTTCTAGTAAGTAGCTTTCCCGATAGAGCGTTGGAGCCTCCTGGGCTCATCCTGTGTCCTGGCTGCTCACCTTTCCCCTTCCTCACACACGGAGGTTTGCTTGACCGGGAGGAGTAACAGATGCAGACATCTTAATTTGTTCTTGGCAAGGACCCCAATCTGCATTGCTGTGGGGGTCAGGAGGATCATAAATAATTCATAGGGCTCTGGTGTTCTGAGATGAGATGGGCCAAATTAGAATTTCATTTTGTTCTCCCTCCTCTCACCCCCAAACCCCAGACACCCCAGAGCTGCTTGTCCCCTAAGCCAGCAGCTTCCCTTTTATGCCTTCGGAGGGGAAGGGAGGGAGGGGAAAGGAGGGAGGGCCTCTCCAAACGAACACGAAACACATTGAGTTGGTATGTGAAGATGCTGTGATGCAGAAACTAGGACATCTTGAAAGCTGAAACATAAAACAACATTTTTAAAAGGGAAAATAACTCCAATGTGTTTCCAATATGGGCCGCACAGGAAACGGGATGAAGGCTCCAGCGACGTTCGGGGGAGCCAGCGCCAGCTGGGGGGCTTTTATCATTGCTCTGCTATCATCCGCACGTCGGATCCCCAGGATCTTTCTGCTCGGGCGCTGGAGACAGTGGATCCCAATGCCTAGAGTGTTTAGGATGTTGGCGTGACCTTGTGGGTACCTCTGTCTCTTTTAGCATCTAAACCTGAAATAACAAGCCTGGTCCCCACCTGCATCGGAGATGTAAATGTGTGAACAAGCACTCTCGAGATCCAAAGTGACCCTTTGCTTGGGACTTACTCGCTTTTAACCAGAGATTGGGGAAGAAAGTGACTCAAAGGGCAGTACCAAGACTTCCGTCATCTGTGTCACGTGTAGGCACAGGGCAGTGGCCGAATGGGACCAGAGTACCACCCGAGCTAGATGCGGCGTGGAGTGAGGCCTCGTCTGTCTCTGTACTGCCGTCAGCAGTCTTCCTCTCTGCCACCAACAGGGCCCCGTAGCAGATACCCACTCTCCCGCTTCACTGGATTCTAGAGCCTCAGACAGCATGTGTGAGGCCACACAGCAGTGAATGCACAGGGAGCAGTACAGGTGATCAGTTACACGCACCCACCCCACTTCAGGCTCCCAGTCTTTCCCGCCCCTCACTCCCCACTTTCTCGCTGACACCCTCTCTTTACCCTTTCATTGGAGATAGTCAGAGGGGTGTTAGCTCCTCAAAGCAGGCAGGACTTAGCAGTTTTCAACCAAGTTTTGTTGAGGAGCTTTGCCAGGAGATCAAAGGTTTTGGACTATCTGTGACCTTTCTTTCTCTTTCTGTTTTACTGGAACCAGGCATAATGCTAAGTTCTGCTCAGACAAATGACTCAGTTCTTGCTGTTAAGAAACTAAATCCAGAAGGGGAGACACAGGTAAACACAATGGTTACTCGATGGCACGGTTTGCTTTTTTTCCTTACACTAGATATTACTTAGAGGTAAGTAAACCTCTTCCCCAGGATCGTTGTTGTGGTATCATTGACACCGAATGTTTTATCATGTTGTGTTGTTGGTGATGGTGAGGGTGATAACATGCTCCACCATGTGATGCGGATCCTCTCACTGTCTCCTGGTGTTGGTACGTGAGCTCCTTGGTGTCCTCAGTGACGGCAGAAACGATGTGTCCTCATCGCTCTGTGGACTCTCATGGGCGGGCAGGATTCACTGGGTGACAGTGGGGTGCACGTGTGGAATGGGGCGGAGGAAGGGGAGAGCTCTGGGGAGGGAGTGCAGGTCCCCCCCGCCCCCCCGCCCCAAGACTGCAGGCAGCGTGTGGCCATCAGATGCCTCAGCTTGCTCTTCTCTCCAGAGGTCCCTGTGAGAATGGGCCAGTCGTATGAGGTCCCGAGGTCCCCGAGCCTCACTGGACACTGGGTCTGGCGGTCCTTCCTCCACCTGGGACAGATAAGGACGCTGGAACAGAGTTTAGTAACTCGCCCAAGGTCAGTACTGGCCGAGCCAGGAGTGGAGTCAGTTCTGCCTGTTCTTTCCTCTTCCCCTCTCGTCCTTTCAGGGTGGTCAGAGGCAGCGGCTGGGGGGCGGGGGGTGTTGGTGGAATGTTAGGACTTCCCAGGCAGTGAAGTAAGAAGGCAATGTGAAAAAAAAAACAATGGGAGCCTCTAACTGTGTCAGAGTCCATCCAAAACGTGTCCAGAATACCTGGGCTCCCTCAGGCACACCCTGCTGTGATCCACAGCCCTCGGGGTGTCATCCCTCCCCCAACCACTCCGGGGAGCCATGCCTGCAGGTGTCCCTGTGACCTGGATTGGCCTCCAGTGCTGCTCGCTCCAAAACCACGGGCCAGGCCAGGGAGGCTGGTGTGGGGCCAGGCACGTGTGCCCGCATTCCCCTCACTCGGCACTGGCACTGCCAGCGGGAGGCAGCTCGGCCGCCAGCCATCGTTTTGGAAACCCGAGTTATCTCCCTCGGTCCTTCTGCGTCCAGCTCTTCTTCGGAGGGTCTTTGCCGTCAAGCACAAAGCAGTCAAAAGGCAAGTTACCACGATGGATTTTTTTTTTAAGTTCGGGTGACCCTTACTGCCGTTTTCATCATCGCAGCTGGGACCCGGGGTGGGAATCCAGCCAGCGTGCTGGCTCTCCCGGGCCACGCAGTGTGGCCTTGGTTTCCACCAAACAGCCGTGTGCCCGCCCCTGGCCACCGCGCCTGTTACTTCGGTTTCCCTGAAGCAGTCATTTTGAGGACAGAAACAGCATATGTAAAAAATTACACGGAGCCTATAAGCACACTCGAGGCCAAAGCATGGAGCTGCTTTTAGGCAGGCATCCCAGCGAGCCACCGAGCGCCGTGTGCTGATTTAGCTGCAGCCCATAAATAAAAGGCCCAACTGAAGAGAAACGTAAGGAAAACACACACATGCTTCAGAAGGCCGCTCGGGGAAAAGCATGCACTGCGCAGCCATGCACATTTTTGTTGATGCCCCTCCTCATTCCACGCGTATCCGAGATCGCCTCGGGGCAGATACTGGCAGACGGAGCCGTCTGAACTCCACAGTGTGATGCCAGCAAGCCGCCTGCCTGCAGAGGACTCCCCTTTCCACAGCCTCCCTCCACCCCGGGTTCCAGGACCAGAGGCATGAGCGGGGCTCCATCCCGTGGCAGTGGGTGCAGCAACGCCAAGTCGCCTGCAGCTGGCTCCGTTCTGACATGTAGACAAGAAGAACCTGGACACCAGGAACCAGGCTCTTATCTGTGCCAATGATCAACTCCTCTCCCTGACCCCAGCCACAGCTTTGTCTCTGGGTGGTGGTCTCGTTCCCCAAGGATGAATCCATCCCGGACACCTGTGTGACCTTCCTTACCCTCAGGCTCAGCAGCCGTCCTTTCTCCCCCAGTCCTCTTGGTGGTAGGAGTTCCTCCCCAGACGGTCTCCCCCTTGAACCCGAATCTCGCCTCCTAAGCTAGAATGTCAAGAATGGGAACTTTGAAATCAGCAGACCTGGGAATGAATCCAGAGTCTGCCTTTTACTGTCCTTAAAACCATGACAGCTTACTTAGCTTCAATTTTTTTTTTTTTTTTAAATCTTGAAATGGGAGGAGGATTAGTCCTAATCCCAGAGGTTTTGGTGAGGACCGAGTGAGGTAACACCTACAATACACAGGGCCCGGCATGTTAGTATTTAATACACAGAGCCCGACACATGAGTATTTAATGCGTGGCTGCACTGCTGTTAAACTTACCTTTCCCAAGCACACTGGATACCAACCATGTGTCTCCCGCATCTCCCTGCCTTCCTGTAAACAAGCCTTCCTGTAGGCCAGGTCTGCTCAGCCCCCGGGCTGCCCCCCCTCCTCCCGCACCCCCTCCTGGAGGTTCCCCCTCAGCACACTCTACCCCATCAGCAGGCTGTCCTGATCCTGCCAGCCTTGCATTGTTTTCCTGCAGCCCAGCCTCCAAATTCAGGCCCTCCTCCTCTCCCACCTTCACCCTGTTCTGATGGAAGTGAAGATGGAAGCCACGAATGCATTTTCTTCAAGATCACTGTGTCTCTTTTGGTGGGAAAACCGACCCTTTCTGTGCTTCATGACTTTAACCCTTTATTTGTTCATTCATTTAAAAGAACTGGTAGCCACAAGAATGAACAAGGTAGACGTGTGCTTGTCCTCAATCTGCTTACGGTTTAGTGAGGGAACAGTATACACAGGGTAAAAGATTGTACGTTTGTCAAAATGTATAAAACGCCCTGTTTTAAACTTGTCATTTACGTGGTTCTTCCACTTGGGCAAATTACTTAACTCACCTGTGCCTCATTTTCTTCATGTGAACAATGGGCTAGTGCTGGCTTCTTCCCACAGTTTGACAGGCAGCCCCAGCTCTGCCCTCTCAGCCGTACACAAGCTGCCGGACTAAGGACGAGCCCTGAATTACATAATCTGCTTTAAAGAGTTACTGCAGGGCCCGTGTGTTGTAAAGGCACCGTGCTAAGTTGTTACCGACTGCAACGGTAAAACGAGACGTGGAACGCCCTGGGCGTGCAGGGATTGCTGTCATTCAGCGCCTGATATCTTCTTGCCACAGCTTTGTATCTTTAGAAACATATTTGCAGTCACCCTTAGACACGAGAAGACAGCTTTCTTATTAACTCTCGCCAGCTCCTCCTTCAGGAGCCGCCGAATCCGGAAAGATGTCTCTTGCAGTTCTGACCCCTGCTCAGCACTCCTTCTAAGAGGATAATAAATGAGCGTGGTAAATTTTCCTGCTGCAGTTAGCTACCGAATGTGCGATGCGTCAATGATAGATTGCTTGGAGACTATTTATAAATGCAGCAATAATGAGGGAAGGTGGAAGGAGGCAGGAGGATGAGAGGGGGGGAGAGAGGGAAGAGGGTGCCAGAGTGCTAACAGTGAGGACGGAGGAGGACAGCCAGAGAGGGAGAACATAAGGGGCACGAGCAGCTGGACTGGAAACGGGCAGGCAGAGTGGGCGGAAGGGACATTAGGAGGGAGGGAGAGGAGGATATGGAGAAAGAGACATCATTAGTCAACCCACAGAAAGGCCGAAGTTTGAACAAACAAAATGCATCAGGCAGATTGGAAGAAAATGGAATAAAATAGAGAAAGAAACTTAGGATGAATATAATCCACTGCAGAAGTGGAAAATACACAGTAGATTGTGTCTGCTTCAGGTAAACAAAGGAGCAGAAGTTCACCTGATAGAGAGTACTGAGCTCCTCTGAAGTCTCTTTTTGCATTACATTTGAAACGGACACACTGGGTAAACTCACGAGTATTTTTACCATACGTTGAACTCCTACGTTATGTATTTCAAATGCTGAAGTAATATGCTATGCTGTGATGTACTATAATATGATATGTAATGCTATAAAGGAAATTAGAGTATGGATAAAGACAAAACCGAAGTGAGACTGTGAACTAGACTATTCACATCACTTCTCCTAAGTGTGCTTTATCAATAGTAGCATATCTGTCTTGTAACATCCCTTTAAGATAAATAGAGGGATATAGCATGGTTTTTATTTCACCAAACGAGATTAAAGGACTAGCCAAATAATCCATGTCATTCGCAGAACTAGAAACACCACCCACATTTCCCGTTCCATTCTTTGATTGCCCACTCTTAAGAAACAGATGGATCTGGGAATTGGACTCTCAGGTGAAAATCTGGACTCCCCGACGAGTGAGCTTCATGAACTGGAGGGCCTAACTTGGCCTTTCTGAGTTCCATTTCCCCGTGATTATTGCAGCTGTTAGAGATAAGACAGATAAAGCATGGGAACAAGTAGTTGGTCATCAATTATAATTACTATTATCTTCATGCATCAGAAAACAGTAATAATCATCTTTGTAATCAAGAAAAAGCACCATTGCATTAGCAATAATGTGGGGCTGCAAGATTAAGTCAAGGAAGAAAAGGACAATAATCACATGGAAAAGCATTCTGGAGTCGATTTATTATACAGCAAAGTAAAATGTGTTCTTTTGTTCCCTCTGGTCAGTATACCTCAGTGGAAATAAGTACAGAAATGGAGCAGATCCAGCCACAAACTTTGGGAAATGCTATTGAAAGGGGGGTTTGGCATCCCACAGAAGACATCTTAATCAGTACCCTAAGATTAAGGTAATGAGATAAGTAAAACCAAACTACAGTCATGCTCTGCATAACAACGTTTAGGTCAACAATGGACTATATATGATAATGGTCCCTTAAGGTTGCCATGAAGCTGAAAAATTCCTATCACTTCGTGATGTCATAGCTATCATCCTATCTAATAAAAGAGTAATATGCAAATTGACCATCACTTCAACACACAAGATGGCTGCCCCCATGTGGTCAAAGATGGCAGCCCCCATGTGGACACAAGATGGCTGCCACAAGATGGCCAGCAGGGGAGGGCATCGGGCCTAAACAGGCAGTCGGACATCCCTCGAGGGGTCCCAGATTGGAGAGGGTGCAGGCTGGGCTGAGGGATAGCCTCCCCCCCCATGCACGAATTTCGTGCACCTGGCCTCTAGTCACATCATAATGCAATGTACTGCTCGTGTTTGTGGTGAGGCTGGTGTAAACAAGCCTGCTGCAGATACAGTTATGTACAGTACGTTGTACTGATAAATCATAATAAATAGCCATGTTCTGGTTTATATGCTTACTATGTTGTACTTTTATCATTATTTTAGAGTGCACTCTTTCTACCTATTAAAGTTTGCTATAAAGCAACGTGTTGTGTTATGCTGGCAGCAGCCTCATACATCTCTTGATTGTGTCATTTCTCTTGTGCTTGAATTAATCTCAGGTTGTTTCATGTGTACAGGTTTGTAGGCTGGGAGCTATAGGCTATACTTGATAGCCTAGGTGTGTAGTAGGTTGTACCATCTAGGTCTGTGCACTCTATGATATTCACACGTTGGTTGTGAAATTGCCTAACGACACATTTCTCAGAACATATCCCAGTTGTTGAGGGGCACGTGACTATATAAAAACAAGTGTTACATAGATTGAAGCCTGATTTTTTTATTTTGTAAAAATCCATTCCCTCCTGGACTTGAGTGCCTGAATTTAAACCCTTTCTAAAATGTAACTAGTATGATGGACAAGCATGGCTCAGGAGATCAAATCATAAAGGAACCTCATTTTGTTACTCACTGTTACTCCAAATTATTCATTAATTTAGTTTGGTGAAGAACTTACCAGCTATTCTGATTTACAAGAGACTGATGGTCATGGCAGACTGCCCATCCCTGACTATGGGAGGTCCCCCTCTTCAGGTGCGACATCTCAGCCTTCTGTGAGCCGTGTTTAAAGAGAATCTCTATAGAAACCTGTGCTCTGGAGATATCAAGAAAAAGGAGAGCAAGATCTAGGAAAGTGTTGGCTTGAAGAGGAAGGTTTGTGAAGAAAGGATGGCTATTTGAAAATGAGAGTTTGTTTGTATTTTAGAAAAATCATCATGCGTAGAAAGGGGATGAGTACATAATCATTCCTTTCAAAATTCTTTCAAACTATTGTGGGTTTATAACTGTTTCAAAACAAGTTTGTATCAAGCTGTACATTCTCACAAATTAGGTTGAGCCTTGTGAAATTCTGATTTTATAAATTAAAATGTTTTATTTGTCATCACAAATACTGAATTCTGCCTCTGTGGTTTAGAAATTTTACCATTTAAGTTAGGTGTTTTTATAACTCCAGGACTAGGTCCTGAGCTTCCTGAGATGAGGGCAAGTGACTTCCTTATCTTTGCCATCCCTGCAGTACTCAGCACACAGTAGTTGCTGAGAGAATATTTATTAACTCATAACACACACTCAGAATCATGCTTGAACTTAAACCATCATATGCCTCAAAGGTTGCAGAATTTGACGCTAATCATTGAGTTTTCCCTTGAAACACAAAGTGGAAAGTATAAGAAGTTTAAAAACCTTACATGTAATTGACAGCTTTACAAAAACTTAATAATTTCTCCCTCTAAATTGCACAGGGAAGGGAGAGGACGAGGGAACAGCAGTATCTACTCCAGAACGCAGAGGGCGTCAGGCATGGAGGGAAGAGACTAGGTTTGGCCTCTAGCCCGAGGTACCTTCCAAATCCAAGGGCAGCAGCTAAAACAAGACGGCTTGCCTGTGCTTCCCCTTGATGTCAGGCAGAGACAAGAGCAAAAGCAGAATACTGAGGACATTTGTACCATTTCTGCCTACTCCGCATTTTTAAAAATCCCAGCCCCCTTCTCTCTCTCTCTCACTCACTCTCTCTGGTGTTTTTCTGATCAGATCGGAAATTCCCCAGGGCTTTGTTCTAGAATGGGTGAACATAGCTGGAATTGCAGCGTGTCATCTGTGACATATTTGGAGAAATTTTTTAAAACCTAACTTGACACTAACCTGTTCACTCTGACCCAGAATTCCAGAGACTTGAGTCTTCTAAGTTCATAAACATGGAATATTTGTGTTCCTGAACTAGTTTTTAAAATATGAAAATATTTGCATCTGGCATTTTGAAATCTTCTAACAGAAAATTTCCAGACCCCTTTGCGGGTGTGATTTCCTAATAGAATAAAACTGCCATAGTTTTGTAGGATCCTGCTATGAGGCATGGACACCGCTGCAGAACACCCAAAAATTTAACAACAAGTCCCCAGAGTCATAGAGATGATATTACATTTCATTAGAGATACATTTGTGATCCCCGGTGACTTGAATGGCTTCTATTTTAGTATTTAGGATGAAACATAAGGCTAATTAATAAAATATGGAGCTAAGCACCATGCCAAATGAAAGAAATATTTGTTGGAAATAATTAAAAGGACTTTGCTGCAGTAGAGAGGCCCTAAAACTACCCTGAAGAATACTGTGTGTGTATGTCTTCACAAACACGTGCTGGATATTTTGTCCAGCTTTCCAGAACCCATGGGAGCCGTCACATAGTCAAACAATATTAAATCAGTATTTTGTGATCAATGCCTTTAAAAATTTCAAGAGAAATTGTAAAACTTCAATTATCTGAGGCTTAGCTATGTGGCTCCCAATTAAATGAGTGAAGTGTGTTTTTAAATACCCGTATCCTGCTGAAAATTTCTCCTAGCTTTTTTTTTAAAAGCTGTAAAATGTGTTACTGGCGACAGAATTCAGCTTAATAGGTTTCAGGAGGTTTTGATAGTTCATTCACACTTCAGCCTATAAAAGGTGTAGGCAAGTGGGCAGAATCGTTTTCCCTGTCTTCTACGTGGTTGGGAAGGGCACAGGATCCGGCTGCGTTCCATTAAAGCAAGTCTGGAAAGTCCAAGACAGCCCATGAGGAGAGAGGACTCAAACTCAGTACTTGGACCTGGGGTTTAGACATTGCTTGTGGCTCTGTGCCCCTCTCTCTATATCAGGATGATGGACAGTTTTAGGCCTCTGCTGACCTAAGGGTTTGTCATTGATGATTCAACAAGAACTGCTTAGACCTGTTTGGGATTCATAGTTTATAAGCAATTTCCCATCCATTCTATCACATAGTGGTCATTCTTAGCTCAGATGTGCCTCACAAAGACCCCGGTTTCAGAGCAACTGAAACCTTTGTAAGCTCGTTTCAGAGTCTGGTACCCTGGTCCCGCTGGAGAGCATCTGATCCCAGAGTCAGTAACCTTGTGGGCCTTTTGTTTCCCTGATAAGGCATTAAAAGCGGCCAGATCCTGGTAGCAGGCCTTGCCGGGCCACTTTGACAGTGGTGGCTTTGTGACACAGTGTCCAGGTCATCATTTTATGGAGCAGCCCAAGCCAACCCTCAGATTCCCCAACTTGTTGCGTCAGTGATTTTTAGAATTACGTGTTCCTTCTTTTGTTTCAATATGAATATATCCAGGCCAGCCTCTGCCCCTCACAAAGTTTGAGTTTTACAAAAGTGCCTTTGGCATAATTCATCAATGGGGGTCATATTTACAACCTGTTCCCCTGACTTCCTGCTTGGGGAGCTGGTAGAGCAACAGTGAGCAGGCCTGAGACCTGCAGTTGGGGATGTCATGACTTCCCACGCCCTCCACGCACGGGAGCCCCTCCAGGCAAAGGCGGTGTGGAGTCAATATTTGGAGTGAGGCTTTCTCTTAGGAAACAGAGTCGATGAGCTCAGATGGAGCAACGTCTCATTGAGGGCCCATTTATTGGCTCAGATACGAGATTTACTCCCGAAGCAAATGTGAATGTTTTTTTTCCATGTTTCAGGTAATGGAGCCAAACCAGGAAAAAAAAATAAAGGGAGGTGTGGGTGGGGGAGATGTGGGCTTGACTCCTGTCCCTCTTTGATTTT
Organism: Plecotus auritus; assembly: GCF_963455305.1. Lineage (NCBI taxonomy): Eukaryota > Metazoa > Chordata > Mammalia > Chiroptera > Vespertilionidae > Plecotus > Plecotus auritus. The sequence continues at coordinate 215,793,833 of NC_137770.1, forward strand.
TCCCAGCAGAGGTCATTGTTTTCCTGACCTAGATGGGTTCTGTAAATTAGGTTCGACAAGCTGAAAGGACATTGGAAACTGAGTCCTCAGTCTCTGGAACTGAGAGCAGACCTTCTACAAGCCACTCTATTCTGTGGATTAAAAAAAAAAAAAGCAAGCAATTGTCTAGAAAACGTAGGTTGTTCAAGCAGTTTAAATTAGATCTTGGCATTTGGGATAAGTCTCCATTAAGCTAAAGCAAATATGTCTCCTTTGAACATTTGTGCACGCACAAACACATACATACAACTATGGTTTTTAAATTATTTTGGCTGCTTTAAAAGATAGCCCCCCCCGCCCCGCTTTAGTGCATTTAACGCAAAAGAAGAGTCATAAATAGTATTTATTACAAACCTCTGTGGTATTGTGGTTTTAGTTGTATCTACCTTTAGACCCAGTTCCATGGGTATTAAAAACGACAAATGCATATATTTAACATTTGAGTTGGGTTTTCTAGGATCTGTGTCTGCGGCATTATCCCGCCCTTTGTTCCTTTACTTGTGAACATTTGTAGACTCTTGTCTGGCAAGGATCCAGGTCTTATGTGAAAGGCACTGAAACAATACCTTGCATGGGTTGGACCATAACATTGTCAGAAGCCTTTGTAATGAAGCAGGGATCAGGCGATTTACACTGGGACTCAATAAAAATGCCTTCTCTCGGAGAGAGTAGGGAATCATGACCATAAATACAGCCCAATGGAAATCCGCGAAAATAGATTTTTAAAAAAATTGTTGCTCCACATGGATCGTTATTTCTAATCTTCCTGTCATGTAAATCTCCCTAAAATAAATTGGGGTGAAGTAGAGAGCGGGTAAAGGTGCTACTGCTCTCCCAGTGGTTGCTGTGAGCAAGCTTAGCCGGCCGTGGGACCGTTTGGACAGCAGAGAGCAGCAGAGGAGTGTCGGAGCGCCCGCTGGCGAAGCCGAGGGGCTGGAAAGCAGAAGCAGGCATGTTCTCCCGTGTTCAATTTCTACTGACGGTGAAGGACACGTTTAAACTGTATTGTAAGCGTATCCATTTAGAGAAAATTCATCAATAACATCCAAACAAAAAGCCATCACACAGGAATGCCAGTGTTTATACTGGTAAGCTGGTTATTTATTGTAAGTTAAAGCTGTTCACTTTGGAGTAGTGGAAAAATTCCGTAACAAATTCTACAGAAGCTTCCTCATCACTGAGAGCCATAGCCCAAAGCAGGCCTCGGACTAGCCACCTGGGAGAGTCACCCAGATGCCTGGCGTCTCTGTGGATGCCAGTTCAGAGTGAGCATTTTGAGACAGTTGCATCAATCCGCCAATGTGTTTGTCACTCACAGTGTAGTCGAACTAGCCTTGTACAAACTACACCGTAATTCTGATCTATTGCCCCCTGGCCTTGGTGACCTCGCTGGGGTGCTAGTAAGAATGGCAGGTATAAAACGACACCATCACCAGCACCACACTGCTTTGTGCCCGCCACGCGCAGCGCACACCTAGGGCTGCTTCCATTTCAAGCCACACTTTAGCACATGTCCAAAACGGAATATGCAGTTCCTAGTCCTTATTTCTTCCTGTCTCATAAATAGCACCCCATCCACCCAAGCAAGAGTCATCCTTGTCTTCCTTACTTCCCACAAGTTGTCTTGATTCCAATTGTAAAATGTATCTCAAACCCATTCCCTTCTTTCCAACTCCACCGTCATATCCTCACCTGGGCCTCCATCGTCTCACACCTGTGTGTTTGCAAGAGCCGCCCCCCCACCCCCCCACCGCCAGCTGGTCCTTCTCCTCCCAGCAGCTGTGTGGTCTTTCTCCTGCTGCCCGCTGACCTTGGAATGCAACCCAAACCATTACAGCAGCCACTAAGCCCTGACCCGCCCTCCTCCCTCTCCCCGCACCCTCTCCAAGTCCTTTCTGACCCAGGACTTTCCTATACGACAACGTGGCCTGTGCCTGAAGGCTGTGTGATTTGGGGAAGTCACTCCACCTTCTAGGCCTTGATTTTCTCCTCTGTAAAGGAAGGGGCTCAGTCCTTTTCCAGCAGTGACCTTCCTGTTCCCTTTAAAAAGACAGAAGTTCTCTAGAATGTATCTTTAATAACGCTCCACCCAGCACTGGTCCTGAAATAATGTGAGAAGTGAGCCACATGTCCATTGGAAAATATTTTCCAAGTATAGTACAGGAATACAAAAATGCTTTGAAATTGAGATGTATATGTTAACCAGTCATGTTTTCAGTTAATAGAGGGATGTTTATACCATTGGAGACTCCTTAAAGCCTAAAATTACAGCTTAATCCTCAGAAAGTAAATTTACTGCTCTCTCACGAGCTTCGATCTGAATGTACCAGTTACATGTGGGGATCCTAACCATCTTTATTAAAAGTGCATTTTCCAGGTTTATACTGTTCTCATCGGCAGCACGGCATTGTCAGGTTTCCAATTTCAGGTGGTCAGACACCCAAACCAGAATTTTGAGCCAAATTTCCTCTCTTCCATTCCCTGTAGCAGATAATAAGGGGGGTGTTGTGAAGGGCCTGGAGTGCCCCACATGCTCTCCTTAAAGTCTGAGGTGCCGGGTTGGCCTGAGCGGGTGTTCCTGAACCCGTGTAGCACAGAAAACCCACAGAAAACGAAGGTGAATTCCTGAAATATGTTTATTTCTAAACGGATCCAACCCCACATCAATTCAGTCCACTTCTGCAAACTTGGTTGAGGATCTACTAGATGCCAGGCACCTACCAAGTCCCAGGGCTCATGGTCCATTAGGCAAACCCTCTCCCCGTGCAAACAAATCACGTCAGAGATCTGGCGAAAGATCCAGGAAGGAGCTGTGGGCCCTGGTGCAGTAAATGCTGGTCTCGGAAGATCAGGCGAAGTGGAATAGTAATTACATGTCAAAGAAGCAAACAGCATCCCAGGAAGGGGAGTCAGGTGTGCAGACAGCCAGGAAGTGCATCTGCAGCATCCTTCAGGGGAGCAGCCAGGGTTGGAGAGGGCCCGTGGCCAGAGGCAAAGCTGGAAAGAAGTGTGGGGGTCGGGGGGGGCGTGTTGTGAAGGGCCTGGAGTGCCCCACACGCCCTCCTTAAAGTTTGAAGTGTATCCTGAAATACTAATAACATCGAGACTTCACTAAGTGCCGCTTTATATGAAATAACTCGTGTAATTCTACCAGCTGAGATGCCAGGCCAGGTCCGCCATCTCTTCGGCCCTGTTATGAAACACCAGGTTATTCTACCTCCAAGAGAGAAGGAGACAAACACTGTGTGACCCTGGGCAAGTTACTCACTACCTCTGAGCCTCATTCCATCATCTGTAAAATGGCAATAATCAGGTTGTTGTGAGAACTAAACAAGTTGAAACATGTACTGTGTTTGGTTAGCACTGCGCCTTGCCCATGGTATGTACCTGATGTTATCCTCATCTTCAACATTATAATTAACTTTTAAGATTTTTAAGAAATGGAATAACATAACCACATTTGCATTTTAAAAGGTGTGTAAGAGGGCCGGGTGGAGGAAGGCTGGGTCAGGACTGCACATTGCTGACTCGAGGGGGCACCATTCACTCTGCAGTCAATATAAACATGCCCCTTGGACCTGGGCTGTGGACCATCTCGTAGGGTAGAGGTAGGTAGGGAGCCTTTTTTCTGCCAAGGGCCATTTGGATATTTATAACATCATTCGTGGGCCATACAGAATTGTCAACTTAAAAGTTAGCCTGCTATATATTTGGTCAAACTTTTAATTAACTCAGCCCTAATGCTTTGGCAGGGCCAGACCAAATGTGGGCCTTATATGGCCCACGGGTTGACGTTCCCCATCTCTGTCCTAGAGGAACAAGAGGGGTGTAATCCAAAGGTGGGAAGACCCTAGCTGGTTTTGCTCAGTGGATAGAGCATTGGCCTGCAGACTGAAGGGTCCCGGGTTCGATTCCAGCCAAGGGCACATGCCTGGGTTGCAGGCTTGATCCCCAGTAGGCATGTGCAGGAGGCAGCCCATCAATGATTCTTTCTCATTATTGTTTCTCTCTCTCTCTCACCCTCTCCCTTCCTCTCTGAAATCAATAAAAATACTTGGAAAAAAAATAAAGGTGGTGAGAGCCTGAGTGGGGGAAGCGGAGCGGAGGGGCTGCAATGGATATTTAGGAACTAGTGTCACCTGCCGGTTGGCCTGAGTGGGTGTGCTGAGGGGAGACGTGGCGTGAGGATTATTATATGTTTCTGTGTCTCTAACTTCTTTCCAAAGGGAAAGGAAACATGATTTTAGAGTAGCAATTTTATTTCTAAGTGCGTCTCTTCCTCTTATGAGTATAAATAATCGGGGTTGACCATGTTGTTAACATACCCCAGTGAGGTTCGGTGCCAGGACAAATGTCAGAATCCTGCTTTGGTTTTCTGTTACAGTGGCCTTCTGTCTGGAAGGACTGACCATGTTACTTCTGGATTCAGGATTTCGGTCCCCAAGGCATCTTTGAAGCAAAATGTGGTCCATATAAATGAAGCCTCTGGTAGTTGTGGGAAAGCTCTTCGCTTTGTTAGGTCACGTTCACGGTACCTCATCACAGGGCATGTGAGTGTGAAGTCTTAATGACACAGAATTTTAAAAAAATCTTTAGTGTATCCTTTTGTAGAGACAACCTCAGAATATTCTGAAACCAGAAGAGACAGAAGAGCGCACGGATGAGCCCTTGCCTCAGCCCCCAGCAAGCCTGTGCGCGGGGCATGCCTTTCACACTCATCAGAGCAGGCCTCCTGCCCAGGAACAGGCAGGTGGGGGCGGCAGGGTGAGTTTCCTACCCCATTTTGCGTCCCAAAATATGTTTTATACTTTACCTTACTCTCAAAGAAAAACAGTGTAGCTCACATTGGCTATGACACATTTGGGGGGAGGGTATTTTTGCCCCTGCCTTATCTAACTGTGATGCTTACCAAATATGCCTCATTTAAAAATATATATTTTTATTGATTTCAGAAAGGAAGGGACAGGGGGAGAGAGGGATAGAAACATCAATGATGAGAAAGAATCATTGTGTGGCTGCCTTCTCCACGCCCACTACTGGAGATTGAGCATGAAACCTGGGCATGTGCCTTGACCAGGAATCGAATATGACCTCCTGGTTTATAGGTCAACATTTAACCATTGAGCCACACCAACCAGGCCAAATATGCCCCATTTTAAGTGCTTCACTCCTGCAAGACCAGAACCAGCAAGCTGTTGATGCCATGATCATATTTCTAGGTCCACTCTGTAAGCACACATTTACCTGAGATTGGTATCACACTGCTTTATCCCTCACTCACTGATCCTTCCTTTTTTGTTTGTTTGTTTGTTTGTTTTAAAGCAAAATATCGCCTTTTATTTTTCTTTCTTTTTTTAAAAATTGATTTTAGAGAGAAAGAGAGGGAGAGACAGCAACATCAATGATGAGAGAGAATCATTGATCAGTTGCCTCCTGCACCCTCCAGACTGGGGATTGAGCCCACAACCTGGGCATGTGCCCTAACTGGGAATAGACCTCCTACAGGTCGATGCTCAACCACTGAGCCATGCCAGCCAAGCTCCCCTTTTAGTTTTCAAATCAACTAATCATAATAAACATCCAACAATTAGGAAAAAAATAGAAACTTTAAAGAAACAACTATCTGTGTAATTTGGTATTTGTATTGTCCTAATAATAATAATAAGTACCATTTGCCAAGTCCTGCTCTCATATAAGTGCTGTGCTATTGTATATGTATTATTGTATCCAATCTCACAACCACTCTGAAAGCCATATTATGCCTATTTACACACGAGAAGGCTAGACTCTGAGATCATAACCTAAGCCTCCCTCCCAGACACTGATGAGAACATTTGTTAGAGATGCCTGTGGGCCAGCTGAGAGTAGGACAAACGCCAGGGAAGGTGGCCAGGCATCCGGCGAAATGCTGTCTGGGCCCATGGGCACACTCCCTGGCCCCACTGTGGGGGCCTGTTGACCTTGAGCCTACAAAGTCATTCCTCCTCAGTTGTGATGCCATTTGCCTTACCTGTGCCCTCTCTCCACAGTGGTCCTTTCATTCCTCCGTTCTCCTCTCTACAAGGAACCATTGAGCACTTTCTATGTGCCACGCACTGCTCTGAGGGCTGGAGTATAGCAGTGAACAAAACCGACCATTTTGTGTCGACCTCTGTTCTGTGGAACTTAATTTTACTGGGCACAGACAGAAAATAAACAAGGAAAGAAGTCACCCTGAATCCTACTTTGAAATCACACCCCCTTTCAGTCTCATCCACGACTCCAGGCTTCTGAGCAGCCACACATCAAAAACCCTCCCGGGAATGTTTCTCCTCCACCACGGGCAGTCTGCTCTCTTCCGTAGGCTGTCAGAGCTCCCCACTGGGGTGGGGAGCCCCAGCCCCAGTCCCCTACTCACAGCCCGAATCAGGAGACGGCTGTGCAGGCCTAGGAACCCTATATCCGTTTTCCTCTTTACTATGTGTTCAGCCTCTCAGTGGCTACAAGGCAAGAGACACTAGCCAGTCATACAGTCTTTATTCCTGAACCAAGTGTCTTCCTCATATCATTTCCATGTTCAACTGGATGGAATCCTCTAGGAGAAACCGGATGCTCCCTCTTTTTAGTCAGTTATTGCCAGATGCCTAGCTCTTTCTTCTGGCCCATGGTCTCAGCAGGCACCCCTGCTGGCGGACTCATCTTCTGATCAGACTGTCCTGTCACTCTCACAAAGCTCTCGCCTCCCCAACCTTGTGAAGGGAGGGGTCCGACTGCGACCCACCCCCTACCATCAAGTGGGATAGCATAGACCCTCATCTCTTAGGAACTGGTCCTAATCCTTAGCCAATATTCACATTCGTAAGTAATGCTCTCAGAGCACATGTCTCCCATAAAGTGCAGCCAAGTGTAAGTGGCCCCTTCGGAATCTTAATAATGCTAAAAATATTGTACAAAATTATGTGAATTTCTTCAAAGAATTGTCAGTTATCCACAATTCCTCTGCTTGTCTCCATTCCCAGCGGTAGTACAAGGAGGTGACTCTGCCGTGGGACAGTTGTCAGAAGTAGGAGTGGCCACCGCAGGGGGCTGCAGTGGCTTCGAGTGAGACTGGAATAACTGATACAGCACTCACCTGCAGAGCCCCTGTGCCGAGAGCTGTGCACATACGGCTCTTCTCATCCTCCACCCACCTTTGAGATAGGTACTGTCATTTTATCCACTGTTCGGATGAGAAAATTAATGCATAGAGAGGGGGGAATAACGCACCCAAGATTCCCAGCTGGTCATTGGTGGAATGAGGATTCGATTCCAGGCTGCCTGTCCCACTTCAGTGCCAGCATCTCATTCTGAAACCTCTCAGAGCTGAGATGCTGCGGGGAGCTGTAGGTGCTGGGTGGTTGGCTGGGCTTACCCGCCGTGAGCGGAGGTCCCACACCTGCCATCAGCCACGCCACTCAAACCCATGCCTCAGGAAAGGGGCAGTGTCGCAGTCATAGGTGTCTGAGGCCCTAGGACTGTGAGCCCCGTCAGTGCTAGGGGCCTGCTGGCACTCTGAGGGCATGGAGCCCCTTCCTCTATGGTTCATCGAGCTTTGTGTTTGTAGTTGGTGCTGAAGCATCCCCACCCCCAAACTTCTCAGTATTTCGGGGGGAGATATCTGAGTTTGGAGATGATATTACTTAAAGAGAAAGCTGGGGTGGGTGAGGAAAGCAACAATTTTCAATGACTTTGAAGGAAGAAATGATTTTCTGTTTGACTCTGATTGTCGTTTATTAAGGCTGCTATTTAAATCAAGTTCCTAATTTAAATACAATAGCACCCTTCCACAGAGTAACTGGAATTTCTTCCCGGTGCTTTCTTCTGTAAAACCTTCAGCTAGAAATCCAAATTTGTTTGAGAATAGAATCTTACAAACAACCAATTGTTTTATTTCATACTAGAGGCCCGGTGCACGAAAATTGTGCACGGGTAGGGTCCCTAGGCCTGGCCGGAGATCAGGGCCAATCTGTGGGGCAACCCGTGGGGCGATTGGGGGTGGGGAGCCTGCTGGCACCGGCCTTGACTGGCCTGGGGCCTGCAGGCTGGGGGCAGCTCCTGTGTTGAGTGTCTGCCCCCTGGTGCTCAATGTGCACCATAGCAACCAGTCGTTCCACCGTTCGGTCAATTTGCATATTAGGCTTTTATTATAGAGGATTCCTTGAGCTTTCTATCCTTTCTTAAACATTTTATAGGGAAAAACAAACTATTAATGTTTTCCATAATGTACTTGCAGCTCTTATGGGTCAATGGAGTAGCTCTAGTAACACAGCCCCCAAATCTCAGGGCTTTCCTGGGACTACAGTCACGTCTCACCCCTGCATCTCTACCTTGGTCAGCAGAGGGCTCTGCTTGTCATAGTCACTCAGGAGTAGACTCCAGGGATTGGGCCTGGCATGGCACACGCTTCCAGGATCATTGAGGCAGGGGAAGAAGAAAGTGTTTGCAGGCAGGCTCTTAACACTCGACCTGGAAATAACACCATTATCTCACCTTCTGCTCACCGGCCAGTGTGACGCAGCCACGCCAGCTTTAGTGTGCCTGGAAGGGCCAGAAATGGAAAACAGCTTTTGCCTGCTCTATGACTGTATTATGTTCTCCCATGAACCATAATGGACTACACTGTTTTCTTACAGTTGACTACTTAGGCCAGAAGCAATGAGTTTACATATGATTTTAGGATATATATTTGAATGTTTGATGGCACTACTCCCAAATAACATTTGACTGTCCTGTGTGAGCTCCCCTGTATACACATACACACACACACACACACACACACACACACACACACACACACACACACAGTCTGCTACCAATACCCACACCAGCAGTTTCCAACTGTCTTGCAGTAATAAAGTATAAATCAGAAATCTTGTTGCACCCACTTTTCTGTGGCTATGTTTTTGACTACCTCTTTTGCAGTAAAGAATTTATCACAGTATCTATCTCCCATGCCTGTCAGCTATACTCTGCACAAATGCTGATCTCCCTCTCTCTCTCTCTCTCTCTCTCTCTCTCTCTCTCTCTCTCTCACACACACACACACACACACACACACACACACACACACACACACACCTGATCACCTGTTTGCCCTGTGGGCCACAGATTGGAAGATTAGACACTAACAAAGCCCAGCTCAGCAATACAACCAAATGTGCCTGCAAGTTCTGATTTGCTCCCATTTAAACTCGGCTGTTGTCACAGGCACCTCGGCTCTTCCCTGCGGCAGCCTTGAAGGTTGGGCCTTTTTCTAAGATGCCTTTGTGGCCAGCACTTCAGGCGTCTCTGCACAGCCGTGTGATGGGAACGGGTACACTCGGCCCTGGGGCAGGGCCTGGCGCTCCATCCTCACGTCCAAAGGAGAACTGAGATGATTTTAGAAATGAAATGAGGATGCAGTGGAAGTTGTGCTGCCTCTGCGAAGGCACAGGCATTTCCTAGTTATAAAAATTGCAGTTATCTAAAAAAGCAGTTCCTGAGAGGATCCGGCTAAAAGGTATATTGGAACCGAGAAGGAGCTAAACGCCGCTGGGCGGGAGGTAAGGAGGGAAATGTCAGGATCACCCGGAGCCCAGGTGGTCCGCAGAGCAGGGGCCAGGGCTGTGGACGCTCAGGCCAGACTCAGGGAAGCACTAGACCACCAGGAGGCAGCAGTAGCTCTAGCATGATGAGGAATGTGTCAGTGTGTGGACATATTAAAAGTGCAGAGCCCTGGCCAGCGTTACTCAGTGGTTAGAGTGCCACCCAAGCACCAAAGGGCCTCAGGTTCGATTCCTGGTCAAGGGCACGTACCTACCTTGCAGGTTACATCCTGCCCCAGTCAGGGCCTGTGCAGGAGGTGACCAAATAATGTGTCTCTCTCACATCAGTGTTTCTCTTTCTTTCTCTCTCCCTCCCTCTGTTCCTCCCTTCCACTCTCTCTAAAAATCAATAGAAAAAATATCCTCAGGTGAGGATTAACAAAACAAACCAAAAAAAAAGGTGCAGAGAATTGAACCAGTTTCCCAAGGAAGAAAGGCCAGGCCTAGCTGGAACTAAGAGGCATTATAGGATGTTGCGCCTGCCTAGGTTCCAGTGTGGGACTGCCATCTGTTAACTGTGTTTCCTTGGCAAGAATTGCTTAGCCTCCCTAGGCTTGCATTTCCTAATCTATAATATTGTATTAATAATAGTATCTATCTCGTGGGGATGTTGTGAAGATTAAACAAGATAGGTGTATAGCATATTATTGTACTTATTATATATGTACTAGAGGCCCAATGCACGAAGATTCATGCAAGAATAGGCCTTCCTTCCCCTGGCTGTCGGCACTGCCTTCACTCCGGCCCGGAGCCACCTTCTGCCTCTCGCCTTGTCGCATCAATTTGCATATTCCCTCCTTATTTGTTGTGGGCACCACCATCTTTGTCACAGAGTTATGGTCAATTTACATATTCTGTCTGTATTAGATAGGAAGTTATATGTATATTATATTGTACATATCATGTACTGTGTGTATATTGCTTATAGCAAAGACTGCCATGTAATAAGTACTTTTAAAATGTTAGTGCTAAGGTGCGTTTCTTGGGGCCCAGGTGCTAACTGGGATTTAGGACAAGCTGGGGTTCACCGTAGAAGAGGGCCAACCCATAGTGGAGAGTCAGTCAGGAAGTCGAAGGAAGCCATGGTAGGAAGACTGAGAATGCGCAGGATCGTGCCTTATTAACGCAGGTTGCCGATGCAGAAGACGGACAACCTGGACGAACCTTGAAGACATTATGCTAAGTGAGATAAACCAGTCATCAAAGGACAAATACCACAGCATTACACTTACAGGACATACCTCGCATGGTCAGGTTCATAGAGGCACAAGTAGAATGGTATTTGCCAGGGGCTGGAGGGAGGGGACAGTGGTGCTTTATTGCTTAGTGGGCACCGGGTTTCCCTTCTGCAAGAGGAAGGGAGTTCTGGAGAGGGATGCTGGTGACGGTTGCACAACAATGCAAACGCACTCAATGCCACTGAACTGCACACTTACAAATGGTTAAAATGGTGATTCTTATGGGCATTTACCACAATTTCTAAAAAACTAGGAAGTTTTATAAAATATGGACTTAAGTGTCAATTTTGATTTATTAATGGTAACAAATGTATCATATTAATGTAAAATGCCAGTAATAGAGGAAATTAAGTCAGGGATATATGAGAAATCTCAGTACCATCTTCACAGTTTCTTTGTCTATCTAAAACTGTTTCATAAAATAAAGTTTATTTTTTTAAAAATAGCTATGGAAACTGGAAGAATCAGGTTAAAAACTGGTTTGGCTAGAGTAAGGGATAGTTGCGATTGCTGGAAAAATCATCATGAAGCTGAAAATCGGGATTGTAAAGTGGTTGGGAAGGTAAGGTGGTAAGGAGAAAAGGGACTTATGGAATCAGATTAGTCGCTGCGGTCGGTGGACAGATGCCCATTGACATTGATCCCGCTTTGCACAGGTGTGGGAGGAAGATTACTAACCAGAATCCTTGGACATTTCCTTAAAGCAAAACAAAAAGACAATCGGGAATGGACTAGCTGTTACAGAGCAGGACCTGAGGCAGAGCGGTGATCTGGTGGTCTAAGTGGATTTGGGTACCTAAGCATGCCAGGAGTGAGCTATATGTCAGATGTCATTTTTTATAAGATTGTGTCATTTTGAATTTTTGTCCCTAAAAGTCCCTAGAAAGTCTTTATGAATCAGATCCAAATTCAACACATTTCTAGCACCCATGAAATTCTGTATTTGGCATGTTTACCCATGTTGTTTAATTCTCATAATAACTAGTAGTGTTATTGCCATAAAGTATTATATGAAGAAACTAGAATCAAGTCATTTGAGTAATAAGTGGTAGAGGAAGGAATCAAACTATGATCTTCTAACCGTAACAATGAAAGAATGAATTGTGAGTTTCTAAGCTCCTATGATAACTGTCAAGCCAAATGGAATCATATCATGTATGGTGGTGAGGTGTTTTCCTAAAAGCCAGATCCATCCGGACACCCTGGCTATAGAGGGAGGTACTAGAGGAGGGAGGCACTGAAGACAAGACGTGGGCACGGAACAGCCCTTTTTACAGATGTGAGCCCTTCTCCACCCCTGCCACGTGCCCAGTGGTCAGCACTGTTGGCCTCATTTTGCGTATCTGCGCACTGCTATAGAAATCCAGCACGCATGGACTCTGACCGACTGACGTGGGGAGAGGGTGGAGAAAGCCGTGGGGGATGCAGGAACCCATGTCGTAGTGTGGACAGATGACAAGGACATGGTGTGACCTGTGTGGTGGGGACAGAATAGAGGGAACATGCACTCAGCCGCTAGAAGAAAGTGGGCATCAGTGTGAGGCTGCCAGAGGATCCAAGGGCCTGGGCTGAGGCAGGAAACCAGTAAAATGCCATTTGTGAAGAAATCTGTGAAAGTCAGCATTGTGCTATTTAAAATGTCAATATTAGACCCCCATTTATTTAGCTTTCATAGTTTGTTACATGTATTGGGGTGTTTTCAGTATGGCTTTGAGAAAAGGGAAGACATGCGCCAGGATGCAAAAGTGGTAGGAAAAGATTAGCATAAAACTCTCTAATATTCTCCAGCTCGGCCTCCACAGCCACCATGGCTATAGCACATAGTGGGTGTGCAATAAATGCTTTTTGAATGAGTGGTGGCAATATGGAATAAATGCAATTTAACACCTGTGTGTGTGTGTATCTTTGAGCAGTTTTGGTTTCTATGTGAGGTGTGTTGTTTTTTTTAATTAAATCTACTACCACCATATATTCTACCTTTGAGGTCAGGAATCATGTAATTAATGTCATCTTTATAGCTATTTATATTGTAACTAAAGAGTTTGTGAAGCTTTTTCCATTTAAATGGGATCAAAATTGATACAGTTTTCTGAACTACAGACTAGATTTACATGATTTTTTTTTTTAATGCTATCTTAGACCAGCCTATTTCATGCTGGCCCATCATTAGAATCACTCAAGTAGAGAAGTAAAGGCTGGGCAACCAATACATTGGATAGGAGTTGGATTAAAAGATTCAAGGATCTGCCCAGGCCAGTGTTTCTCAGTGGTTAGAGTGTCACCCCAAGCACTGAAGAGTCACAGGTTCAATTCCTGGTCAAGAGCACATACCTGGGTTGCAGGTTCGATCCCCCAGCCGAATTGGGGCATGTGTGGCAGGCAACCAATTGATGTGTCTCTCTCACATAGATGTTTCTCTCTCTCTCTCTCTTCCCTACTCCTTGCCTCCCACCCACTCTCTAAAAATCAATGGAAAAAATATCCTCATGTGAGGATTAACAACCACAAAAAAAAATTCAAGGATCTCTTTTGACTCTGAGTCCATTTTTCTGTGACAACCGCCCCCCGCTGCCGCCAAATCATCTGAAGTCAGTATTCTCCTTGCAATCTGAGATAGATTGTAGCTGTTGAGTACATTGTCTTCACATTGCAAACCACTGATTCGGGGAAATGAACACTCAAGCCACTCAGCCTGCAGCTCTTATAGAATGTGCCTGGGAACATGGATGGAGAATACCTAAAGTGCTACAAAGGCCACTGAAAAGACATTGATTTCTGGAAAGTATGAGGACTCTCTTAATATATTAAAGTGTCGCTGTAATATTTTGAAAAATTTGGACTGTAAGTTAAAGCAATTAGCAGTCACCTCTAATGACTTAGCCCTGGATCCGATCCGACCTGGTGAGATATACATCTGCACCCTCTGCTTACAGCTCGTGCCTCAGCCAGCTCAGAACTTCTGCAACTAGCGATTGGCATAAACATCCTTGACCTAGTTTTTGAATCTTTATGAGATGCATAGATACAAATATTCTCTCTGCACTAATTAACTGAAAAGTCTTGGGACACAGCAACTTGGAAGCTTTCCACTTCTGAAGTGGGTGCTGCTGGGCCGTGGAAGGAAAGGAAATTTTGCCTTTTGCAGTGGCATGGATGGACCTGGAGAGTATTGTGCTGGGTGGGGTGGGCCAGGCTGAGGGGGGCAGGTGCCATGTGATTTCCCTTATATGTGGAGTCTAATGAACAGCATAAACGAACAAACAAAATAGAAACATACTCATAGGGGGGAAGGGATAGAGAGGCTAGGTGAAAAAGGTGAAGGGATTAAGCAAAACACACACACACACACACACACACACACACACACACACACACACCTCATAGACAGACAACAGTGTGGTCATTACCAGAGGGAAATGGGGGTGGAGGGAAGCAGGAGAGGGTGTGACAGGCAGCTACATGGACAGGCACTCTTGAGAGAGAAGCAGAAACTATCACGAGGGGCAGCCACCCAGCCTGGCACTATGGAAAGAGGCAGTTACTATTGTGAGAGGCAGCGATAGGAGCTGGACTATGTCCAGACAGCATCTACAGGGCCATTCCGTGACTGGAAATAATAATAATAAAGGGGGGTGCAATATGGTCTCAAATGGAAAGAGGCTAGTTGTTTTTGTTTTTTAAATTTTGTTCGTTAGATTCCACATATGAGTGGGGTTGGGTGGTACTTGTCTTTCTCTGGCTGCCTCATTTCACTTGCTGTGGTGCTCTCCTGACCCATCCGTGCTCTTATAGGGGGACTTAGTCAAGAAGAAATAAGTTGCTCTCATATTTGCTTTTGCAGTTACTTCCATCTTAGGGCCAATTCAGCTGGTTTTCCTTGAAAGCTGTTGTTGTGAAACATAAATTTGAGCACCTACATGAAGTACCACACAACCCCTCAAAAAATTAAAAATGGAACTGCCTTATGACTCGGCAATTCCACTTCTGGGCGAAGAAACCCGAAACACTAATTCAGAAAACTATGTGCACCCCTGTGTTCATTGTAGCATTATTTACAATAAGTAAGATTTGAAAGCAGCCCAGGTGCCCATCAGTAGGTGAGTGGGTAAAAAAGCTGTGGTATATTTAGACAATGAAATATTATTGGCTGTAGAAAAGAAGGAAATCTTTCCTTTGCAACAGCGTGGATGGACCTGAAGAGTATTATGCTAAGTGAAATAAGCCAGACAGAGAACAACAAGTACCATATGATTTCACTTATATGTGGAATCTAATGAACAAAATAAACTAACAAAGTGGAGATATACACAGATACAGAGAACATACTGACAGCTCTCAGAGGGGTTGGGTGAAAAAGGTGAAGGTATTAAGGAAAAAAAAACCTAATAGACATAGACAACAGCATGGTGATTACCAAAAGGAAAGAATATGGGAGGAGATAGAAGAGGGTAAAGGAGGGATAAATGGCGATGGAAGAAGACTTGACTTGATTCACTTATATGTGGAATCTAATGACCAAAACAAACCAATGAACAAAATAAAAAAATAAAAAACCAATATACAGATACAATATACAGATGATGTATTATATAATTATACCCCTGAAACCTACATAATGTTATTAATCAATGTCGCTGCAATAAATTCAATGAAAAATAAAATAAAATCCTATCTAATAAAAGACTAATATGCAAATTAACCATCACTCCGCTACACCCACCAGCCATGCCCACCAGCCAATCAGGAGCGAGTATGCAAATTAACCCAACCAAGATGGCTGTGGCCATGGAGAGAGCAGGAGGGAGGCTTGGGTTTCCCCGGTGATGGAGGAAGCCAAGCTTTCTGCACACCCTGGCTGGCCCACTCCAGGCTACAAAGTTTCAATTATAGGAAGTAAATAAATCCCAACAGAAATGGCGGCAGCCATGGAGCTGGAGAGAGCAGGAGGCTAGGGTTGCCCGTGGCGATGGAGGAAGCCAAGCTTCTGCAGCCCTGGCCTGCTTTGGCCTCCCCTTAAGGCTACAATGTTTCAATTATAGAAGATACATAAATCCCAATAGAAATGGTTGCCACCACAGAGCAAGCAAAAGGCTTGGCTCCACTCCAGGCTACAAAGTTTCAATTGTAGAAGATAAATAAACCCCAGATCCCAGGGCCTCTGCTTGGGTCGCCGGGGGTGTGGCCGGCCTGCAAAGCACCACAGGCCCCTCGCCCAGGCCGCCCCACGCCCCAAGGAAACTCCCACCCTGATCTGGGACATCCTTCAGGGCAAACCAGCTGGCCCCCACCCGTGCACCAAGCCTCTATCCTATCTAATAAAAGGGTAATATGCAGATTGACCATCACTCCAACACACAAGATGGCTGCCCCCATGTGGTCAAAGATCCTGCCCCCATGTGGACACAAGATTGCCAGCAGGGGTGAGCAGTTGGGAGGGACCAGGCCTGCAAGGGAGGGCAGTTGGGGGCGATCAAGCCTGCAGGGGAGTGTAGTTAGGGGTGACCCGGCTGGCAGAGGAGGGAAGTTGGGGGTGACTGGGTCTGCAGGGAAGGGCAGTTGGGGGGCACCCAAGCCTGCAGGGGAGAGCAGTTGGGGGGTACCAGGCCTGCAGGGGAGGGCAGTTAGGGGTGACCAGGCCTGCAGGGGAGGGCAGTTAGGGGTGACCAGGCCTGCAGGGGAAGGCAGTTAGGGGCAAACAGGCTGGCAGGGGAGCAGTTAGGCATCAATCAGGCTGGCAGGGGAGTGATTAGGGGGTGATCAGGCTGGCAGGCAGAAGCAGTTAGGGGCAATTAGGAAGGCAGGCAGGCAAGCAGTTGGGAGCCAGCAGTCCTGGATTGTGAGAGGGATGTCCGACTGCCCGTTTAGGCAGGATTGGGCCTAAATGGGCAGTCGGACATCCCTCAAGGGGTCCCAGATTGGAGAGGGCGCAGTCTGGGCTGAGGGACACCCCCACACACACACACGAATTTCATGCACCGGGCCTCTAGTTTAAAATAAAATAAAATGGATGCCCAGAACATTGATAAGTGGCTTACTTTTGGGAAAGATGTGTTAGTTTTAATTAATCCATTGTTGAGCTTTAAAATGGAAATAAATAAACAAATAAAACCTTTGTATTACTCTTTCTCTCAATCCCAAGAGAATAGTGTAATTGGGGAAGAACAAATGTATAACTAATCTTTCACTTTCATGTCTAGTTTTTCTTATGCATCTTTTGATTTCCATGTATCTGATTAACCATTCAGATAACTACACAAGGTGGAACTTTCAAGTTCCATAACTATTGCTTCTTGTCTTGTCCAACATGTGAAATCAGAAAGTTACTTTTTCTTCTCCTCCCGTCACCTCTGTTCTTATCAGTATGATGTCTGAGGTGGGCAGGACTGAGGTTGAGAGAGAAGCAAGCACTGCTGCTTGATGGGTTTACAGAAGACATATCTGTCTCAGGGAAGCTCTTTTCCCCTCTTCCTGAGAAAGCCAAATGGATAATCCTGGCTAGAAGAGGGGGAATTTGAGTTTATCTGATGGAGAAACTTTTAAATACCATTGAGTTTGTAACTGTACCTTAGATACTTATAACTGAAGCAGTTCAACGTAGGATAAAGAATGTTGGGAGGCTCACGAAAGCCAAACATCAAGTCAAGGTCATGGGTACTCTCAGGAAGAGAGAGTGCCTTTTAGAACCTGGCTTCAAAAAGTGGGGGAGAGAAGGCAGTTCAAGGACCTTACAGAAAATTCTTACTGCAAAAGAATTCAGCCTATGTAAACATCTTTAAAGCCCTGGGGCGAGTGACCCCAAATATTCCCCGTGCTCCTCTGACTTCATGTTGCATCAGAAGAAAACAGCAAAAATAATGATGACAGAGAAAACTGTTTTCTTTTTTCAATCAGAAAGCAGATGAACCCAAATGATCCCAATAAAATTATATATATATATATATATATATATATATATATATATATATATATATATATAATTTTGACCAGGGCATTTCTGATAATAAGTTGCAAATTTAGGAAATTGCATTTGTTTGTTTTCTTAATAGAGGGTAATTAAAATGCTTTAGTAGCCAATGGAGTACTTCTGGAAACTTAAACTTGGTCAAACCCGTGTTTATTAAGTAACTTCTTGATTTAAACAAAGCCAGTATTTGTGTGTGTTTTGCTGGGGGAGGAGAAAGAAGGAAAACAATGAGCTTTTATCTAAACACATTACTTTCATGTGAGTTTGAAACCTCAGTCCTTCTTTCTATTCCCTCTTTTTGGGGGATGTCATCCAGGCTCAGGACTCAGCGGTGTCATCCGTGGAGACAATTAATTTGGAAAAGAAAGATTTACAAAGACCATGATAGGACAATGTTGGATAGGCTGTTCTGGGTACAAGAGATCAGACATCATTTCAGAGAGAGCCACATCCCATCATCTGGAAGCCAGCCTGGGGACGAAGCTAGTGTCCTGCCACTGATTCGAGGAAAGGGAGGAGGAGGCGAGAAGACAACTTTTGACTTCCGCCACCCCACTGTCCAGCCCAGCTGTGCTCCTCTTAACTGTGTCACCTTCCAGAGGAAATACTACAACCTGTGGATTGAATGTATAGGGAAGACCATTTAGCCCAATAAAAGGAATCATGTTAAACATTTTGTGTATTATGTCACAATTTGACATTTTATGTTAATATTAGAGGCCCAGTGCATGAAATTCATGCACAGGGTGGGGGTGTGGCCCTCAACCCAGCCTGCACCCTCTCCAAACCGGGACCCCTCGAGGGATGTCCAACTGCCCATTTAGGCCACCAGGATCGGGCCTAAAAAGGCAGTCGGACATCCCTCTCACAATCCAGGACTGCTGGCTCCCAACCACTTGCCTGCCTGCCTGCCTGATTGCTCCTCACCACTTCTGCCTGCAAGCCTGATCGATGCCTAACTGCTCTCCTGCCAGCCTGGTTGCCCCCAACTGCCCTCCCCTGCTGTCCCAGTCAACCCTAACTGCCCTCCCCTGCCGGCCTGGTCACCCCTAACTGCTCTCCCTTGCAGGCCTGGTCACCCCCAACTGCCCTCCCCTGCAGGCCTGGTTGCCTCCCAACTGCCCTCCTCTGCTGGCCCAGTCACTCCTAACTGCCCTCCCCTGCAGGCTTGATCGCCCCCAACTACCCTCTCTTGCAGACCTGGTCCCTCCCAACAGCCCTCCCCTGCTGGCCTGATCACCCACAACTGCTCTCCCCTGCTGGCCATCTTGTGGTGACCATCTTGTGTCCACATGGGGTTGGCCATCTTTGACCACATGGGGGCGGCCATCTTGTGTGTTGGAGTGATGGTCAATTTGCATATTACCTCTTTATTATATAGGATTTAACATTTTATGTTAACAAGGTAGAATGGTTACCTGTCAGGATGCCCAGAAAGGAGAGCTCTGCTTTGGTTGGAGCTTGTGCTAAGGACCTCCTGAGTTCACTAAGGACTGTGAGCTCTGACTTTGCAACTCTGACCTCCCTCCTGGAATCAGGGAACTGTAGAGTTGGCCGTGACCTCAGAGGCCATTTTACCCAACCTGTATGAGAGGTAAAGGAAGTAGTACCATGTCTCACTTAGATCTCGGGACCCACTCCTTCAGGTGCTGCCCCCTGAAGTCTCAGGGGGAGATCTCATCCCCCCTTTCAAACCATCTCCACCTCTACCTGCCTTCAGTGAAACCACCATCCTCCCCGTCAGAGGTGCAGGCACCAGGCTCATCTGCCTTCTCCTTGCTGTCCTCATTCCACCACCGCCACTGCAGTATTGCTCCAGCCTGTCCACAGCAGCCTTGTGAGACCCGCCACCCTCTCTAAGCCATGCTGCAGACTCTCTCCAGCTCCTACCATCTACACACAACCTCAGGGTTGGAAGAAACCAGAGAATTCAGCTTGTTCCTCTGATTTCATACTTGACCCCTCATCAAAACATTTTCTCTCTCATCAGCATTTCCTTTCTCAGAAGTTACCAGTGGCTTCTCTTGCCTATACGTTCTTATTCCCTGGGTTTGCATTCATGCCTCCCCTCCCATCTCCTCCTGCCAGGTCTGGCCCTAATTTAGCTTTCCAGATGGTCTTTCACCAGCATCACACAGGGAGGCTGCTTTTCCCACTATTCCATGAATGCACGTACACCTTTCTGCCTCCTAGTTGCTAATGGCAGCTAATCAACCTAACTAGCTTAAACAAACACTCAGCTCCAATTAAGTAAAAAGTCCAGGGATAGTTTCCTCTATCGTTGCCCTCAGGAGTCTGTCCTATTGGTTTCACTCTCAGGTCGCTACTCTCCCTGGAGGGTAAAGGGCCACCAGTCCCCAGAACTCCATCCTCTGAGCAGACAGTCATGAGAAAGGGGAGCTGCTCTTTGCTCGTGGTTCCTGCCCATGCCTCAGGATCATGTCTCATTGGACTGACCTGGACCGTGTCTCCATTCTGAATCCTCACAGTGACCAGATGGAGAAGGTGCTTTGGTTAGCAAGGTCAAGTTCAGCCCCACCCAAACAAATCACAAGAACGAAGGGTAAGTTTAAGGAAAATCAGGGTGCTGTTGTCATAAAAGGTGGGAATGGAAACCGCTCTGCCAACCTTCCTCACCTTCTCCAAGGCCTGGCAGACTCCACGTTCCTCAGGAGGTGTTTTGTAAACAGCCGACTCATCATGGCCCCTGAACTCCTACCATACTTGCTTTCTGGAGCATCCCAGGTCTTTTTTAACTCACTGCTAAGGTTCTTGAAGGCAGAGGCCACATCTTAGGCATCTCTATGTCTTCGTTTTCCTCACTGCACCTAGGACTGTTATGCTTCTCATAACTGATGATATATAATAAATTTTGTTGTTGTGGATGACTTTTGCTAATAGTAGTGTGTGTGTGTGTGTGTGTGTGCGTGCGTGCGTGCGTGCGTGTGTGTGTGTGTGTGTGTGTGTGTGTGTGTGTCGGAAGGAGGGATGAGGTGCATGGGAAAAGAGATGTGTGTCCTTGGACCTGGTGGCTGCATAATGGGTGCAGGCATTTGGCCACCATGGTCGCCAGGGGTGAGACCTTGGCGAAGGGGCTTTGCATCCTTACTGCTGGGCAGGAGGGGGATGACATTACGAGGTGCACTGAGTGCAGGCTTTTTGTCACGCTGACCTCAGTTTCAGCAGGAAAGGACAAAAATAAACAGACCAAAAGGCAAATTAGAGGAAAGCATGAAAACAAAGGGATAGGAGGGGCATTTTTAGGGGAAATAGACAAAAATCAGAAGAAAAAGTCAAGACCATGGCCGGAGGTGACAAGATCTACTTGTTCTTACTGGAAATAAGGCCTGATTGTTCTCAGACTCTTCACTTGCAGCCCACTTGTACCTGTTTTCTTCTGTGCGTGTGTTTCTGTGTGGACCTTCTCCCTCCCTGCATCCCTCCCTCCCTCTCTCTCCCATCAGTGGTATCTGGTCCAGTGACCCTTTTCTCAGTAACTGGTTCCATGTGTCTGTTGACTTCTGTTTGTAAAATAACTTTAAGAAAATTCTTCTGGCTGAGGTCATGTCATCTTGCTTTCACGTTCCTCCTGCATGGGAGGAATGTGGTATGGCGGAAACATTTTAGAGAATGAAGAATTTGCCTGTGTCATTTATGAAACAAGATCTTGTGTTGTATAAAGCTGATCTAAAGAAGATGTTTGGGATATTTGGGGTTAACTCTGAGGCCAGTGAAAGAGAAAAGCTTGCATTTCTGAAGTCTCTAGTAAAGCAAAACCACAGGCCATTGTAACAGAGCTGGGTGAGATTTAGGAATCATATACCCGGGTTCTCAGATTTTAATATGCTTAAAAATCTCTTGGGGTTCCTGTTAAATAGATAGATTCCTGGACCTTACCCCAGGGATTCTGATTTTGTGGATCTGGGGTGGACCACGAGTCTGCATTTTAGTCAGCACCCTAGGGCACTGGTGATGCCCCACTTAAGGAGATACCGACGCAGGCCAGCCTCCTGCTCTCGGGCGTGAAGACACTGCAGCCAGGAGTTGTGAAGTGCCCTGTTGGGCATCACACTGCCCTTACAGGCTTTACCTCTCTAAGCCTCAGCTCCTTACTCCGGGGAGCAGCAGTAACCGTGCTGTCATTTCCAAGGGTAATGGAGAATTCTGTATAACCGCACATGTAAAGCACTTTGCCTACTGCCTAATACATAACACATTCCGGTGGATGCTTAACGGTTATTATCAGCTTCCTATTTTATGGTAAATGGTTTCCCTGCTTGAATGGTATTTACCTGTGGAACTTGCCGGAGGGGCAAGCGCCATTTGGGATGGACTGGCAAGGTGTCTGTAGGGAGCGAGAGCATCTTCGGAACCTTTCCTTTTCCAGCCTCATTTCCTCGGGCGGTGCGGGCAGCGGGTGACAGACACAGGCCTCGGCTGTCCCCTGGCTAGGCCTGCCCATCAGGGACTTTCCCTGTATCCTGCATGGCTGTGAGAGAAGAGGTCTGTCGTGGACACTGGGATGTTGAACTTGATGGTAAGCAGACGAAAGTCAGGTGTTGAGGGTGGGGGTGAACCTCTTATGGAAGAACTTCTCCTGCACATAACACATGTTACTGCTGAATGTTTGTGCTGAAAGGAACCTCGGCAAACGCCCCGCCATTGCCCAGCACCTTCCCCTCCTCACGTAATAAGTGAGAAAAGTGCCTGGGTTGAGGCAGAACTAGGAGGAGAGCCCAGCGCAGTTAATTCCCTTCCTGACCAGAAATAAACAAACACATCGTACCTGCCACAGAGCGCTCACAAAAGGGCCTCACAGCGCAGGGAGATTTTAATATGTAAGCACCAGTTCATGACCTCGTAATGAAGACGGGGATCAAATGCACACGCCTGGGTGTATTTCTAATTGCACTGAGTGTCATTGTTTCCCTCCCCACCTCGGGGAGCAAAACCAGCCCTGCTTAGTCTACAGGAACAGTTTGGATGCGACAGGAGAAAATGAGCCCTTATTCCTTTGTGTCTGACTTTCGTTCTCGTGTACAAAGAACCTGTGTTCTGAGGAGTGCCCGAGATGGCCATTGGGATCATAACAATCGCGTTTACTGTTCAACGACACAAGGAGGCCGTCTGTCAGGTTTAATGGTGCTCTCTCTAAAACAGCAGCAACCGGCCTGTTAATAAAAACAGCCGTCGCCCGTCCCTGCTCGGCCCGTTTAACTTAGACTTCTATTAACAAATGAAAATGGAGGTATAACCTCGGTCTGATGTAAGCGTGTACTTCCCCCTCCCCACCTCCCGGTTTGGGTTTTCGGCCACATCGTGGATGCCTGGCCTAGCACTTAGAGCTGCATGTAGAGGACACAGTCAAATGGCGATTGAGTCCAAGAAGGCGGGCGCAAGGAGGGGACTTTTGCTGAGGTTTCCCTGAACAACCTCCTCGCTCTGTTTCTCTGGTTGCAGGCCTGGTGTGGGCCTGCTATTGTGCAGCTGCAGAAGAGACAGGAACAAAGGCTCGTAAGTGTGCTTGGTGAGCGAGGACCATCGGAGTCTTTGTGAGGGGTCAGCCGGGATTAGTGAGGGCCCATAAACTGCCCGGTCAGGAAGAACCGCTGCTATGCTCAGCGACAGAGCTGGTAGCAGCTGCCAGCACCTTGTGTTTTAAATCAGGCCCCATGCTGCTGCTGCCCTGCTGACTCTCTGTGTTCCTCTCCGAGGGCAGATGGTGACAGCCCTCCAGATGTTGCTGCTTTCATGTCCATCTGAGTTTAGATGGCGTGCCAGGCTCGCTCATGTCAGTAGAATCACACACCCAGTGCGTGCAGACCCAGGTGGCCTGTTTCACTGGCTGGCTGTCTGAGTGGCCTCCGCCCTGCACAGGTAGAGATGCTGAGCCCACACTGGGCCCCTTACATTTTCCAACCCTCCTAGGGTATATCCCACGCCTCTGGAAGTCTGGCATTTGCACTTGTAGCCCAGGTGGTTCTTGGAATGATGGGGTATCTCTCATCGCCTTGCCCTCCTCCCTTATATGACTTCAGTGAGTCCCCCAAATGCCGAAGACCTGGGTTATGAAGAGTGTTTTATTCTGACCTCCAGTCCCATTTTGGTGGGATGCTAAGATCTCAGCAACTCCATCCCTTTGTTGCTTCGTCCTCAGCCACCCTCTGGCTGCTCACCTTGGGCCAGGTCCCAGCCAGCACTGCAGAGGCCTGGGCGCCCAGGGCTGCAGGACATCTGTGGTTTTGCCTGCCCTGCGCCAGGCCTCCTGTTGAGAAACCTTCATGGGGAACTGTTCTTCCACTTCCTGTACTCAGTGTTAGTGGGAATTACCTATCACAGTCCCTCTCCTTGTTGGCCACCAAATGGGATTTCTTGTCTAGAACTTTACTAATTGAAGTGAAAGGAACAGCCTACCTCCTAGTGGTGACGCTGGGAAGATCTAGAGGTGAAGCTTGTGAGAGCTGCTGGCCGCCACAGCTCCATGCCTCATGGAAGACTCCGGCCTGCGGGAGCACCAGGCTGATTGCATAGAGAAGAACGGCGTTCAGTGGTTTGTCAAGAACATTCTAGAGCAGGGGCCCTGCAGTGCAGCTGCCTGGTTGGCATCGCAGCTCTGTCCACGACTGATGGTGGCTCCTTAAGCAAATCCCTTAACCCCTCTACAGCGTAGTCCCCACATGTGGAAAATGAGGATACTGATAACACCATTTTATAGGGCCACTGTGAGCAGGAAATGTTCTCAAAGACATAAAGGGCTTAGCAGAGGTTCATCACATCAGTAAACGTTTAATAAATATTAGCAATAATAATAGCGGTTTCGCATGGAGCTGTGGGTCTGGTTTCTTACATTATGGTGTATACATTGCTTCTGGGAAATGGCACTTGGAAGACTGGCAGGAGGAAGACCAGTGGGGCGCAGGAAGAGAATGATGCTGGTGGGACCTCCTGCTTGTAGGGCTGAACAAAGAGCAACACTGAAGCCCACCACCCTAGGCCCACCTCTCCAGAGCAAGTGCAAAGGGAGAGTCCCGCACGCCCGCTGCCCATGTGGGAAACCTGGGCGCACATCTGCTCTCGGCTTCCTCCTGAGCAGGGCTGCGTGTGTGGGAGAGGGGGTGGAGGTGAGCGTGGGAGGAAAGTGGCGGACAGATGGACAGAGGAAGTCTGGAGCAGAGGATCTGTGTGGGAGCAGAGGACAGCAGGAGCAGGAGGGGGAGGGGAAGAGGGTAGGTTGAGATTCTCTTTTGTGGATCAAAAGGAGCAGAGAAGAAAAGCAGCAGCTGAAAGAGGAGTGTGCACCCCGCAGATAGGAGCTGGCTGCTTGTGGGAGGAGGGAGCCCCTTCCCTGTCAATAGCCCTAAAAAAAGCCCTCATCTTCCCACTTCTTAGTCAGACATGTGCGTCTACAAACCCATCGGCTCCTTGAGCTCATGTTTGTGCTTAGCGGACATGATTAGATCCTGGACCTAATTTATGCTCTTCTCTGACACTGATGCAGCTGTGTAAGCCATGGTTATTTTATTTATGTTTCCTCAGACTCTCCCTTTATAATGTTTGCTAGGCTGCTGGGGTTTTTTGAGGAGGTTTTTTATTGTTGTGCTGTTTTTTAGTGTTGTGTCTGTTTGCCTATATGTATGTGAAATCACTGATTTTCCCCCAAGATTTGACCTGCCAAAACAGTCATTTCATATGTCGCAACTGCATTTTTTTTTCGAGTGTAGTTTATAACTAAGTTTCCGGAGGAATGGCACCTTAGCCACCTGCCCTGAATTGTAGCCTGAGGTGACAGACGCTGGTAAGAGTGAGTGTGGACCTGAGAGCACCTCACACCTCGTCAGCACCTTTCTGTACAGGGCCCTGCCCCCGGGTCCATGCCCATACTCTTCACACCAGCCCACAGCACAGCATGCCGAGTGTCCCCAGCTGGGATGGGGGAGAGAGGCAAGGGAGCTCACCCACGGTCAAAGAGCCAGTAGTGGCAGAACTAAGATTCAAATGCAGACAGCCTGGCTCACAAGTGGGTGGTCTTCACCTCTCTGCTCCAAAACATTTGACCAAACAAGGAGTGGTCAACAGTGCCCATCTGTCCATTGCTGTGGACCATTGCTGTCATCACCCATCGAATGTTCCTGCCCCGCCTCTGCAGTTGTTGGCTATCCTGGTATTATTGTTGGCTTGGCTGAAGTAGTTTTTCTGGATAAACTCTAATACCATTGGTAATTACCTACTTGAGGATTTTATTTTTATTTAGTATTTTACCACTTCCTCACATGTGTGCAGCTCCCGAGACTTCACCAAGCTTTCCCATGTTCATCCTCTCACCCATCCCTTACAATCCCTGTCTCCTGGATGAGGAAACTGATGCTCTGACAGTGGACAAAGGACTTTCCCAGGTCTCACAGGGGACTCTCGCCAATAGACAAGCACGTGGCTGGAGGCTGTCCCCAGGACTCCCTGGGTATGGTGAGGACGCCTGTGACCCTTGCTCCACTTCTTAGGGCTGTGTAACTGTGCCGAGAAGGTCTGCCCTCCCTGGGCTTCTGCTCCTTTCTCTTTAGACCGGAGGCACTTACACCTGGCAGGATTGGTGTCTAAATGCTGTCTGTGAACTTAGTTGTAGAGCAGACATACTAGAGGTCTCCTTCCTTCCTTTTTGTTGTGCTCTAGGCTGGCGGTCATTGGCATAAACTGTCACCAGATCTACGGGCTAAACTAAGCTACATGCACATTCTTTACTACATTATCCTTGAAAACCATTGTCATGAAATGACTGCTTTTAGAGTTTCTCATTTGCCCCCTGGGGACAATTATAACACGAACTCCCTCAAGGCGCCGTGGGTGGAGCTCAGGCCTGGAGCTTTACAAGCCCTCAGATAATGTAGCTGTTGTTGCCGCTCTTATTTGCTGTTTGTTGCTGTGACCTGTGGTGCTGTTACTTTTCCAATAGGTCTTTATCTGCAACCTCGCCAGCTAGTCCTGTAGGCATCATAAAGCTGTAAACACTTTCCTCCTATTCTGTGGCTAACTGCTTTTACTAGATTTCAAGATGCCAGTTGATATTTCTCATGGGTTTTCCTCTGTTTGGTGACTTTCCCAAGGAAAGTCTATTGGGAAAGTCTCATGAAGATTTCTATTTTTATCTGGGAAAAAGCGGGGGAGAAGTTAAGTAGCATTTTAGGGGATGAAGTGATTGTCATTTTTCTAATGAACCTGTTTCCAACATGTGTCTGTTCCCCTTATCATGAACAGACTGTAAAGCTGTAAACCTTCCTCTTCCGCTCTAAATCATGAGTTACATATCAGCAAAGAAAAATGCTGTCAGCAATCTGTGTGGCAGCTCCCTGGTGCCTGGGTCACCTACATCTTCCCATATGTGGTTAATACTTACTTCAAACGGTATTTTAAAACTGGCTGTTGCACTAATGGAAATATTTTAAAGTCTTTGTTTAGAATTGGGACGGGAAGAAGATAAACTTTATTCCCAAGTAAACGTAAACCGGCCCTGTTTAACTTATTTGCTCTATTTCTCTCACAGGAGTCGCTACCCTTTCAAAGGTACCCAGTCTGAAGCTCTTTGTCCCCTGGCAGTAACTCCAGGGGCTGCAGAGAGGAGAGCAGCTACACTTAGCTTGTCCCCTGGAGAGATCTGTGACCGTGGGGTGTTATTGTCTGGGCCCCACAGAGAATTGTCCAGCTGGTGGGAAGAGATAGCAGGGGTAGGGAGTAGCTTTTGGCCATTACTCAGATAAACACACAGAAAGCAGAGATGTGCCTTTCCTACTTTCATCCTGTCTTCTGCCCCCAGTTCATTCTCCTCTTTACCAGCCTGGCATCTGAACCCATGTCTAGGTCCACCTCTATGTACAGATATCATACTTCCTGGAATGGGTTAGTCACAAACCAGACTCATCGATGAAGGGTTGATTTTCACCAGTGTGATGGGCACCAATCTCAGGGCAGGTGCTTAGGGATGGAACAGATGCCACTTTCCTGTTTTCCCTCTAACTCTCTTATTTGTGCATTGTGCTCCTCTTCCCTGGGTGGGAGGAACATGCTGGCTGCAGCTTCAGGTCCCGTACCCTTTGCAGACCATGTCTAAGTTCTGGGGGGCAAGGCTACGAGGAGCTGGTACCTGTTCCCCAAGTGCTGTCTGTCCCTGCAGGCATCCCAGCGGCATCCTGCATCCCACCGGTCCTCTGCTGTCAATCCACAGCCCTGGTGGGTGCTGCTTGGCTTTGGGCCCGGCACACTCCATCTCTCCGAGTCTCTGAACCCCTTGAGTGCAAAGAAGCTTTCTGCTGCCCTTGAGCCAGCAGGCCTGGGAACTCGGAGTCAGTGTGAAACTTCATCTATGGCCTTGCTACTCTGAGCCACGTGGAGTGCTGAGCCATGGAAAACTCTATGGCCCCATCTGACACTGACACAGCCATTCTGCTTGGGGCCTACTGCATGCCTGGGCTGTATTCAAGAGGTGGAGCAGAGGGCCCTTTGTTCTGTAAACCGACAAGCATGTCTAAGGGTTCCCTCACTCTCTCAAGAGCATCTTCGACCCAGGGACCTTTCTCTGGTCTTGGGGGCAAGAAGCCCAACTCTGCCTCTTCCAATCCCCTGAGTGTCCTCAGGGCCGAACTTTCAGAACTCAGTCCCTAGCTGACTGAGGGGAAATGGGTTATAGGATCAAAAGAAATACAATTTCATGCATGTGTATGCAATCCTTTAATATTTTAAAATATTATCTTGTGACACTAGTCGCACTTTCAGAGTAACCTACTTCTCTTGTCCCCAGATATAATCTAAGGGCCTCTTACATCTTGTCCCATACCCTGCCCACTAGTGTCTGCTGTTCTGTTGGATGTGCATATGTATTTCTGCCCAGAGCAGACTCACATTCAGCTTGACATGGCATATTGGAGATGCATGCTGCAATGCCAGGCTCCACTGCCAGCACGAGACTCTCTCCCCAAAAGTGGGACTTTCCGGGATTCAAGGTTCAAAGAAATCTCACCCATTCTGACATTTGGGTGATACAGGCCAACCCTAGTTAGGCCCTAAATCGCAGGATGAAAGGCTGTGCTTTCACTGTTTCCATGGAGCGTGCAGGCCTGGCCCTCATGCTTCCCCACGTATCCCTCCCTGCATCTTCCCAGAACTGGGAAAGGTCAAGACTTCACGAGGTCACAGAAGACTTTCGTGCCAACAGTGGAGCCAGCAGACTAGGGGAAATTTATTCCTCTGTGCTTCTCAGCAAGTTTACAGGAAGAACTGTCTGCCCGGAACCCTGAGGGAAGACAGCCCGTAAAGAAAAGTCTGAGAACACCTGTTGGTTTAAGTCAGAAATGAAAGTAATGGGCCTCCGACATCAAAAGGGAAAGTAGCTGCTCTCAGAAGCAGCTGAAGCCACAAATGGCAGCTGGAGACGAAATGCAATGCGTCCGCAAAGAGCAGCCCTGCGTGGTCCCGGGGTCCTTGGCTCTGAACCCTGCACCAGATTTTCATAATGTACAAATTGGAAAAGATCCCACCATTAAAATATAAATATATATTAACTTAAAAATAAGTGTGTGTGTGTGTGTATATAGTAAAGTGGTGTCTGAGGGTATTTTAGTGCCCTATAAGAATTTATGATGAGAACATGGAGCCCCAAAGAGGTCATGTGGCTTTGCCTGGGGTCCCACAGAGAGTTGAGGGCTCAGCACCATCTATCAAAGTCAGATCTTCTGGCTGTTCGTCCTGTGTTTCTCCTCCAGGAGTCTTTACGTTCAGAATTTTAACTTGGCCTAATGATGCAAGAGAGTCCTTTTATGCCATATTTTAAGCTGCCTGCTTTTCATAAACTGATATTAAAAGTGCCTGTGTAGAGAGAAGAAAATAGAAGGCAGGATGTGGGAGACAGAGAATATACATTACAACCCTGGAAATAGATGCATGGAAAGAATCAGCATGCCCATTGTTTTAAACCCAGCCCGTCCACCCCCATGAAGGTTGCACACTGGCAGGAAAAAGAAAGGATCCAGCATTTTCTCTTATTGGTTACTTATTCTGGTGGCTGCATCTTTGGGGATCATGACTGCATACATTTAAGTAAGAGTTGGAAATGATGACGGTATTTCCATGTGTGAGCCATTGGTGCAGTCCCTTGGCAGATCACCACTAGCAGTGGGACATTAGCACTGACTTTATGTCGTTCAGTGCTTTCGTAGCTCAATGGCATCTTCAAGGTCATATGAAAGTCGTAGTCCTCTCTCTTTGCAGAAGAGGAAACAGATTCAGAGTTAAAGAATCTGTCTAAAAGTCCACAGTAAATCAAAGTTTTCTGACTCAAAATTCCTCGTTTCTTCTGCGGCACTGCAGCTGCCTGCCCGTGATTTCTGTCTTTTAGGGACCCTGAGCCTTGTGAGGGTGCTGGGAAGGCCCTGGCTCTGCGGTGAGAACCCAGCTCAGTGATGCAGAAGAGGAAAGAGAAGCACATCCACAAAGCACTTGCTGTATTCCAGGCACTCAGCCCTTTAATCTCATTCTTTCTCTCACCTATGGATCCTGGCCTGTTTATCCCTCTTCAGACTTTTAAATTAGTGTCCTTCTCATTTCCCTGATTATGTGTAAAGTTGCATATTTTTCACATGATTTCTTCTGTGATTTGTCTCTTCATATTCTTGGTCTCTTTTTCTACTTGGTTTTTTGTCTTTTCACTATTGATTTTCTTAATGGTTTCCTCATTGTCTGTATGTATAGTCCTTTGTTGGTTTCATATGTTACAAATATCTTTAACTTTAGGCTTGTCTTTTCACTTTGTTTATGGTATAGTTCAATTTTTCTAAAAGTTTTTAAATGTTGGATTTTCACATTTAAATGTTGGATTTTCTCCAATACCCTGGATTTTTTTCATATAATTTATGAAATAGGGAATAAATTTTATATTGGTTATGTCCAAACACTACAGGGTGTTTCCCTCCCCCCCCAAAAAATGTACACATACTTGGAATAATTATTAATTCCAATGGGTTAAATCTGAAAAGAAAGAAACATCAGTTGAGCTATCAGCTGTTAAAGTGTGTATACATTTTTTTGGGACGCCCTGTACTTGTTGAGTAGTTCATCCTTCACCACTGAATTTCAGGGTCATCTTGGTTGTACACTGTTTCCATGCATGTGTGGGACTGTTAATGGCTCTGTTTTATTCCTCCGACTATCCCTGTGCCAAGACCCCACTGTTTGTCTTCAAATTTGTCTTGGTTCTTTTAACCCTTTGCTCTCCAATGGAAGTTTTAGAATTGTTAATTACACACACACACACACCTCACTTCTGTAATTTTCACTGAAAGTGTACTGAATTAATAGACTAATTCAGAGATGACTGACATTTTCACAGACTTAATTCCTAATGGTACTTGAGTGTGGGAGCATCTGTCACAGGTGAACGGAGGACAGATCGCGCTCGGAATAACAAAATGACATTGGGCTTCTGTCTGGCAGCTCCCCTGTGGGTGAAGAGTTGTCTCCAAGGGCCATTCTTGACTGCATGACAACAGATCTTTTTCTCGATGGTGAGCCAAGGTGGGAAAAGATGATTGTAGTGCAATTTGCCAAGACTGTTTTCCAGCTGAGTGATCAAATATATGCAATTAGAGAGGCGAGAACATGTAAGGGCAGTGTAAGGGCCAAGTCAGCTGGATTCCCGGGACAGCCTGGAAGAGAGACTCACACCAGGGCACAGCAGACAGCCTTTGCAGGCTAGAAACTCTGCAGCCAGCGAAGAGATTCAAACAGAATAGTGAGAACACAAGAATGGTGTCTTTAAGTCTGTGACTTTCATTCCTGGCCAATTTCGTTCCCAAAACTACTAGCCTTCCCCTCTGATGAGGGTTTGCCTCTTCCTCTGAGCTTTTTTTACCATAAATGCTAAGATGTGAGGAAAAACAATCCCTGAATTTAAAAGAGTAATAATGATAATCCTGCATTCTGGAAGGCTTTGATACTGTTAATGAGGATTTTTTTAAAGGATGAGAGTCTATTTCTTTTAATTCTTAAGATTTTCAAGAAAGTAAAGTAAGTAACTGTGCTATATTAAACGACAGAAATAAACATAATATTTTTGAGTAAGAAAATAAAAACATCCTTGCTCATGACTTTAATCATAATCATTATCATGGTAAATCATTTGTAGTTCCAATTATCATGAGAATGGTAATACTCCTTTCTCTGACTTAAACACAAAGTATCACCCATGCACTTGCGGATCTGCGGGCTTCCAAAGCTGACATGGGCTCTACGCACAGTTAATCTTACCACCAATCGCCGGTGCTATTTTATCTGCTCGGGCGAATACTTCATCTCCATATTTATCTGCTCAGGCGAATACTTCATCTCCATATTTCGGGCGCCAATTAATGCCATATGTTGTGCGCCATTTAATGCTGGTGGGTCTTGATCCAGCATCTAGAAGGGTTCTGGAATCTGGAGAAAGGGCCATGTATAGATTGAATAAGCATCCAGAGACGAAGGATAATTTTGAAAGGCATTGGGGGTCAGAGGAGCCTGGCTAGAGAAACCAAGTTCTCCTTGTCTCAGGACCCCTTGCTTTTTATTAACACAAATTGTCCTAAGGCAAGGTGGAGATATACACTTCAAAGGGTAGGGTTTCATCTACAGAGTCCATTGTCAGATTGGGAAATAGCCTACGGCTGTTCAGGTGTTTGGCCAGTAGGAGGCAATAACATGTAGATTAAGATGCCCTGAGCTGTCTGGCAGCAAACAATCAATTTATGCATCCCATTCGGTCGCTATGACGTGCACTGACCACCAGGGGGCAAACACTCAATGCAGGAGTTGCCTCTGGTGGTCAGTGTGTTTCCACAGGGGGAGCACTGCTCAGCCAGAAGCCTGGCTCATGGCTGGCAAGCTCCGTGGTGGTGGCGGGAGCCTCTCTTGCCTCCGCGGCAATGCTAAGGACCCCTTGGGGGATGCCCACCTGCCGACTTAGGCCCACTTGCCACAGGTCCTGGACTGCGAGAGGACACAGGCCGGGCTGAGGGACACCCCCCCTCCCACAGTGCATAAATGTTGTGCACTGGGCCTCTAGTTTTAAATATTTTGCTATGAGATTTTGAGAATATCTTTGGGATCTTTCTAAGACAAACCTCTGATATCCATAGGTGATAATCACTCCTTTGAAGGTGCATTTTGCACCAAGAAGGAAAACATACCTGTCTGAGCATCAGAACCAACTCTGGCATTAAAAGTGCAAACCCCAAGGTACCACTTCCAGAGACCCTATATTAACCACCTGTGACAGTCTTCCAGGCTTTTGAAGCAGGCATCTTCTTCTCTCAACTTTTTACAAGTAACCTACTTCATCTTCCACTATAATTAATCATTCCAAATTCACAAGCTTTTATTTTCTCCCTAAGGTGGAAGACCTAGAAGATGATTTCAAAGGATGCAGCATTTGCTTTTAAAATCCAGTTAATTTAAGAATAAGACAGC
This sequence comes from Plecotus auritus, assembly GCF_963455305.1. NCBI lineage: Eukaryota > Metazoa > Chordata > Mammalia > Chiroptera > Vespertilionidae > Plecotus > Plecotus auritus. Next base: position 215,827,159 of record NC_137770.1, read on the forward strand.
CCAGTATGGCTCAGTGGTTGAGCATTGACCATGAACCAGGAGGTCACTGGTTCGATTCCTGGTCAGGGCACATCCCCAGGTTGTGGGCTCGATCCCCATTGAGGGTGTGCAGGAGGCAGCCCATCGATGATTCTCTCTCATCATTGATATTTATCTCTCTCTCTCCCTCCCCCTTCCTCTCCCTCTAAAATCAATAAAAATATGCTTTTTTAAAAGAAAAAGACAAAAATATGTTTAATGCATAAATCCCTAACTCATTATTCCATACTTAAAAAAAGAGAAAAGAAAAAAAAAGAGAGAAAAGAGTATTACAATTCTCATGAGTCTTTCCATAAATGGAAAGTTGGAGGAAGAAAAAGAGAATTAAATTTAAAGTCGGTCAAAGGTGCATTCCATTTGAAACTTGTGTTGTTTTACATTTCTTGGAAAGCATGCCCAGGAATCTCTGATAACAGGTCTGTGAGAAGGCTTCTGTCTAGTGGGAGCTGTAACTTTCTGTTGATAAGGAATTCTGTCCCCTTGGTTTATTAGTGGTGGTGTTTTTGGATTGAAGTTTTTTGCCCTTGGCTTTAGCAGAAGCTCAACTCATTTTCCCATGGATTAAAACACTTAAAACTGATAAAAAAAAAAAAAAAAAAAAAAAAGAAAGAAAGAAACGTTTATGAAAAGGTCAGTATTACATCCTCATATTTATTTCCATGACAAAGATATAGTATAATTTTGCCTAAGTTCCCCAGATGAAAAGCTTAAGTGAAGGTTCAGGCTATAGAAATAAGGAGGCAACTCGATTTTCTGGGCTAAGCCTCTAGTTCACTAAGGAAAGGTAAGTTCAATTTATAATTAAATAAAACTCATAATACTTATATGAATATAGTCTCACTGAATAAAATTTAAACAATATAGAGAAAAGTTTGAGTTCCTCTTGATGTCTCTCCTTTTCTAATGCCACTCCTTTTCATAAATAAACTTTGTCATCAGTGTGTATATAATCTTCCACACTCTTTTCTAAGTATTCCTGTATAAATGTATGGGCAAAGTCATGCCTAGGAGTATATAGTTTTTTTAAAGTATACATAATATCACAGTCTGCATATTGTTCTGCTACCTGATTTTTCCACTTAATATGTCTTAGAGATTTTTCCAGGTCACCACAAATAGACTTCTAATGGCTGCATAATATTTCATGTTATTAATTTAATCTTTATCTATGGATGTGCATATTAAATAATTATTTCTAATTATCCACTATTACAAACTGTGCATAATGACCACCTTTCAACATACTTCTTTGTACCCAAGTAAGATTATTTCAAGGGTAGATTCCTAAAAGTAGAGTTCCTGGACCACAGGGCCTGCATATTTGTAATTTTATTAGATGCCTTACTGCCCTCCAAAATGACTTTGCTAATCTACATGTCCCCCGCCCCTGTGCATTACCACCAAGGCTTGATATTATCAAGATTTAAAATGTTTGCAATTTATGGTGAAGGGAAAAAACTATATTATATTTTGATTTAATGAGGTTTATTTTTAAAGGCTTTTAAGAATGTCATCTAATAAATTCATATACATACACAGAGGAACCCTTTGTCCATATGCTTGTGTTTAGGTTCACTGTAAATACTGTTATAGACACAAGTCACAACTGCCCCCAGAGCCCAATTTAAAGACAGAATCAGTGGCTACTATGGCAACCAGCTTTGTGCTAGATGCTGGGGGGAACGAGGTGACTATGATATGATGGGAGGCAAGGTGACAGTAGCTTGTGGAAAACACCCTTCCTCCTGGCGTAAATTGATATCTGGAAATGTTCTTTAGGAAAACAGATCCCTTTAAGATAAGCACTGACCCTTTGCCTAGAGACCTTCACTAGCAGCAAGAAGTCAGCCTATGCCAGGAGAGCACTGGATGATACCACAGTCCCTTTTGGCCCCAACATTCTTGATTATTTAATGAGATTAGCTAGTTGACCATAATCCACAGGACCTTGAGCGAACTGGAATTCAGGTGAAAGGAAGTGGTCAAGGATTATCTGCAGCTAGTGTGACTCAGGAGGTTTGATTCCCTTTGGATAGCGCTAAGACATTGAGTAACTGCGGAGGGACATCAGCGGAGGCTGCCTTCCCCCAGCCACCCACTGTCTGGAGGTCACCTCACCACCTATAGCTCTGCTCAGAGGAATGTGTCTAATCAAGCATTAGGCGACGGTGCCCAGCCAATCGGCTAAAATGGATTTAAAACCAGATTAGAAAGCTGCAATCTCTCATCTGTGATTCAACCAGCCAGTGATGTCATTGAGAGCAGCGTTTAGATGACAAATGTGTACTTACAACCACAGATTTGTCAGTTAGATTTTCTTTTATGGAAAGGTTATCACATCTATCTCTTTACAGTGTTGGATTGTACTAGAGCAGTGGTCAGCAAACTCATTAGTCAACAGAGCGGCAAACCGCGGCTCGCGAGCCGCAGTTTGCCGGCCACTGTAGCTGGAGGACTGGACTGAAATAGTTTGATAATTTTTTTCTTTTTGCCTTATGGTCTTTTACTCTAGGGTTTAACCCTATTTGTCAAGGTTCTATTCTTAAACCTGAGACATTGGGGACGGGAGAGGGAGCTTAACATTTGCAAGACATGCTTGTAATAAAGGAGTATCCTTTTCAATGTCCTCTCCCCAACCATGGAGCATCTGGGTATTGAATTCAATAACACCGTTGCAGCATGGAAATCTTTTAAAAGTGAGACAAGTAGTAATATGTCATTTGTATAAATAAAGAAATAAAAGATTCCTCATTTTTCATAGATCCAGAGAACAAACTGCTGGTTGCCAGATGGTAAGGGGGTTGGGATGCTGGGAGAAAAAGGTGAAGGAATTAAGAAGTACAAATTGGCAGCTACAAAATAGTCACAGGGATGTAAAGTACAGCATAGGGAATATAGTCAATCATGTGATAACGGTGTATGGTGCCAGATGGGTAGTAGACTTATTGGGGCGGGGGGATCACTTGGTAAGTTATATAAATGTCTAACCACTATGATATACACGTAAAACTAATATAATGTTGAATGTCAACAGTAGTTGGAAAGAAAAAAAAAATATCCTCAGTCTTGACGTAAATTGACACAAAATAAGTATTGAGAGGTCTTATGCTTAATTATATTAATCCAGACACGGCTAAAAGAGACAGAATGTGTTTAGAATTACGGATGTGTTATCTATTGCTAAATAAAGTCCATTGGGAATATTTTTAGTGCATGTTATTCTTGTCCATTTCTAATGGTTTATATGCTGAATAATTGTCTGCACCATTGGCATTTTGACAGCCTGGAGCTTTTATGTTTAGGTTCTCATTTCATTATATTGTTTGGTAAATTAAATGTCCTCAGTGGGCTAAAAACGTGTCTGGATCCACGCCTCCCTTCTAGTTCTATTTTGATCATATTCAGGGTTGGAAAAGAACGAAGAAGCCCTCCTGGGTCACACAGAGCCACTGCAGTGTGAGCTAGGGTCTCTCTTCATGCCATCCTGCTGTACTAGGTTTCGGTTTACATCATGGATAAGCTCAGTGCCGATCTGCAACAGGGACTAAAAATAACTGAGTGACTAACCTGGTTTCTTTGATATGAGATGTTTGGAATTCAGCACATTCCATGAGGCATGCTCCTGGCCACTAACGCCAGAGGGGCTGGGGGCTGCAGCATGCCTTCCAGTGTGAGACACACCGTCCTGAATCAATGGGCTATTCCCACACCTTTGTTTTGTTTTCATTCGTTTTACCAGTTTAGATTTTCTTTAGCAGCAGGAGGGTAATGTCAAATTCAAATAATACCAAATTCCATACTGCTTAATGCTTTCTTTTCTTTTGCCTTCCATAGTACATTTATATGGGTCATATCCTTAGCTATCTTAAGCTATGTTGTACACATAGGCAAATCCCATTTTGATGAGGACTACTCTCGCATCAAAATGCCCAAGAAAGCTAAACTATTTGCAAGGCCAAGCCACTGGCCCACTGATTTTGGGTGGTATTTCTAGAGGGAAATGCCTTCTCCGTGGACCTCAGCCCCTCTCCCTTCCATACTCCTCACCCTGAGATGTTGCTCAGTGAGAGTCCCACCTGAAGACAGGAACAATAGCTATCTTTCACTGAGTGCCAGGCTGTTTCAAGCCCTTCCATGTATTAACTCATTACTCCCCTCAGCAGCCCTCTGAAAGAGGTCCGATTGTTACCCATACTTAACTGATGAAGCCCAGGAAAGTTAGGTGACTTGTCTAGGCCCACACAGCTAGTACTTGGCAGATCCAGAACTCACGCCCATCTCCCTAGCCTGGGAGCCCATGCTCCTTCGGCCACGTGATTCTATCTCTCCTAAGCCAGTGTCATCAGCCAAGACGGTCACATCTCTAGATCAGCTCCCAACTCCTCTCAGGTAACATCGGCCCTGGAATCAGGACTCTGAACTTCTTTCAAATTAACAGGCACTTCCCAGCCCTTCCACCATGCCCATGTCCATCGCTCCCTGTCCCTTACCGAGACAATCCAGACACCAGTCTTGTGCCAAATCTTCTGCAGCTCCTGCCCTTTCCTTTCCTGTTGCTTTGGCTACCACTTTTCTACCATTCAGTCATGATTTAACCCTTTACCTCCACTTTCTGTGCATTCCAGTCCTTCCACATATAGATGCTCAAAACATGTTTCCTCTCACATACCGTTTTCAGCAAACTCCCCCTGCTAAAATACCTGCAGTAGTTTCTCTTTGCCTGCTATCTAGTATTAACATGGACTAGCATTCACATCCAGTCGGTAACTTGCCTCATGACCTAACTTCCTGAAGGTCCCTCACCTCTCTCAGGGCAGGCCTTCTGTTCAAGCAAGGCAGTCTGTTTCCGAGGGAGCCCTTCCTGCAGCAAGCATCTGGTGTGTGCCTTGTGTGAGCCAGACAAGTGAACCCCTGTGAGCGTCTGACTTACAGAAGCTCCTGGTCCAATGATGGAGGCAGGTTCAACAAATGGGATGATGCTCCATCACAGTATTTCTGAGATCTTTGAGACAACGGCAAGGGAGCATTTAAGCTACTGGGCAAGAAACCAATAAGTGAAAAGTTAGTTTCCTAGGCTCTGCTGTACAGAAAGACCCACCACAGGAAGCTAAAAGAGGTGTCGGAAAAGCAGCCACCTGATCTGCCGTGGTCTATTTTCTTATATGTCTATTTGTTTATTGTCTGTCTCCTCAACCAGAATGTAAGCGCTCTGAAGCAGGAGTGCTGTGCTCATTTGTAGATGCATCTCATAGAAACTGTAGCCAGTGCGTAGTAGGTACTTAATCAATATGTTTTAATTCATCAGCTTTCTAGAACCGTCCTAAGAAGGGGTGTGAGGCTGATGGCCAGGACTTAGCTATGTCATTCATGGACTTGGAGAGAGAGTCTCAGCACCTCGGCTTCCAAGCTGCTAACCAGGGCCTGGGGAAACCAAGGTAGATTGCTTGGGAAAGGTATCTTCCAAGCTGGTATGTCAAGGAAAAGAAGAGTTTCCCAGGTATAGGATCCAGAAGGACGTTTCTCACAGAGGGAGGACTGTGCCTGCGCCATAGAACATGTTCATTTCTACCCCCAGAGAGCATCATGTTCTCTTTCCACCTCTTGAAATGCCCTTCCCTCCCCAACTTTCTATCTGTCTGTGTCTTCTCCTCCCTAGTCCTTTGTTCCATGACAAGAGGCCCCTTGCCCATTGCCAAGGACAGATGCACCCAATCTAAGACCTCGGAGACCAGATGGCTTAGGGATACTAAGAGCCCTTTTGAAATTTAAACTCATTGGAGCAGAATTTTATGTTTCCTGTTATTTCACCTGTGTGCCTTTCCCTAGCTGCCATTGGAATCTCCAGGTTTCAGGAGTCCTCCCAGATCATCTTCAAATCTCCTCCTTAATGTGTTAACCCTTCTATAGTTAGGTTGTTAAATTGCCCAAAGATCAAGACTATGCCAGTAACTTCCAAAGTAGGATTTCTGTTTCTCCTTAGACCTCATGGGTCTGGATGTGGCCCTAAAATATTTTCACCCAGGAGAACCACTCATGTCTTAATTTCCAAAGGAGAGGGATCTCCTTCTGAAGCTCAGAATTCAGACCTGCATGGCTGAGTATAATCAAAAGAAGCCTGACTCATTCTGAAGTCCAATACTGGTTGCCAAGGGCTTCAGACCTTTTGGTGCTTCTTAGACAAATCTTCTGCAGCTCCTGCCCTTCTGTTCATTCTCTGAGCACATGAGTATTCTTCCTACCTAATGTTCATGGCTTCTGTTCGTTCTCTGTCAGGTGACCAGTCAACATGGATTGACTATTGTATGTCAGGCATGGTACAAGGTCTGATGAATATGTCAGAAAGTCTAGAATGAGTAGAAAAGCCATGGTCAGTGTGGCTCCGTGAGTTGGACATCATTCTGTGCACCAAAGATTTCCGATTTGATTCCTGGTCGGCACATGCCCAGGTTTCGTGCTTGATCCCCAGGAGGGGATGTGTAGGAGGCAGTCAATCAATGTTTCACTCTCACATCAGTGTTTTTCTCTCTCTCTCCCTCTACCTTCCTCTCTCTTTCTAAAAAAAATAATTTTATATATATTAAAAGCATAATATGCAAATTGACTGAAAACCGAACAACAGAACTACTGTCCAAATGACCTTCCAGACAACCACGCTATGACACGCACTGGCGCCAGGCCAGCCAAGGCAGGTGCGATGCAATTGGTCCGGGGGCCCCGCCATCACCCCACGATCACCCACAGAGGGACACCCAGGCTACCCTCTGAGGGGCAATCGATGAGGGGGCTCCGCGATCAACTGCCCCAAAGAGGGAGGCCCAGGCCACGGGCCAGTAATGCTGTGGTGGGTGTGCGGGCCAGCCAGCGATCGCCCCGCAGAGGGAGGCCCAGGCCAGCCAAGCAATTGCACTGCATGCCTGTCACCCGCAGAGGGAGGCGACCGGTGGTGGGGGAGGAGGGGCAATGCTGCACAGATGGCAAGCAGTGGCAGTGGCCAGGGTAGGGCCAGCTGCCGGCAGCCAGGGAAAGGAAAGCCCTGATAGGCCCTGATCACCAGCCAGGCCTAGGGACCCTACCCGAGGGGTCCTGGATTGCGAGAGGGCACAGGCCGGGCTGAGGAACACCCCCCCGACCATGTACGAATTTCATGCGCTGGGTCTCTAGTATACACACACACACACACACACACACACACACACACACACACACATGTGTGTATATATATACATATATATACATATATACATATATATATATGTGTGTGTGTGTGTGTGTGTGTATATATATATATATATATGGAAGACCAGCAAGCAAAATGCCCAGTGCTGGTGAATTAGGGTGCCAGCCACCTGAGGAATGTGTGCTCCCTGCTTGGGTTTGAATTCCTGAGCCAGCTGGACTGGAGGCTGCTGCAGGGTGGAGCTGCCTCTTTTGGCTTTTTTGGGTGTCTTTGATGTCATCAGCCAGTGGCTGCATGCCATCATAGTACTATTTGCCAGGGTGAGGCAGATGGCATATTCCTACCAAATGTGTTCATATCCGAGCAGGGTAAGAATTACGTGAATGACGCGTCTTTATTTGGCCATCATTTCTCATTTGCTTTCCTAGTTTCTCCTACTCATTTTTTTTTCCTTTTTTTCCTTCCGTAGCTTTTAGTATACTCCCACACCCCACCCCATCTTGCCTAGCCAAATAGTTCATTGAACCGTATTGAAATGGCCACTTTACTTGTCTGTAGCCTATGCTAGACTGTCAGTTCCTCAAGCACAGAGGCCATAGCTCATTCACTCTGAGGGCCCTTTTGCAGTGCCTGACACATCGTAAGGACACATGCTGTATGTTTGCAGAATGACGGAATGCCTTTCCCACCTAATGTTCCTATATTTGGCCCTGCATGTGACCTAGTTGCATATGATTTCTGTAGAAAGTATAGCATCATCACAGGTTTCAGACAGACTTGAATTTGAAGCTCACCTCTGTCACTTACTAGCTATCTAACCTTAGCTAAAGCCCCTTCCCTCTCCAAACTTCAGTTTTCACGTCTGTACAATGTATGTAATACCTACTTCTCAGGGCTGCCCAGAAGATTGGGTGTGTTAGCATGTAAATGTCTAAAATACAGTAAAGGTCAGTGTGTGTTGTAATGCCCCTCCTAATTTGCTATATAGAGTCTTCATGCATTTTCCTCTTTTTCATCCGGGATTTGGAGGGTTGGTGTTTCTCTCAGTTAGGATGGACTAAAAACCAACACCACCAGAACCTCAGTGGCTTCAAACAGCAATACATAGTTTCTTCTCTGGGCTTTGTGTCCCCCTCAGGTCGTGGGGGCGCTGGCAGGCACCCCGAGGCTTCCTCTCCATAGAACTTTTCCTGATGACTGAGGCAGGTGGATGGAAGCAGTAAATTGCATATCAGATTTTAAAGGCTTCCACTTGCAAGTGGCACATGTCACTGACATAGTTTACCACCCACAGTAAGCCCACCTATTCAGGGAAGCTTGTGATCCTACCACACGGCAGGAAGAGAAGAACTGGGGTGTTGTTGAACACCAATGAACGCCCCAGCAATACTTCAGATGAATCGACGTTAAAGTACTATGAAATCTGAAGTTACTTTGACCTAAATTTAGAGTGAGGGTTGTTGAGCAAATGAGTAAAATCAATAAGATTGTGAGTGTGTAGCCTTCTCCAGAGAAGAAATTGCTTGAATGACATTAAGTGTTAGTAGCGATAGGCTCTTGAGTTGCAGTCCAGTCTTAATTAGTCCGTACAACAGACAGCAGAGCCCTCTGCTTGTGAGTAGATTCCCCATGACTAGATTAGCCCTAGGATGTGCCCTTGCAGGTAATAAAAGTGCGTTTCTTTCCAAAACTAACCTAGAGTTTAAGCTTGCTATAATTTAAACTGACCCTTCTCCTGGCTCTTTGTTTACATTCGGGCTGTTTTACTGTGTTTGTGCTATACTTCTTAGCATCATCACTCAGTGGTTTACTGATCGCGGGCTGTGGTGAAAATGTAGCATTAAAGAGTCTGGGCTCTGGGTCCTGACTGCCTGGGTTCAAGTTATGGTTCTGCCATTAATTGGCTATGTGGCCTTAGGCAAGTTACTCAACCTCTCTGTGCCTCATTTCTCTCATCGGTGAAATGGGGTTGGTGGTAGTACCTACCTCATAGGATAGTCCTGAGGATTAAATGAATGAATGCATATAAAGTAATTAGACTAGTACTTTTCACATGCTAAGTGCTCAATAAAGGTTAACAACCATTATCATCATTTTTAGGCATAAAGAAATGCAAAGGGCATTTGATGCAGGAAGAAATGTTTGTTTTGTTTGCTGTTGTATCCCATGCTTAGAACGGTGCACAGGTCAGGTACTCAGTACATATTTGTTGAGTGAATCAATGAATGGGCTCTACCCTCATGAAATTTAAAATCCAGCCTAATCCTTGACCCCTTTCTTGGAATAATAAGAGAACTTCCTTCTCTTAAAAGCTGCCTTGACCAACCTTGAATTTTCTATTTTCACAGCTATGCGTTTTCTGGTACATGCTAAAACAAGTAAATATTAGCCCATGGGATCAGCTTACAAAGAACTAATAAATATAGGAGTTGATTCAAAGTTAACTTACAGGAAAAGACTGAGTAAATAATGGAATAGGTAGGACACAGAAGGAGCAGGAGTGAAAGTGACAAAGCAAGGGCTGAAATTCAGGAAGGTGGATTTAGCCAACCCTGTGAGCTGAAGAAGGCAGAGAGTGAAGGAGCCTGAGCAGCAGGGGCAGGAGCTGGAGGGGGCAGCCTGACCTCGGAAGCCAGGCGGTGGCGCTCACCAAAGCTTGTGGAGAGAGCTGAGTGGGTGTTGGCAGGACTCAGAAAAGCAAACAGACTTGAGAGTGCCGGGGGAAGAGAAGAGGCATCTTAGGGTCTTATTTGAAGACACTCTGTAACCTAGAAAGGTTGTGTAAATCAGGGCTGGGGCTGACCCTGTAAATAGCAGAGTAGAGTGTACCTGACCCCACGTTTAATGGTGGAGTCCGTCTTTCCCAGCAGATTTTCTTCTCCACTGGAAATATAGACTCTGCTCTTGACTTGTTCAGAGATATGGAAACCCTGAGACCACATTGAAGGGTGAAAAAAGAAACTGAGCCTCTGATTTCTGCCATGAATGAGGGATAAGGTGGCAAGGTTAGGCAGGTGGGACGGTGGCATTCAGGCATGTTCATTTGGGGAAGGTCAGCCCAGGTAGCCAGGAATTAATTACCCCCCTGCCCAGGGCCAGCCTTTCTCTCCACCAACCAAAGCGGGTGGTGCTTTGGGCAGCTATGAAAAGGAAAAGGAAGAAATTGATGTGTATAGCTTTTCAGAACTGGAATATCTTTATTGTTTTGCTAATTTAAAACTGAAATTTTGTGCTTTAAAAAAAATCAAACGAAACAGAAGTACCTAAAGTAGAAGGTGGTCTCCCATAATTCCAGAGATAACCTTTGATAGGTATTGTGTCATTCAATAGCTAATTATTGAGCACCCTCTATATGTGCCAGACACAAACACTACTTTAGGAGGTTCAAATACCTCAATAATTAAAACAAAGATTTTGGTCTTCACTTAGCTTACATTCTAGAGCTATACTGTCTAATACATTAGGCACATATGACTAGTAAATTCAACTAAATGCTATTTAAAATTGAGATTCCTCAGTCACACTAGCCACATTTGAATTCTCAATAGCCATATGTAGCTAATGGCTACCATATTGGACCACACCGATATAGAATATTCTGTCATTGCAGAAAGTTTAATTAGGAAATTCTAGAGGAATAATGACTATTAACAGTTTGTATATATATATATGTATATATATATGTATGTATGTATATATATATATATATATATATATATATATATATATATATAGTGTGTGTGTGTGTGTGTGTGTGTGTGTGTATGTGTCTAAAATATATAATAGCATGGCCCTACCTGGATTGGCTCACTGAATAGAGCGTCAGCCTGCGGACTGAAGGGTCCCAGGTTCGATTCTGGTCAAGGGCATATCCCCGGGTTGCGGGCTTGATCCCAAGTAGGGGTTGTGCAGGAGGTAGCCAGTCAGTGATTCTCTCTCATCATTGATGTTTCTATCTCTCTCCCCCTCTCCCTTCCTCTCTGAAATCAATAAAAATACATTTTAAAAAATAGTAACAAAATAAAATATAGAATGGCATGTATACTGCATAGCATGTGTACTATACCTACTATCCCATCTACTCTTGTTGCTTAACAGTCCTGCACAGGCATCTTCTTTTGTCAATATATAGTAGGTCACACATAAATTTTTGCCCTCATATTGAAGAGTGTTTAATTTAATTCCAGTTTTTCATTGTTATAAACAATATAAATGTGACTGCCCTTGGAACCTAAATCCTTACACATTTCTCCAACCCTTTCCTAATATATATTCTGCAAAGTGGACTGAGATGGCGTATGTAGGGCGCTGAGCACACGGCAAGAGCCCGTGCATGCTGGTGTGTGTGTGACTGTGTGAGGCGTTACCGAGGCCCCTGGAGGGGCCGTTTCAAGGAGTTGCTGCTTCAGAGGCTTCCTGCCTAGATCAGTCCCTGAGGCTTCTCACGGCCAACAGAGCAGACAGCATAGCCTGCCTCTGGAAACAGCCCTGGCCCACAGCCAGCGTTCTCCATGGATTTGGGGGGTGTTTGGCTTTTGCTTTTTGTTTTCAGAAGAATTACACATCTCGAATCCAGCCACACGTTCGATTTCCTGGCCACCTCCTGAGTGCCTGGTCCCAAAGAAGGTGCCACGCCCCTTGCTGTTCTGAGAACTATCTCATTTTATGTGAAACCTTTGGGACATCCTAGTCCTGAGCTCACTGCACAATGTTTTCACCAGGAGGGAGGCAAGCACTTGGTGCAGAAATGAAGGCAGATGTTGGCTGGTTTGTGAAGAGAGAATTCCAGTTACCACCCTGGACCAGCTGGGTTGATCGTTTTTCTTTCCCTGGTGGAGACCTAAAGAAATCCTAACCACTCTGGAGTTTTGATTTCTAAAGTCACTCTCAGCTCCCATGCCCTTTCAACGAAACAAGAAGCTCTGTCTTTGCTCCAGGGTTGAATGTAGTAACCTAATGATGAGCTGGCTGTAGCTAACCGGTTCTTCAGCCCCTCCCCATACCCACTCTTTACGGAGAAGAGTTTGGGCTCTGAGTCCAGGCCCCCCATAGCCTCCAGGACACGTGGTGGACATGGAGTAACTGAAAACAGCTGTGGGCTTAAGGATGTCCCTGCCCAGAGCACATTAAAGCCTAGAAACTTAACGCTTTGTGATAGTTCCTTTCCATTGACCGTTTAAACCACCCTGTAGCTGTCTCCATCAAAGGCTGAAGGAGATGGAGCTTAAGACTAGATTGGGGTTGGGCAGGTAAGCTCCTGGGAGGCTGCAGGTGGCAGCTCTCTCCACCCCAGCAGGAAGCTGGCCCCATCCTCTGGGTCAAGGTGCAGGGAGACCAGCTGCCTTCTCTCCTGCCCCTTCCAGACCCTGAGCTGCAGGAGGAAGGCATCCGCCTGCAAGCTTTCCTGGTCCTCTGCCTTAGTTGGCAGGGTCCACCCTCAAGGCCCTTCCTTGCCTCGAAAAGAAGCGAGGGAAGGGGTGCTGCATTTTCACCCTTCTTCCCCCATGCCGTGGGCCCACTGGCAGCCCTCGCTGGACCTCATCCCATCTCTGAATCAGGCATGGCTCACCCACACACTAATCCACGCTGCCTCCAAAGGAAAATACAGAAAAGTGGTAGATAAGAGGCCTCATTGAGCGGGAGCTTATATTTCAGGCGTAGCGAGGCTGGCTCAGTTCAATGGAGATTTACAACAGCAGGTGCAGTGGAACCTTACACGGAGGCAGAGGGAGATTTTTTTGAGTGTTGGGAGTGGGGAAGGGGGGCTCTCATTTGATCTGTCTGCTACTGGAAGAAAAATAAACTCCATTTGCTCTTCTGTTCTTTTAAGAAACAAAGAGGATGAAAGGAACGTTAGGCCAATAAGCTTCCCTTTTGTTCTTCCTTTTTCTCAAATAGATCAGAAAATGATTCCATATTATTAACCACCTAGCCTTTGCCCAAATTAAAATGAAAGGACAAGACTGTCCCTCCATACTTAGAAATCTCATGATAGCAAGCTCACTGCCGCTGGGGATCAAGGAACATAAAGGAAAAGACTGTTAGACTCTTTAAAAGCTCCTCTAAGTGAGAGTGAGAACAAGAGGCAGAGGAGGGCCAGGCAGTAACATGAAAGGCTTGGAAATGTGCTGTGACTGGGCCTTCTGATTTCATCCTTCTCTACAAGTAGACAGTTGGTTGCAGCACAAGTTTGTGCAATCAGCAGACAAGCCAAACCTTGAGTGACGTATTCATTGTTACTTGGATAAGAAAGCACGTCCCAGTGACACATCACGGCTGGAAATGACACCTATTATTCCCACACTCTCAATTTTCTTGGCATGTCTCAAAGTACAACCTTATCTCTTAAAAGTCCTGTGGTACTGTTGTTAAAACCAGCAACAAGATCTGGACTGAGATTCAGACAGGAGCAGACGTACTGCGTCTTGATGTGGTCCTTCACAGCTACCTTCCTTGCTGGCACCTCCAGGAAGCCTTCCAGGTGTTCTTCAGGCGGGGGTGGGGGCGGGGCAGGGAGGGAGTGGCCCGGGGCCTCTGCTGCAGCTGCGTCAGGTAGAACCGCCCCTCCCTGCATCTCTGCACTGGACATTGGGAGGTCCAGGGCTGGTTGCAGGTGCTGGCCCATCAGCCACACTTCCCGGAGGACAGGAATCAGCCTCCAGCAGGTCTTGGAAGGGCTCTTCGGGGAAGGGGCATCTGGGCTTCGTTTCCATCTCTCTGAAATGCCAGACTGGCTTGTTGGTTCTGAAACTGCTAAAATCAAATGATGACAGTGATTGTGCAAGGTAAAGAAAAATAGTATAGCCCTAACTGGTTTGGCTCAGTGCATAGAGCATTGGCCTGCAGACTGAAGGGTCCCAGGTTCAATTCCAGTCAAGGGCATGTACCTTATGTACCTTGGTTGTGGGCACATCCCCAGTAGGGAGTGTGCAGGAGGCAGCTGATCGATGTTTCTCTCTCATCGATGTTTCTGACTCTCTATCCCTCTCCCTTCCTCTCTGTAAAAAATCAATAAAATATATTTTTAAAAAAAGAGAAATTGTGTAAGCAGATCAGTTTTCCCCCACCGTATGTTTATATCCATTCTGTGTGTTTTTATCTTTGTTGCTGCTTCAGCTTTCGTAGCACCCCAAAAAGAACAAGCAAGAAGCAAGCAAATATTAATGTAAAAACTTCCAACTGCACTTAACTCGTGGCCATGGTTGGTGATGCCTTTCCACGCACATAATACAGCCTTCTTCCCTCACTCGGAAAATGAGATCAAATGGAGAATTTGTACAGCGTCCTAGGAGGTGCAGCGTGGCTCCCAGGGGCTCTGCCAACCTGCCAGCTTTTGCAAACAACCAGATGCAGGTAATCTCTCAAGTCAGCTCTGAGATGTCATCCAGCAAACTATGCCAAGCTATTCAGAACCACCAGCAATGTCAGCACACTTTGAAAGGGGACCGTAGTAGAAATAGCAAGTTTGTAATTCAATGGAATTAATTCAACAGAATAAAGACAGTCAACCTGTTAGGAAGCGCTCGTAGCAGGCTGTGTTGCCTTTGAGAGCTGGTCTGTGATTATGGTCAGGAGCTGTATGCCACCTCCATGGGCAGGAGAGTGGGAAAGTTTGTGAGCATGACCGGTGGCATAAGTGGTTGTGTGGGCAGTTCCCCCACCTGTGGCAGGTTTCATTCCTGGAAAGGGGGACCCAAAGTTGAAATGATAGGAGAGAGATCTGATTGTCCCCTGGTGGTAGCTCCATAATAGGAGATTATGTAACCAATCATAAATGGATGCCTACCTTTTTAAAGAAATAGCCTCAAACATGGTATTTCAGTTATTCAGAATGCTGAACTTCCAGATCTCCTGGTCTAAGGTGATTTAGGTTAATTTAATAACCAACATATTAAATTGTATTATTTAACATGATACTACAGTATCATATGTTTTACAGAGTCCTTAAGGGCTCCCTTATTTAACCACAGAAAAGGTTAAGATAAAGGAACCATGTTCGTATAGGCAGTGTGATCAGAAAGGCTACTTTGAGAGAATTGTTTTGAAATAGATGGGCTGTTTCCTTCTGGATGATCCAGTGTTGTCCTCTTTGCTGCCTCGGCATCTCCTGAAACAGCGCAGACGGTCAGGTTCAAGGGGATGCTCCGCCCATTGCCTGATTCTGCATCCACTCCCTGGGCCTCCCTGCCACCCTGGCCTGCACCCTGCCATTGACCATGCCAGCTCCGAAGCCTGTTCCTGACAGCTTTCCTTCCTTCAGGTGTCCCAACATGTTCTCTCACAAAAAGCCTCAGGGCTTGGGCTCCAGTTCTGGGAAGTGACATTTCCTCAAGACTGAACAAGCCTTTCCCGTCCACCACACATCCCAAACCTACCTAATAATAAGAGACCTCAGCTGTCGTCCACCCTTCGTTCAGCTGGTTCAGAGAGCTGAATTCACTGGAGGCTTAAAAAGGAGTGTGGCCGGTTTCTGTTTTGTTACATTTTTTGATGATAGATGATACATTTAAAAGGTTATGAGATACATATGTGTTATAAAGCATAATCTATATATATATAAGGCTAACATGTAAAGTGTCCCCTCAGGAGTTCAATCGCTCGCTATGATGTGCGCTAACCACCAGGAGGCGGTGTGGAACGAAGGAAGGCCCCGGCTAGCAGCTGGGGAAGGAAGGCCCCGATCAGCCCTGATCGCCGGCCAGGCCTTGGAACCCTACCCGTGCACAAATTTCGTGCACTGGGCCTCTAGTTACATCATAAACACCCATAAACCTATCATCCTATCCCAAAGGGTGGCTTACCCACCCACCCCCACCCAGAGGTAATCACTTACTGAAGTTTGTATTTACCATTCTTTTCCTGTTTAAGACAGTTTTACCTCATATCCATGCATACTTTAACCACGTCGAGTTTCGTTTTGCTTGTTAAAGAAAAAACAGAATTTATGCGGCCAACTGAGGTTGCGCTTCTCAAGAAGCTTTTGGGAGGCGACCCGCTTAGCATGCGGCTGCAACTGCTCAGCACCATCTGGGAGCTCTTTGTTTGAAATTTCCTGCAGAGGTAGTTTATCAGCTCCGCGAGAAGCAGTGCTGTTGCTTTACAGCATGCTGGTCTGACTCAACCCTTTTCCCTGTCACCCCTCTGTCTTCCCCACTCACTGGTTTAAGGGTTATTTAGTGGGTGCCTCCTGTGAACCAGGCCCTGGGCTGGGGGTTGGCAATGAACCAAGGAGAGCCCCTGCCTGCTGAGCTGATCGCCATCCCGCCTCCACTTCCCTCCTGGTCATTTGAGCGGCAACTGTAGGCCACAGGCTAGGACATTTCAAGAGACTGAGCAGGAGACAGTGAAGCAACAATCTGTGTGTGTGGGGAGCCTGGGAGAGACTTTGGGAGGGACTGCAGGACGTGGTCAGGCTTTGTGGGCCATCTCGGGGCCTTTGCGGCGTCACCTGGATGTCTCTGACTCTGATTTTATCTGTTGGGCCAGCTTCACTCACACCCTCATCCAAGCCCATGTCATTGCCTCCACACCTGCTGAGGGCCCCTGCCATGAGGTATAGATCAGGGCTCTGCAATGACTGAGGACATGAGCCCTGTAAACCTGCAGTCCGACCTTTGAGATGTGATTCTTTTAGGTTAGAGGGATGTAAACATCATACTACAGAACAGTCATGGGGAGGTAAAGCACAGCATGGGGAATATAGTCAGTAATCCTGTATAATAAAAGCATAGTATGCAAATTGTCCCCTCGACAGGGAGTTCGACCAGGGGGCAGGCCAGCTGGGGGAAGGAAGGGAGGGAGGCCTCAGCTGGCAGCCGGCAGCTGCTAGGGACCCTACCAGTGCATGAATTTCATGCACTGGGCCTCTAGTACTCTAATAACTTTGCATGGTGTGTCAACTATAATTGAAAAGTAAAAATGATCTTTTAAAAAGTCACACTAGGTCATTAAACATTAGATTGCTGACACAGATACAAGTTGCCTATGTAGTATAAATATGGGACCTCACATATGTATATTTATTTATATATAATACTAGAGGCCCCGTGCATGAATTCGTGCACCGGTGAGGTCTCTCAGCCTGGCCTGCAGGGACCAGGCCAAAACTGGCTCTCTGACATCCCCCGAGGGGTTCCGGATTGCAAGAGGATGCAGGCTAGGCCAAGGGACCCTGCTGATGCATGATCGGGGCTGGGGAGGGAACACAGGAGGGCTCCAGGGTGTGTCCGGCCTGTCTCACCCAGTCCCAATCAGGCTGATCGGAGCTGGCTAGCTGGGGAGGGACAGCAGGAGGTTGGCCAGCCAGGGATGGACCACGGGAGGGCTCCAGGATGTGTCTGGCCCGTCTCGCCGAGTCCCAATGGGTCAGACCCCAGCAGCAAGCTAACCTACCGGTTGGAGCGTCTGCCCCCTGGTGGTCAGTGCGTGTCACAGTGACTGGTTGAACGGAATAATGGTCAGACACTTAGCATATTAGGGTTTATTATATAGGATATTATAATTTTATTGTTATGTATTATACGTTCTCAACCAGCCTCCACATGAGCCATTTACCAGAATAACTGACATTTTACAATCCTCTATGAGTAGATTTTTAAATATTTTTTTAATTGATTTCAGATAGGAGGGAGAGGGAGAGAGATAGAAACATCAATGGTGAGAGAGAATCATTAAATAGCTGCCTCCTGCATGCCCCACTCTGGGGATCAAGCCCACAGCCCGGACATGTGCCCTGACCAGAAATCGAACTGTGACCTCCTGGTTAATAGGTCCCTGCTCAACCACTGAGCCACACTGGCCAGGCACAATCCCTCTATGAAGCAAAATGCCTAACACAGAAACTGTGAGCCCTCATGGCTCGAGGGCAGCCTCCATGTGCCCTCTCGGGCTGAGTTGTCTGATTCCCAAGACTTTAGGGTTTGTTTCCAAACCAGTGTATGACAGTTATACTTGTTATTAAGTTTAAACCATAATTAAATGTTCTTACACACTGATTAAATATGAAATAAAAAAGAAAACTGTTTCAGTGAAAACCAAATTGAAAGCTTTTTAAAGACTCAGTAAAGCATTTTAAAAGTGCTTTTTTTAAAAATATATTTCTTTATTGATTTCAGAGAGGAAGGAAGAGGGAGAGAGAGATAGAAACATCAGTGATAAGAGAGAATCATTGATCACCTGCCTCCTGCATGCCTCACACTGGGGATCAAGCCCACAACCCAGGCATGTGCCCTTGGCCAGAATCGAACCTGAGACCCTTCATTCCGCAGGCCGACGCTCTATCCACTGGGCCAAACTGGCTAGGGCAAAAGTGCCTTTGAATGAGGTGTGAGAAGGCGATTGTAAAAGGTTGTAGGAAAAAAACATGTTACATCTAAAATAATTCTGCTCTCAGATTGTGCTGCGGGTGTCTTTAATGTCTTGTCCCGCTTTCAATGAACTGAAATTAGAAATTCTACACGGTACATAATGGTTTTGTGTTTTTTTAAAAGACAGAACTCTTATCAACAAACAATACTGAAAGAAAAGACCTTGGTCTTTCCTCAAAAGATTAGTGAAAAAAAAATGGACATTTATGTTTTAATTTTAAATAAAATGTTTTATTTCTACACATATATGTGTGTGAGAGATCGATGTTCATGATCCCCATCTTTAAATGGCCCAAGCATGTTTGACAAAGAGGGCTTCTACTGTAGCTTTACTTACCACTGACCTGCACTGCCTACTCAGGAGTGGTTTATGCAGTCAACCTCCCAACAGGCTCTCAGAGGGGACGGCACTTGCTGGGGCTTATTTGGTTTTTTATTTTGTTTGTGTGTGTATTTTTTATTTACCAAGAATTTATGGAGAACCATGAGAAAAGACTCTGTCTTTGAAACAATGGTTTGAAAAGAGAGAAAAAGCGATGTCAGACAGCAGGATGGATGAGGGAGGTCATGACCTCCTGGTGCTCTGCCCTTTCTGGCCGAGTCCCACTCCCAGGCTGACCTTTTCTCTCACTGCCCCTGGAGGTGGGGCCCTGCCACCAGGGGGTTCCTGAGAGGCAGGAAGGCAGGATGCAAACTGGAAAATGGGCCTGTAGTCTTCAACCTCGGGCCAGTCCAAGGATGAGGAGGCCAGCCTTGGGTAACTTGGGTCCAGATGACAAAAGGACCTCTTGACCAGGCTCAAACATTTTTGGGTCTAGTTCTTATCAGTCAGATGGGAGGGACCTTCAGAGCTATGAGGAGAACATATTTCAAATCCTATTTTAGTCATGCCCTCAGCTTAATCGGCCATAGAAGTGGCATGCTTTATGTTTGTCCTACCCCTTTATGCGCACTGTGTGTGTACTTTGTGTGCATGTATGTGCATGTGCATGCATGTACATGTGTGTATGTGCGTGCATGTGTGCGTGTGTGTGTGTGCATGTGTATGTGTGTTGGAAGGCCTTAGATGATGGCTACTTCAGCTCCAGTCCAGACAAAGGCCCAGGACACAGCAGCCTCCTGAGATGAGATGTTTTATTTTCCTTGCTACCTAAGGAATACAACCAAACTTGTGGAACCAGATGAGTAAGAAGCCCAGCTTCATTTCAGCCATCCCAGGAGGATCATTTAGCTGTTCAGCCTTCTCTCCGTCTTAGCTTCATTGTTGCTGAAAGTGTGGGTCCCTGCAGTGCACAAAACCATGGAAACCACTGTTCTCACTCCGCTGAAGCGAAGGGACCTCAGTAAGTGGAGACGGGTGAGAGGGAAGGGAGAAGGGCAGGCACCGACACAGGAGCCCAATTTTGTTGCTCTGAGGAGTAACTGGACCCCTGCCCAGGGGATCCCCGAGCCCTTCAGAGAAAGAAATTGCAGGGACATGAGTCATCCCTATTTTAGAAGAACACAGGGGTGCCCTAGGGATTGGGGGCCTCCCTTATCAAGAAGTAGGCACCTGAAGCACACAGTTCATGCCTGGCTGAAGTCTCGGGTCAGCTTCTGGTTTATTCTCTGTGTAACCAGTGGACTAAATGAGAATTGACTAGTGTTGTACACTTAGAACTCCCTTACCAAGCACTGTTATCTCATTAGCTGGATTAATGGGACCGGCTGTCAGGGGCTTATTAGAAGTAACGAGTACAGCACCTTTGGGAGCAGAGATCCAAAGGCGAGTGTGCAGCCAGGCCTGGGGGACCTCACGCCTTGTGTGACTCAAAAGGCGAGCCTGGGGTCCAGCTGCAAACCCCACGGGAGTGTCTACCGCCAGGGACAGGCCCAGGTCTTCCCAAGAAGGAAGGCACTCACTCCGTTTTGAAAGCATTTCTTCCATCTTTAGAGTGAATTAAGTTTTTTTTTGTTCTTTTATATATGTGGTCCTAGCACCACTGAAAGAAAGCAGTTGGTTAACAGGACCAACTCAAGTTAGACTGCGAGGGTTTGAATCTTAGCTTTTCTACTTAGTAGTTGAGTGACTCTGTGTTATTTAACTTCTCTTTGGCTCAGTTTCCCCATCCACAAAATGGGAATAATAATGGTTCCTAACTTGCTGGGCTTCTGAGGAGACTAAATGAACTAATATGCATAACTTCTTACTCGTTACGTGCATAACGTAAGTGATTATAATGATCACTATTTTCATAGAAAAGACTTCATCCCCTTCCATAGATTTTCCGTCCACATCATCTCTTCGCTATTAACCACAGCATGAATTTGGAATGAGCTGCATCCACAGAGGAGATGCTGAATGGGGGAGGCAGTGTACATGGAGGAGCTCACGTCTGTGATCAAAGGGACATTTTGAACTCTGACTTTGCTAGGGATAGGGATGTGATCTTGCACAAGCCATTGTCCTCTCTGATCCACATTTCTAAAGCGTGTGTGTGTGTGTGTGTGTGTGTGTGTGTGTGTACTTCTTGCTTTAAGGATGACAGGCACGCTGGAAAGGGTTGATGGCTTGGGCAGAAGTTGCCCTCCTACAGTTGGTAATTGACTGTTTTTCAGGAAAGTTTTACTTTATCGGCGAATTTAGGACTTTTCATTTTCCTTCCAACAATTTCTTTGGCAGTCTTATTTTTCTGTTGGTTTCATTTTGTTCATTACCAGTAATCTCTAAACATTTTTTCCCGGCAGCCTACACCACAGGTGACCTAACTCTTTGCAATCATGTAGCCTTTGTTTAATTTCAGTGTATAATCCACAATTCCCAGGCCTTGTGGGACGGAGCCCTTAAACTGAGGCGTCTGCACTAATGTCACTTGGTCAGTGTCAGAACTGAACTGACTTGTAGAGCACTCAGTTGGTGTCTGGAGAGTTAGAGAATCAGTTGGTGTGGATGAACAAACATACATTTGGTGTCAGAAACGTGAGTTAAAAACAGTTCCTAATTATGCCCACCCTGTAAGAGTTATATACAGTGGTCCACAGTAATTACGAGGAGAGGCTCAGCTACTCACATCCACCTCCCTGAGTCCGCTGCCGCTGGGTTCCGGCGGATACTCCTATGTACTTTACAAGCACTCCTTTTTAGTTTAAGCTTGTTTGGATCTAGCTGTACTCCCTAAAAAATGATTTCTCTCTTTATCGAAATCAACCAGTGTCTCCTCAGTGCACACCCATTGGGACAGCTACAGTCCTGAAGACAGATAATAAGCATTGTTGAGGATTCGGGGAAATCAGAACTCTCTTGCCTGCTGGGGGAATATAAAGTGGTGCAGACACTTCGTGAAGCAGTCTGGCAGTTCCCCCAAAAGCTAAACACCGAGTTTCTATATGATTCAGCAATTCTTCTACTAGATACACACCCAATAGAATTGAAAATGTATGACCACTCAAAAACTTGTACATGTAAAACTAGCATATCCGTAATAGCCAAAATGTGAAAATAACCCAAATGTCCATCAACTGATGAACGGATATATAAATGTGGTATATCCATACAATGAATTTTAGCAATAAGAAAAACAATGAAGTACCTAGGATGAACCCCGAAAATACTATGCTAGGTAAAAGAAGCCATCACAGAAGATCATGTTTTATGCTTCCATGTATATGAAATGTCCGAAGTAGGTAAATCCATGGAGAGAGAAAGCATGGACGGGGGAAGGTGGGTTGTGGGGGGGGGGGTTTACAGGGAAATGGGGAATGACAGTTAATGGGCATGGAGTTTCTTATTGGAGTGATAAAAATGTTCTAATATTAAAAAGGAAAGAAAAGAAAAGAAAAGAAGCAGCAGCCCTGTAGGTTGCTTGGTGTAAAAAAAAAATGTTCTAATATTGATTGTGATGATGATGATTGTACAACTATACAACTATGTGAATATACTTATAGCTGTTGAGTTGTAAACTTTAAACAGGTGAGTACTATCTCAATAAAATTGTTCCCCCAAAAGAACTCAGGAATACAGGCTTTGGATCCAGGCTGCTGTGTTCAAGTGGCTGCAGAAGCTCTGGGGCCCCGAGACAGGGTTGGGTGCAAGTACTGCATTTGGAAAAGTATCCCAGGAAGCAGTCGGGAAGCAGGGAAGTGAGACAGGGAAGGAGGGAAAAAGGGGGCCTTAATGAGCGAGTGACAGTTGTGGGCAACTGGGACTCAGTCCTGCTGGGACCCCCAGGGAAAGCTGTGGAGACCACAGTTCAGAATCGCTCTCCCAAGGGATGAGCAAGCTGGGCTGTTCCTGTGAGTGCTGACTCCCCAGCCTGCTCCACAGAGAGGCCAAACATGCTCCCACAATTGGGGAAAGCCCTCAAGAGACACAGAAACAGAGACAGAGAAACAGAGAGAGAGAGCGACATCAGCTACTTGAGGTAAGAAGCAGTCAGGGTACATGGGAACAGTTCCCCAAACCTACAGGCGACGTCAGAGCATTGGCAGTACCTGCTGACAGGAGCGCTACTTAACCCTCATCTCCACACTGGGGGAGATAATAGCTCCTATCTCATATGAGTGATGTGAGGATTAATGAGTTAACACGGTATTTAAGAGAGTCAAACATGCCCACCTCGAATCTTTCTCTATTTTTTTTTAACTTCTGACTTACCCATAATCATCCTCTTCTGTGTGAGCTTCTAACAAGATAGAGAATGCATTAATCTATTATACGTTTCTAAAAGAAATGGAATCGTCGCTGAGAAGGGTCTTCTTATTAGGCCCCCTTTGAGTTGTATTGACTTTGAACGGCTGCCTTTTGAAATACGCCATCTGTTTTGTTAGCACGGGAGAAAGATGCCCATCCCAGCATGCTCTGTTATCGGAGAACTGTCATCTTTCTCAGTCTTGCTGTCCTGTTTCATGGAAACTGTTGGTGGCATTCAAGCGAGAGAGGTTCATCACAGCGCTCTTGTATTTTCCCATGTCTCCTCCAGTTTTCCCAGACTGTGTTCTGAGGACGGTAGACCCTGGGGAGCTTTCTCTCTGTGAAATGTCTGCAGTCTGGGGATTGAAGCCAGCGGCTGCGGTCCCAGGCACTTCTGAGTTCTGCTTCTGTCAAAGGCATTCATACTCAATGTTTCATTGCTCGTGGGCGATTGAAGCAGCCCACTGAGTGAACCGCTGGGGGGAAACAGGGTTTCAAAAACACACCAATTGTGTTACATCGAGCTCAAGCTGCCATGACTAAAACTTAATTTAAATATTTGTTCACCCAAGAAAATGTCTCTGCATTGTTTCAGGCTGCGACTCTTCAATTAACCTGACATTTCACCAATCCAAAACTGCCGTGGATGCCCTCTTCACGTCGCTCCGGGACATTGCCGGAGCTCGGAGTCTCATGAAGCAGTTCAAGTCTGTGTATGTTCCAGGAAACCATACCCACCAGGCAAGTACTAGTACATATGTTATAAAGGAACCATTTAATCTGTGTGGCATTTTTAGGATTCAAAGAGTATAAGAAAAATGTCCATGTTAACCTCTCTAAAATGAGGGATTTGTTCTAGATGAACTCCAAGTCCCTTTCCCGTTCAGAGTTCTGGCTTCCCCTGAATCTAAATGCATTCCAAGCCCAGCAGGTGTGGCTCCGTGGTTGAGCATTGACCTATGAACCCTGAGGTCATGGTTCATTTCCCGGTCAGGGCACATGCCAGGGTTGTGAGCTCGATCCCCAGTATTCTTTCTCATCATTGATGTTTCTATCTCCCACTAAAATTAATAAAACATTAAAAAAAATAAATATACAGGCTATGTTAGGCCTGATGTCCTTTAAAAAAAAAAAAAAAAGCATCCCGATGCATTTGTACAGCAGGCTTGACGTAGTGATGTGAGCGCTGGTTTGGGACAGTCGCCACTTTATAACTGTGGCTGTCGCAGCCTTCGTCTGTAACCTTAGGCAAGTCCCTTCCCTTCTTTGTCCCCAGTTTCTACAGATGCCACATGAGGGGCTGGCCTTTGGTGGTTCCCAAGTTTTTGGATCTAAGCAGTCCATAACATTCTGAACAATTAGAATAATAAAATTACCTAATAGTATTATGGCAATGAAAAAAAACATTGGTGATAGCAAAAGCATTTGTTACTTGAAAGTCCCTCACTGCTAAGGAGGGGGAGTGTTTGGTGAGTAGGAAGATGTAAGGAATCCATGAATAAAGTAGTAATTGCTCTCTAAAAACCCAGCAGGGCAGAGCCATAGAAAGCCAAAGAGAAGCTTCAGGAGTGAAGGAAGACAGGAGCCCTGAGGGCGGGACAGTTTCTGTTGGATGAGGAAGGAGACAGAAGCCAGGCTTCTGGTCGCCACAATGAGCTTTCAAGGAAGAGCAGGTGTCTCTGATGGGACAGGTCATTGAACTTTGCTTGTGCATGTGAAGGAGCCTTCTCCTCCATCTCCCATGAAATCTTCACTGAAACCAACTCTATTTGCTAAGAGTGAAATGTTTTGTTAGTGAAGACTGACAACTTCAGGATGCTGGCTTTAAGGCAGGCATGTACACAAGAGCAAAGGTGACCCGCTGCAGCCTAGCAAAACCCACACTCTTCCCCCCATACGTTCATAGAGCAGCCGATACTGAAAGAGCACTCCTGCCTTCCATGTTTCCTTTCATTCTCATGACAAGTAAGCCAGAGACATACTGTTATCCAGATCTAGGAAGGCCAAGGGACCTGCCACAGGCACACAGGTGACCAGGGCCAGATGCCAGGACTTCGCTGCCAATACAAAATATCCTCCCTTAGTGTACTGTGGTTCTCATGGAGGCTATAGAAATATTGATTGATGGTGCTGATGGGCATCTGAAATCACCCATCCTATCTAATAAAAGAGTGATATGCAAATTAACCATTACTCATTACACCCACAAGCCACGCCCACAAGCCATGCCCACCAGCCAATCAGGAGCGAGTATACAAATTAACCCAACCAAGATGGCTGCGGCCATGGAGAGAGCAGGAGGGAGGCTTGGGTTTCCCCGGTGAAGGAAGAAGCCAAGATTTCCGCACACCCTGGCCAGCCCAAGCCTCCACTCCAGGCTACAAAGTTTCAATTATACAAGATAAATAAATCCCAACAAAAATGGCAGCAGCCATGGAGCTGGAGAGAGCAGGAGGCTAGGGTTGCCCCCAGCGATGGAGGAAGCCAAGCTTCTGCAGCCCTGGCCTGCCTTGGCCTCCGCTTAAGGCTACAAAGTTTCAATTATAGAAGATAAATAAATCCCAACAGAAATGGCTTCTGCCACAGAGTGAGCAGAAGGCTTGGCTCCACTCCAGGCTACAAAGTTTCAATTGTAGAAGATAAATAAATCCCAGATACCAGGGCCTCCACTTGGGTTGCCAGGGGGCGTGGCCGGCCTGCAAACCACCACAGGCCCCTTGCCCAGGCCACCCCATGCCCCAAGGGAATCCCCACCCTGATCCGGGACACCCTTCAGGGCAAACCAGCTGGCCCCCACCTGTGCACCAGGCCCCTGTCCTATCTAATAAAAGAGTAATATGCAGATTGACCATCACTCCAACACACAAGATGGCTGCCCCCATGTGGTCAAAGATCCTGCCCCCATGTGGACACAAGATGGCCACCACAAGATGGCCAGCAGGGGAGGGCAGTTGGGAGGAACCAGGCCTGTAAGGGAGGGCAGTTGTGGGCAATCAGGCCAGCAGGGGAGGGCAGTTAGGAGGGACCACGCCTGCAAGGGAGGGCAGTTCGGGGCGATCAAGCATTCAGGGGAGGGCAGTTAAGGGTGACCAGGCTGGCAGAGGAGGGAAGTTGGGGGTGACCGGCCCTGCAGGGAAGGGCAGTTGGGGGGACCCAGGCCTGCAGGGGAGAGCAGTTGGGGGGTACCAGGCCTGCAGGGGAGGGCAGTTAGGGGTGACCAGGCCTGCAGGGGAGGGCAGTTAGGGGCAAACAGGCTGGCAGGGGAGCAGTTAGGCATCAATCAGGCTGGCAGGGGAGTGGTTAGGGGGTGATCAGGCTGGCAGGCAGAAGTGGTTAGGGGCAATCAGGAAGGCAGGCAGGCAAGCAATTGGGAGCCAGCAGTCATGGATTGTGAGAGGGATGTCCAACTGCCCGTTTAGGTCCGATCCCAGTGGGATCCCAGATTGGAGGGGTCCCAGATTGGAAAGGGTACAGTCTGGGCTAAGGGACACCCGCCCCTCCCCCCGCCCCCGTGCACGAATTTCATGCACCGGGCCTCTAGTCAAGATATAAAAGACCTTAGGAACTGGCACTCAACTTAGAAACACAAGTTCCCATCCTTCATTCAGTGATCTAAAACATCTCTTCCACAAATACAGGTGCAGTCACTCAGATAATTAATTATATGCCATTTTGCTATTAAAAAATAGCAATCTTGCCCTAGCCAGTTTGGCTCAGTGAATAGAGCATTGGCCTATGAACTGAAAGGTCCCAGGTTCGATTCTGGTCAAGGGCATATGCCCAGGTTGTGGGCTTGATCCCCAGTGGGGGACTTGCTGGAGGCAGCCAGTCCATGATTCTCTCTCATCATGGATGTTTTTATTTCTCTCTCCCTCTTCCTTCCTCTCTGAAATCAATAAAAATATATTTTAAAAAATAGCAATCTTATATACTGTGGTATAAATTAGTTCCACAAGACATGATAGAACTGATGAAATTTAGACCAAAGAATGTCAAGCTGTGAGAAGCTACTAGAGTTGGCAAAGGGGGAAACAAACCACTAAATTAATGAGGTCTTTGCACTGTTATGATCATCATGGTGACTGATTTGGCCAATTTCACATAATTATGCATTCGCTATAAATCTGGGGCATGGTAAGGACAATGATAAGCTTCCTAGACTTCATCTCCCTGCTGCCAACACTCTCATTTCTCCAGACCTCAGAGCCCTGGAAAATGAGTTTTCCCCGGTGAATGAAACATGGGGACAAAGGGCGGGGAGCAATGTGTGTGTGTATTCCTCAAGGGGATTAAGTAAATAATGACATAGAGACAGTGGAGTGCTGTGCAACCATGAAAATGAATGGAATGGATCTAAGTGTCCTGAGCAGAGACTATATTTGAACCCATGTCTCAGGCTCTGCTTCTCAGAAAATTCTAACTAAAACAGAGGTGCATGATCTATTAGGTGAAAAAAATACATGTTGTAGATCATTCCATAATGCATCATTCTATTTTGGTTAAAAAATATAATGATAAAAAGTATATGGGTATGTATGTTTAGTCAGTCTTTAAATTTTTTGGAAAAATTTATAATGAATACTTTGTGAGGGATGGGAAGAGTTGGATGGACAGGAGGGCCTGTGACTTCTTATTCTGTATTTGCATATCTAGAGAAAACTATTTGGATGTGATTATGGGTTTTTAATATTTTGTTTTTTTAAATATTTTTCAGATTTAAAGAAGCTTTAACTCACAGACAGATTTTGATCTGGTTTGTTCACTGCCATACCCTTAGTGACTAGAGTGGTATCTTGCACATAATAGATGCTTAATAAATACCTGTTGGGTGCATCTTGTATGCAATGCACATATCTTTATTACATATCAGAAGATTTGATGGGACACAAAGTGTGTGTAATTAGAAAAGGACAAATGTTCAGACCAGAATCAGAGTCCAGTTGTGTCTAGTTTTAAAGACAGGTCTTGGCCGGGCAACTTTCTGTCCATTTCTCCTCCCAGTCTGGTCCTCAATCCTGTGGCCCCAGGAAAAATGTGTGCTTTCTGTCTAGCTGGTTGAGATGTCCAGGCATCCCCAGAACACCTGGGAGAGCTCTAGGCCTGGTCTGGCCCTGGGTTCCGGTCCAGCTCTGAGCAGCACTGCAGAACTGGGCTCTCCCTGGATCTCAGGGCTCCTGCCAGCCCCTCCCTCCCAGTGCAGCCTGCACAAGCTGCCTCTCAGAGACACTCCTGTGTCTTTTGTTTACACGAGAGGCACCTCTGGTTTAACTTTGTCCTTAGCCCTTAGGAAAAAGTGTCCATCACAGCTCAGATACAGAAAGTAGACATCCCTCTCTTTGTTTTAAGGAGAATGATTTCATACAAAGAATTAAGTACATATAAAATCTCTGGGCTTCCAGAAAGGAGTCCTGAACATCAGCACAGACCTGGCCCACCTCTGGCGCAGTCAGGAGAGGGGGTGAGGGGGACCAAGAGGCTGCCAAGGGAGCACCTGACTGGAGGAGCACACCACAGAAGCTGGAAGCAGAGCCGCGCTCAATGCTTGCCACCCAGTAGGCCAGTGGGTGGGTGGATCCTGGACGGGGGGTCTTATCCAGTATGGATGGTATTTCTTATGTTCTCCATGGTTAGTGAGAGGGAGGTTAGCACAGAGGTTAACAGAACAGTCTGAGACCCTGAGCCTTTGGATCCATAGCCCATCTTTGCCCCCTACTAGCTCTGTTACCTTAGGCAAGTTACTTCCCCTCTCTGTGCCCGGTCCTCCTCTGCAGGAAGGAGCTAATAACAGTCGCTCCCTATACAGATGCTCTAAGGATTAGGTGAGTTCATTCATGTAAAGCTCTCGGGACAGGAGCTGACACATAGATAGCACTATGTGAGCATTTGCTGTGAAGGACAAAATAGGCCTTCTCGTTGTCCTCTTTTGTAGCATTTCGTCTTTTCCTTTGCTAAGGAGATGGGCTACCAGAAAGTGTGACCCTCAAGCCGACTGTCCTGTTGGCTGCTGTGCGTGGTAAGGGTTCATTGCTGACACCAGTGTGACTGAAAAGGTCCTGTTTGTTCGCAGACACTGTTGACTAGAAACTTAAGCCCCAGTTTTGCTGGTGCAGCGAGTCTTATGTGTTTCGTTTCAACTCTTCCAGTTTAACGGGAGGTTCCACCTCCTCCCCAGTGCCAGTGCTCGATGGGCTGAGCTCCTCAGCAGCGGCAGCAGGAGGGTATTAGCATGTCTCAGGGCCAGGAGCTGGCGAGCCCTTTAGGAAAGAAATGCCATATGGCTCTCGCACGACTTGCTTTGGCAGAGGTTAGGCAGTGCTGTGCTGTGTCGGAGAAAACTTTCCACAGATGCGTGCTGTCTTCTGTGCCTCTGGCGTGTTGAACAAGGGCATTGTGAAGCAGCCGTGCCCAAGGAGGCTTGTTTCATCCTGTGCCTGGTGAAATGTGGCTCTACGCACAGTCTGTCGGCCCCGTCTCGGTCACACCCCTGCCCTGGCCACCTGGTGCTCTTTTCCAAGTCCTGACTCTGCCCCCCTAACCCAGACCTGCTAAGTGTCCTTTCTGAAAGAATCAGCATGAGCCAGGACTAAACTGGGGTCTGGGAAAGCGGCTGTCCTTTACTGCTTCTAAATGCCTCTGTGAACTCGTGCACCCTAGTAAGAGCTCTGGGCTTTGGTGTCCCCACATTGAAATGGAAGGGACTGCACTCAAAAAAAATTTGAAGTACATAATCTGCTTCTACTTTGAAGGATGGATGAATGGAAGGATGGATGGATGGATGGATGATGAATGGATGAGCAAACCATTTTCTTTAAGAAGATGAAAGGAGAAAATATCTTAGTATAGCAAAAAATAAAAATAAATAAATCATGGAATAGTCAAAGCCATGAGCAGATTTGAACAGATGTTTTTGAACAGTCTTCGATTGAAACAGAATGAATATTGTCTTTACAAGTCTACACGTTTTCCTGAGGAGTTGGTTGTTGAGAGTCAATTTGGCAGAAAAGGCAGAAGCATCTTCAGGAACAGGACTGAGTCCCTCGCTGCACCGTCACCAACCGGCAAAGCGAGGTCAGCAGCCCTGACCCATGGTATGTGGCTGTGGCAACAACTCAGGTTTTCTTGGAAATTAATCCTGGGCCATCTTTAATGTGCACCAAATTCAAGAAGATATTAGAGTTAAGCTAGTTTCTCAAAATTATCTCTGACGTGTATACTGGCAGAAACTCCTGCTATGTCAATACTTTTCTTCGAGAGCAAGAATCAGGTCAATAAAAGTCTTCTAGACCAGTGGTCGGCAAACTCTTTAGTCAACAGAGCCAAATATCAACAGTACAACAATTGAAATTTCTTTTGAGAGCCAACTTTTTTAAACTTAAACTTCTTCTAACGCCACTTCTTCAAAATAGATTCTCCCAGGCCGTGGTATTTTGTGGAAGAGCCACACTCAAGGGGCCAAAGAGCCGCATGTGGCTCGCGAGCCGCAGTTTGCCGACCACAGTTCTAGACCTAATCACACATCTCCTTCACAAAAGAATAACCATGGACATAGACATAAATATTTTATTTTTCATAATTTAATTAAATATGGCATTTTTAAAAGTGCAGTTTGTTCTAGAAGAGATACTGGCCATTGAAAGAAAAAGAGTTTCTCATCAGGCAGTTTGGTTTTCAGAAGGAACACTCAGAAGCCACCTGCCTGGGTTCAAATCCTGACTTCACCATTCACCAGCTTCGTGACCTTGAATAAACCAGTTAACTTCCAAAAAAAAAAGAGTTTCTGGTGTAAGATCACTTTCTGTAACTGTAATTATTTCATATGTAATACCTATCGGGGTCTCTTTGGGCTCTAACAAACCTTCAGGCAGCCTCAGGACACTGTCATACAGGGTAATATGATTTTCATGGCCCTAAGCAGCTTTGAGTTTGTGGCCCCCTTCCTCTATAAAAATAAAAAATACCAAAAATTTTATTATGCCATTGTATTGGTGTAGAGACAAATATATAAATAGTATTTATCAAAACATTTTCTTTGACCTAAAAGTTATTTTTTTTCTTCTAATTTTAAAAGAAATTACTGCATTTTCATGGGTCCCTAAAAGTCTCACGGGTCCTACGCAGGCTCTGTGTGTGGTGTGCCTGGCGGGTAAGTCGGCTCTGTGGTCATAGCCCCCACTTGACACCAGTCTGCCCAAGACTGGAACACACTCACCATTAGGAAGCAGCGGGCATTCTCCTTCCCTGGAGTTGTTAGTCCCTGTGACCACCGCTACTCAGTTTGGTCCCGAGGTGACAGCTCAGGAGTGCGGGAACTAGACTCACATTGGGGGCCGCGGGGGGGAGGGGGGCAGTTCCCTGCCTTAAAGCCCTCGTCTCCCATAGGAGCCAGTTTCTCTGGAACAACTGCACAGTGTAGCTTCCAGCATCCCTCCAAGGCATGTGCCCAGTTATGCCAGTCGTGCAAGAGTCATCAGACTCAGAGAAGCCCAAAGGTCTGGCCTTCTATCCAGTATTTATAGTCCTCCCAGTCTAATGCAGTTAACCAAGAAGGGGTCACTTTTATCCTAAGCAATCTTGCCTGGCTAGAGTTTGACATTCTTCCCTTATCAGGTTTCCAGGGAAATAGCTAAAAAGTTAACCAAAGGTCAAATTCTTATGCAGAAGGGAAAAGGGTTTAATAGTACTTTGACTACAACATGCAATTTGTCAGTTGTTAAGGGATTAATTATATGAATGTTTCAATCTGACTTTACAATATGTCTGCAGCAGAGACAATGTATCTGGACCCCAAACTCCACTTCTTTTCCCTCTGGCACAGTGAGGCCACCCTTTCCAGAGTCCCTTGCAGGTAGATGTAGGTTTGTGACTAATTCTGGCCAATGAATTATAGTAGGAGTGATACAGATCACTTTCGGGCAGAGCCCCTGAAATCTCTCTGGAAACCCTCCATACACTCTTTCCTCATCTGATGATGAGCTGCAAGAGCTGCGGTGGGGACCTCGGCGCCTGAGGGAGTGGAGGAACCTGGTGTCTGAGTGATTGAGGCGGGCACAGACCCCTACTGCCAACACACACTGGGTGTGGTGTAAGCAAGGGATAAATGACCAGCAAGATCAGGAAAGGATGAAAACGTCTGTGTCTTTAATTCCTCTCCTCTCCCCACCCCCCAATAAGGATGAACTGGTAGGGAATGTTTGATCAGGAAAATTAAATTACTATGGTTAATCCTGTTAATGTTGAGACAAACTACACGACTCATCTCCCCTCCGGCCCTTTCTAGCGTGCGAGGGAAACTTTGAGCAGGGCGCTGAGGAAGACATCCTGTCCCCCATTACCACCTTCTCTGTGGTCCTTTCTCAGAAGTGGGTAGCTTCTGGCTGAGTAGAAAATTCCAGAACCATCTGAGGTTTCTCATCTGAGAAGCCACTGCCAAAGCGGTCCGTTCCAGTCAGATTTCAGGGACAGGATTCGGAACACAAAGCAATCCAAGCTACATGGCCAAGAGGCAGGAGCCAAAGGTTCTCATCTAATTAAAACCCTAATTAGAAAATCGAAGAAAGGTGTGGGCTAAGTCACAAAACAAGTACCACTTTGTACCTGAGCGACTCTTTTCCAAATCTTGCTTATTAAAGGCACAGTGTTACTTATTGTTCTGTGCTTAGTTGTTGTTGTTTTTTAATATACTTTTATTGATTTCAGAGAGGAAAGGAGAGAGAGAGAAACATCAATGATGAGAGAGAATCATTGATCAGCTGCCTCCTGCATGCCCCCCACTGGGGATCGAGCCCACAACCTGGACATGTGCCCTGACCTGGAATTGAACCGTGACCTCTTGGTTTATAGGTCAACGCTCATCACTGAGCCACACTGGCCAGGCTGTGCTTAGTTGTTTTGATAAAGAATTGAGATGTCTCTTCTACATAATATGTAACTTGGGAGCAGTTTTAAGAGATGAGTGTTGAAGTTTAAGAGATCAAATGTCCAGAAAGGCTGAGATGATAGGACTCGGAAGACGGTTTACTCAAGGAAGAGGATTTATAGAATTCAGAGGTCATTCTATGACCTTTATTTTTCTTAACATTGCAAGTATTTATTGGATTACATTGTCCTTCTAGAAGTATACTTATTAATTCTGGAAATTTTGAAAAAAGAAGAAAATAATATTCCCCACTCCCAGAACCTAGAGATAGCCTAATTAACATTTGGTGTGTTTTACTCTATTCTCTTCCATCCACAATCTATTCATTTTCAACAAGTGAAAAAAATCCTGTTGCTGTTTGTAGTGGTGTTTTAACTGTGTTTTTATAAAGCAATATATTGAAAAAATAAAAATTAAAAAAGCAATACATTGAAAAGTTTCCCTGCCATGTCTGTCCCTTCTCCAGTCCCCTGTCCCAGGATCACTGCTCATGGTAGTCTCTGTATATCACATCAGAGTTTATTTTTTCCGTATTCCAACAAATACACACATGACACATTCCACATAAGTCCAGCCCATCGTACACTGTTTCTCACCTTGCTTTTTTCACCCACACTTTATTCTGCACCTTCCTTTTTGCCAGGTCAACAGAGGACTTCCCTCTTCACTTTCATAGTGTCCCCTCCTGTAGATGCATCCCTTTATTAAACATCTCCCTAATGATAGGCCCTTGAGTTGTTTCCAATCTGTTGCTATTACAAACAATAAATAGTTCTTTATGAGCATCATTTACATATATCAGCATATTTATAGGATAAATTCCTACAAGTGGAATAGCTAGGTCAAATGCAATTGTAATATTGATAGGTTTTGCCAAATGGCTCTCCAAACTAATTGTAGCAATGTACCCTTCCATCAGCCATATATGAGAGTTTCAATTCATGATGGCCTCATCAAGAGTGTTTTTAAATCTATAGATTTTTGCATGTATGGTAACTTTTTAAAATTTCTCTGGATATAGCTTTATTATGAGGAAGGTTGACGTGTGTGTGTGTGTGTGTGTGTGTGTGTGTGTGTGTGTTAATTTCTGTCCTATCGGTGTTTCTGCCCAGTGCTTTACTTTCAAAAGCATTAACCTGTGAGATCTCTGGGCATGTAATGGTCTACTTGACCAATAAACATAAGAAGGCTACACCCCTCAACTGAGCAGTTGCTATTTTTCCCTGCATTTATCCCTGACAAATGCACCGGTTGCATTCTGGCTAAATGATTATGATTTTGATAGTAAATGCCCTGCTTTATTTTTAAGATATTTTAGGTAAGAAAATAGGAATAAAGGGAAAATAAGAGTAAAAAATAAATGACAGTGAGAAAAGCTAGATGAAGCCAGAGATGAAGTCAATACACCAAATATCCTGGACACTTGCTAAAGGCAGCTCACAGTTTTGGCCAATGCAAAGAGAAAAACAGAAGTTCAAGACATCTCACTGGTGCTCCATGGGAGCCTGGCTGTTCTGAGCCTGTAACAGACGCAGTAGAGATAGAATAGATTGAGAGAATGCGTGGAGGGAAGTCATTCCTTCTTCCTTTATCCTTGATGCTCACACTCGGGTGCCCTGTGGAACTGGAGCAGCAGAGGCAGCCACAGGACTGGGAGGAAGGTGATCCCACTGACAGGAAGAGAGAACCAAGGAAAGAGGTGGGGAGCATGCTCAGTTAGACGAGCTGCCTCCAAGTATTACTAAGTGTGGATAGGCTATTCAGGTCACAGAAAAGGAAAGCATTTAGCATTATTTATCAAAAGTTCAACTAAATTCTACTGAAATGTTTATAGCACCGCGTGGCCTGCCTCTCTTCAGCCCTGGCCTTGGTCGGATTCCTTTTTGGCACCTTGGCTGCTTTCTCTGTCCAAGTCCTACTTGGAGCTGAGCTCTGTAGAGGAAGGAGGGAATGCCTTGGGCTTGGACGGCAACAAAACATTCGTTCTGCCCGCTGGTGTGGCTCAGCTGGTGTGAGCGTCAACCCAGGAACCAAGAGGTCACCCGTTATATTCCCAGTCAGGACACATGTCTGGGTTGTGGGCTCGATCCCAGGTAGGGAGTGTGTAGGAGGCAGCTGATCAATGTTTCCTCTTCTCTGCTCCCTTCCTCTCTCTAAAATAAATAAAGACATTAAAAAAAAAGAAAGAAAGAAAACATTTGAGTTCCTAGCAGAAGGAGCATAGTTCTAACAATGTTTAGGAAAAAGTGGAGACCATCTTTATGTCTGTACCAAATGACAATACTTTGTTTCCCAGCATACTTCATATATAAAATTATCACTTTCAATCTTAATTGAAAAACTAGCCATTCTGTGATTATAGCTCTAGGGATGAGAGATTTGCTTCTATAAGGAATACGAGAAACAACAATTAGTGCTGAGGTACTGGGGTGAAAATTTACCAAAAAATCCAATGTTGTTGTAATTGCCTTTTCACACACAAAATCATAGCCTTTGCTCAGTATCAAAATAACCTTGTTTTGTTTCCTTGGGTGCAGATAAAGCCATCCTCTCTCCAGACAAACCCTGTTGCTCACAGCACAATATTTTATCCTTCCAGGCATCCTACAAGCCGTTGCTGAAGCAGGTTGTGGAGGAAATATTTGATCCCGAAAGGCCAGATCCTGTTGATATTGAGCACATGTCGTCAGGCCTCACCGACCTCCTTAAGACTGGATTTAGCATGTTCATGAAGGTAAAGCTGCCGCAGAGAGGTCATCCTGAATGGAATGCTATCTTTGCCGGCATGAAAATGCTGGCACCCCCTTCACCCGTTGGGTGCCATATAAGATACCGTGCAGTGTTTTGACTCTTCTGAAACCAGGTGCAATCTTCACTTAACTTTTGGTTAAGAGCAGCCTGCCCTTCCAGCCTCCTCTGGTTTCTTTTGATCTACGCACTGGGATCTTTCCTGGTTGAAATGTGAAGACACAGCCCTTCAGGGCAGGGTAGCACTGTTGAAAATGTTTCTCCTGCCTGGCCACATTTCCATGCCACACGAATCCATGTACTGTTCTGCTGTTCTTAATTGGTGACAGCCTGCTGTTATTAGTTCTAGAACTTATTATGCAGGATAACGAGTAACTTTGCTCAGTCATATGGTTAGCATCACCCTAAAACACATTTTTTAAAATCTTTTCACCTTTTTCACCCAATCCTTCAACCCTCATCTCCCCTGACAGTTGTCAGTCAGTCTGTTCTCTGTATCTATGAGTCTGTTTATATTTTGTTTGTCAGTTTATTTTGTTTGTTAGATTCCACATGTAAGTGAAATCATATGGTATTTGTCTTTCTCTGACTGGCTTATTTCACTAGCATAATAATCTCCAGGTCCATCCATGCTGTCACAAAAGGTAAGACTTCTTTTTTATGACTGAGTAGTATTCCATTGTGTAAATGTATCATAGCTTTTTTATTTACTCATCTACTGATGGGCACTTGGGCTGCTTCCAAATCTTTTTTTTGTTTGTTTTGTTTTTTGTTTTTGTTGTTGTTAATCTTCACCCAAGGATATTTTTCCATTGATTTTTAGAAAGAGTGGAAGGAAGGGAGAAAGACAGAGAGGGGGAAACATCGATGTGAGAAAGACACATGGATTGGTTGACTTTTTATGCCCTGATCAGGGCCAGGAATCAAGCCTGAAACCAGTGTACATGCCCTTGACCAGAATCGAACCTGGGACCCTTCAGTCCGCAGGCCAACACTCTATCCACTGAGCCAGACTGGCTGGGGCTGCTTCCAAGTCTCAGCTGTTGTAAATAACGTTGCAGTGAACACAGTGGTGCATGTATTCTTTCGAATTAGTGTTTCAGTTTCTTCAGACATATTCCCAGAAGTGGAATAGCTGCATCATAAGGCATTTCCATTTTCAATTTTTTGAGGTAACTTCATACTGCTTTCCTCAGTGGCTGCTTCAATCTGCATTTAAAAATGACTTGTTTGGGCCCACACATTCCCAGTTGACAAGTGCTAGGATTTCTCCGGCTAATAGCGAGGGTAGGTCAAAAATCACTGCACAGCCTTTGCAGTGGGGATGAAAGGAGCAGAAGTACACAGATGCGATCTATTTTTAACCCACTGTAAAGTTTCTGAATTTAAAAGGATCTAAATAAGATTACAGGCTGACCTCCCAGTCTGTGCCAGGATTTCAGTTGTAATAACTCTTGGAAATAACAGAATGTTTTGCCAGCTTCAAAGCGTCTTTGAAATCATGAATTAATCTACATAGAGTTCATATATGCATCTGCCAGGAGAACTGGTCCACCCTGAAGCCAGAGGACAGAAGCCAGACAATCAGACTCGAAACCGCGCAGTTCACGGCCGGAATGGACGTGCCGATCTCCTTCCCGCTGTTCCCAATGATCAGCAACTTCTGCTGCAATGAGTGCTGGTGAAGTGTGTGTGTGTGTGTGTGTGTGTGTGTGTGAGAGTGTGTGTGTGTGTGTGTGTGTGTGTGTTTTAAATAATGCAGCACAGATCAGCTTCCCAAGGTTTTTCTGAGGCTCCTGTGTTGGGCTCCTGTGTTGAGGGTAGCCCAGGGTTGTTCAGTGGCCCTTCCTGACGGCTGGTTCATACAGAAACTTCCAGGCTAGACATGGCCTCTGACCTTCTCCGCTGGAGCACCCTATTCCTTCCTCAGAAGCTTGGCCCTCACCCTGAAGAGAGACTACAGTAACCAGCGTGGACCTTCAGGCCCGGTCAGTGAGGTCTGAGGCTGGCCCCGGGGGCTGTGTGTCCTTTCCCAGGCAGGCCGCTGCCTTCACGGCCTGGCCAAGGGCACACGTGGAGCTCGAACTGCCTGCCCTCTGCTCGCCACACGAGTTTCTCGTTTGTAGAGAGGCCAGTGAGCATGGGGGGAGGCCCTGACTCGCTCTTTGCCCAGCGATGTTCCACAGAAGAACTTGTTCCTTAGCGAAAGGGCCGGTGACCAAGTATGTTTGAGAAATACTGGGTTAAACAGCAAATCGAGGCAAAACGTTTGCCGCTGGGCTTCGCAGTGCCTTAACATGCTCAGGGGCTGCGCAGCGCTGCAGGCCCCGGTAGGAGGACCGTCCGCTGGTGGTTTCCACCACTGTTTCGTGAACCATGAGACGCCACATTTTGAAGTCACCCGTTTAAGTGCTGCGGAGTGTTTCTGCCGCCCTCCCTGTGGTCAGACACTTCACGGTCCCAGGGTGGGCTTTGCTTAGGAAGACGGCAGAACCCTCCTGGGCCCCACCAGACCGCTGTGCTCCTCCCCTTCAAGCCTCCACAGTTGGGGTCATAAAGAAACCCTCCTGCACACCAAGACCCATCTCACAGGAGGCTTCCAAGTCATGGGTTTAAGGGAAAAGAATGTGTGTGCTCCCAGCAGCTGTCGGGATCCATCCTGGCCCTCGGTCCCCAGCCCCAGCCCCCAGTTGCTGGACCTCTGCTCTCCGTTGCCAGGTGCGCCTCATCTGCCTACAAGGGGTGGGAGAATCTCGGAGGGCTGGCCAAAGAGCCCTCCCGTTCCAGTGTTCAGTCGGTGGCTGGCTCTTCCCACCATTCCATGGAACTTGGCAAGGAAAGTTATCTCTGGCCTGTGTGTTCAGGGTTTCAACAAAATTGGGACAAACGTAGAGAGGAATAGCCAATAGGGCTTTGAGAAACTAACTGTGGCTTCCTCTTTGAGGCAGAGGTGAGGCCCTCGGGAAAGGGTGACTCTGTCTGCGTTGAGGCCAGTGGAGAGGAGATGCAGGAGGCAGGCGAATCCCACGTGGCTGTGGCTTCTTACCAGCCCGCCCTGGTCCTGCTTTCCCCTGTTTCTCACTTACGGCCCAACGTTATGCAGCCAGCCTGTGCTCAGCATGTATCCTGGGTCAGCCATTCTCGGATGTAAACCTCACAACGATCCTAGGAGGTAGGTTTTATCGGTCCCCCTGCTTTCCCACTGGGGAAACTGGGCCCTGAAAGGTTAAGCCGGAGGCGTGAACTCGTACTCCTCTCTGTCCTCAGGTGTTTTCCAGGAAAGCACACAGGAGATGGGACGCCAGGATCTGGCCCTGGCCCGTCTTACTCCCAAGCCCCTGCTCCTCACCACATGCTTTGGCTCCAGGATGCTTCAGGCGTTTTCTTAGAAGTTAAATATTCATATGTCATTAATTCTTTTCTTCATGATGACACGTTAGCACAGATATTTTCCCTCTTCCGTGTCTGTGCGGGTCATGAATTAATTCCATGCCTACACTGGCCATCGAGGCGGCCAGTGTGAGGGACATCTCCCAGGGCATCTGCTGGTACCCTGTCTGCTTTCCTGGGACTTGGCCCCACCGCTCATTGGCAGTGCGCAGCCCCCCCAACCCCCACCCCCACCCCCCCAACCTCTGCCAGGAGAAGAAATCTGTGTTTTGGCATTGAGCTGCCTCTTCACATCACATCTCTGTATCAACAGTCATTGCTTTCTTGCCACTTGCTGGCCCACGCTTTTCCTCCAGGGCCTACTCCCCGCCCACCCCCCCACTCAAGACTCACTGAATGGGTGCTGAGCCTGAAAGAAACAAAAAGACTGAGTCAGATGAAAGGCAGGCGTCCCTGTGGGATCCTTGTGCTCAGGGAATTCACAGAGCTCTAGAGCTGGGCTACCCTGTCCCTGGACTCCCCGCTGGTGTCACAGGTGACGTCAGTTCACGTCACCCAGGTGCAGTATCCGTAAAGGATGGTGTGGCTGAGGGCCATTGAGAAGCTGGTGAGAGATGTGCTAGGAATGGGGCCGGCAGACTTTCCCACAGGTGCGCTGCAGGTGCCCCACAACAGGTAACAGCAAGAACACAGGAGAGGGTTTTCCAGGCCCCCAACGCATGTCTTCTTCAGGGCTCCGTACCTTTCGCACACACCTCTGTGGCTTCATTTATACATCGTTTTATAACGATACACGTTGGGTATCTTTTCCCAGTGTTTTCTAGCTGCACAGCTTGGTCCACTGCACAGTAGGGATCAAGATACCAATTCATTGGCCCCAGCCAGTTTGGCTCAGTAGTTAGAGCATCGGCCGGAGGACTGAAGGGTCTCAGGTTCTATTTCAGCTGCAGGCTCGATCCCTGGCCCTGGTTGGGGCACATGGGGGAGCAACCAATGATGTGTCGCTCACATCAATGTTTCTCTCTCTGTGTCTCTCCCCTTCCCTTCTACTCTCTGAAAATCAATGGAAAAAAATATCCTTGGGTGAGGATTAACAACAACAAAAGATATCAATTTATTGGATTGTAATCACTTTTTTGAATGAAAAAAAGAAAAGAACAAACTAGCAAGGTGAACAGAACAACCCAGTGCATGCATACACACATACGATTCAAATGTATCTCTCACTATAGGCCACAATCAAAAGGACGTGAAAGCTGTGGCTAGGAGAATGGAGGGCTGGTCTAGGTCTATTTATTTCTGCATCCTCAACACGTAGGCTAAGTCCCCATGGCTTTACACACAGCAGGCACTTGCTGAAGGTCCGGAGGGTGGCCCCAGTGGTCAGTTAGAGTCATTGGCTCCTTGTTCCGACTTTCTGCCCTTAACACATTGAGGACCAGTAGTTTTATTGCTGGCTTTACCCAGTGACCAGATAAGTTTCTATTGAACCAGTACAAAAACATTTTACATAAATCCTAAAGGCAAGCTTTAAAATTAAATACCCATTGCATTTTGAAGTTATTTATTACATGTCCTTACAAGCTAATATCTTTTTAAAGTATGATACTTTGTAAAACACTGTGCAATATGAAGTGTAACTAAACAAAGCTGGCAAATTCTCGTGATCGGTCCGCAATGTGTGAAACAAAAGCTGTATCTCAACAACTTCACAGGGGGTAGATCAGTCAACTCCAGTGACCCTCAAAGGAATCCCTGACCCTCCTTTCCAGCTGCTAAACTAGGCGAAGCTGGTCATTGTCTTGTCCTTACGTAACCCCAGAGAGGCAGCGGCCACTCGCTCCCACTCACCACCGTGCTGGCAGGGCGTGGGGGAGATGGACGCCTACCTCCAGCTCCGTCAAGGAAACCTGCGGTCTGTGCTCCTGTCCACACACAGCTGCAGACCCCTTTCCAGCCTCTCTGTCTCTAGGGAACAGAGAGAAGCAAAGGGCGGGTTCTGTCGTGGGAGAGCTCCAAGGAGTCGGGGGGAGAGACGTCCTCACAGGTGGTTAGGCAGCAGGATGAGTGTTCTGGGGGAGATTTGGGGACCTCTTTTCTATTTAATATCTGTAATGACTTTGTCTGGTTTTGTAAATAATAGAAGGCCAACTAGTATATGCTGCCTAACAGCAGTCACTTCATTCTACCGCTTATGTCTTTACAGCTGGCCCCAGGAGGCAATAGGGAGGAGTGGTAACACGTCCGCGTCAGACCGTATGGCTTAGAACTAGCTGTGTGACTTGGGTGCATCACTTAACCTCTCTGGGCCTCTGTTTCCTCATCTGTGAAATGGGGACAATAACAGTACCGACTGTGTAGGTTGTTCTGAGAATTAAATGAGTTAATGCATCCAGAGCACTCAGGACAGTGCCTGGCCTACAGTATGTGCTGGTTAAGTATTTCCTACTCCCATTTTTGTGAGTGTGTGATCCTGGCCAGACTGTGACTCCGGAGAAAAGTCCGCCTTGAGTGACTTTGTGTCCCCGTGCAGAGCCAGTGCGTAGGCACTTGGTGCATACAGACCAGCTGCTGAGTGGACAAGTGACTTAAATAGCAGAGAACAGACGCTCAAGAGCTTCAGGTTTCACTATTGATGTGCTGTTGCCAAAGAGACATGGCATCAAATGTTCTTTTTGTTGGGCCGGTGGAAGCCACGTTTATAAGGCTGCAATTTGTTTCTCCAGACAGACCCCTTCTTCTCCACCGTGTGTCCAACCTGTTGATATCCCCAGTCGCGGGGGACATAACCTGTGCCTCCTGGGGCCAGCTGTAGGGAGCTGGTGAATTTCCGTGACAAGACGGTTCACGGGGATAGAGGCCACAGGGCCAGACCCTGGCCACTCAGGACACACACTCCGCCAGGAACACTCCGGAAGCATGGCCTCCACCTGCTGGGAGAGAGCACGTGCTCGGCCCTCCTCACAGCCTCCGCGCTGTGCGGGACTGGAGGCTCCATCCCAGACACTGGGAAGTGGCTCGCAGACGTCCATCTCATTCATGTAAATGCCTGCAGCCAGTGAAAGTTAAGAAAAATGCCTGTGAATCTAAGATTTTCTGCATCAAGTAAATCCTCCGTGAGAGGGAAGTCAGAGCAGCTGGATTCTGCCCTTACTAAAGTCAGAACCGTGTTTGCATCATACTGCAACTTGCTAAAATCGCTCTCTGTATTGCTTTAGCATGCGCTTCTGTATACATCAGACTGTCCAGAGAAGTCCTTCATCCCCCCGTTCTGGTTATCTATTGCTGCATAAGAAGCCGTCTCCAAACACTGGCTTAAAATAATATTGATCATTTATTCTGTTCATGAAGCTGTGCCAGTACTCTGGGCAGAGCTCAACAGGGAGGGATTCACCTCCAAGATGGCGCATTCACAAGTTGATGCTGACTGTGGGCGGGTAGCCCAGCCCAGCCGGGCAGTTAGGGGACTCAGTTCCTCCCACGCAGGCCTCCCCACGTGGCCTGAGCTTCCTCACAGCATGGCAGCTGTGTTCCAAGGACAAGGAACCAGAGGCCAGCAAGACCAGACTCCTGAGAGAGCGCGCCAGAGGGAAGTCTCAGAAGCCACACAGCATCTCTCTCACAGCACTCCATGTGTGCAGGCAGGCACCAGGGCCCACGCAGGGTCGAGGGGAGGGGACACACTCTTTCCTTTGAGAAGAGAGCAAGAGCATGAGGAGCAGAAAATATTCTTGTGGCCACTTTTGGGAAATACAGTGTATACTCCACCTAAGTCCGTGGTCGGCAAACGGCGGCTCGCGAGCCACATGCGGCTCTTTGGCCCCTTGAGGGTGGCTCTTCCACAAAATACCACAGCCTGGGCGAGTCTATTTTGAAGAAGTGGCGTTAGAAGAAGTTTAAGTTTAAAAAATTTGGCTCTCAAAAGAAATTTCAATCGTTGTACTGTTGATATTTGGCTCTGTTGACTAATGAGTTTGCCGACCACTGACCTAAATATATGTTTAACTGTCCAGCTCGGCAAGGAAGGTGTTTGGTGGAATTTCAGAGTTTTCCCTACAACCTAGAGGATGGAAAATTCACTTACACTTCAGACCTGGTTTTAAGGTGAGTCCCAAAAGGCTTTGGTAATGAAAGGCCTGTCTGCT
Organism: Plecotus auritus; assembly: GCF_963455305.1. NCBI lineage: Eukaryota > Metazoa > Chordata > Mammalia > Chiroptera > Vespertilionidae > Plecotus > Plecotus auritus. The sequence goes on from NC_137770.1 coordinate 215,870,609, forward strand.
CTTTGCCCATAATCTTTTTTAAATAATATAATCTCCAAAAAAGAAAGGAAGAAAGAAAGAAAGAAAGAAAGAAAGAAAGAAAGAAAGAAAGAAAGAAAGAAAGAAAGAAAGAAAGCCAAAACCGGTTTGGCTCAGTGGATAGAGCGTCAGCCTGCGGACTGAGGGGTCCCGGGTTCGATTCCGGTCAAGGGCATGTAACTTGGTTGCGGGCACATCCCCAGTGGGGGGTGTGCAGGAGGCAGCTGATCAATGTTTCTCTCTCATCGATGTTTCTGACTGTCTATCCCTCTTCCTTCCTCTCTGTAAAAAATCAATAAAATATATTTTAAAAAAAAAAGGAAGGAAGGAAGGAAGGAAGGAAGGAAGGAAGGAAGGAAGGAAGGAAGGAAGGAAGGAAGGAAGGAAGGAAGAAAAACTGAGCAGAGGAGTGATAAGAAACTGAGCTGCAGGACCTTCCTCTCCCCAGCTCACTCCATGGAGCCGTGTAAGGTAATGCAGGGGAGAAGAGTGAGCGTGCCCATGAGATCACTCTTCATGTTTCTCTAAGAAAGTGTTTCAGGCCAGCCAAATGCACTCCTCAGCCAGAAGGACTGTGGTTAGCCACATAAAGCTGGGCTTCAAAGGGCAGTGCCCTAGGAGGAGGGGGGATCACTCTGGAGAGGAGCCGCTCTGGCAGAACCTGGCGTTCTTCAAACACCCAATCTTCTCTACAAACGCCCGTTCCCGGAGCACCTTGATCTCCTTACAGGAAAGCTCGATAGTGATCTAATAAATAAACCGAAACATACCTTCCCCCTCACTACAACGTTAATTTAATTTAAAACTAGCGTGTCTAATGGGCAGCACTTTTAAAATGCGTTTCTGGAATTTGTGGTTTGGGTTTCAGTCTCCTGAAAATAATATATTTTATATCTACTCCATGTGTTTGGACCCCAGCTTGTTTTGACTAACGGACATGATTTGTCAAGATGTTTCCTCCACTGGACTTGGCGTGAGCAGGGTGGTTTTATCTGAAAATTGCATGAGGCCATTTTATTTCTTTTTATGTGTGTTTTTAAGAAGTGTTTTGTTTTGTTGTTCCATTTCTTATGTGGCCATGTTTAATTGGAAAAAAATAAAAAAGATTTCTGAAAAAGAGGACCCAGGCAACTCTGGGCCCGTCATCTGAGCTAGTCTGAGAGTGTCCTTGCCTTGGGGGCAGGAGGAAAGGGCCACAGGAAACACAGAACAACTGCTCCGAGGCCCTGAGAAGCTGGTGGTGGAGAGGGGGATGGGAGCTGAAACGCTCTCGTTGCAATTAAAATGCCAACAAATGGCACTAACGTAATCAGAGAAAGGATCGTTTGCTGTGAGGACCAAGAATGTCTCAGGGAACCCGAGGGCAGTGATGCGGAGGCCTCGGGAAGCCTGGGACTGGGAACTGGGAAGCCACCGGGAACCCAGGCGGTCCTTTGAGACATGCTCCAGCCTGCAGAAGACGCTGAGAACAGGCCGGGCATGCTGCAGGTGCTCACTCAGTACTGGCTGAATGAACGACTGGAGAGCTAATCCACAGCTTTTGGTTCTTACAAGCTAAGCTTTGATTCAGCGTTGTCTTTCTTAGGTCAAGTCTTGATTCCCAAGGAAGGATCTAGAGTTGGCCCCGCCTGGGTCAGAGATCCGTTCTTGGACCATTATTCAACCATGGTTGAGGGGCAGGATCACGCTATAACTACCTGGCTGCCAGTGGCCCACCCATAACCATGGGGATCGGGAGACTGTCCACATCTGTTTGAAAGACCTGCAGAAGCACCCACAGCAGGGTTGAAATACGCTGTGGGGGTGAAGGGCAAAAATCATGAGCCATCAGGTGAAATGTGACGTCAGATCCTTGGACCGACGGCGAGAGCTGGACATACCTGGAGATCATCTAGTCCAGCCCCTCATTGTTGACACAAGAAAAACAAGACTCAGAGAGATGAACTGTTGGCTTTGGCCAAGTACACTTCATGGTCTTTCTGACAAGAGGAAAACATCGTAGCATTGGGTGTTTGATGACTAAATAAGTAGAGGTTCTAGAATTCCCGTTTGCAACACTATTTATAACCATTGTTTATATTTTCCTCTTCTTAATTATACTCCATGCTATGAGGTCGGGGTTGATTTTTGTCTAACATTAGCTAAATATGACCCATAAGTTCTAGTGAGATGGGTTTTGGTAGAAATCATTCAACAAAAACAAAAAAAAACTTGGTTTTGACAGTCTATGAACTTTGCTAGTGAGCAGTCATGGAGAGCCCGGTTTGTGCGCTCATCACCGTGGTGCATAAAGAAGATATAGAGACAAACTAGATATCCTCCCTACCGTGACGTAGATTACCCCGTGGAGCTCATGGCGTGTCAGGGAGAGGGGCAGGAAGACTGCGGATTGCAGGAGAAGAGATGCGTGTGTGCCGGAGGGGACGTGCGGGTGCAGAGAAGGAGGAGCTCAGTCCCATGTCAGAGGAGCTTCCCAGGAGTTGAACATGTCAGACCAGTAGGAGTTAGGAACAAAGTGACGAAACGCCGTGGTACACGGAAGGAACTACAGGTAGTTCTCAATATGAAGACAGAGAGAGAAGCAGGAGCTGTAATGATAGAAATTTGACCCAAAACAATGCGGCACCACTAAATATTGTAGGCGTATGTAACCAGTGTATATTTTGTACAGATCACCCTGGCAGCAGTGAGAGGGGGCACGAGGCCACACTGGCATTGGGCTGGAGAGGGAAGGTGAGATGGGTGGGCACTCAGGGGGATGGAGCGCTGCTGGACCCCACAGGGCCGGGTGCTCACTGGCTGTGAGAGCAAATGAGAGGACCAGTTACTTCATCTCGTCAAGCCTCACTCTGTCTCTACTGTGAAATGGAGCCTCTACCTACTTCATAGGTGCTAAGGCTGGTGTAGGGTCATGCTTGCCCACCCCCTGCTTTATTACCCTCCACAGCACTTACCGCCTTTCTTTTCCCCGTGTACTTACGGTTTTGTCATTCTCCCCCAACTGAAATGTAAGTCCTACGACAGCAGGGACTCCTCTCTGGTTTGTTCTCTGCTGAATCCCTGGTGTCTAGACAAGTGTCTGGCTCATAGTAGTTGCTCAATGAGCAGCTGTGGAATGGCTCAGTGAATGAGGGAAAAGCACAGCGCGGACAGGAAGTGCTCGGTGGCTGTGGCAGTGCTCTCATAACTCCTGTCGGGAGAAAAGCCATTCCCAAGCCATGTTCAAAGTCAGCACGGCTGTTCTCAGGGCCTGGTGCCCCTCATGCCCAAGCTCTGGTGCACAGTCCTGCCCCCTGTTGAAGACACTTGCCCGCGCTAAAGACAAGTGAGTCACTCGCGAAGAGAAACTGAGCAGAAGAGAATTGGCAGCAGGATTCCCAGAACTCCACAAGAGCTCAGAAGCAGAGCTCAGAAGCACCCGAAGCTGCGGAAACCCTCCTCTTGAAAACCAACAGGGACATCAAAGAGTGCCTGGGGGCCCACAGCTGCAGAGGTTTCAACAGCCTCTGCTTCAAAGGCTGGCATGGATGGTGGGAAGAAATGGTCTTATCTGACCAGAACCAAGGTCTTAAAGTCACAACCAGCAAAAGTTTGAAAGATGAAAAAAAAAAAAAAAAAAGAGCAGAGGGCCTGACTGGCTTGATTAATCTGTGCATTTGCAATGGCAGTAACGATGTTTAAATCTTTCATCTCCAAAGAAGGGGACCCAGCCGTGCGTGGCGCATTATAAAATGTGCTATTTTGATGGAAGAGACTCCACCGCCCAATCGCCTGCTGACTTGACATGTTCTAAAAGGAAAGTCTGGTATCAAAACATAAATCTAAACAGAAACCAAAATAGCAAACAGCAACATGCATTAATCAGACCCGTCTCTTTGTACCAAAATCCACATTCCCTCCTCCCCCTTGCCCCAGGGTATTGTTCTTTGTTGTTGCTGTTCATTTCTTTTTTTCCTTTTCATCTCTCAATGCATCCTTCAAGCTTCTTGCAGTGTACTTCAGCATCCAGACTCGCTCATGGAAAGCACATGTCGTTGGGAACGTGCCATTCACTTGAAGTTCTGCAGCCAGTTTTATTTCTGTCCCAGGGTTAAGGAGAAACAACAATTGTTTGTAGGGCTAGACGTAACTTTGGGTCAGTGAGCCAGGAAGAACCACACATAAAGCAAAAATCTAAAAGATCTCTAAGAGAAGAGGGGCATCTCCGGTTAACCCGTGGGTCTCATTCATGCGTGCATTGGCATTATTTATGCAACATTTGTTGAAAGGTTACCATAGCCCTAACCAGTTTGGCTCCGTGGATAGAGCGTCGGCTTGCGGACTGAAGGGTCCCAGGTTCGATTCTGATCAAGGGCATGTACCTTGGTTGCAGGCACATCCCCAGTAGGGGGTGTGCAGAAGGCAGCTGATCAATGTTTCTCTCTCATCGATGTTTCTAACGCTCTATCTCTCTCCCTTCCTCTCTGTAAAAAATCAATAAAAATATATTTTTTTTAAAAAAGAAAGGTTACCATAAACTAGGTCTATGCTCAAAGCCAAAAATACCAAGGTAACTATGATCAGTCCGTACTCTAGCATCTTACAATCTAGGAGAGGAGACAGCAAGTATATCCAGGTAGCAAGCAGTCCAGTGGGCAGAGAGGTACCTTAGATTTAGATCCTGGGACAGGAGTTGAGAGATGGGTAGGGAGATGGTGCTTTTTAAAGAGAGTACATGGGAAGGAGGTAAAGAAGAGGAGGTGAGAATAGTTTACCCAGAGGAAACTATGTCTGCTACATAAAACAATATGATGCAGGTGATATTCAAAGTCTTTAATAGCTGGGACATCAGGGGTGCAGAGAGAGGCCAAGACCCACCAATGGTCCCAGCCAATGCCTATGGGAGGCAGGTCTTTCCTATTAATATGGGAAACTCTCAGGGTGTAGTAGAGTGAAAAAGGCAAGGTACAATGTTGAGTGTTATGAGTCAAGATGTTGGTTCCCTTGTGAGGGAATGACAGGAGGGGCCATAAAGGGTCCCCAGGGTGCTGGCTTTCTGTTTCTGGATCTGGGTGGTGGTTTGCTTTGTGAAATAAATTGACTTGAACACTTGTGTTAAATGCTCTTTTCAGTACAAATGTTGAGTAAAGTGTCATATGTTTGTCAAAATTTTCCAAAACAAATAAACAAGCAAATACCATGCATTTAGGCAAATCTCAGTTTATTGTGAATGACTCCAGCAATTAGCGTGTGTGGAGGAGATAAAAATAGAGACATAAAGCAAAGCCGTGTCATAAGAGCCTTATTAAATACTAAAGTAAGGAGTCTGAACTTTAGCCTCAGAACTCTGAGACTCTTTGGAGAGAATGTGAGCATGAGTTAGAGCTGAGGGGTGCCAGGCTGTGACCTCCGGACTTTGGCCTCTGGTTCCACGATTTAGTCACAGTGTCACTGTATGAAACATCAAGCTCTTCATCTGCAAAATACACCAATGATTTTGTTTGCTTCCTAAGGATGTTTTGAGAATTGAATAAGGCAATACATAAAAATGGTTAATATGGTAGGCACTATATTCAGTAATAAATATTTGCATTTTAGAAAGCTTCCTCAAGCAGGAATGAGGAGAATGGATGGGGGAGCCAGGCCAGGGACAGAGATGAGTGATGCTGGCAGCGATCTAGTGAGGAGGGAATGAGAGCCTGACCAGGACAGGGACAGTGTAAATCAAGGAGAGATGGTTAAATGGGAGGGGGCAGAATGGACAGGACTTGATCTGGGAGATGAAAGAGACAGCAAGTCTATGATAACTCTCAGGTATCTGACTCCGGTGACTGTAAGGAGGTGATGCTGTTAGAGAGTGAAGAGGAGGAATAGACCAGGGGGGAGACCGTGCATCAAACATGAGACCTGTTGAGATGAGGGATCCTGGAGGCGTCCAGGAACTCAATAGAGATGTTGCAATAAAGACAGAGATTTGGGAGATACATAAAAGATTGTTGAAGGCATAGGGGTAGATGAAGTCCTTCAGGGATGACATATCAAGTGAAGAGAGCAAGGGGCCAAAGGTGGACCCGAAGAAACATCAACATTTAGAGGGGCAGGCCAAAAAAAAATGGAAGACATTTGAGAAGAAACCATTACAAAGGTAGAAGGAACAGCCAAGAGGGTGCTATTGTGGTAGCCAAGAAAGATGTTATCATCTGTAACAAATGACACAGAAATGGCCAGTGACATGAAGACTAAGTGTCCATTGACTCCTACGTATGATGGGCATTGGTGACTTCACAGAGAGCAGTCCCAGGGGCAGGGACACAGCCGGACTGTTACGTGTATGGGGTGTGGATTAGAAGAAAGAAATCAACAAGTGCAGTCAAGGCGAAGGAGGCCTATGGGCAGGAAGCCAGGGGACATGAGTGACAGTCTTTCTCTAACAATCAGAAGGTTTTCTAACTTTTCTCAGCATTGATTCACCACCACCCACTTTGGAAAAGATAGAGATATGGCTCTGCGCTCTCCCTCCCTCTTCCTTCCTTCCTTCCTTCCTTCCTTCCTTCCTTCCTTCCTTCCTTCCTTCCTTCCTTCCTTCCTTCCTTCCTTCCTTCTTTTCCAGTCTGAATTTCCTCTCCAGAAGCCAAGGAGTAGCTTACGTAACAGAAAGCACTTAGCGTATTCTCTTTGTGTTTTTAAAATAAGATGTTGAAAAGTGGGTATATTCAGGGAAGGTAGCCAGAAGAACCCAACAGAGAAAGGAGTTGGACCAGGGATAAAAGAAAGGGCTCCTTGTCAGCCTGCCCTGCCCACTACTCCTGGGGACTGTCCAATGGCCCCAGCGGGGCTTGCGCATTAGCCAGTGTGAATTAGTGAAGGCACTCTCCACCCCTGGGGCCGAAGCCTGTTTCTCCCACCTCTGGCTTCCATGGCCACGTGAGCAGTCGCAGCATCCTTCCTGTGATGATGCCCTGCTCCCCGTGCCCTGGCTGGGCCTCCGCCTGCTCTGCCCAGCTGGTGACTGCTTGCCTCCGGAACCCAGCTCACACCCCTTCCCCTTCTCCTGCCACTCCTCAACCAACCAACTCTGGCTTCCAGATGGGGCTCAAACGTACTGTTCCTTCAGTTAGTCACTAAGTCAACCTGTTGTTCATTTTGCATTTCCTAAGGGGTTGCTATGAGTCACTCGCGTTTTAGTTTATAATAACACTGGCTCATTGGTGAAACTGGGACGCACCAGGAGGAATTCTCCACAGCCTCTGGTGGAGTGGTCCATGTAGAGCAAGCATGTCAAACTCAAAGGCTAACACGGACCCAATAAACGAGGCATGTGGCCCAAGGGCCGCGAGTTTGACATGCTTGGTGCAGAGTAAGTCCTCAGCTGAGGCTGGTGTGCAGGAGATAAGGGTGTGAAATCCGCACTAGACCGTAACTCCTGGAGGGTGGATGCCAGTCTCTTTCATCTTTTCACACCCTTCACCAACACCTACTTAGGGCTTTGACTACTCATCAATTCCATAGGTATTTATTGAGCACCTACTGTGTGCCAGAAATTGCACTAAGCTGGAAATTCAACCGGAATGGCAGGCAAGATCCCTGTCTTGTGGAGTTTATGTACTACTAGAGGAGACAGCCACAAACAGGTGACCCCCAGACTGTGGCAGGTGCTTCCTAGGAAGTAAACAGAGCTGTGTAACAAAGAAGGGGCACGCGTATGCTGAGAGCGGGAGACCGATAAGGAAGGAATGAGGTGCCCCTCCGTCTTCTCTTCTTATTTAAGAGCCCCCACTCCTTGAAATTTTCTTTCAATAAAATATTGGGAGGGAGGTAATAAGGGGACATGTGCATTTAGCGGTCCCTGGGTTCACAAGCCTCTAACACCTCTGATTGCTAACAGGAGGTGTTTGTTTTGCAGGTGAGCCGGCCTCATCCCAGCGACCACCCTCTCCTGATCCTCTTCGTGGTGGGCGGAGTCACAGTCTCTGAAGCCAAAATGATCAAAGACCTTGTGCCGACCCTGAAGCCAGGAACCCAGGTACCAGTCGGAGTCCTCGGTGTTATGAGTCCTGGGGCAGGAGTGGGAAGGGCAGCGCGGGCCCTTCATCAGACTTCCCAGCGCTCTCATCTTCGTCCCTGCTTCTGTCCCACCTGCTCCTTCCCATGTCCTCCTCCTCTGCCTGCGCCAGGCCAGCCAGCCTCCTTATGGGGGGTCTCCTGCCTCTGGGCTCCAAGGGCCGACACGCTGTTGTCCCTATCCCCAATTCCTGCACGTGTTCTCCAGTGTCCGTCAGCGCTGAATTCCTCCAGAGCTTTCACTGCTTTCCGGGCCCCAGAGAAGTGAGGGTAACTCCCAGGACTGCCTGCCTCTGTGGCAGTCTGAGGACCCGGCTGGAGGAGTTGGGGAAGGTGCATTGTCAGGACAACAATGAGTGTAGCCTCCTGTTGGGTCCCATCCTACTCTCCAAGTAAGGGGTGGGTGGTTAAGAACACAGACCTCTTGGTTTTACAGGCCTGAGTTTGGATCTAACCTCTGCCTTTCACTAGCCAGGTGATCCAGGAGAGAGGGGCCCTCAGTTTTCTCCTTTAGGAAAATGCGGTGGCTGTGAATCAGATAAGTGGGGAGTGCCTGGAACATCACCCCCAATGAATGGTGGCTGCAGTTATTATCAACCACTAGGCTGAGGACATAGGCTGTGGCCTCCCAGGCCTGAGCAGGTGGCAGGAGCCCCATAGGCCCTGTGGTCTGATGACACGATTGGCTGCAGGAGGACCGGATCGGTGGTGTTGGCATGGGCCACCTGGTGAGGCAGAGAAGACCTGGTTCCTCTTGGCCTCCAGACACCCAGCTGAGAAAGGGGACCTGGTATCTAGGGAGCCACAGCAGGTTCTTGAGCAGAGGAGTGACCAGTCATCGGCTGTGACCATTTCTGCTGTTACTATCACTGTCATGGTCATAGCTGGTGAAGCTTCTGATAATGTGGTAGGTTCTGCCTCGTTTAATACCCTCTCTGTCAGCAGCAGGGGTGAGGATCTGCTTAGTGAGCAATTGCCTTTTCAGCACGGCTTTTATTTTCATCAGAAAGCACACTTCTCGCTGCCCCTAACATGGTGAACCAAATTCCTAGCTCTTCAGAGCGGCCACGCATTGTGGCAGCCTGACAGGCATGCTAATCCCTCTCCAAAGGGATCAAATGCAGGCGTGTCAAAGCCGAGTGGCCTGAGGTTGACAGCGGTGACCGGGGTCTGCAGTGGCTTTGCTGCCTCTGACCCTGGACCCAGTCATCTGCAAAGCGAGCTCTCAAAGAACGTTGGGCCTCGGGAGCGGCCTCCCTGCCACTTGTCCTGTGTGCGAAGCTCCCCGAAGAGTTAACAGGCGACGGAAGACTCCCACAAGGAGTTCTTTATCACCCGCCTCCTCTCCAGGTGGTTGAAAGGAGGCAGGTCCCTGGATGTTTGCTGGGTGACACCTGTGGAGGCAGCGCTCCCTTTCTCAGCGCTGGATGGACTCACTCACAGCTGCGCTGGCCCCGCTGCCGCTGACTCTGCCCGACCTGGGCGTGAGCCGCTCCCTGCTGCTGGGAGGGCAGAGCCAGGCCTTGCTGCCCAGCTGCACACAGGCACGCACACACGGGAGCCGGCCTCTGCCTGGACTCACTGCCTGGGAGTGCATGTGAGCCACACCGAGTCTGTGCACCCGCAGGCTCTCAAAGACACGCCTGGCCGCCGAGAGGGTGACTCGGACTCGGCCAGCGAAGTACAGTGACAATATGCGTGTCTCATACCCTCTGTCTTTAATATCCGGCCTCCTAATTCCACAGGAATATCCCAGTGACGAGGATGTGTCCCTCCCACGGCAGGCGGCCTCCTTACATCTCACGGGCTTCATTGTTATGACTGTTCTGCTTCCTCTAGACCAGTGGTCGGCAAACCGCATGTGGCTCGCAAGCCGCAGTTTGCCGACCACTGCTCTAGACACATCAGAATCGGCCTCCCCAGAGCTCCCTCTCGCCAGTGCAGGGTCTAGCTCTCGGGCTACCCAGAATCCACAGGCAAGTCAGGCGCATCCCTCTTCCAGGTCCTCCCCCGGCCTGCTTGTGTCCAAACCGAGCATCCTCGGTTTCTGCAGCCACCCTGCCCAGCCCGTGGTGTGGGTCAGAGTACCCTTACTGTGTGTGGCTCTCCTGGCCCCAGGGTCTCCCTCACACTCAGCCGGACCTGAGAGCCCTGTCCTGGGGTGGCCTGATCAGTGCAGAGGCAGGTGGCCCCTGCTCTCTCCCCTCCATGGCCTGCGAGGCCCCACAGGACCGTGCCCAGCCCCCGCTTCGGGCCTTCTTTTCCCGCCTCTCTTCTCTCGCACGCTCCCTTCCAGCCTCAGGACTCTGCACTTCTCACGGTTTTATTCCCAGCCCCTCAAAGAGGGTCTGGCACTAAGTATCATGATTGTTCATTGGATGTTGGGTGTTGAACACTAGACACTTTGCAATTACCGCAGCGTAGATAAAAGCGACTTTTCTGGAGCTACACCAGCGTGTGTGTTCATACAGAGCTGGACAGCTAAAACCCCTGTCTTTTGTATCGGTGCTATTCACCCACGTCTGCTCTATGGGGTGTCTCCGTGGGCACCTGGACCCAAGTCCAGGACGCACCATCACATCTGTTACATTGGACCAGCTTATTAGTCATACTCTGTGCCAGCCTCGGTCTTTGTGCTCAAGGTGGAACGGTGACCAAGCCAGACGAGTTCCTGCTTCCCAGGAACTCAACCGCTAATAGCGAGTGACGGGCATTACACACGGAAGCTCCCGCCACAGATACATGTGCTGAGAACACTCAGGTGCTGAGGGGGGGATGACCGAGGGGGGTTCCTTCAGACAGCACAGGCTCCTCACAGAGAAGGCCGTGAGCTGAAATCAGAAAGGCTCACAGGGGTCAGCTTTCCAAAGGAAACCGATAGCATCCAGGAGAGGCACATCCAGAAATGAATTCTCTTTCACAAAAGTGACGCGGATTGCTGGGAGCAGTGGAGTCCGGAGACCACACCCGCACCTGCCACTCCCATGGGCCTGAGACCGCCCTCTCCGCCTGGGTGGCAGGTGACGTGCTGATGAGGGGAAGCGGGCAGTTGGAGAAGGCCCGCTTTCCTGACCACCAAGAAGAAGGGAGGGAAGAGGCAGCCCCGCCCCAGTGCACAGCCACAGCCACGCCCCGAGGCAGGCTCTGTGGCTTCCTCGCTGGAGCCCGTGTGCCTGCTGCAGCCTCTGTCTGGCTCACTCGCCGCCCGGTTGGTGCTCCAAGCCCAGACACCCCTGCAGGCTGAACTCTGTGGCTGGCTGGTGGCCTGAAGCCAGCAGAAGCATGGGATTGTGGGAGGAAAATAACAGGGAGGGACCCTCCCAGGAAATACAGGGACAGGCCAGCTCTGGAAGTAGAAAGACATGTGGGCAGCTCGACCCAGCCGCCCACTGCTTTTCATAGGCACGTGTGTGTAGCCGCCTCCACTTCCGTGTGGTTCCCCATCCCTGGGCTAACTATTTGGTGACAGTGTAATTTTTAAAAAATTGGGCCCGGACATATTCTCATGCACACCCAGTTTTGCACAGCTTCGGGGATTCAAGGACACCTAAATCCTGGCTCGAAATCCTGGCTCCTGGCTATTCCAAGGTTAATGGGAAGCCCAGGGAGAGGAGTCAAATGACTGAAAAAAAAACAAAACATCAGAAGAGACAAAGGTGAGGAGATGGTCTGCAACCTCCCACTCCCGTTCTCTGGGAGGTGAGCACAGCCCACTGCTTCTGATGTGCCAGCCGGTCGGACGGTTCACACTGAGTTTCTGGGATGTAATTAATCCACTGTCCCACTGCTTTAATGAACAAATCTTTTATGTTTAGCGCAGGCATGTGAGTGTGTGAATATGTGCAGGGTCTTGAATATGAGATGTGCCCAAAACCAACCCATCACCTGGGTAAAAATGAATATCGGCGCCTGTGCTTCCTCGGGGTACTTTTCCTGGGAAGAATCTCCCAATTTTAAAAGGAAATGGAGAGAAAAATTGTATCCCCTGCTCCTTTCCACTCACAACGTGAGAAATGAGAGGGATGTGGGATCTACGTCCTGCACTGCCCTGCTTCCGCTGTTCTGCAGAAATAGAACTGGAGGCTGCTGGCACCTGCAAATTATAGTGATGGCCCGCAGAAGTGGGACGTGGAGAGAAGGGGTTCTCTCCCAGCGCTGGCCTGCTCCTCCGGAGCCCAGGGCAGGCTGAGAACCAAAGCGGAAGTGTCCCTCTTCCCACTGGAGCCTGGCTTTCTGGAGCCCACGGCTGAGGCTCTCGGGGAACCCTGGTGCCCCCCACATCACAGAGGGCAGTTTCCACCAGTGCCCTCGGGTGCCTGGGAAAAGCCGATTCTCTGAAGGAAATTCTCTAGCATTCAATTTGCCTAGTGTCGCACATTTGATTACTGCGTTTATAAAATGTACGCCTACACCTCACAGGCTCGGTTCAGACTCAAGCTTTTTCCTTATCATTTTTGAGTGCCTATTTTTTCCCCATTTGCTTTATTTTTTAGAATTTTAAGGGCTATTTTAGCCAAGTCATGCAGAACTGCCATTAGTTAAATGGACTAAAAGAAAAATAAAAACCTCTGAGAATGCTGAAAAGCAATCTGAAGACCAAAAGATGCCTAAGATATGAAAATGCTGAAGGCCCATCAGCTGTTCTGCTGTAAATGAAATGTTAGCAGTGCAATCCTGCTTGTTCTTCAAAATGGGAATTTTAGACAAACAGGCTTTTAGTTGAATTGATCTGAAACAAATTTACCCAGAGCTGTCTGAACTGTCTTTTACTAGAGAAACTTCCTGCCAACCGTTGCTAAACGCATTGCCTCCTTCATTGTCTTTTATTAGGACACGGTCAACGTTTATAATAATACGTTGGCTCATTGGTGAAATTGTGTCTGAACCTTTTTGTACTTTATCCTCCTTGCCTGCAAAGTAAGAATAACATAGGTACCTATGTCATAGGGTTGTTATGAGCTGTTCATCCATTCAGTCATTCACCGAGTCATTACAAGGACCTGATATGTATCAAGCCCTGTGCTGAGAATCAATGAAAAGAACCAGTTAAGGAAATAGGGAAGGCAGGGTCATGCCGCCGGCCGTGGAACACAGTCAGTCTTCAGGGACAGGGAAGCTGGGAAGGCTTCCTGGAGGCGGTGATGCCTGAGCAGACTGGCAAGTCTTCAGGCAAAGAATGAGAGAACTCACGTTGCAGATAGAGAAGCATCTCCAGAGTTCCCACTGTGAGGCCGAAATAGTTGAGGACAGAGAATGCAGAGCTGAGGGTGAGGGGGCTGGTGGGAAGGGGCTGGGCGCGGAGTGCTGAGCAGCCGTCAGAGTCTCCACTGAAATGCTCTCTGAGAGGACTGGGCTTATCAAAGGGCAGGGAGGCGGCATAAGGATTTTAAGCCCCTGAGTAACAGGATCAGATTTACACTCGGGAGGATGGCTATGCCCCCCACCTCAGCCCCGGTGACGCCTATGGGCCAAATATAGGATGGGAGAGTGAGGTGGTGGTGAGGATGAGGACAGCGACAGCAGCTACCATTTTAAGCCCCTCTAGAGCCGGTCAACGGGCTAAATACTTTACATACATGTTCACATTCCATCCTCATGTAATCATGTGATGTGGATATATCACTATTCCCACTTTACAGACGAGGACGCTGAGTCTCAGAGTCATACAGTGACTTCTCCAGAGTCATCTGTCTGGCCAGTGCCCAGCGGGCCCCGCTCCGCACGGACGCTCCTAAGCCTGAGCTCTTAGCCACTGGCTCTGCGGCAAGAGCCCTGGGTCTCAGCGGCTTTCTCCCTCCTCCAAGACCCCCAACTTACTCCCCATGCTGCCTGTTTTCCTCCTGTGCTTCCTCAGCCCCATGGGGCTGGTCCAGCCCACACGCCATGTAACTACCTGCCTGTTTAGGTGGGAGGGGCCTGGCCTTTGTTTGAGCTCCATGGAGGGGACAGACCTCGAGTCCCTGTCAGCATAGCTGGAAGCCAGCGCACAGCCCCAGGTGGTGGCTTCCCTCAGCTCAGTCACTGCTGCTCCGAGGGGTCAATGTCCACGGAGTCGGTAGCCTTCTCTCAAGTCCCTCAGTCCTTCCAGCAAGCATCCTGAGAGACGCGCTCCAGCCTTTGCTGCCTCGCCTCCACCAGGAAGGGCTTGCCATCGGGGCACTGGCTCTGAGGACGGGGGAGGCCGGCAGGGAGGTGGGGACTGGAAGTCACAGGGCAGAAGTGTTTCTAACTTGAAACGTAGTTGTCCCCGAACCTCACCTGAAACTGTGTTCAGGATCTTGTGTGTATGAGCACGCATATTTTTCTGGAGTTCTCAGCGCTCCTGCGATTCAGAAGGAGGCCTATGACCCGCTCACAAAACACAATGAAGTGGCAGCTCAGGCACACTTGACCTTATGTGAGCTTTGCACACGCTGCCGGCTCGGGGCTGTTGTTTGCCTTTGGGACAGAGAGGCCAGGCTCCAGAGAAGTGGCTTTCCCAGGGCACAGCCAGTCGGCACGCGCTGGGCGCGGGGTTTGCTGAGGGGCCACCATTCTTAACCTGAGGACCCTGAGGAGTGCGTAGCGACCCCAGAGCCACGTTTTCCTGTGGTGTCTACACTGCCTGTGGGTGGTCGGTGCTCAGACTCACTCCTGCCCTCAAGCTCTCATCCTGTGCTGTTCAAGGAGAAGTGAGCACAGATTCTAGTGCATTCTTTTCTGACAAAAGCATAACTGAGCTGACCTTAACTATATATATAATTTATTCCCTTTCAAGGAAAAGTGAAATAGCTGCTTCTAATTTTTATTTTAAAAAGAACAATTTTTAATAGCCCTCGTGGTTGTCTTTTTTTTTTAACTCAACAAGAAATTATGAAGTGCTTCTTTCTCCCTTTCCAGCCTTGGCTTCATCCCCATCTGCTTTCCCTCCACAATGGGTTATGTGGACTCTGGTATTGACCAGTGAGCTGGGAAGTGGGAGTTGGTTAATTCATAGGTTTGGTTACACCTGGGACAGTTGGGGCGCAGGAGGGGAGACAGTGAGTGTGCAATGCCCACCTGCTCTCCCTAGAGGCACAGCCTGGTAGTGTGGCCAGGCGGAGCTCGGTCCTGCTGCCAGCCTTGCAGTTAGTTGTCTTCGCTCAGGTGCTGGGCTGTGGAATTCTGGTTCTAGAACCTCCTTCCCTATGTCCCATGGTCACCTTTTCACCCGTGGGCATTCATTGCCTGCCTGTGCAAGACCTCACCAGCTCTTTC
Source organism: Plecotus auritus (assembly GCF_963455305.1). Lineage (NCBI taxonomy): Eukaryota > Metazoa > Chordata > Mammalia > Chiroptera > Vespertilionidae > Plecotus > Plecotus auritus. The sequence goes on from NC_137770.1 coordinate 215,885,903, forward strand.
CAAGCACATCACGGCCCAGCCCAGCCCTGGGACCAAGCTCGCCCATGCTACAGAGGCAGACCTGCCCCAGAGGAAAGGCCCCAGTGAGGGAGGCAGGGAGGGTCCCCTTCACAGTGACAGGCCAGAGAGGCCAAAGGTCCATGTGGACCAGGGGAGTGAAGCAGCCTTGCCCAGAGTGCTGACCTTGGAGAAATGACCAGGCAGACACTTGGATGCTGGAGCCAGCCTGCCTGGGCTGGAACCCTGGCTTCACTACTCTCTGTGTGTCTTCAGGCAAGTTTCTTAACCTTTCTGCACTTTATTTTCCTTTCCTGCACAATAAGTATAATGTATGTGCCTACTCCTAGGGTTGTTATGAAGGTTAAGTGTCCATTAAATGAGATCATCCTTAGTGCTGGCACATCAGGGGAACTGATAACTATTAGCTAACCATCATTACCATCATTACCATCATTACCATCGTCATTACGGGTGGAATTGTATTCACTTCCCAAAAGATGTTGAAGTCCAAATCCCTATTACCTGTGAAGGTGACCTTGTTTGGAAATGGGTCTTTGTAGATTACTAAATGGAGATGAGGTCATTAGGGTGACTCCATGACTGTGTCCTAATAGAAAGGGGGAACTGGACATGGAGACAGACATACAGAGGGGAAGGCGATGTGAAGACACGAGGAAGCTAAGCGGGAAGGAAGCACGGGACAGTCTCCCTCAGAACCTTGGGAGGATCTGTGAAGTGGGAAATCATCCTGAGACGTAATCAAACCAGGTTTTATAGGCACTAGACATTCCTTTCTGTTTTTTTTTTTTTCTTTTCTGTCCAAGTATGTTGGCCACCTCATACCAATTATGCCAACACCTTGAGCTTGGACTTCTGGCCTCCTGAACTATGAGACAGTAAATTTCTGTTCGTTAAGCCAACCAGTTTGGGGTACTAGGAAGTCAATACAATCATCATCTTCATCACCCACAACAGCATTTACCTCTGGGGTGTACCTTCTCATGCTCCCTGAAGGAAGGAGAACCCTCTACATCAAGGTCAAATTACTGGATCGCAAAGTGATGTATGATCAGATTCAGTTCAGCAGCAAGGAGGGGCTGAGCTCAGCCATTCTCAGTGCTGCTGCTTAAGGGTTCAGTAGGCACAGCCACGCTGACCCACGGGCCATCCTCCCACCCAGGACAGCAGCACTCGTAGGCATTCAAGCTGCCCCCTTCTGCCTGTTCTCCGCGGTACCCACCCCTGCCTCCCCGCAAAGAAACGTGTTGCATTTTCTTTCTCATCATAATAACCTGAGATTGTCTTCCCTAACTGCCTGTGGTTTTTGCCCTCCTGTTAGGTGATCGTGCTGTCCACGCGCCTCCTGAAGCCCCTCACCGTGCCTGAGCTGCTATTTGCCACTGACCGGCTGCACCCAGACCTTGGCCTCTGAGCATCTCCTGAGAGGATGTGACCTCCTGAGGTGGAAATACTAGTCTATCACCTGCCACCATTCCAGATAAGCCCCCAAAGCTGGCGTCCCTCGTCCCAGGTGTCCGTATGACTGAATTCTGTCCAAAGGTCTTGAGAACCACCCAGTGAAGTCGTTTGCTTGGATTCCTGTGATTCTTTCTTTAATTATTTTTATTCTTCTAAAGGTGTCAAACTTTTTTTCGGCTGGCCTAATTCATAATAATTCCCATGTATTCTTAATCCTCTTCGTGTGATCTTCCTGATTCCATCTGCACATTCAATCACTTTAAATAAGTGCCCATTGTGAGTGTTGGTAGGTGGAAGACAAGCCCTTTGATCTGCAGTCGCTAGGAAAGAAGTGTGACAAGCTTTAGAATTATAAATGTGAGGAAAGTTTGTATGTGTGTTTTTTCTCTCTTAAGATTATATTACTGAGGAGGGAACATTGCGAAGAAGAGCATGTGAAGCTTTGTTTCTGTTTTGATCTGAGACATTTTTGCAAAGGGAAGGCAGGGCGGGGGATGGGCCAGGGCTGCTCTGGTTGTGAATGGGCCGCCACGACAAAGGGCTGCCTTGTCCAGGCCTGCACACTCGCGGGTGGGGCCACCCGCCTCCTGGGACCTATGGGAGAGAGGTTGATTGGAGGGCTGACTGTGCCTGGAAAAGGTTCCCTCCCCGATAAAGACATCTGGTCCCAGGGAGTGCACATTGCAGCCCCAACCCCTGAGACTTTTGTGATTTAGTTTCTATTGAAATATAAAGCTGTCTTTTCTATATGTCTAAATTTTCTTTCTGGCCATAGCAGAAAACCCTAGACCCACCTAGTGAAATTGTGTAAGAATTCTGGCAGAAATTAACCCAGACATTTGTAGGCATGTGGTTGGTGGATATTTCTAGCATCTCTAAAAGGTGTTTGTAATACAGAGATGAAGCTGAAACATGGTGTCTAGTGTGGAGGAAATAAAATGTAAATCGAAACACATCTCAGTTTTAGTTCTTGACAAAACGCTGTCATTTTATGAAAATCTGTGAAGTGGGAAATCCTTCTGAGACGAAATCAAACCAGGTTTTATAGGCACTAGACATTCTTTTTTGTGGGGTTTTTTTCTGTCCAAGTATGTTGTCCACCTCATACCAGTTCTTTAATGATGCTCAATATTGGAGACCTCAGATGCTTCTAGGTGTTTGAATCTGAATAAGAAAATGGCAGAAGTCACTATTTTCTAAAATAAAATTTAAAAAATTAAGAAGGAGCCTGCAGTGTGTCTCAAATCCTTCATTCACCAGTCATTCCATTCATTCCCAGATATCGCGTGATACTGGCGATGAATGAGCCCGAGGCGTCCTGACCCAGCGGCTCTCACGAATGAGCTGCTGGTGCTTCTCCTGATGGTCGGGCCCTGTGTGAGTGTCTGATCAAGGTTAGCTTTTAAACCATACGTCTGTCTGCAAAGGAAACTCCGAGAATATAAAACCAAACTGCTGCCCTAGCTGGTTTGGCTCAGTGGATAGAGCATCGGCCTGTGGACCAAAGGGTCCCAGGTTTGATTCCAGTCAAGGGCACATGCCTGGGTTGCGGGCTTGGTCCAACATGCAGGAGGCAGCCAATCAATGATTCCCTCTCATCATTGATGTTTCTATCTCTCCCTCTCTGAAATAAATAAAAATATAAAAACAACAACAACAAACTGCTAACAGTGGCTCCCTCTGGGAAGGAGTATAGAATGAGAGAGCTAAGAGAAGGGAGAGTCTTGTTTTTTCTGTTGTTGTTCATACATTCAAATATTTATTCCTATTTAATAGCTATTTATTTAATTCCAGTGTACTCTGAAGCGCATAATCCTATTGTCTGAGTTTTTGTTTTGACAAAAAATATTTTTTAATCTACCCAGTATAATTTGCATACGATGAACATGGTCTTGTTTGAAATGCACAGGCCAATGAGTTTTAATAAATGTGTATCCCATGTAACTGTCAACACAATCAAGAAATCAAGCATTTCCACCATCTCTAAGATTCCCTTTTACAGTCAGTTTTCCTCTTCTCCCTCCAGCCCCAGGCAAACACTGATTTGCTTTCTAGAATTGCATAAAAATGAAATCCTGCAGATTGTCTTGTATCTGGCCTTTTTTGCTCAGTAAAATGTTTTTGAGGTTCATCCATGCTGTTATATATCAGTAATTTTCTCCTTTCTTTCTCTGTATTGATTAATGGTGTTCCACTGTACGGGTACAGGACATTTTGTTTATCCATTTACCTCTTGAACATCTGGGTTGTTTCCAGCTTTTTAGCTGTTATGTATCAAACTGCCGTCGACATTGGGGGTCTTGCCCTTGACATACTTCTGTGTTGTTTGAATTTTTTTCACAGTAGACGTGTATTTGTGTATTGCTTTTGTGCCTTTGATGTATTTTTACAACTTATTTTTTTTCTTTTAAAAATGAACATTCAAAAGCTCCTAATCTGAGATAAAAGGTGGAACTTACTGATTGTGAATGTTATCATTAAGCAGTTACTATGTCCCAATAATACTCTCAGAACTATATTAATTGTGGCCAAAGGCAGTTTCTGAGTGGAGGAGGGAGATGTCAGACGTTTGGTTTAGAATCATGTTTTCCCATCTCTGTGGTCGCTGGTTTAGCAGGAACTGCACGAGGCGGGCCATCAGGCAGTGAGTTGAAGGCTTTGGACAAAAGGTGAGAGGGAAGGAGCTTGTGGTGACCAGAGTGTGGTTTGAATAAGAAGGTAGGAGACATAGGCCAGAGCACTGCTTCTTCAATTAAAAGCAGGAACATAATGGCCCCGGCAGGCTGGCTCAGTTGGAGTGTCGTCCTATATACCAGAAGGTTGTGGGTTTGATCCCCAGTCCGGGTGTGTACCGACTGATATTTTTCTCTTACATCAATGTTCCTCTTTCTCTCTCTCTCCCTCTCTCTCTCTCTCTCTCTCTCTCTCTCTCTCTCTCTCTCTCTCTCTCCAATAAAAACATATCCTTGGGTGAGGATTAAAAAAGTAAAATAAAAAGCAGGAATATAATGGAAACTTGGTATAGATCCCACAAAGAGCCTTCACCAGATAAGGGAGAGGAGGGGCCCAGACAGCAGCACCTGGCTCCTTGGCCCAGCCTCCTAAGCCTTCTCACGCTCACTGCCCGGGGGCAGGCGGGTGGGGGAGAAGTGGGTGTGCTCTTGGCCCTGCGTGGTTAGAACTGAGCTCCAGAGTCTTCTCTGGGTTTACTTCTCAGCTCTGCCACTCATGATGCTGTGGGTCCTCCAGGCCTCAGTGTCTCCTGTAAAATCCAGGTGATGATGAAGGGTACCTACCTCATGAGAAGGCTGTTGTAGAGGGGAGCCATCCCTAACCCAGCGGCCAGCACGCAGCACCAAGGAGTGTGGGTACTTCCTGCTGAGGACACCAAGGAAGAGCCTCACACAATGATAAGTCTCAGCAGGAGGATAATGCAGGGAAGACCCGAGGCGCCATTGGCTCCACATGAGAAAATGGAGGAAGAACACGCTAGTCCCATATACTTCCCAGACAGCATCGCCCAGAGGCCGGGAGCAGGGCCTGCAGCCTGACCCCACGCATGGGTCCAGTCTCACCTCTCCACACAGTAGTTCCCTTCTCCCATCTCAGTTGACTATGAAACTGGACGATGATAGTGTTACCAGAAAGGGGACCTGGCCCTGAATGGGTCTGCCTGGGGCCAGCGGGTAGTGTGTGGGTTCTTGACTTCATGCAGGGAAGATTTCACAACAGGAGTCCAGGTGAAATTTAGAGGATATTTATTAAAGCTGGGACAGCTGAGCAAGAAAGGGCTGGGGAAGTGAGCCTAGGCTGGTCTGCTTTGGCTCACCAAGAAGTCAGAGAAGAGAGGGCCTGGGGGACAGGCCCAGGGGGTCCACCTGGGAGGAACTGCTGCTGCCCACCGCTGCCCTGGTTTCAAGCCTCGGGGGGTAAAAAGAGGGGGAGGTGGGGCAGAAGGCAGAGGCGTGCTCCTGGGAGGGAAAGCATGCACTAGACCAAGTATGTCAAACTAAAGGCCCGAGGGCCACATGCCTTGTTTATTTGGCCGTGTTAGCCTTTGAGTTTGACATGCTTGCACTAGACCTTCGTTTTGAGGGTTTTTAAAAGTGTTTAGGGGAGGATCTCAATAGAAAGTTCACCAGCTTTATGCTGATGTACCAAAATGAGGTTTATTCTCTTAACTTCCTCTGTTCTTGGGTGAGGTTGGCAAATGACACGAATTGGATTTCTGCTCTCTGTCTCCCTGAGTAGGGTGATTTAAGCTACTTACCCTCTGGTTGGGGAGGAGAAGTACAAACCATTTTCTCATAAATGTCCTTGATTTAGGGAATATAAGATTTACCAGATGGCTGCAAACTGCTGTTTAACTATCTGTCTCATTTTGCCCATTCTGCCTGTCCTGGCTTACTGGCCTGTCTCAATAGGACCTACCGCAGCGGGTTGGTTGTTGTGAGAATTAAAAGAATTAAGTTTGTAAAGCACTTAGAACATGGCACGTGGCAAGCTGGCCGCGCACATGCCAGAGTTGCCATTATTGTAGTAAATGTCTGATGCTTGCTCGTGCCTATGTCTCCATCACTAATGTTACCCATGAAGTAGCCGTGTGGATTCTAGACTGACACCCTGACTTAGCCTTTGCACCTCATCCCAATGTGCCTCATTCAGCTGCGCCTCCCAGATGCCAGCCCACCTACAGGTGGCCTCGAGGGTGGGCTGAGGGGTCATGCTGGTTTCTCCTCTGGGGCCTCGCCTCTGGCTGGCCAAGGCCAAAAAAGCACAAGCAAATGCAAACCTTCCTCAGGGATCTGCGGGGCTGGTCTGTAAACAGGAGCCCCTGGGGCAGAGGTGTGAATACCCTGTAGCAACGGACTCTGACTCCCGCCTTTGTCGCCTTTGTGACCAACCCAGCGCCTTCCGGAGCCTGCTCCCAGCTCACAGGGGCCCAGCACAGTGGCGGTGCAGGAGCTGCGTCAGCCAAGGTCGTCCCCAGGGGTCAGGGCCCAGGGAAATGGCTCTGTTTACCCCAGGCCCCTCCATTACAACGTCATCCCAATAACAAAGAATTCCACCAAGCTTCCCCAAGACCACTGTTATTTATTTTAGCCTTGTTACCAGGAACAGAATCGCAGCAACAGATACCCTCGGATTCCAAATGCTGTCTGCTGTCCCTGCCCAAGGAACGTGAAGAAACTCCCTCTCTGTTTTAGAAGGAATGTTAAAAGACAAAATCAGATGACGGAGGGTATTTGAGAAGGGAGCATGGGGGTGGAGTGGGGGAAGGGGAGTTTGGCTGGGGTCTTGCCACAATCAGTAATAAACCTACTCCTGTTCTCTTCTCACCAAGTGAGAAGAGTGAGAACAATAAGAACGTTCTGGAAACTTCTCTCTTTAGACTCTGGAGTACAGAAAACACCGTGTTCCTGGGTGACTTGTAATAAAGGAAGCCCTGTGGTTCCCTCTGGGCCATCCCCGGGAGGCCTGGCTCCACTCCTGGCTCCACTCCTGGCCGCCTGGGGAAGCCCCTTTCCCTCGGGGGGCAGGGGCAGGCCCAGGAGTCCCTCGCCCACCCCTTTGTCTTGAAGGAGTTGCCACAAGCTTGTTCATTTGTCTGGAAAACACATCGGTTTCTCCCTCTTTGGAATGTGAGATGAATGTTGAAATCCCATTTTTCACCAGAACGAAGGGCTCCCTGTAAATAGGCCCATCGCTAGGGGCTGGCTGGGTGGGCGCATCCAGGCGGGGCGAGGGGAGGACATGCCGCGCAGGCTGCAGAGGGCTCTGGATGGTTTTGATTTGCGGCAGGGAGAAAACTCGAAAGCCAGACATGGGGACAGACAAGGATCTGGTTCTGAAGCAGACAGCTGTGGGCTGGGCCCCGCCGCTGCCTAGACATCTTTATTGCCGAGCTGGGACTGGAGGCCAGGGAGCAGCCGGCTGATGGCAGCAGCAGATGTGGCTGTGGCAGCCGGGCAGCCAGGCGGCCTTGGCCAGGGTGGACCACAGGCTCAGGAGCAGCAGGGAGGCTGAGAAAAGCAGGACAGAGCATGTGGTCCAGGGCAGGGAGGCCGTGTGTGGAAGACGGAGGACAGGTAGGGGGGCACTGCTGAGGGAGCAGAGCTGGGGCGCTATGGGCACTGCCTGGGTCCAGGCTGTGGCCTCAGACAGACCTGGGGGAGTCCGTGCAGGTCTCCCACTTCACGCTGCACCAGCTACTGAGTTCTTCTGAACCTCCCTTCCCGAGTCTGCGGAGGGACTAAGGATGGAGTGCGGGGTTGGTATGGAGAAACACCGCACACAGTGCATGGCTCACGGTCTTCAATACGTAGAAGCAGTCATTGTTACTACCTGTGCGGTCCTAAGCAGGTAATGTCATCTCTCCGAGCCTCCGTTTCCTCATCCTTAAAATGAAAATGGTAGTATTACCTTCCTCACAAGATTCTTCAAAAGAGCAAAGGAGATAATTTATAAGCTGATACATTGTAAGTGCTCAATACATTCTAATTCCTTTCCTTTCTCCGCTCCCCTGCCTCCCTTCCCCACGCACACGCACATCCCTCCCTGCCTTCCCTTACCCACATGGCAAAGCAGGTGTCCCCTCCCAGGCGGGAGAGGGTGTCCCTCAGTGCCTGATGGTCATCGTGTTCGGACATTTAAATGAAACCACTTTGAATGTTTCCTGTGTGCCACGGGAGGCTGCAGAACACAGGCTAGGAGCAACGCTGCGTCTAAACCACCCCCAGCCCTCCATTGCTCTTTCTGTAAAATGGGAGAAATGACACCCACCTCATAGTCTATTGTAAGAATTATGCCTGGCCCTAGCTGGTTTGGCTCAGTGGATAGAACGTCCGCCTGCGGACTGAAGGGTCCCAGGTTCGATTCTGGTCAAGGGAACATGCCCTGGTTGTGGGCTCGATCCCCAGTGGGGGGCGTGCAGGAGGCAGCCAGTCAATGATTCTCCCTCATCATTGATGTTTCTATCTCTCTCTCCCTCTCCCTTCCTCTCTGAAATCAATAAAAATATATATTTTTTAAAATGATTCTCTCTCATGGTTGATGTTTCTATCTCCCTCTCCCTTCCGCTCTCTGAAATCAATGAAAATATATTTTTTCAAAGAATTATGTCTGTAAAATGCCTAGAGTAGGTGACCTATAAAAGGCATCTTAAAAAGTAAGAAAAAAGAAATTTAAAATAGACAAACAGGCATTGAGATATACCTAATAATGAGAGGAGCCAAGGTAATGAAACATGAAGCTAAAATTCATGAGAAGAGAAGGAAATGTGGCACATTCTAGAACTATAAATAGTCATGTCCGCCTGGGACAGTGGACAGACTGGGACTTGTGTGGTTTCCAGCCCTCTCTCTCTCTCTCTCTCTCTCTCTCTCTCTCTCTGGCCTTGAACAAAGCACTCTGTCCCTCTGGATGGAATAATGGAATAGAGCTCCCAGACCCCTTCCAGCCAGAACTCCTAGGGTAAAGTACGAGAAACTGAGTCCAGGGCAGCGCAGTGGGAAGTGGGGTGCAGCTCACACTCAGCACGGGAGCAGGAGAGGGCTGCCGGCGTCTGCGGGGTCTGCACACTCACAGAACAGGGGAAGAAGAGGGTTCGAGCCGCTGCCAGGAGTAAACGAAAGCGCTGCTCAGCACCTTTGAAGATAAAGCCCGCAGGGAAATTCTCTACCGTTAGTTGCAGGGCATGGGTAGAAGACCATTGCTAAGCATATGAAGAGTAACCTCTCACTCACCAACATTAATACAACCACATGGGATGCACAGAAATAAAAGTGAGCAGAAGCTAGGGGGAGGTGCTTGTCACTGCCTTTGAGTTGAAATGTTTATAGAATCTCATGTTAGCACTATTTCCCTCCCTGCCCCCAACACACACACCCTTCTCCAAGGTTTAGTTAGGCTTGAAGTAGAAAAAAATTGCTCTCCATATAAGGTAAGGTTTGGGGCATCACCAAAAGCCCTGTCAAGAGCAGGCAAGAATAAAACAGATTTAAAAGTCTGGCACGATACCATAGTAGGTCCTCAGGAGCTATTCATTTTGGCTGCTCCCCTCGGTTCCATGGCCCTGCTTTTGCAACAGCATCTCATATGTGAAATCTTACAAAGAAAGAAGAACGCTGAATATTGTGAACAATAATATGAACAGAGCCACTTTAAGATGGAGCTGGAGCTGCCATGCCCAAGGAATTGCCTTTCATGTCTTATACCTCAAACCTTGGAATGTTAAAAACACGGCAAAATGACCTTTGGACTGGGCCTAAGCAACCTTGTTTCCCAAGGAACTCTCTACAAAGATAGCAAGATGACTACTGGACGGATGATCACAGGGCTGAAAATTAAAAAGTGTTTAGAATTAACATCACTAGGTTATGTTATCTGCACCAATAGAAATGCCTTCCTCTATTGCTGTAACTAACTGTTCCCCTCCCCTTTCTCATCAAGACCCATTGCTTTTGTCTCCTAATTGAAGCATTGATTCCCAAATAGCTGAAATAAACACTTGTTTGCCTTTCGATTTAAAAGGCCTTATTTTTAAGTTTACAATTTAGTCCGAAGACGTTGATTCAGGTCGTCTGTGGGAACTTGAGGACATCACTCGAAGCTCAGAGCCTGTTTTTCTCATCTGTAAGATAGTATTTCCTCCTGCACCCGTCTCCCAGGGTTCCCTGGAGGAATGAATGAGATCAGGTATGTGAAAGCACTACTCCAATACAAGTGTGACCATTGGCCCATAAAGATGTTGGCTCACTTGGCTTGCATGAGGGTCTCTCTGGCCCAGATGGACACAGATGAGTGGCCTGGCAGTTTTAGCACATACTCTTGTGATAGGAGCTATGAGGGGCTCCTGAATGGCCCAGGTCAATGGCTCCAAGCTTCCACAATGAGAACAAAGTGCACTTTCTGAAAGCAGCATACCCCAAAAAGGTTTGCCAAATGGAGCATGTATGGCGAAGCAGTAATCTTGGGTAGGAGCATTAGTTTCTTCAAGGCTTGGCTAAGATGTCTTCACAGCATAAAACATACAGCCAGACGTGTCTGGTTTACCTGGAACATCATGAAGGAAATGGATAGGAGATATGCTATTGACTATAAAGCGGCAAATTACAACTTACAACACTCATAGGTTGTGGCCTTTGACAAGATATGCAACTTGTTTGTAAGCCTTTTTCCTCATCTGCAAAGTGGGAATAACAGTTGAATACACATATTTGGTTGGGACATTTAAGACATAACCCTTGACCCAGCTGGCATGGTTCAGTGGTTGAGTGTCAACCTATGAACCAGGAGGTCACAGTTCGATTCCAGGTCAGGGCACATGCCTGGGTTGCAGGCTCGATCCCCAGTGGGGGGCGTTCAGGAGGCCCTCATAGCTCCTGATTAATGGCTCTCTCTCAACATTGATGCTTCTATCTCTCCCTCTCTCTCTCTCTCCCTTCCTCTCTGAAATTAATACAAATATATTTTTTAAAAAGACATAACCTTTGGAAGGCATATGCCTAACTCAACATACCCAAGATACTAAGTAATTCTTTGAAGGACAAAAGGTGAGTGTTTCAATAAAGACCAAGTCAGATGTCTATTCTTTTAAAATGAAATTTATTGTACATAAAATAAATTACAATTTAAGCCAAAGCTTGGGTGGCTTTAAAGTGCATCTGTGTAGGGGATTTGTGCATCTGTTCACTCGCTGTCAGATAGTGTTTTGGTATTTAAGCCATGACTCAACCAGACCTGGGAAGCAGCCCAACATCATTGCCATGAGCCAGTTACACAAATCACACCAAATTCAATGGACACATTTTCTTTCTGTACCTGATGCAACAGTTGTGTTTTTTTTTTTTTTTTTTAATTATACAGTCTCACAACCACTCAAAGTTTGGGGCTGAAGAGTTTGTTCTCAACCACTGATCACAGGTCCAACTAAGCAGCCTCCCTTGTCAGGCCATATACGCTTACAGATGTCTGGGTACACATTTTGGCCCATAAACTCCACCCTTTTGGGGGGAATGGGGAAATATTTTCCTCTTTGTCCTAAGAAACTGGGTACCCTTCCAGTTAGAAAGGCATTCTATCAGGAATAGGGTTCCAGAGATGCAAATCCTCCTTGAAGAGAAAAACAATTCTTCCTTGGGGGATACGGGTGGAAGAAAGGAGAAGGAAGAAAAAGGAGAGCCCGTGAGAGCCGAGTCTATTTCATTCCCACTGTAAATCACATCGATATATTTGGTGAAACTACCACTGAGCATCATTTACAAGGTATTAAGGACAAAATCCAAAGCAATTATGCCCCCTTCCCCTCCACAGGACAAGACAGGGAATCCATTTCACATATTCAGAGAGCGGCTTGGTGGGCATCACGCCTCACCGGTTCTGTCCCCCTGCTCAGAACAATGCTTCCTTTTCCGCACCAGTTCCGCAGGCCCTCCGGGCCTCCCTGCTCCGGCCCTTTCTGGAACCACGAATTACTCCCAGCATTCAACGTTCCTGCACCTGGAGAGCCTCAGACTCTCTTCCTGGGAAGACCACACCCCCACGTGCCTCTGCTTCAGACAGAGGTGACAGTCCTCACTTTGGCAGAAAGGGCTTGCTTGAACCGCCTCTTCAGGTCCTGCATGTTGGGCGACTTGGGCCTGGGGATGAGGGAGGTTCTTCGCTTCTCGGGCGTGCTGCTCGGCGGCTGTTTGTGGCTCACTTCTTTGCACAGGATGTGGAAAGCGTTGTAGACGTCATTGTAGTTTTCGCTGACGGACACTTCATAGAAGGAGCAGCCCAGCATGCCGGCCAGCTGCAGTCCAAGCTGAGGGTCCACCTGCTTGATGTGTAGCAGGTCAGCTTTGTTGGCCACGACCACCACGGGCAGCCGCGTGCCCAGGTGGAGCTGCTGGACCTGCTGGTGGAGCTGGCCAATGAGTTCATAGCTCTTGTAGTCGGTGATGGAGAAAACGATGACCACGGCGTCGGCCCAGCGAATGCACCTACTCAGCTGCTCGTTGCAGCTCAAGCTGTTCTCGTGGACCTGAGAGAGGGGGAGTGGCAAGGTGAATGGCGAGTGCAGGAGAGAGCCCTGGCTTGGCTGGATAGAGAATTCAAAAGAGCCCTTGACAGTAATGCCAGGTCGCAGGCCATAAACAAGTTATATCCCCACACACTTCAGCTTTCTTGACAATATGTTGATCCAGCTGCACGGAGTTGGAATAAATAACAGTGCAGCTCACCACACTCAAGTGGAAAATTGACCTGCAGAGAACTCCATGCAGAGAGACTTTGTAGTTGCATAAAATGGGAAATTAACTGGCTAGACAGTAAGTCTGGAGAAGTAAAGATAGGAGCTGGAAGCATTTAAACCTGGATAACTGCCCAGCTCAAGAGGGAAACACACACACACACACACACACACACACGCTAGCCTGGCTCTTTTGTCTATAGAGGAACTTTCCACAATAAAAAGTGATTTCGAGTATTTGGAGACTAAACCTAGATTTTGATTTTGAATGGCAAGACACGAATGTAAAAAGTGACCTTTTTAATCATAGTCGGAAACTGCCTATTCCCGATGTGTCTGGTTTGGTCTTTCCTGCTGGGTAGACTCCTAAGATTTCTGCCCCTCAGCCAAGTCTCCCAAATTAAGCCAGGCTAAGACTGACCAAAAGCCAGATAGCACTGAAGTGTCACACATGTAAAGCCTCGACTTGACTCCCCAAATTCCTCTCCTTCGTACTTTGAGAACTGAACAGTTCAACAGTCAAGCCACCTCCCCATCGACCTAGCCACGCATCTCAGAGCTTCTCACCTGAATACCTGGAGTGTCTTGAACCTGAATAGCCAGGGTTTCACCTTCTATTTGAACTTGTCTGGTGTAGAGATTACCTATCAGGCAAAAGAAAAAAGAAAGTATGTTCATCCTTCTTGTACAACTTTGAAAACATTATGGGATTTTTTTTAAAACTTAGAAAATACAACCTGAACCAATGCACAAAAATAAGCTATAGTTAATAGGCTTAATTCAGATTTTTTTTTTTTTTTGGAGACAACTGTAATTTTGATTCCATATTAGTTGATTTATTAAAACCAGGGCAAAGTTTGCACATTTTTGGAAACTGATTTGGGTAGTTTTAAACAGAGCTTCCATATTTAGAGTATTTCCTTGCTCAGCATGTGTGTGGTTTCTATTTTATTTTAGTACTTTATCACTCAGACATATATTTATACTTTAGCTATCAGATACAATGGCTGGGTAGGCAAATACTGTTAGCAAATGCAGAGCCAACATTACCAACTGAAATAAAAATGTGACATAGCAATAGCTAACTCTACATCAAAGCAAAAGGCTGCCATGCCTTATCTTGGGATGGTTTATAGAGCGCATTTCAAATAATCCCTGTAGGTACTTCAGATGGTCTAAGGAATGAAACAATTTGTTAACAGAACATAGGTTGAAAGCCCTTAAGCCTCCCCCATGGCCAGTCTTAATCCCAGGGATTGAAACAGTGTCCTCGCATTGATTCAGGAACTCTCCTAAAATTCTAGCGTGCCGTCTTTTTTCTTTGTTAAGAAAAGAGAACGTTGGGTTTACAGCGGCTCTCGCTTGGCCTTTGCTTTAAAAGGTCACCTCTGAAAGGCAGCCAGCAGAGAGGGATGGGGTGGGGGAGGAGCTGGCCAACGTTGTTTTTTTTTTATGACTTTGGCAGGAGTGTTTTGAAGGGAGAGGCTCTTCAGAACAAAGGGTGCTTCCAACTGGGGTCCCCATCGTTGAAACATACCAAGGGGAATACTTTCAGGCACTTGATAAATTGATGAATGGGCCTGGAGTGGAATGAGGCCAGATGGCAGTTATGGAAGGGGAGCACAGGGAAATGTGTGTGTGTGGGGGGGGGGGGGGGAGGGGGGCAGGCAGAGTTGGATGTGGCAAGACCCTGATGCTGACTGTCACTCTGAAGGAGCCTGCCTGGGAGACACTGAAAATGAGACCAGCAGCACTGGTGCAAGCGGATGGCATTTCCTTCAGAAGCGCTTCCTCACCTGCATTTCTTTCGTAGTCACCAATGAATCGCTTGGTGAGGAACCGGACCACCAGAGCTGCAGGTCAGAAAAGAGAAAGGACAGAGGCTTAACCGTGGCGCTGAAGTTAGATGGATCTTCTCCACTCCACGCCCTCTGGCCACCAGCTCTCCCAGAGAAAGCCAGCCGCCACCTAGAAATTCCTACCCCCCGCAGCCCTCCCCCAGCTCCTTCACGCTTCCTCCAGACACCGCACGGGTACAGAGCGAGTCACCGCTCCGTCCAGCTGGAAGGGCCATGGGGCCACCCGCTCCTCTGAGCCGGCTCAGCCACACCTAAGCCTCCCGGCAGACACATCTTTCCCAACCTGAAAGGCCGCCCCGCGGAGCGGCTACGCTCCCTAAGTCCCCCTTTGTGCCAGGCACCACCGGAGGCTCAAGAACCCCAAAGCTCTGGTCTCGGTGAGTCGGTGGTGCCGAGACGGTCGCCCGGCCACTCGGGGTCCCAGTTCCCCTCATCCGTAGAAGGAGGGATTGGAAGCGAGGCTGGCTCGGGTCCCCCGGAGGGGCAGTGGGTCCACAGGAGACGACGGGCGGGCAGTGCAGCCACCGCTCCCACCTCGCCCTGCTCCGTCCAGCCCGGAGACCAGCGGGTTCTCGCCCGAGCGCGAGGACTCACCGGTCTTGCCCACGCCGCTGGCCCCCACCACGGCGATCTTGACCAGCCTGCGGCCCGCCGCCCTCAGGCAGTAGTCGGCGGCCGCGGCGCTGCCCGGAGCGGGGTACTCGGCGATGGTGCACATGTTCTGAATGAGGCGCATCGCCGCTCCGGCCGGGCTGCTCCGCGCGGGACGGGAGCTGCGGGCGGGAGGAGCTCGCGCTGCGCGGGAGCGGGAGGAAGGCTGAAACAACAGAAAGCGAGCGCGGGCGGACGGCGCGTTGCTCAGGGAGCCTCAGACTCCGGCCGGGACCGCTCCCGGGCTGCGCGCGCGCTGTTTTCTCCGAGGTCGGCCCCGCCCTCCGCCGCCCGAGGCCAATCCTCGGGCGCCCTGCGCGAGGCCCCGCCCCCGGCGCCGAACTGCGGGCGCCGCGCCCCTGGGGGCGACAGGAGCCGGTGCTGGGCCCCGTGAGGAGCGGGTAAAATGGGGCGGCGGGCCCGAGGGGGGGCCACCTGTGTGTGGTGGGCCACGTGTGGGCTGGAGCCGAGGGCTCAGCCAATGGCGGGCTCCGGGAAGGGCAGGCTGGGGCGCCGGCCGGGGTCCCGCTGCGCCCGCACGGGGCAGGTGCTGTGGCTAAAGGGTTGGGGGCGCCTCGGGTGCCGGGAAGCGGGTCTCCCTAGAGCGCTTCTCGTGCACCTGCCTCCTCTCCGGTGCCCGGCCCACCCACCCACTCCCTGCAGCCACTGACCTCTGGGCCCCAGCCCTCTGGGAACCTGCGCCCGGGAGGCGGGGGCCCCGCGGGTGCGAGCTCGCCGGGTATGGGGGCCAGCCCTGCTGCCCGCTTCGCGCCTGCCTCATTCATTTGGGGCATGACTGCACTGACTTGGGTGCACCTGGGGTGGCATCTCGGATTACAGATTTGGCTACAATGGCAATCAGTAACAAAGACCCCGTGACCACTCTCCTAACATGTGACTTTTTATTTGGGGGCAAAATAATGTCACTATTTTGTCGGTAGACCCACACTCTCTGGCTCTCGACCGGGCGGCTGATCGCTCACCCTCCGACAAGCTCACGTGAACGCACATAGGTCGATGCATTTGCACTCCCAGAGGCAAATCAAGAAGTAATTATCGAACAAGCTTCCTAGCGCCTCACACTGTCACACCTCCGATTGGAGCTGTGAGATGGAAAGAAACAGTTGCCCCAGCTGTGTCTGCATACCGACTACACCGGAAGCAGAGACCAGAAGGGTCCGCACTTGTCTCTGGACACCAGGAATGGCAAGGTTAGTAAAGTGACGATGCCAAGGAGGACGTGTGCTTGCACTCATAAAACCCCAAGCTCCAGCCCCTTGCATTCTCATCAGGGAAAGAAAGACATCTTCAATAGTAGACTAGGTTTCCCATCTAAATATTCTATAGCTGGAACTGACTGTGAAATGTCACCAGACACCCAGGCTGACCACCTCCATCCCACCCCCTCCCCCCATCCCCACCTTTTTAACCTTGTGGGCCCCCAAAGGTTCCAGAGGCTTTTATCCTGGGCATAAACATTGTAACTTTGTATCTTCAGCCATATTAAAGGTTGATATGATATATAAAAGTATAAAGCAGCCCTAACGGGTTTGGCTTAGTGGATAGAGCCTCGGCCTACAGACTGAAGTGTCCCAGGTTCGATTCCGGTCAAGGGCATGACCTTGGTTGTGGGCACATCCCCAGTAGGGGGTGTGCAGGAGGCAGCTGATCAATGTTTCTCTCTCATCGATGTTTCTAACTCTCTAACCCTCTCCCTTCCTCTCTATAAAAATCAATAAAATATATTTTAAAAATAAAAGTATAAACCAGTTCTCTTATCTACACATGTCAGACATCTAGTTTGAGTCCCTCTTCCACCCTCAAGTTAATTGACCAGGTATTTGATGGAATTTATGATGCTGACCCAATTCAGACTGAGGTGAACTCTCTTGCCTATCTTGATTTAGGTGTCCTCAGGAATTCAAAACAGAGGAAAGGTAATCTCAAACTGCCTTGATAGCAAGTTTTCTAGGATGGGCAGCATGATTGGCAAGATGTGTCACCTTAGCAACCAACATAATAAAAGGTTGACTTCTGTGGGGATCACAAGAATAAAATAAACTCAGCCATTTGAGTAAGGAGGGGGGGGAAGCATTTAGAATATGTACCATGTCTTTCTACATGGTTTAACTCAAATTTTAATTTTGATGTGCTATAAAATCAAATGTAGCAAGACTGTAATTACAGGTAACCATGTACTTTTTAACCCCCACCCCCAAAAGCCATGTTTACATGGTGAAATAATTATGAAGTCTGAAGTTTTTGTTTAACTGCTTTTTATACACACACTCACATGCAGACATGACAAAAGTTGCCAAGGAGAATTTTGCTTTGACTCTAAAATGCTTCTGGGGCTTGATTTTTATTACCATGAGCCTGTACCAAGCCTATGATTTTTCTGTCTGAAACACAAAGGCTGAATTTGGTATTCTTATTTTAGGTCTAAATGATCGGTCTGTGCTTTAAAGAGCACAGAAAACAAGAGAAAGATGGAGAGAAGAAAGGGGAGCTGTTCAAATTCCAAACATCTGGCAAAGAGCCCAGCTCCAGCTCACCCTACCTTCCAATGATGATACTGAAAGTAACCCCGTCTTGGAATTTCATAGAATTAATAGAGAGGAAGGGGAAGGGACAGGAAAATTGGTGTATATTGAAAGCTTCATTTATTCCAGAGATCTAGCATACCAGAAATCCCATTTACCTTCGTGACAATCCTATCGCCATCACTTCCGGTTGCATTATCTACTGCTGTTTAGTAAACCACCCGGAGCCTCAGTGGCTCCCAGTTCTGTGGGTTGACCGTGCTCAGCTGGGCAGTTCTTGCTTGGGGCCTCTCATGTAGTTACCATCAGATGGCAGCTGGGGTGGAGTCATCCGAATCCTCACCTGGGCTGGACACCAAGATGGCTTCTTCACGCACACGTCTGCATTTCGGCTGGAATGCCAGGACAGCTGCGACTAGCCAGCCTCTTCCTCTATCCAGTCTCTCCAATGGCAGCTCAGGCTCCTTCATAGCAAGACGGGCGACTTCCCTTAGAGTGAGCATTCTAAGACAGGAACCGGAAGCTGCCAATCTGTTAAGGCTCCTGCGTGGAAGTTGGTGCAGCATCCCTTCTGCTGTATGATATTGTCAAACTGTCACAGAGCCCACCCAAGTTAAAGGGCAAGTGGCAGGGACATAGGAACAGTGTCAAAGAATTTGTGGCCATTTTATAAATGAGAAAACAAAGACTCAGGTTAAAAATTCCTCCAGGTCAAATATCCTATAAGGGACAGAGCCAAAATCTAAAAAGAATAAATGGTATAGCATAGGGAGAATGTTCAAAGTGGTTTGAACTGCTCTCCCTCTCCCTCTCGCTCCCTCCACCGCTTTTTATTGTTTAAGCTAAAAGAAATGGTGGTGAAGGTGCTAAAATATGAAAAACTTGAAAGAAATATTTTGCCAACTTCTGATTTTGCCTCAGCACCCAGAGTTTCTATCACCTCCTTTGATCTGTACAGCTGATCTTAGATCTGAGAGCTTCCAGAGATAATCCAGTTTCTGAAATTCCTTAGTATACTAGAATATAAATTCAATAACTATTTATGGGATGTCTGAGCCATGGGAGTACCAGGCACTATGCTGGGTCCCAAGTCTACTCTGGCAAACAAGACAGACTTTGCCGTCACTGCAGTTAACATTTAGCATGGGAGACAAAGAAATGAATAAGCAATTTCAATGCCCTGTGAGGAAATGCTTTGATAGAGGAAATTCAGGAGCTATAGGATTACAAGGCAGGACTAAAAGCCCGGATTGTGGGAGTCAAGGAAGAATGTGTAAAAGTTTGAGTAGTTGTAAAGTTTGTGTTTTGTGTATTTGTGGGAGTCTGAAGCAGGGGCCTCGGAGGGGGAGAGGTGGGTTGGTTTGCAGAGGATCTAGCATTTGCCAGAAGACAGTAGATACTCGGTAAGTGTTTGTGGACTATAAATGAAAGCAAAGGCCTCACCATGAGAGAATTCAAGGAACAGAATAGTTCCTAATGGGTGGACAGAGGGAAGAGTGCTAGTGATTCCAAGGAGGGACACACATATCCATGAAATAATCCCCAGAAGTTGTGTAGTCCTTCCTTCTGAGACCATGCCCCATGGAACCAAATGAGCTCCCCCTCTGCCTGTGTCACCAAGAGTTTCTCCCAGATCAGCCCCCTCTGAGCATCGAGGCCTTGGTCAACAAGTAGACTTTCTTTTTCTTGACCTTTGTCAACCCTGCCTGTTTAGGTCTAGTAAACAGATACCCTTTCAGCTCCTTTAAATAGAAAATTACTCTTACACAGGGAATTACCTGCATTCAGTGTTGTCAGAAGGGCTAGAGTGATGGGCTCTGGGCTGGGTCTGCAAAAATGATTCCCAGAGCTGCAGAGCTGGCCCGCCCAGGAAGCTCTTGCATAATCCAGAAGAGGGGGGATCAGGAGATGGCACTGCCGCCACTGCTACTGTCTTTCCAGACCCACAAAGGTAGAGGCCGAACATGCAGAAAGGGCCAGTGTCTCCACAGGGGAGCCTGGCAGCAGAAAGCACCCAGCCACAGAGAGATGGCCTCCTCCCTGCAACTCTTACTTGAGTACACTGGTTAATGAAGCTATTTTGTATTCATTACCCTAGCTGCAAAGGAATCTGGGAAATGTGTTTAGCTTTGTAGTCTCAGCCATACATGAAGACACACTAAGAAATGGAAAGGAAGCAGAGTATGAATCCACCGTTTCCTCTGCACTTCTCTCGCAACCCAAAGAACATAGAGTCCCAGAAAAGGAGAGATAGGGCCCACTAGACATTTAATTTGCAATTGTAAGAATATAATGAAGTTCTTTTTCAGTTGATTGCTTTGAGACTTCCATTCAAGACCGCTATTTTCGTTGCTTTTATGTAATGGGAACTCCCTACCATCCACAGCAGCACACTTATGCTGAGCTGGTATCTTTTCTCCTGCAGCCTCTTTCCAGAAGGACAGACTTTGGTGTGGTCTGCAGCTTCCAAACACCTGGTCCATTGCTCCTTTGCCTTTCCTGGTAGTTCGGAGAGGACTGACGAACTGGTAAGGAAAGGGTGGCTGCCTGTGACATGGATTGTAAAGGAACAGGAAACAGGAAGTGTGCCTCCTTCATCTGTTTGTAATAATCTTTTTCAATTTTAAAAAATTAAAAAGAACCATAATTTGGACACAGCTGTTGAATTAGAGAGGGGAAGGAATTCATTCTGCGCTGCTCATTTTCTAAGAGATTTCTGAGAATGGAAATAGGGACAGATATAACGTAGCATAATAGAGGGATTTCATCCAGTGGCTCTATGCAATGTGTGTTAGATGTCCTGCAGGCTGTGCACTCCACTACGGAGAGCTATGCCTGGTGCACAGGGTGCTCAATGATTCTTTTTTGTGTGTCAACCTTCCTTTAAGGAAACACTGGACTGAAAAACAGAAAATCCAGGTTCTAAAGGCAAAGTTGTAGGGAAGGCAGATTGGAACTGATTTCAATAAAAAGGATACACACACATATACCTACCTACCTTTGGCCAAGAGAAAGATCACTTATTGACTGGAGAACACTTTAACTTTGAAAAAAAGTAAGATCTTTAAGTTCCTGCAGTGGGCCTTCCGTCCCCCTCCCACATACCTCGGTTGGTTTCTATGGTAGCAAATGGCCCACATTTCCCCCTTCCACACTACAGAGAAAGAAGTACTAGTGTTCTACAATTATATGGCCTTGCAGCTCTACCAGATTTTATCTCTCTTATTCTGGAAGGTTTCCTCCACCCTCTTTCTCTATTTCAATGTAATATATAAACTGAAGGTAAAAGAAAAGGTGAAAATAATTGTCTTTTTCATTCAGGGAAAATCTGAGACTTTCTTCTTCTCTCAAATGATTTGAGTCTTAGTACCCCAAGTCACTTTTCTAGGAACATAGAACACCTATTTGATTAGCAATCTGATGACAATAACTCAGAATAATTTCACGTTTTAAACATTACTTGGGCCCTGGCCAGTGTGGATCAGTTGGTTGATTATTGTCCCGTGCACTGAAAGGTCACCATTTCAACTCCTGGTCAGGACACATGCCCAGGTTTCAGGTTCCATTCCAGTTGGGTGGGTGTGGGAGGCAACTGATCTATGTTTCTCTCTCACATCAAAGTGGTATTTTGTTTTTCTCTCTCTCTCTCTGTCTCCCCCTCTCCCTTCCTCTCTCTCTAAAAATCAATAAAAACATACCTTATGAAAACATTACTTGGAATAACTAGTGAATTTCCACTGTGTTTTCAGTGGGAGTAGGAAAACTTAGAGTGCCCATTTTCCCAAAGCCTTTTAGAATATTAGGAACTCGCATTACTGCTTTATTCACAAAGACTTTGTCAGAAGTTCCCTTAGTTCAATGAAAGGTCTAACAATATTGCAGCTAAGCAGTACTAATGTACTTTTAGATCTTTTAGTTCTTTTCTTCTTTTCTCCAGTGAGAAGAATCCAGCAAGCATGTTCATCTGCCCCTTCTCTCTCTAACCCATCAGTTGTACAAAAGACAAAGCAGAGAGAAATAAGTATCAGCCTCGGTCCCCCAGGAATGAGTATTCTCATGATACTTGGCTAGATACTGTGATCAGGAGATAAGGCCCAAGCAGAAAAGGTTCAGAAAGGTTCAGACAATTGAGTCTATTGTTTAACGGAACCCTTTAGCCACAAACTCCTTAGATTGGACACACCTACTATTTGCCCTCTAATTTCTTCTGGGGATGCCTGAAGAATTCTTAGGTGACTCTTTTTAAAAACACATATGTATATTTTTTATTGATTTCAGAGCAGAAGGGAAAGGGAGAGACAGAGATAGAAACATCAATGATGAGAATCATTTATCTACTGCCTCCTGCACGCCCCCTACTGGGGATGGAGCCCGCAACCTGGTCATGTGCCCTGACTGGGAGTTGAATCGTGATCTCCTGGTTGTGGGTCTACGCCCCACCACTGAGCACCCTGGCCCAGCCTTAGGTGACTCTTTAGGCATCCATATTTGTTTTTGTACAGAAAGCAAGGCCTCTCCCCATAGCCTCAGTTCCTTAGCATAATGTACTAAGCTAATAAGAAATAAAATCTCGTCATATATAGCCACCTAGGATATGAGGAAAGAACAAGCTTCACTCTCCTCCCCCCATTCCTCAAATCACAGGGAAAGTGCTGTCAGAATTATAGTCACCAAGAAATACCTTCTAAGCCCTAAATAGCACCAACGTCTCAGACCATTCAGTGTTATCTAAAAGGCCATAATGTGAATTATAGAAGTAGAGCCCCCCAGTTAGCGGAGGCATATAGTTACTTGGTTGGTAAAAATGCAAATGGTGATGTGATCATTCTTTAAACAAGTGTGAAATTCAGTTACCACCAGAAAGCATTTTCATTTTAGCAGTGGTCTGTGAAAGCTTAGGCATTTCACTAAGACATTTGCATTGTTAATGCATTTCCTCCTGATTAAAAAAGAAAATGGATAGCAGGTGAGAAAAATTTGATGTGATGGTTTTTAGGAAATGCACAAATGACTCATGTACTCATTTGATTTGACAAAGGTACTGGTTTCTATATAAAGAAACAATTTAGTCCCAAAATAGAAGTGGCCCAGAGCAGAATGTAGCTCGTGGAGGAATTACACATTCCAAGCATGAGGAACATGGAGATTGGTATGCTGGGGCATCTGCTGGGAGTGCTGGAGGAAGACCATTATTAATTCATGTGGAATGTAAAGCTATCCACTCCAGGACCCTAAGTTTTCAAGATAGGAAGTCTCTCATGTAATTTGAGACAATTCTTACTGGACTCTAAACACAAATAGCAATGAAAATAAAACGTGTTGTGTTTTTTTGCGAAGAATGTGTATTCCCATGCTAACTGGAAAATATGTTTAGCTCAATGATAAATAAATTATAATGGATTTTGCCCTGACCGGTTTGGCTCAGTGGATAGAGCATCGGCCTGAGGATTAAAAGGTCCCAGGTTCCATTCCAGTCAAGGGCATGTACCTTGGTTGCGGGCACATCCCCAGTAGAAGGTGTGCAGGAGGCAGCTGATCGATGTTTCTCTTTCCTCCATGTTTCTAACTCTCTATCCCTCTCTCTTCTTCTCTGTAAAAAATCAATAAAATATATTAAAAAAATTATAATGGATTTTGAGTCATATAATATGTTGAATATTCAATAAGATTAGGCATGCAAAAGTACCCTATAAATTATAAAAGTTTAATACTTTTATATATTTATTATGAGAATGAAGCAAAGAGTTATTTTTCCAGCCTGATGGTTTCTTAATCAGTTCTTGGGAAGTATTATATTTATAACTCAGTCAAATCCTCTCCCAAATTCCTCTTCACCTGGGCCTAGATGAGGAGATAGGCTGGAAGGACCACACTGAAGTCGTTATTATGTTTGTTTGCCAAAACACGCAATAGAGCCAAGAGCTGATGCATTCCTCTACGCCCCATCCACAGGCAAGAGAGGGAATTGTTTGTCTTGGACAAGCTATTGGACTCCATTATCAACCAGACCCACCGGGGTTTTAGGGCAGAAAGGGGTAGCCTTCTTGCCATTACAGCACACGCCAGGTCCAAGAACGTGGTGGGAACATTATCCAGACTGTTGTACTGTGCCACATCAGAATCCAGAAGCTTCTCAACAAACCAGGAAAGCTGTAGGCCTGTAGCAGCTTCTCCTCCACCACTATAAAGCAGCCTCACTCATAGCAGGCCCTTCTGTGGCATGGCCTGCCTCTCTCTGGCCCGCCCTTCCTCTGCAGTTCACAGCATGACCAGCACCCTTTGAGTGCAATTGCCAATGGCTTTCAGCTTGCAGTCTTCTACATTTGACACACTACATTATTTGTCTGTTTATTGGCCAACACTCCACACTAGAGAGTAAGCTCCATGAGAGTCGAGATTTTATTTTCTTCACTGCCCTATCTCTAGATCCTAGAAGAGTGTTTAGCTCATAGCACATTTTAGCACTCAATCGGTGTTTGTGGGAAAAGAGTGAATGAATCTGTGCATTTATATGCTTTGAGAAATGAGGCAGTGGAGAGAGCCCAAGGAAGCTAGAGTGGTGGAAGGGGGTGCCTAGGGGAGTCAGGCCTGGAGAGGTGGAGAAGGGTGGGGATGAGATCACAGAGACTGGCTTTAGGGGTGAGACAGGGTGCTCCAGTCACGGCTCAGTCTTGGCTCACTCCTTCCACTGATGCCAGTGGACTGACAAAGAGGATGGGTTTGCAGCCTGAGGTGATTTCGAGGTGGAGAAGATGGAGAGAGTGCTACTGATGGCCAACTTGGGTCTCAGGGAAGTAGAATAAGGTCAGTGGCTCAGAAGTGGGAGTAGGAAATGGCAGGGTAGTGGTGGGGAAGGCTTGAGGAGAACAATGCTTTGGAGAACCCAAGGACCAACTGAAATGAAACAACAGGAATATGGAGTGTGTGTGAACATTGTGATGCATAAAGTATTTGGTCTTCATCCACAGTTCCTGGCTCACAGCTCCCCAAATTCCTTGGAAGTTCTTAAGTGTTGAGAGTGAGCAAGGTATCTTTTGTATGTTAATGAGGTGGCTTCTGTACCCCACTCAAAAGTGGGGGCTGTTTGCCAGGACAACCAACCAAGTGATTAGAGGTTTGGAACTTTCAGCCCCACCCCCACCGCACACCTCTGGGCAGGAAGAGGGGCTGAAGATTGAGTGCAATTGCCAGTGGTCAATCATGACTGTATATGAAGCCTCCCTCCATAAAGGCCCAGGAGGACAGCTCATTATTGGCCTTGTTTTTGGAGAGCTTCCTCACTGGGGAACCAGATCACTTTCCTGTTCCACCGACTGGGCCCCAAGCTCCTCAACGACAGAACCTCCTTTGCTCAGGGTCTCACCCAATGTATCCCTTCCTCTGATATTGATTCTTACCCTTTAATATTCTTTGTAATCAACGGATAGCATAGTGAGTAAACAGGTTTCCCCCAGTTCTGTGAGCCATTCTCAAATTCATAGACCCCAAGGGGGAGGTCCTTGGAACCTCCTCCTCAGGAGCACAGGGAAGAGCCTGGGCTTGCGGCTGGGCTGACGTCTGGGTGTGCATGAGGGTGGGGTGGGGGAGCAGTCTTGTAGGACTGAACGCTTAACCAGTGGAATCTGATGCTATCTCCCAGGAGATAGTATCAGAATTGAGTTGAATTCTTGAACACCCTGCTAGGGACATACAGCTAGACTGCAAGTTCACAAGAATTGTTTATTGGTGTGAGGGGAATCCTCCACTCCCCACCCCCATGGTGGGATTAGGCTGGGGAAGCCTATTCAGTGTGGCTCAGGCAGCAACATTCTATACTGGGAAGTAGAAGCAGAGAAAGGGAGATGAGGTGGTAGCCTCAAGTGATTTAAAATATATATATATAATTTCAGAGAGAAGAGAGAGGGAGAGAAAAATAGAAACATCAATGATGAGAGAGAATCATTGATTGGCTGCCTCCTACATGCCCTCTACTGGGGATCGAGCCCGCAAGCTGGGCATGTGCCCCGACTGGGAATCAAACCGTGACCTCCAGGTTCATAGGTTGACCCTCAACCACTGAGCCTTGCCGGCCGGGCAAGGGGGTAATTTTGTCTAGGATTTGGGTGAATGGCTGATTCTGGAGTCCAATTGGGAAGTGAATCAAGGATGTCCATGAGGAGCCTATTGGAAGGGAGGACAGTGGCAGAGCATTTCTGAAGCCTCCTATGGGCCAGCCACTGTGCTGCACACCCAGGGTGGAGTGGCTGGGCATCCCACAGCCTGAGGTGATTTCGAGGTGGACAGCCCACGAACGGACATACAGGTTAGGCTGTAAGCTCACAAAGGCGAGGACTGAACGATTTTTCCATCTCTGTATTCTATGCACCTAGGAAGTGCCTGGCACATACTAGGTCTTAATAAAGTTGCTGACTGAAATAAATGGACAGAACAGATTATGTGCAAGAACTGGCACTGTCTCCTGTAGGTCTTATCATGGTCCCTTTCCTGCATGCCTTCCTCTATAATAATAATAACACCTATTGGGCACATCACATCCCATGTCCCTGGCACTGCTCCAAGTGCTCCATACATATTGACTCATGTGTATGCCACCACAAACAAGACAAGGCCAGCACTGTTGTTGTCATCCCTGTGTGAAGAAGTGTAACTGAGGCCCAGGAAAGCTGGGCAGTTTGCTCAAACTGACACAGCTAGAAAGTAGGAAAAGCAATTTGGGAACCCAGGCAGTCCAGCCCCAGAGCCCCACAATTCACAATTTGCTGCCCCCTTCTCAACAGGCTCTACTGTCTAGCTACCCAGGGCAAAGTCCCCTTTATTCTCAGCCTTTATCTCACCTTTTGATCTTTTATGCAACTTGCAGGTGGAGGACGTTTGTACTTGGAATGGAATGTGTGAAATGCAAGGATGAAGAGGGCGGCAGGCTGGAAAGAAGGCTGGAGGCCCACACTGTGGTGTGTGTGTGTGTGTGTGTGTGTGTGTGTGTGTGTGTGTGTGTGTAGGGTGGGGCAGTGAGGGAAGAAGGGGCTGCAGCTGTTAAAAGTGACTTCTCATATAACCCACGAGGGTAAGAGCACTTCCCCTGCAGTTGTGTGGATCACAGCCACAGGACAATAATTTGACCAGGATGTTGCCTGTGTTGATTTAGGGTCAGAGCGTAGGAAATTCAGGACTGGTTACCTGGAAAAGCACCACCAAACCCAATACTTTCAGTTTATCCCCAGTAGGGGACGGGGCAGAGTATCACTTCTTTAACTTAAACCTTCAGTTCAAGCACCTCTTCATTTTGCCCATGAATCTCAAGGCCTGGAAAACTACTCAGAATTGAGTCTGTGGAGTGGAATTTAACTCCAATCATAAGCAAGTTGCTCTGCAATGTGCTTTATAAAAAGGAAAAATGGCATTCACCTATTCCTTGGTGTTTTGCTTTTTCACCTTCTGTCCTCCTGTTGCATAATGCCAGTCCCATTCAGAGCGGGGATAATGCTGCACAGTGGGCCCACACTCAGTGACCAGCAGCACATTTGCTGAATGCTGGTAGCTGTTGACAAATGCCACAGCTCCTCTTGAGCATTAATCATCCCCAGAACCTTCGATTGCTTCGTGTGGTCTGCCCATGTGGCCATTATAGTTAGATGACAGGCTCCAGCAGGGGTTTGGGGGAGAGGATTCTATTTCTGTCTCGGACAGAAAGTTTGTTCTACTTCCTCAGCAAACAAACTTACCTTCAATTGTCCTCATCAACGTGATGCTGAAAAGTTTAAAAAGTTGGTGCTTTTTCCAATGTTCAAACAAAAAGAAAACACTCCAGAAATACTAGGGATCTAACTCTGAAGTAGGATCAGTCAAGTTTGTTAAATCACCCTAGGTGTGTGAGGCCATGTGAAAGTCCCTGAAATACTTTGACATTTTTCCTGCCCCCAAGGAATATGTAGTCTTGTTAGGAAGTCAAGCTCTACAGAGGAAAGAATGGATGATATGTGCGATGCATAAAAACTGTGCATAATTGTACTTGAGACAGAAAAAGATCAACAGAGCAGGAGTGCCGATAGATAGGAGGCTCCTCGGAGTAGCTGGACATTGAGCTGCACCTTGAAGGATGAGTGAGATTTGGAGGAGAGTGCATTTGGAGGAGGAAGGAATGTGGCATCGTCAAGAGGGTGGCAGAGGCTGTGCTGACAGAAGGAATTTTGTTAGGATGGAGTGAGCACTTGATTGGATGAGTAGATGTTACCAGTTTATGGAAGGATTTGGAAGCTGGAAGGCAGGACATTTAGACTTGAGTCTTTGACCTTGTTAGTTCCCAGACTCAGTGGGGAATCCCGAGGTTCCAACATGCACGAAGGGCTCTCACAGTAGCCAGCTACCCCTTCTGGAGCCCATTGGCAAGAGAGACACACTCCAGGATTTGCTAAAACCAAAGGGTTTGGATTACCAAATAAGAAGCATTGTGACCATGGCTGACGTCAGAAATGGATCACAATTCAATGGTTGACTCAAATCATGGTCCATTTCTGACATTTGTTTGTCCATGAGAAACAAAGAAGCTAATGCCACTGATCCTGGTGCCTTGACATTCAGAGGCAGAAGTCCATGTGTGGGATCAAGCAAGAGTAAAAGAGATAGGGGAGAGGGGGCCAAAGGTGGTCCAAATCTGGAGAAAGAGGATAATGAGGGCCAGGAACCCAAAGAATTGGCTGCTTGAGCAGAACTTCTTCAGAAGATGAAATAAGCAGTCAAATTGCCCAAATAAAAAGCAGATAGACATAGGAACAGAATTAACCTGGAGGCTGATTACTTAGGGAGTGTCTATGTGAGATGTGTGTTAGGAAAAGGCAAGCTGGAGCATCTTAGTGAAAAAAAGAACCCTGAGTTCAAGGGGAGAAGCCAAAGCCTGTCTGGTCAGGACTTCATTCATTTATTCACTAATTCATTTGTGTAGGCATCAACAAAATATATTGAGTTGCCCAATTCCAGGGGGCCCTACTCACGGTGTTCTATATAAATGGCGCCCTAGAGCATCATGTAAATATGAATGGTGCATTTGGAACTGTGCATCAGGGTGGCCTGCATTGCATGCCTACTATGTGCCAGGCACTGTTGTCGGTGTCGATGAACAAAAGTTCAGGGACAAGTCCAAGAACAGGAACCAGCCAACCAGCCAAGCTTGGAGGCTAGAAGAGCCTAGGAAGACAAAAGAGCGAGATCAGCACGCAGAAGGCCCCAGAGCAGTTCCTGCCAAACCCAGGGATCAGCTCTTGTCCGTGCCCACTCATTCTGGTCCTCCCACGTCGAGTAGATGTGAAGAAGGCTGAAGGCAGAGAGGTGCTATAGAGAGAGGTGAAAATGAAAGCACATTCATAGACAGATGCTAGATTTATAAAGTATCCTCTACAAATTCCCGAGTAGGTTGCCTTCCTTCTGTGATGAAAGGTCAGCATGAGAACACACCAGATCAGCCCTCTGCAGACGTACGGAAACCCGAATGGGCTTGATCCTCAAGCCCACGCTGTAGACAGATAAATGGCTCTACTCCCTCTGGAAGGCTGGCGGTGGGGAATAATTTCAAACCTGTGATGACACCTTTCTCTCCACCTTATTAAACACTTACTTGAGTGAGAAAGGCAGAGTCAGTAAAAATTTATGGACTGTCTTGCCCTCATTTCTGCACAACTTCAACTTCTCCTTCTCATTGGCTGCATGATTTACTGAACATGAGCTAACAGTCACAAGCCCAGTACCCGATGAGCACAGGGATGCTTTGGGGAAGTCTGCACTAATGTCACGTCGATGGCTTATATAGTAATACGCTGGCTGTAATGTCACAGCAGATGTCTAATTGCTTAAAAACATGAAAAGAGACTTCCATAGAAAGCTCGAGTCAGCAAAGCAGTAGAAAGCCTGTGTCTCCCTCCCACTCAAACTGTGAAATCCCTCAACCTTGGAGCATTGTTGGAGATGGGGTCGGTCACGGTGTCAACCTTTGATGCTGAAGAATAATCCGTGATCCTTGAGCTAAGACAGCAGGACTGGTCTCATCTAAGGAGCAGAAGGACAAGGCAGGCTAGAGTGGTTTTTGTTTTATCTGGGGAGGGTAGGAAAAGAACCTGTCTTTTTAAATTAGTCGGAATACATCCTGCAGGAAAAAATGACAGAAACTCAATTCTAATTGGCTTAGGATCAAAATGGAATTTCTGGGCTTCTGCAACTAGAAAATCCAAAGGTAGGTTTGGTGGGTTCACGTGTGGCTGGGTGGGTTTATAGGCTCAACAACATGCATCGGCCTCAGGCCTGCTTCTCCTTTCCTGCCTGTCTTCCCTCTCAGGCAGGCCCTGACAGGTGGTTGTCCCTGGAAGCTCCCGGCTTATATCAGCCACACAGCTGGCAACTAATTCTCAGCCAAAAGAGATCTCTTTCCCAGTCACTCCAGCAAAAGTCCCAGAATCAAGTCTCCTTGGCCTGGCCTGGGTTACATTCCCAACATAGAGGCAGTCATCTTGGCCAAGAGAATAGAAAATGCTGATCACCAGGCCTAGCTCACGTGCCCATCCCTGGAGCAGAACGGGTGAGGTCAGGCCCACTGAATGGCTTGGACCAGGAGGAGAACAGATTGGTTATAAATGGGAAATGAAAGCCAGGCAGGTAAAAGAGCAGATCACCAACTCATGGTCCCCTCCATGTGTAAGTGAACAATCTATTCTGGGGTCATGACTCATGGGGCGTGGCCCACGATATGGAAATAGAATGAAGCCTGCCTAGGCCAGAGGTGCTGCCCCGGAGCCCCTGGGCTTTTGGCTTCCCAAGCTTGCATTTGCTGTGTCTCTCTGGAAGAGAGAAAAATGAAATTTAGATGGCATTTCTGAAAGGCCTTTCTCCAATGGTTGGCCCACATACACTGGACAATCAAAACTCTATGGGAGGTAGGAGGCGGGGGAGGGGGGACAGGGGATGTTTCTATCTCCAAGTCTGAGTTCCAGCTCTACCACCTGCTTCCCTTGTGATCTTACACAGGTTAGTCTAAGGAATTACCGCAGTAAATGTTGATCAAGATTAAACGATGGAATTAGGAAGCCAGAGGCCTGAATGAGCTGTACCCTTCCTCTTAGACTGCTTGGGAAAGATCCTTCAGCGAGGATGACAGTGTCTAAGAGGGCCCCACACTTTGATGATGGAGGGAGCCTGTAGGAGAACATCAGAAGAGACAGCAAACCTCTTTGCTGCCATAAATGAGTCTCAGGGAATCAGACTGTGTTTGTGGCAGGTGCTATTGCCTGTCATCCAACAGCTAATCCCAACCCTCTTGCCACATCTCCTATAGAAGCGAAAAGGCCTCTCTCTCATTTCTGTCTCCTCTGCAGCAAGGAGGAGGTGGCACAGTTCTGGCCCACGACATAGAGGAAGTGGAAGTGTGCTGAGTTTCAGGAAACCGTCTGCTTTGATGCAGCTGTCGCTGCCCCTCTCTCTTAACAGGAGGAGGTCAGCGTGTGAGATGACGGAAGCAGGCAGGAGGATGGAGGTGGAGGGAGCACCGGGCATGTCTTCCGATTGCTCCATTCTTGCAGGGAAGTGGAGAGCATGGCCATCACCTGGGAGTGAGGACGGGGAAGGAAGTGCTGGGATGTTGAGGAGGGAGAAGATGTGACTCAGTCAAGGGAGGGGCGGGTGGCAGAAGATAAATAAACTAGAGACACCAGGATTGTTGGACAGACTCAGGACTGAACTGAGGTTAGTGGTCAAGATGTGGAGTGAGACGAGCCAGCAGGAAGGAATGTTTTCCTCCAGCCTGTTCATTCACCCGCATGCAGGCATGGACTAGGATTTGTGCAGGGTTCATGTTTGCCAGGAAAAATGTCATATACAGAGAGAAAAGGAAAGGTGTTGCCCTAGCCGGTTTGGCTCAGCGGATAGTGGACAGAGCGTCGGCCTATGGACTAAACGGTCCAGGGTTCAATACCTTGGCTGTAGGCTTGATCCCCGCCTCCCCCCACCCCCTGCCCCCTCATCCCCAGTCCAGGTGTGTGCAGGAGGTAACCAGTTGATTTGTTTTTCTGCATCGATGTTTCTCTCTCTCTGTTTCTCCCCCTCCCTTCCATTCTCTCTGAAAATACCAATGGAATAAGTATCCTCGGGTGAGGGTTAACAAAAAAAGGAAAGGAAAGGGGTTGACAGGCTTTGCAAGAAAGTGACCGTAAACATGGACCGTGGACACTAAGCTGGATCTGGAGGGACTGAGAAAGGAGAGAGGCGAGGCAGTCAAGTGCCTATAGTCCAGTGCAGTCTTCTACCCACCGGGGCTGAAGACAGTGTGGTTGAGCTGCTAGGGAACGGAGCTGGGGGAGTGGGAGGTGGTGCTCAGAGGGGCTGCTTGAGATTGAAGTGAAGAAGGAGGTGCAGTTGTTGGTCATGACCAGATTGTGATAAGGATGTCGTGTCCAGGGTAGAATTGGGTCAAAAGAAATTATTCTCTCCTCCCTTAGATAACCAAACCTAAGGCCCGAAACCCCAAAGGTGCCTGCCTTCCACATCCCATGAAAAGGACCCATTTGAGCTGTCAGTGGAAGCTTTTCTCCCTGTAGCAGAGCTTCAACCCTCCTCCCCCATCCCTACTAGCAAACTCCCTGCAACCCCCTCCCCCATCCCTACTAGCAAACTCCCTGCAACCCCCTCCCCTATCCCTACTAGCAAACTCCCTGCAACCCCCTCCCCTATCCCTACTAGCAAACACCCTGCGACCTCCTCCCCTATCCCTACTAGCAAACTCCCTGCAACCTCCTCCCCTATCCCTACTAGCAAACTCCCTGCAACCTCCTCCCCTATCCCTACTAGCAAACTCCCTGCAACCCCCTCCCCTATCCCTACTAGCAAACTCCCTGCAACCTCCTCCCCTATCCCTACTAGCAAACTCCCTGCAACCCCCTCCCCTATCCCTACTAGCAAACACCCTGCAACCCCCTCCCCTATCCCTACTAGCAAACACCCTGCGACCCCCTCCCCTATCCCTACTAGCAAACACCCTGCGACCTCCTCCCCTATCCCTACTAGCAAACTCCCTGCGACCTCCTCCCCTATCCCTACTAGCAAACTCCCTGCAACCCCCTCCCCTATCCCTACTAGCAAACTCCCTGCAACCCCCTCCCCACCACCCCATCCCTACTAGCAAACTCCCTGCGACCCCCTCCCCTATCCCTACTAGCAAACTCCCTGCAACCCCTCCCCCCCACCCCATCCCTACTAGCAAACTCCCTGCGACCCCCTCCCCTATCCCTACTAGCAAACCACCAGCAGGAGCCTGGCTCAGGAGGGACCCAGCACCAGATAGCAGTGAACAGGACCATGGTGAGAAGGACCTTTGGGGACGGGGGGGGGGGGGGGGGGGGTGGGGGGTGGGGGGGGGGGTGGCGGGGGAGGGGGGGGGGGGAGACACTGTGGAAATGGAAGCCTAGTCAGAGCAAGGTGAGGGCTTAGGGTTTAGAAGTGGCTGAGAGGTCAGGGGGAGTCAGGCTCCCAGGGGCCCAGGGCGTGTTCTCCCGGCTGAGAGCCTTCTCCTTGCTTAGCCTGAGGAGAGTCCCCAGTTTTCGGTGGAGGTAAAAACAGAGGAGCAGGGAAGCTGTGCCTGGCTGTTGAGGTTAGAGGTGAGAAGCTGAGGGTCAAGCCGGGCACTGTTTATAGGGTGGTCCCCCTGATCCATCCTTCACTGACTGTGGTTTCAGTTACCCATGGTCAACTGTGGTCAAAGATATTAAATGGAAATTCAAAAAACAAACAATATATACGTTTTAAACTGTGCGCTGTTCTGAGTCGCGTGATGAAATCTCGCACTGTCCCTCCCCGACAAGAATCATCTCTTTATCCAGCGTCTCCACCCTACAGACTCTCTCCACCAGTTAGTCTCTTAGTAGCCATCTCGGTTCTCACAGCGACTGTGGGTATCACAGTGCTTGTGCTCATGTAACCCTTATCTTACTTCATAGTGGCCCAACGTGTACCAGTAGTGATGCTGGCAATTTGGATATGCCACAGAGAAGCCACAAAGTGCTTCCTTTAAATGAGAAGGTGAATTGCTCTCGACTCAAGAAGAAAAGAAAAAAATCATATGCTGAGATTGCTATTATCTATGGTAAGAATAAATCTTCTATCTGTGAAATGGCCTAATTTATAAATTAAACTTTATCATAGGTGTATATGTATGTACTAGAGGCCTGATGCACGAAATTCGTGCATGGGTAGGGTCCCTAGGCCTGGCCGGCAATCAGGGCCAATCTGTGGGGGGACCTGTGGGGCAATTGGGGGTGGGGGGGGAGTCGGAAGTGGCGCTGGCACCCGCTGTGGCCTAGGGCCTGCGGCTGGGGACAGCTCCTGCATTGAGCATCTGCCCCCTGGTGGTCAGTGCCAGTCATTCTGCTGTTTGGTCAATTTGCATATTAGACTTTTATTATATATGACTAGGGGTCCAGTGCACAAATTCATGCACCTTGAAAGGAACTGTGGGCTGCAGTAGGCACAGGGGCGGGTCTCGGCCCATCCTCCGCGCCCCTGCCCAGGCCCTTCTGCTGTGGCCCCTGATCCCCTGTCTGCCAGCAGCCCTGATCCCGCTGCCACCGCTCCCATGCACTGACAGTGCCGGCGCCACTTGCACCCGCTGACAGTGCAGAGCGATTGGGGCCAGTGCCAGCAGCAGGTGCAAGCAGTGGCTGCTGCCCTGATTGCCCCTCAGGAGCAGGAGGAGGTGGAGAAGCCCTCTGGGCGATCAGGGCTGCTCACACCCACTGATGGCACTGAGTGATCGGGACCAGCGCCGGGCACCAGCAGTGGGTACGAGCAGCAGCTCCAACACTAGCTGTGGGTGGAGCACCGGGTGGGACTGCAGCATGCAGGAGCAAAGAATTTTCAGTAACCACCAGAGGCTCACCCGATGACAATGACTGGCGCCCCACCTTGGTCTGGCGCTCCCACTCTCCTGCTCCACCATCCCACTGCAGCCAATGCCCACCATGTTCCGTACACACCCCCTGGTGGTTAGCGCACATCATAGCGAACAGTTGTTTGGTTGTTCGGTTGTTCCAATTGTCCTGCCGTTCCATCTATTTGCATTAGCCTTTTATTATATAGGATAGTTCAGGACTATCTGTGGTTTCAGGCATCCACCAGGGGTCTTGGAATGTATCTCCCACCCCGCGGATAAAGGGGGACTGTTGTAGCCAGGACTTCAGGGCTGGAAGGGACTTTATAGAGCATCGGCTAAGGTTACGTGCTGCTGCACAAAGCTGGCGTCTTGGGGTGGGCATGTCAGGTGGTCCACAGTGGACAGTCATGCCCACAATTGTCGGGGTCCTGGGTTCTTTTTTTTTTTTTTTTTTTTTGCCCGCCACTCTAGCTATGGTTTCCATTCTAGTGATGTTACTTTGGGCAAGTTGCTTTATCTTTCTGAGGCTCAATTTCTTTATCTGAAGAATGGGACTAATAACAATATCTACTTCATGAGGTTAATGAATGAGTAATTAAGATAATATGCAAAAAAGAGTGCTGATGCCCTAAATGGTTTGGCTCAGTGGATAGAACGTTGGCCTGTGGACTCAAGGGTTCCGGGTTCGATTCCGGTCAAGGGCATGTACCTGGGTTGCGAGCACATCCCCAGTGGGAGGTGTGCAGGAGGCAGCTGATCGATGTTTCTCTCCCATCAATGTTTCTGACTCTCTATCCCTCTCCCTTCTTCTCTGTAAAAAAATCAATAAAAGCCAAAACCGGTTTGGCTCAGTGGATAGAGCGTCAGCCTGTGGACTGAAGGGTCCCAGGTTCGATTCCGGTCAAGGGCACGTAACTTGGTTGCGGGCACATCCCCAGTAGGGGGTGTGCAGGAGGCAGCTGATCGATGTTTCTCTCTCATCGATGTTTCTAACTCTCTGTCCCTCTTCCTTCCTCTCTGTAAAAAATCAATAAAATATATTTTTAAAAATCAATAAAATATATATTTTTTTAAAAAAAAGAGTGCTGACAATAAACCTTAGCTGTTATTAATTATTTTCAGAAGTAGTACAGTGTCAGGTACATAGTTGGACCTCAGTAAATGCCTGTAGAATTCATTATTGTTATTATCATTAGTATTGTCTTTGACACATGGAACTCACCAGCTCCATCCAGTGCATTTACACAGCACCTAGGAAGGGCCTGCTCTGCTCGACCCCTCTGTATTTCTGGGTGACCATTTGCCTGACTCGGAACTGACCTGGGGAGCAGTTGTCAGAGGGAGGCAGATGGAGAGAGCAGCCCCACGTCGGCCTTACAAGAGCCCAAAGACAGTGTCTCAGCCAGCCCAGACGCTGTAACGGGTTTTGTTCGCCTGCCAAATTCCCCCCACCCGCCTCCTCTGGGGAGAAAGCAGACATGACTGAGTCCTGGGGAGGCCAGCTCACGCCGGAGGCCGGGGGCCTGGGAAGGAATGTGAGGAGACAGGCACTGGAGGGGACCGCTCCTGGGAGTTGTGCACAGGCCTGGGAGGCGGTGCCCTGTCCTTGAACCCCTGGCTGCCTCTGCCCTGGCAGCCCTCGCTCCAGGTCGCCTGCGCTTCCTTTCTCCCACAATCACGGAGGGATTGTGGCCAGAAAGCTCACAGAAGTCAAAACAAGCCGGTGATATGAAAACCATATGAAAACTTGGCAGGGCCCCATGGCAGCCGAATGGGCCTCCCAGATCTCAGCGAGCCCAGACACTGGCCCTTTGTGAGGTCGGGGGGCCCCGGCTCCCTGTTCCCAAGGCACAGAGACAAATTAAAAGGGAAAGAGCAAGAGGCAAGGCTCCTGTCTCTTTCCTGTCATCTTGGCTTCCAAGAGCTTGGAAACAGATTGCTATCAGGCACTTTAAGGGGTGGCTACTAATTGAGCGCTTGCTACCTGCCAGGCTTACTCAGAGTGGTCTCATTTCTCTCGCTTGATGCTTATGGTATACCTCATTCCCATCTCAAAACGGAGGTCAAGGAACCAAGGCGCACAGCCAGTCCGTGGCAGGGCTGCCAGCTGGGGTTCCAGTGCAGGCCCATCGGGCTGAAACCTTGACCTCTCATTATGACAGAGCGGCTTCCAGGTGACCTTTCGGTTTTTCCAAACAAAGTTACCAACATTCAAAGTTCTGCCTCAAGGATTAGCTTTCAGAAAAAGATGTTTCCCATTCTACAGAGAAGCTGAGAGCAGTTTTCCTCCCCATCTTATAAATCTGTGGGCAATGCTCCACCATCCCCCTGGTTATTTATACCTGAGGTGACGGTATTTCAGAGCCTGTGGGGTGGGAGGGAGTCTATTGGACAGCGCTGTCATGATTGCGATGCTGAAATTAAATTCTTTGAGAGCAACTGGAAAGAACTAGATCCGAAAGTGAGACAAATGGCGGCCCAAGTGTGAACGTTAGCCCTTCGGTTCCCAAAGGTCAGCGAAACAGGCTTGCTGTGCAGATACAGTGCAGACACATTCGGGCTGTAATCTACAATTAGTTATACATCCAAATCCATCTTCTTGGGGTGAGATTAATTTAAATTCATTTGAAGACTTGACACACTTTTGGAAGTCCGACAAAACCCAGGTGTTCTGAATTTCCTTGTCATGGGCTTGGGGGATGGCAGCCGGCGATGGAGCCCCGCCCACAGCCGCCTGGCTCACTCTGGAGTTACTGCGAGCCCTGTCAGCTCAGGGGACACGAGGGTCTGCTTCCCTTCCTGACGCAAAGACTCACAAGGCCTCCCACGTGGCTGGGATGAGGGGAGGAAGGAGCAGCAGGCAGGATCCAGAGCAATCAAAGCAAAGGGGGTGCAACCACCCAAATGCCCTTTGGCAGGAGCCTGGTGAAGGGTCCTCACACCAGGCAAAGGGGCCTGGGTGGGTAGCTGTCAAGAATGAGCTGGATCTACAGGGATTAATAAGTGACAATCTTGATTGTTTTTTAAATTTACAACAGATCCTTTTCTGTGCTCTTTGTAAAAGTGAACACCAGTATATATAATAACTACTTTTTTAAAAATTGGGAGTTCTCTGTATCTACAGCTTTCTCTCTCCCCAGTGTGTGTATCTGTAAATATCTATATCTAACATGAATATACATGAATATACTGTACTTTCAATATCTCTTGATTGGTTGCTAATGAACTGGCAACAGTGGTTGTTTCTAGAGCAGAAAACTAGGAGCCTGAAGATCAGAGATCATAAAAACATGGATTATTTACTATATCCCATGTATAGTGTTTGAGTTCCAAAACCTTTAAAAACTTATTTTCACCATAACTAACACTGATTTAGCACATGTCACATTCCAGGTACTGTCCTAAGCATTTCCCTTGTATAAACTCATTTAATCCATTCCACACCCTAGAAGTAGGAACTATTGTTATGACCATTTTGCAGATGAGAAAGCTGAGGTACAGAGAGGTTGCACCCTTAGTAAGTGGTAAAAAGCTGGCATCTGAGCCCAGGTAGAGAGGCTCCAAATACCTTATGCATGTCCTGCTTTTACAGAATAATGAAGCCATCTCTGACCTTGAGGGTGAACCATGCTGGGTCCATGATTGACAGCTGTGGTTCCCAGTGAGTAAGGGGTGGTGTGTTAGGTGGGGTTCGGAGGGAGGTGGGGAAGGTGAGAACCTGAACCCAATGCCCAGGTCTCCCAGTTAGTAAAATAAGACGCTGGGGATTTCATTCTCTGGCAGCCCTTAATCCCCATTATTCTATTGCTAATTTTAAAATACATAAATTAGATCTTGTTTTAAGCCTCCATTATGTTAGCATACCAAGAGGGAGAAATTAAGTGAGGGCCTCACCTGGTCTTAAATGGACGGATGGAAACTGAACCCTCTCTCCCCACCGTTTTCCTCACTGCATTAAAGAAGCACATTGTGTTGTCTAAACCGATCTGGGCTGCAGTGAGAATGGCCTTCCCTCCTAAGTCACCGTAAACCCCTCCCCCGCTCGAGTCAAGTTTGGCTCACAGGCCATCTGGCCACAAACCCCACAGTACTCTCCTTATACTCAAAGCAGTGCTAATTGCCTTGTTAACAGAGTCCTCTCAAGAGAGTGAAATTTAAGCAGAGGAATATCAGAGTGTGATTTCAAGAGAAGTGAGTTGATCCAGAAACTGATAGTATTTCTAGTAACCGGGTCTCAGAAGGCCCACCGAGCAAATAAAGAACATTTTAACGGTATTGTCAGGAGGATACGACTTGTCAAGGCAGATTTGCACACAGGAAAGGGGGCAGAGACCATTCTCGTCTAGACATCTGATTAGTGGGAAATGGTAGGATTATGAGAGCGCGGAGTCTGCTGGCCGCCGTGTCTGAGGAGGTCCGGCTTTCTGCGCAAAGTGCTGGATGAGAGAAACAGGCGTCTCTTGTAGAAGATGCTGACTGGTCCTCATCCTCCCTGGGGCTCCCGCTGCCAATCCCAGACCAGGAGACTGTGTTAGCAGGTTTAAATCTGCTGTGATCGGGGCGGTGGGCAATTAGCTGGGGTGGGGGGGTGGGGGGGTGGGGTGGGGTGGGGGAGTCCGGGGCTGAGACAAGAGAGAATCTCGGCTGGAGGAGCAGTTCTGCGTCACCTCCTTCCTGCCCTTCATCTTCAACTTGCCTCTGACCGTGCTACTAGCTGGCCCCTCAGACTGGGGACCTCTATTCCACTGAAATAGCAGTCCACCTTTCGTCCCGTCACCCGCCCAGGACACCCCAGAAACCACCGCACTGCCAGGGAGGGCGTCGTGGATTGCGGGTGGGCAGACAGTGAAGCTTGCTTGGGTTGTGATGCAACCAGGTGGGCCTGGGGTGAGTGGGGAGTGACTGCACAGGCCTGAACAATGGGCTCTGGAGGCCGCAAGCAGGTTCTGAATGGAAATGAACTCGGAGTCAGGAAATTTGAGGTTCTAGGGTCGGTTCCTCATCTGAAAAGCAAGGAAATTAATATTGCCGTCCCTGCGCTGGTCCCACCTGAGTGCTTTCTACGCAGTGCTGTCAGTCATTACCGCCCCCGCCCGCCCGGGCTGCGTGTTTTTGCCGGGACCTAAGACAGGGTATAGCCAGGCACCACTTATGAGACCGTCAGAGCCCAGCTCCATGTCGGGAGCAGGCACTACAGCACACGCTGTAGTTGGGATTGAAGATACAAAGGCTAATTACATCAGTTTGTGGCCGCCGAGGCAAAGAAAAACCACTCTGGATTTAAAACAGGGACTGTATTCCAAGGCATTTGCTACACGTGTGACGGAACAGGCTGAGAAGCCAAACGGGATGGTGAGACAATCCTGACCTTGCCAACAGCAGGAAGATGCCCCCACCAGAAGGCCGGAGAGACAAAGGGAGGAGATGGTACAACCAGCGCCGAGGCAGGACACCCAGACAGGAGCCATCATTAAAGCCAGCCTGTCTGGTGGGAGCGAGGGCCGGGGAGGAGCCACGGAGAAGACACTGTCCAGGAGGGGAGAGACGGGAGCAGAAATGTCTTAGACCGTCCCTGTCTCCCCACCCTGCAACCTCCTCCTGGGATGCAGCCCGCAGGGCAGCCCGTTGCCACCTAGAGCAAAGGAGGGCAGAGCGAGCTGGGGCAGAGTAAGAGGGTCCGACGTTCTGTCAAACATTCCCAGCATCCTGTGCTCTTCCCTCTGCCACAACCACAAAGCCACAGGGTGAAATATTTGTGGAATTATTAGTTTCATATCTCTTCCACCTCCCCCCACCACACGCCCAGCCCTGCGAACTCCGAGCTCCACGAGGGCAGGGATGGAGTCAGCCCTAGTCGTTGCAGCCACAACACCCAGCACAGTCAGTGATTCATAGTCGATTCTTTAAAATATTTGTTAAAAATGATAGAGTGGCCTGGCCGGCGTGGTTCAGGGGTTGAGTGTGAACCTATGAACCAGGTCATGGCGCATGCCCAAGTCAGGACACATGCCCAGTCAGGGCACATGCCCAAGTTGTGGGCTCAATCCCCAGGGTGGGGTGTGCAGGAGGCAGCCGATCAATAATTCTCTCTCATCATTGATGTTTCTATCTCTCTCTCCCTCTCCCTTCCTCTTTGAAATCAATTTAAAAAATGATAGAGTGATATATATCAACTTATTTAATCCTCTCAATAAGGTAGTTACTAGTATGTCCTCTTACTGTGCACATTCTCACAGGGTGACATACAGGTACAGAGAGCTTAAGCGATTTGCCCAAGATTGCGCAACTAGCCGCTGGTGGGATTGGGAATGTTCTCACGCCAGAGAAAAAGTTAAGTGAAGCAAAAGGAAATGTATTAAAGGCTATTGGGTGCTCACAGAGTTGATGGAAAGCCAGCAGAAGCAGGCTCTACTGGCTTCAAGTCCCAGAAGGAAGGCATAGGCCTCGCTGGGATTCCCTGTGCCCTTTGGTTTGTCCCTCCCTCCCCCTTAGAGCGCAGACCTCATCTACCGCCCCATCCTCTGTGCTGCTCTGCTCAGGCCTCCTGGCCTCCTTGCGTTAAGTTCCTCACCCAGGGCCACTGCCACACCAGAGCCCTTGCATGACCTTCCCTCTTCCTGAGCCTCCATCTCCACTGACAACCTCCCGTGGGCCATACCACCGGCCCCTCTCCTTCTGCAGGAACTTTACCGTAAGGCCTCCCGGACCATCCTACCTGGAATCTTACCTCCCACTGGCCCTTGTTCCCCCCCTACTTCCCCTGAGGTGGACACATTGGTGCCCAACCCAGATTCCTTCCTGGGCCGGTGCACCCACCACACGCTGCCATGAATG
Source organism: Plecotus auritus (assembly GCF_963455305.1). Lineage (NCBI taxonomy): Eukaryota > Metazoa > Chordata > Mammalia > Chiroptera > Vespertilionidae > Plecotus > Plecotus auritus. The sequence goes on from NC_137770.1 coordinate 215,927,402, forward strand.
CCGGCCACCCATGCCTCCTGATGCCCGCTTCTCTGGAGACTGCCCTGGACTGACAGGCGCTGCCTTGGTTGGGAAGCTGCAGTGCCTCTTTCTCACCGATCCCAGTACAGCCGCGTTCAATGACTGAGGATGGGGGACACAAAGCCTCGAGGTGGGGGCAGTTCTGCAGTGAATACTCCAGGCTCTTGTGGATCAAACGTGCGATTACATTCTAACTTTACATTTTCATTCACTACCTGCTTCCTTCACTCCCTTTCATTAAGAGCTTCTCCCCCGCTCTCACCCCCAAAAACCCACCTGCACCAAACCACTGTCTCAGGCCCTGCTTCTAGAGAACCCCACCTAAGACTTTTCTGTTCTTTTTCTTTCTTTCTTCACTCTGTCTGCTTTGTCCAGCTGCATCCTCAGTAGCTGGAACAGCGCTGGTGTGTAGTAGGTGCTCAGTAAACTTGAGTTGAAAGAATGAATGAGCCTTTACCTTTATGAGTCCTGGGACGTGCACATATCCTGACCTTATTGATCAGGCTGTGAGTCTCAGAAACTGCCAACACCCACACACTCTACCCACCTTCCCATCTGTTTTCTCCAGCCTATCAAAGATGCCAGTGGCCTACTCTTCCCTATCTTGGGTGATTCCCAGTAACCCAGATCACCTGTTTGCTTGTTCAAAGGCATCTCTCAGCTCCTCTTGGGACTACCTTCCTCCCACCGCTTGCCCACTCCGGTCTCAATCACATGATTAGGCAAGCAAGAGAAATCTATTCATCTGCGTCCAGGAATAATTTGAAAACTAGGTGGATGAGGTAAGAGGTAGAAGGCATCCAGCTGTGGCTGTTCTTCCTTGTTGGGGAGAGCGATGGAATATGTGATAGAGATGGAAATGGCCACGGGCAAGGGGAAAAGCTCCTTTTTTCAGAGTTGAAACCCTGCCAAAGCAAGCTGAGAGCCATTGCCTAACTCATTCTAAAGGTTAGTTCTGGCACAATTTAACCGGGGGTGTCTTAGGCTTGTGGTCCAACAAGGCTGCACTGTTATCAGCCAGGAGTGACTAAGGCCTGGAGATATGGACTCAGCCCGTCCAGGTGGGGCTCAGACCCTGGAAGTTCTGAAGTTAGTTGCCAGCAGTTCTCCAGAGAAGTGAGACCTCCAGGAGCCATGGGCAGCGACATTCACAGCAGCCTGGGGTGGGTGCACTGCCAGGAGGTACCTAAAGGAAGTGAGGGAGCTGGCGGGGGGAGGGGGGGCGGATAAGGGGTGAGAGGGAGTGAGCAGGTGGGGGAGAGTTTGAGGAAGAGGAATGCCGATGCCAGGGCTCTGCCATTGTAGTGGTCCTGGTGCTAAAGGCAAAGCAAGGAGGCTAGAGCAGAGCATCATGGGAGTGGGAGCAGAAGATGAGGTCATGGGGGTGGGAGCAGAAGATGAGGTCATGGGGGTGGGAGCAGAAGATGAGGTCGTGGGGGTGGGAGCAGAAGATGAGGTCTGCCCTGTCATGGGGAGGGAGAGGGGCAATCCTAGGGACAATTGTGGATCCTAGCAAGGCCTATGGCTTTCTTCTATGGGTATGAAAGCCACTGGAGTGTTTTGAGCAGAGTATTGGCATGATCTCACTTTAATTTTAACAAATTCATTCTGGTTGCCGTGTTGAGAGTAGACAGAAGGGGCCGAGAGTGGAAGCTGAGAGGCCAATTAGGAAATTGTTGCAATCACTCAAGTGAGAGAAGAATGACTTGAACCAAGGTAGAGGCAGTGAGGGTGGTGAGAGTGGTCAAATCCTGGAAATATTGTGGAAGTCGAACCAATGGGACTTTGAGCTGGAGAAGCTGTGGGCAGGGCATTTTCAAGGGCATGACCAGAAGTTCGGTGTGGCCATGTTGAGTTCGTGATGTCCATCGGACACCCAGGTAGAAATGGCGAGTGAGGAGGCAGGTGGATATGAATGTGGGAGATGTAGTGAAACGATGTCACTCAAAGCTGTGGTCACATACAGGGAGTGAGTAGTGATGATAAAAGAGATCGCAAAGCACCGCTGAGCTTGGGCCACCCAGTGGACATCAGGTGTCTCCCTCATGCCCCAGGCAGACCCACTGTTATATCCCCAGCGCACTTCCCTGTGGTGATGTCACAGGGAGTGTCACTAACCCAGAAGCCCTACCCTTGGAGCATTCGGTTATGAGTCAGAAGCATACATGCAGAGGTTTTCAAATATAAGCAATACATCCAAAACCTTCAGTTTCGAGAGAGATAAAGTAGGGGGCTGATAGCTGATAATAGGTTTCGTAAATGAGTCACCACAGACCTGCTGTTAATCAAGCTTCACACACACATCCCCCTCTTGCATTTCAAACAGGATCCTGTCTGTAAAAAAGAAGTGCCTTTCAAAACGTATTCCAACTTGGAGACCTTTTCAAAAGCACCTGGGCGATGGGAGGAAGAACACTGGGTTGAGGGGTCTCCGTTCACATTCCACCATGAACCAGTGGATGACTTGGGGAGTGTGTTTAACCTGCTTGTACCTTGGCCCCCTCATGTGTGAAATGGGGATCTGAACACCCCATGAGGTTGTTCTGAGGATTAAAGGAATTGAAATGCGTGAAGTACAAAGAAGAATGTCTGTCACAAATTATTAGATTTTATTTGTTGTTATGCTAATAGTAATATAGATCTTAGTTGCTATTATTATGATGTTGACTTAAGATCATCGAAACTATAGAAAAAAATTGTTTTTGTTAAGCCTTATCCAAGGACATTTTTTCCATTGATTTTTTTTTATTTTTTATTTCACCTGAGCATGCTGGGGCATCTATTTATTTTTTTTAGAGAAAGAGTGGAAGGGAGGGCAAGAGACAGAGATAGAGAAACATCAATGCAAGAGAGACACATAGATTGGTTGCCTCCTGCATGCACCCAGACCAGGGCCAAGGATGGAGCCTGCAACCGAGGTACAAGCCATTGATTGGAATTGAACCCTCGACCCTTCAGTCCACAGGCCAATGCTTTAACCACTGAGCACCGGCTAGGGCCTAACTGTAGAAAATTTTTAGAAGAGTTTGCGTTTATTTGAGGCAAACAGGACATCCTGGAAGCAAGATCACAACAGACAGAGAAATGCTTCCCAGAATAATTTGCAGTTTGTTTTGTGCATCTGGAATCAAGGAGGGAACTTAAGGAAGATTAAATGAAGGTGGGAGGAAGCAAGGCCAGGACTGGATTATAGGACAGTTAACAAGGTGACGTGCTCTCAGATTACGCTTTCGAGGGGTCTAAAAAAGAGGCATGTCAAAGGCGTGCTAACCTAGATGCAGAAACAATGGACAGGGCCTGCTTAATGCAAAGACAAACCTTTCACTAAAGAAGTTATATGCCTGGGGTGTGGCTACACACCGTGACCTGCCCAGTTCGGAATTTATGATCAGATCGCCCTGTGAGGTTACTTTCAGTCCCTGCACTTGCCTTATTTATTACAGAGCCCTTTCCTTCACCATTGAATTGACTCTGCGCCAATTCACTTTGTGACCTTGGGCAAGTCGGTTCACTTCTCAAAGCCCTTGGCCTCCTGGGCTCCGAGGGGCTCCTGTGTCCCACAGCAGCTGGTGTGCAGCACTCTACTCCTGGAACTGCCCAGCTGCACAGTCGGTGGGCATAGTGCCTGACGAGGCAGGAAACACGAGGGCACATCAGAAGGGATTGTCTGCGTGGGATGTGAGGGAGGGGAACCGGCAGGTCTGCCGTGGCACCTCCAGCTCCCTGTCGCCCTTTCCCACTGAGGAACAGTGTCTCCCCCACCCCTCACCACCACCCCACACACTTCTTCTTTGTACCCCGGATCCCTGGAAGAGCTGTACAGAGTGCTCTGAACAGCTTATCCTGGTGTTGTTCCTATCTGCAGTTTCAGAAAACAATCACATTTCATCAATTTCTTCCAGGAAACAGTTTCCATAATAAACAAAAAGGCCCAAACTTCTGAGAAAGAGACTCTCTGTTTACAACATTTGCAAGGTCTTGCTTATGTTTTACTTTCCCTTCCTGATGACTGTTTCGGCACTCTGTCTCCTGTGGCATGCAAATGCATTACCTGACCCTGGATGCACCTCACCAAGTGGGAGGGAATAGCTCGTGGGCAACCCGCAGGAATCAACACTGGAGGAGGAAGGAGGAAGAAGGAGAGTCCTGGGCTAAGGGCCAGGAGCAGACCCAACAGAGGCATCGTGCATCTGGGCAAGCTAATCATTTGGCCTCTGACTTGATTAGCAATAGTATTTAGTTGCTAATATCAGAGATCTGACTGTGTTACCTTCAATAAAAGGCTTATTCATCTCTCACCTAAAAAGAAGTCTAGTGGGCTTTTATAGTGGCTCCACAAACATATTAGGGACCCAACTCCTTGTAGCTTTGTGCTTCACAATCCTATGTCATTGCTTTCACCCTCCGAGTTTGCCTCATGATCCAACATGGCTACTGGGAGTTCCAGCCATTCCACTCACATTCCAGGCAGCAGGAGGGGGAGCCAAGGAAGGGCAAAAAGAGTATGCACACCTCCGCCTTTTCAGAGCCTTCCCAGAAGTCCCATATGATAACTCTGCTTGCCTTTAACTGACTGCAGAGGAGGCTATTACGTACAGAGAAACTGACCGTGGTTTGAGGAAAAGGGAGAATGAGGACTGTTAGTAGCAGCACAGCCTCCATTTTACTGTCCTGAGCAATTCTGCACTGCCCCAAACTTGCATACCCACCTGGCAACCAAGCACTCCATAAGCACCGTATTTACTTGTTACTCAAATATTCCACAATGAATGTCTGAAGATTTTTTCCAAGCATGTTATAGTATACTCTCCTATAGAGGAATAGTGTTTGCTCCATGTTGGTACATTTCCAAGGATGCTTTAGCTTAACAGCAATGTTTACACTCGCTTCAAAAATGGGTGGTCTGAGAATCCCCCTGGCAGGTGCACTCATAGATCTGTCTCTGACTAAAGACCTAGGCCCCAGTCTTAGTGATGACACCTTCTGTCTGGATCCAACAAGTGTTTGTTCAGCAGCTAACCTGCCCCAGACATTGTGCTAGATATTGTTGACTTGGGAGGCAAAACATGCAGTGTCACTGCCCTCCCAGGGCTCACAGTCCCATGGGGCTTATAGAAAACTCACAGGCACTTATAATGCCTGCTGGGGAGGTGCTGAGGGGCCACGTGTGAGGCTCCCTGGAAGTTCATTGGCGGGATCCTTAACCCTATCACGGAGTGTCACGGAAGGCTCCCACTGGGTGACCTCCGAGTTCAGAGCTGGAGGTCAGCAGAGGTCATTCAGACTGTGAATAGCAAAGAAGTTGCAGGATCAGGGATGATGGATCCTTCTGGCCACAGTGCAGAGAACGAGGTGGGGAGGGGCAAGTATGGAGGCAGGGAGATCAGGGATGGGGCCATTGCGACGTCCAGGTGAGCAGAAGCAAAGCAGGTCAGTTTGGGTGGCGTGAAGGGGAGGCATCCAAGAGCCATTCTGGAGGTGACCTCGAGAGAACGTGGTGGTGGGTTGACGAAGGGGATCTGTTTGGATGGGAGGAGGGATTCAAACATGATGATGCGTCTGTGGCTTCAGAAGCTCTAGATGCTAATGTGTCCTGGGGCTGGACAACACGGGGGACAGGTCAGGACCTGTGGCCAAAGCCTGCCCTCCACCTGTGGCCCAGGACACCAGGTCAGAGGACAGCACTGCAGGGAGAAAGCAGGGTGGATAGATACTGAGCTTAGTTCTGGGCCGGGTGTGTTTGAAAGGCCTGAGGAGATAACCAGGAGTGGTCCGAGTTGTCATTCTCGGGTGCAGGAAAATGACGCATACCTGTGTCTTCTCACAGTCGCTACCCTCAGTGGCATGCATAAATCAGGGCTATGCTGGGCTGCGTGAGGTGGGCCCCGAGGCTCCTTCCTGCTCCAACGTTCTCTGTGCCGCAAATCAGCTTCCCCTGCGCCCTCCCCGCCTCGTCCCAGGGCTGGGCCCATGCAGGGCAGGGGGCAGAGCATGAGGGAGTCTATCCGAGGGGCCCAGCCTCGCCCAACTCACCAAATTCTTGTAATCAGTTTAGTTACACAGCAAAATTCAGATCAGAGTGGGGATTAGCAGAGGAAGCTTGTGAACGGGGCTTTGAACTTCCCAGATGAAAGCCTCCTCCCCCATTCACACAAAGAAAGCCCGAGAGATTAGACCGTGACATGAACACATTGCCACCCCCTGGCCTTGCCTGACGCAGCCCAGCCGGCTGGGTGATCAGTTGGCATCCCAAACTGCCTTCCCCACATGGCATTCCACCCAGGTCTCCCGGAGAGGGGAATGGATTCTGTCCTCAGCCTGCTGCTCCTGGAATGGCAAGCATTTGGGGAAGGGGGGCAGGGGGGTGGGCGAGCCGGCCCCCAGGCCTGCAGCCCGGGCAGCAGAGTAGAGGGACATTCATTTCCCCACCATCTCTCTCTTGAAGAGAAAGAAGAGGGGCCGGCTGGCCTGCTGCTGGCGGTTATTGTTCCCAGATGGAGACTGTCAGACCCTGTCAGCCTCAGATACACACTGAGCGCTGCATCCGCATTCCTGGGATATGTAGCTGCCCGGCCTCACCTTCTGCGGCCCTCAATTCAATAACATGTCAAGTCCCTTCAGTCTCACTCAGAGCGAAAGCCCTCTCACCCACTCAGCCTGTGCATTTGGAGCACACGTGCGCCGTGGCTGTCTAAATATTTAAGCCGGGCTGCAGAGAGGCATCGTTAGCTGCAACTGATTACACTGAGTGGCTTGGGCCAAGTGGGTCTCACCTGCTAGTTCCATGATGAGCTGTGAAAGCCAGGAGCTTGCCTGTGCTCACTGGGCCTTGCGCCGGATGATCACGGGTGCTGTCCAGGGGGGTGGCCGCCTGGGGTGCCTGGGGGAAGGAGCATGACAGCTTGGCTGACTGCTCTTTAGTTTGGGGCCTGGCTGCTGGCTCCACAGAAGGTCTTGTCAGGGACTGCAGGAGGGGTCCTGTGCCCTTCATTCCCCACTCGATGTATCCTTGTCCTCGATGGAAAAGGAAGGCCATCACACAGCCCCCTCCACCCGGTCGTGGCATAGCCTCTCCGCCCTGTGGCGCTGCTCCCACTGCACAGCCGTCCCACTGTGAGTCTCTTCTCTTTGACTCATCTGAAACCACTGAGGCTCCCCTTCGAACGGCACGGAGTCTCAGGCCACAAGGGTGCCTGCGGGGACAGACGAGGATATCTGCGGCCCAGGGATGATGAGTGGTTTGCTCAGGACCACACCGCAGTTGGTGGTGAAATGGAACCTGTAATCCCAGACCTCTGACTTTCCTGCTCTCATGGGCTGAGTTGTGTCCCCAAAAAGAGATGTCAAAGTCCTCATCCTTGGTGCACGTAAATGCAACCTTATTTGGAAACAGAATCTTTGCAGATGCAATCAGGTTGAGATGAGGTCACTAGGATGGACCCTACTCCAAGATGGCTGGTTTCCTCTAAGAGGAGAGAAATGTGGGCAAAGATACACACATGGCGGAAAAACATCCATGTGAAGATAAGGCAGAGATTAGAGTTCCACCGTCACAAGGCAAGGGACACCTGGATGCAGCCACCAGAAGCTGGAGGAGGCAAGGAAGGGTCCCCCTCAGAGCCTTCAGAGGGAGTGTGGCCCTGCCAACACCTTCATTTCAGGCTTGTAAGCTCGAGAACTGTGAGAGAATAAATTTCTGTTTTTTTTAGACATCAGTTCACACAGCAGCACTGGGAAACCAGCATTCCATCCAATAGCATTTCTTATGCAAGAACTGGATAAAATTCTGAATGAAAATGCAGTTTTGTGGAAGCAATAAGAAATGAGTCATTATGGGTTTGGGACATTACAATACTACCAGGTTACTCTGGCTGGTATGGTTGAGCACCCTCCCATGCACCGAGAGGCCACCAGTTCAATTCCTGGTCAGAGAACATATCCAGGTTTGGGGCTCAGTCCCCAGGAGGGGCGTGCAGGAGGCAGCTGATCGATGTTACTCTCTATGTTTCTCTCTCTCTTTAAATCAATAAAAACATATTTTTTAAAATAATTTTTTAAAATATGCTTTGACCAGTGTGTTCAATGGTTAGAGCATTGTCCCGCACACCAAAGTGTCACAGGTTTGATTCTTGGTCAAGGGCACATACCTAGGTTGTAGGTTCAATCCTGGGCCCTTGTCAGGGTGCCTGTAGGAGGCAACCAATCGATGTGTCTTTCTCACATCAATGTTTCTCTCTCTCTCTCTCCCCCTCCTCCTGCCCTCCCATCTACACACTCTAAAAATTGATGGAAAAAATATCCTCAGGTAAGGATTAACAAAAAAAATTTTTTTTAATTTAAAAAAAATTCCTGGTTTACGTCTGCCTTCTGGCCTCACCCTTTCCCAACGACTCCATTAAACTGAGTTCAGTGGACTCAGTAAAGAAGATAAAAGCTGGAACAGAAAATACTGTGGCTCAGGGTTTGAGCTGAGTGTAGGCTGTGGGTTTGGGCAAATGGATGCTTTGCAATTAACCTTTGTTTTATCCTAATTCTCATGAGATGAATATTATGAGCTAGCAATTTTTCAAGAATCCATTGGCCAACTTCTTGAGTCTGTGACGATGTTGCTTACAAGGCATCAGTTGGTGGTTTGCGTAGGGATGGCTGTGTTCATGCGCTCACACCCAGCAGCACTGGACCAAGGGCACCCTCCCCCACTGCCTCCTGTCAGCCTCCCTGGCTGTGGTTAGTTGCCAATTCCAGCTCTCCTGGTTGCATTACATGGTAGTAACGGTCCTAATAAACATGTTCTATTTTCTTGCCTCACTGCTCTTCACTGAAGTTTCTTGTTTATTGTGGAATTGCTAGTAATCTAAACACATTAAGGGACAGTTCTCCCTGCCCCACAAGGCGTGAGTTGAACTAAGTGCAACCGTACCTTTGCTATCTTCCCAAACCAACAGGTGCAACCAATTTAAAACGTCATGATAATAGCATTGCATGTGCAGACACTCCCCTGTGTGTTTTAATGTTCCTCCCAAGAAGGACATCATGTTCTTGCTTGTATTTTGTCTACCAAAGACAAGCAACACACTCCAAGGGTAATAGGTCTAAAAACAATTGGCTATTGCTTAAACCAATTATGGTACCGCCATCCAATGCAGCCACAGAAAGTCATGCTTTGGAAGCCAAATTTCATTTCATGGGAAATTGTTTATGGTCTGCCATTAAAAGAAAAAAGCTGCGTACAAAACAGAATGTACAGTAAGAAAACTATTCTGAAAACTGATTATATATATATATATATATATATATATATATATATATCCATAGAAAATCTGTAAGGCTATACTCCAAAGCACAAGCACTGATGAAATACTCAGGGCCATGAACGTGCAGTGGCCCAGCTTGTCAAAGGCACAAGGACATCACTTGGGAGAACAAGCAGTGGCTGACATCTTGCCCAGGGCTGAGCCTCCAAGGAAGGCCCATCCTTTCCTCGCACCAGATAGACTGGCACCAGCCCCAGAGATGATGGGTGAATCTAAATTTTATTCTATGTGCTTCTTCACGTTCTGCAAAAGTTCTTCAATGAGTATATTGCTAACTAAAAAATATATACACAATATAACCAATTTTAAAAATATGATTAATGGAAGTTTGAACACTGATTTGATGATATTAAGGAATTATTTTTAAGTGACCTCATGATATTATGGTTGTACTTTTGGAAGGGTCTTTAGCTTTTAGAGATGCACACTGAAGTGTATATTGATGAAATGATATATCTGGGATTTGCTTCAAAATAATATGAGAGGTAGAACTGCAAAACTGTATACGTGGTCCTCCAATGCCCCTTACCCTGATTCTATTTCCTTATTTCCCACTAGAGGCCCGGTGCACAAAATTCATGAACGGGGGTTGGGGGGTCCCCTCAGCCCGGCCTACACTCTCTCCAATCCGGGACCCCTCGGGGGATGTCCGACTGCTGGTTTAGGCCCGATCCCAGGGACCAGGTCTAAACTGGCAGTTGGACATCCCTCTCACAATCCAGGACTGCTGGCTCCTAACTGCTCCCCTGCCTTCCTGCCAGATCACCCCTAACTGCCCCCCCTGCCAGCCTGATCACCCCTAACCACCTCTGCCTGCCAGCCTGATTGCCCCTGCTGCCGGCCTGGTTGCCCCCAACTGCCCCCCCCTCCGCCTGCCTGGTCGCACCCAACTGCCCCCACTGCTGGCCTGGTCATCCCCAACTGCCCCCCTGCCAGCCTGGTTGCCCCCAATTGCGCCCCCGCCAGCCTGGTCACCCCCAACTGTCCCCCCTCCACCGGCCTAGTCACCCCACGCAGCCTGCTTTCAGTCATTTGATCGTCCCTTACTAACCCCCCTGCCAGCCTGGTTGCCCCACGCACACTGCTGTTCAGTTGTCCATCCGGTTGTTTCGGTCATGACGGCCCCTGGCTTTTTATATATTAGGATAGTTCTTGCCATCTCCTAACAAACTATGTCATTTGCTTATGTATAGGGTTTATTGTTATTCTCCCCTCCCACTAGAATGTAAGCATAACCAGGGCAGGGATTTATGTCTGTTTTGTTCATTGGTGTAACATAGGAATCTAGACCCACAGCAATGATTGGCACATAGTAAGTGCTCACCAAATCCTTACCAAATGAATGCATAAATGCCACATGTTATAGGGATCCCTATGGCTCGCGCCTCAGATAGCTCCGGCATACAAGCAGGAGTCCATAAATCCTGTTGAACAGCATGAACCTGTCCTCAGGAGATCAGAGGGGCAGAGCGAGTCCCTTCCCACACGACTTTTTCTAGTTTCAATTTTTTTCCCCTCTTCAGATTTCCAAATCCTGAACTGTCCACTTTAGGAGCAGTGATTTTCTGCTGGTGACTCAGTGCTAAATGTTTCTGAGCTGTCTGAGCTGGAAATGGCTCCCCCAAAATTAGAAAAGGTTGCACTTCTGGAGATTGTTTCTTGGTCTCTTAATAAGGTACAATTAATCATGCCAATGAGCATAATGACCAAAAATAGTTTCCAAAGAGCAGCCCCATGCTGGATAATTATGAATCAGAGGGCTTGATCAGCCCAGGAGGCTGCTAGCTGGGGCATGGATGGGCCAAGCTGAGCAAACCGTGTCTTTCCTGCAAGGATGAAGATAGCAGCGTGCTCTGCGCGGGGCCTCCAGACAACTGCCTCTGCGGACCCTCGCTCTGAGGCCCATTCTCACTTGTCCTTTAACAGCCACTTGTGGCTGTGCTTATTTTTTTATTTTCTGAAACAATGACCTTTAAGACTAAAAATAATAATAATAATGACCTTTAAGACTAAAAAAATAATAATAATAATTGGCTGCTGAGGTTGCAAATTATTTTGGAGCTCGGTTTTCACTTGGCTTGTTTTGTGCAATCTCAGCTGGGTTTGGTTGGTTGTTGTTGCCTTCTGCAGAGTTCACAGCACCACTGAAGTCTTTAAATACAAATCTACTTCTTAATTTTAGTAAAACAGCCAATACATGTTTTGAAGGGTATTTAGAAAATGTGGACGAGCAAAAGGAAGAAAAGCTTTCAAATTGCCTGTAACCCCACTGCCCAGAGACAGCCAGGGCCATCATTCACCTGGTGTCTCACCTCCATATTTTTATATCTCACTAGAGGCCCGATGCATGAAATTCGTGCAAGGGGCTCAGCCCTCACAGCCACATGGCTGCCTCTGCCTTGGCCCTTGCAGCCCCGGCTTCATCCAAAAGGGCATCCAGAAGGACATCTGGAAAGTTGTTCAGCTGTCCGGTCTAATTAGCATATTACGCTTTTATTATTATAGATGAACTGCCTCACTTCCTGCCCATGTGACTCTTGGTTCTGACATGTGAGCTGTGTTTGTGGTGATTAAAAGATGGCATGTTCCACCGTAAGCAAAGAGGCCAGTGACAAGGTGCTGACTCCCCAGACTTTTCTCCCATGTTGCATCCTCAACTCGCACCTCCACTCCTGCAGGAGAAGTCATCTTCTTTCATTAGTCTTGCGGTGATTAAACCACAGGCCTCCGGCAAAGGATGGTGTGGCCCAGGGCCTAAGCACCACCCTCGAAGACATTCTGATTCTAGGTCTGTCTCAGAGTTACTGTGAAACTTCAGTTTCCAGCCATCAAAGAGCGAAAAGAATAAACTCTATCCATCATTCGTCTCACAAACATTTACCAGCTGCCTGCTCCGTGCCAGTGTTCACATCATCTGTTGCTGCATAACAAACCACTCCAAAACAACATGGCTTCAAACAGCTGTTACTGGGACTTCTTGCCCTTTTGTCCTTTGGCCGGGCTCAGCTGGGAGGTTCTCGCTTTAAGTCTTCCGTGGTTGAGGTAATATCCCGCTGGCCTGGCACTATCCAAGGGCTCGCCTGGGCTGGACACCCAGGCTGCTCCCTTGTGCTGCAGGAGCCTCGGTATCAGCTCCTCCATGACTTCCCTCCCGGCTTCTCCACGTGGCTTGGCCTCCGCAGAGCATGTGGCTGCAGGGTGCTGGCGTTCTTACATGACAACTGGCTTTCAAAGGGAGGAGGCAGAAGTGCCAGCCCAGTTAAGGGCCACCCCTAGGACAGGTACAGCGTCACTCCTGTCACACTCTGTGAGTGATAGCTGTCACAGGACCTGCCCAGATTGAAGGAGATAGGGAAATAGACTCCACCTCCACCTCTTGCGGGGAGAGTGGCAGTCACACTGCAGAAACGTGGGAGGGATGGGCAATATTGTTGCTGACATCTTTGAAAACTCAATCTGCCACAGGTGGGCACTGTGTGTGGCCAGAGCATACAGTGTTGAGGGCTCCTCAGTTCTTAGAGCTCACATCTAGTAGGCAAGATAGACATTTAACAAATAACCATGAAGTGAAAGATACATATTTCCACATTGGGAAGCTGGGTGCTGCTATCTGGCCAGTGTGGCTCAGTGGTTGAGCATTGACCCATGAACCAGGAGGTCACAGTTGGATTCCCCATCAGGGCACATGGTGGGTTTCTGGCTCACTCCCCAGTAGGGGCATGCAGGAGGCAGCCGATCGATGATTCTCTCTCATCATTGACATTTCTTTCTCTCTCTCCCTCTCCCTTCCTCTCTGAAATAAATAAAAACATATTTTTTTAAAAATCCGGGTGCTACAATTTGCAATAGCTAAGATTTGGAAACAGCCTAGGCACCCGTCAGCAGATGACTGGATCAGAAAACTATGGTACATCTACACAATGGAATACTATGCTGCCATAAAAAAGAAGGAATTATTACCATTTGCAGGCACCTGGATGGAATTAGAGAACATTATGCTAAGTGAAATAAGCCAGTCAATGAAAGAAAAATACCACATGATCTCACTCATTTGGGGATAATGAAAAACAGTATAAACTGATGAACAAAAAGATAGATACAGAAGCAGTAAAGCATCAAACAGACTGTCAAATTACAGCGGTAAGGTTAGGGAGAGGTGGGGGAAATAAGAGATCAACTGAAGGACTTATATGCATGCATATAAGAGTAACCAACGGATGCAAAACATTGGGGGGTGAGGGCATGTATGGGAGTGGGGTGGGGGGGCAATGGTAAGATATGTACTCATATAATACCTTAATAAAAAAATAAAATGTAACACTAAAAAAAAAAAAAAAATCCGGGTGCTAGAAAGGAAAAGAATAAAAGGAGCTTGGTCAAGGAATGCCTTTCAGAAAATGGAGCCCACAGTCAGAGCCGATGGTGAGCAGGAGCTATCCCGGTGAATAGCACTCCAAGCAGAAGGAACAGCATGTGAGGAAGAGGAGAGTGGGGTTAAAGTGTAGGGAGCAAGAGGGAGATGGGAGCAAGATGAGGTTGAGAGAGTAAGCCAAGGCTCAGTCATGCAGGGCCTGGCCACCTTCACTGAGAATCTAGAATTTTTCTCTCAGTGCAATAGAAAACCACTTGTTTGGTTTCATTTCGTCTCAGCTGCAAGTCACAGAACGCAAAATAACTATCTATTAAACAAGGCAGAAATATGCCTCCCCGTCACATGCACAACATTTTGTGTAATCCATCAGAGGCTAGGATGCCTGTTCCTAATATGAGGGAACTGCATATTCTGTATTTCATTATCTTCTTTAGAACCCAATTTACCCCTATCTCCTGGTTCAAATGGCTGCTTGAGCCCCAGCCATCACATCTACATGGCAGTCAGCAGAAAGGAGGAAGGAGAACATGTTTGTTTAATTTAAAATATAAATATCCCTTTCAGGATGCACATCATTTCTATTGACTCTCATTGGCCAGAACTTAATTGTGTAGCCACACCCATCTGCTAGGGTGGTTGGGGAATGGAGTCTTTACTCCAGTTGCCCATGTACCTAGTTAAACATTGGATGTTTTATTACTAAGGGTGAAGAGAAGAATGGATAACAGCAGTCTCTGCTTTAGTACTGAAAGGTTTTAAGGAAGGGAATATTTCCTACATCGCCCAACATGTTATAAAACAGGACATTGGTTTCATTATCAGGGTTCCTGAGTTCTACAGTGCTCCTCCCACACACACTACTGCCCTCTGGGTGACCCTGAGCACTCCCTTTACGGCCTTCAATTCCTCAGCGGCAAAAGGGAGGCTATCCTGCCCCTCCACAAAAGCTCATGTGAACTAGTATGGTAGTAATAATCCAAGGGCTTAGCAGGGGGCGGGAGTGAGCAACATTTTTAGGGAGGATGTTGCTTTTGAGAAATACCCAATCTGTGAACTATTTCGAGATTTGGAAGCACCAAGGAAATACACAACACTCCGTTTTTCCCGTGTTCATTCTGTAACCCAGCAACCAGGAAGAGGTCCTCAAGTGCACACAAGTGGGATGATGTCTACTGTCCCTGAGTAGACAAAGCTGATGTCATCAGCTTCCTCATAAATGCCAGGTTAAACTGACCCGCTCCCTGAGCAGTCACAAGCCTTTGGCTGCAGAGTTCAGATGCTGCAGTAAGTGCCCAGAAGGCTGTTTCTAGGAAAGCGGACATGCTCACATGGCACACAGACAGGATGGGAATCAGGACGGGCCGGTCTCTAAAACCCGGTTACAGGCGAAGGGGGCAGAACTGGAGTTTATTTGTTCTTGTTCTGAGAAGCTCCCTCCATCTAACAATATAGTAAGGTTAGCTGTTTATGGACCACCTGCTAAGCTGCATGCAGACTCTGAATGAAGCTCCTTAAATAATTATCTCATTCAACACTCAACAGTCCAAAGAGGCAGGAGCCAAGCATGCCTCCATTTTATAGATGAGGAGATGGAGGTCTATGAGCCCATAGTTACTACATGCTTATAACATTACTAGAGGCCCGGTGCATGAAATTCGTGCATGGGTGCAGTCCCTCGGCCTGGCCGGCGGTCAAAGAGTGTCTGGCGTGGAAGAGCAGGTCCCAGCTGACCTCTGGGCCCTGGACAGCACCTGGGCCCCGAAGCCCCCATGCGCCCATCTCCGCCTGAGTCATGGCGCCCGGGTCCCCATGCAGAAATGTGGTGAGCGTAGCTGGACACCGCAGGCTGTGGCACAGCGTGGGCCTCTGAGCCACCCAGCTGCACCACGTGGAAGCTGGGCAGGCAGTTCGCTCTCTCCCGCTGGCCTCGCAGACTGGCTCCTGCGCGAACCCATGGGGATTCCAACCAGCCCCTGCGGTCCTGGTGGCTGCAGCCTGGCTCACCCGAAAGAGGCTGCATGGGTGCGGGATGGACTCCTCATGGGCACCTGGCACCTGAGCTTGGGGGCTTCCCTGGTGCACGAGCCCTAGTGTCCCAGAGTAGGGTAGTAGGGTGAGTGAGAGCAAGCTCGGCGGACACCCCACATTCTCACCACACCTCTGTCCCCATCACCCCTGCCCCCAGGTAGCCAGTGAAAGGTCACAGTGCATCACCAATGCCTGCCATGTTCCGCACTGCCCCCTGGTGGTCAGCGCATGTCATAGCAAGGAGTGGAACTCCCAGTCGAATGACCTCCCGAGGGGACAATTTGCATATTAGGCTTTTATTATATAGGACTAGAGGCCTGATGCACAAAATTTGCACAAGAGTAGGCCTTCCTTCCCCTGGCTGCCGGCACCAGCTTTCCTCTGGCACCTGGGACCCAGGCTGGCTTCTCTTGGGCCACCCTCAGGCATGCAGCACCCGGGCTTCCCTCCAGCCCTGGCTTCGTCCAGAAGGACGTCTGAAATGACATCGGGTCTAATTAGCATGTTACCCTTTTATTATTATAGATCTGTTCCACAAAGTCTGGCTCCATAGCTCTTGAATGTAAACCCTAATTACCCTACCTCCAACCACTTAAAGTCTTAGCATATCTCACTTCCAATTCAGCACACAGGTCTTGAAGGCCTACGGTGAGCCAGGACTGGGTGGTGGTATTGTAGAGACAGAAAGACACAGTGCTGGTCCTCAAGGAGTTCACAGGCTGCTGGAGACATACACCAGGTAACTGCTGCTGAGTATGTGGAGTGGTTTGCCATATACATGGGAGGAAGGCTAACCTACCCTGGGGACTGTGCCAGGAGCAGTCAGGGAAGGCTTCTCAGAGGAGGTAGTGCCTGAGCCACTTGTGATGTCTCTGATTCAAATACACTGGAATGTGTCTGAAAGGGTATACATGCTTCACACAGGCACACACGCGCGCACACACACATGAATATTGCTGCTTTATAACTACCCCCGTTGGGGTCGTCAGATTGATCTTCCTCGTTTATTTACAAACAGAGTGCCAGTCACCTTTCCTGAGCCTCAGTCCACCTATTTTATGGGTCAGCCCATTCATTTGATGGTATTTCATCTTAGTTTCCAGATTTGGGAGCAAAAGGCACCCTCACATACATCTCCAGTGGAGGACGGAGGACAGGCCCACACCTGCCCCTGCCGCATCCCCCGGCGGAGCTGGGCCCTGGTGTGACTCGGCCATCCTTTCTTCTGCTCACACTTCCTCACCCAGGGCCTCATCTCTTATCCCCATGGTAAGTGTTTCTGTTGGAAAACACAAAGCTTGAAACTGAAGAACATGGAATTTTCAATTTGCAGGAGCTTTCCGGGAGGTCCTGACATGGAAGAGTCCACGTCCTGCCTCCACCCATCTGAACATTCTTTCTCTTTTTTCTTCTTGAAGAGGTATGAAAAATCAAAAGCATGGGGTTCCAGCCCATTGCAGGAAGGATCCAGAAAGGGCACAGCAGGAATGTGGGGCAGCCTGGGCGAGCAGCCTTGCTCCCGAGAGGCTCGGCATCGAGATACTCAGACAGTGTGCAGTACAGCACAAGAACCTTTTTAATTCTTTTGGTTAATCCTCACTCGAGGGTATTTTTCCTTTGGTTATTTAAAGAGAGTGGAAGGGAGGGGGAGAGACAGAGAGAGAGAAACATTGATGTGAGAGAGACACATTGATTAGTTGCCTTCCATGGGCCAGAGATCAAGCCTGCAACAGAGGTACGTGCCCTTGACTGGAATAGAACCCTGGGCC